>NC_090974.1:0-635000 GCF_040807025.1 Struthio camelus | reverse complement strand
CGGGGAGGCTCCGAGTGCCTTTTGGGGCGGCCGGGCAGGCTCCGAGTGCCTTTCGGGGAGGCCGGGCCGCCTCCGAGTGCCTCTTGGGGCGGCCGGGGAGGCTCCGAGTGCCTTTGTGGGCAGCCGGCGAGGCTCCGAGTGCCTTTCGGGGAGGCCGGGGAGGCTCCGAGTGCCTTTCGGGGCGGCCGGGCCGGCTCCGAGTGCCTTTTGGAGTGGCTGGGGAGGCTCCGAGTGCCTTTCGGGGCATCCGGGGAGGCTCCGAGTGCCTTTGGGGGCGGCCAGGACGGCTCCCAGTGCCTTTCGGGGTGGCCGGGCCGCCTCCGAGTGCCTTTTGGGGAGGCCGTGCAGGCTCCGAGTGCCTTTCGGGGCAGCTAGGGAGGCTCCGAGTGCCTTTTCGGGGAGGCCGGGGAGGCTCCGAGTGCCTTTCGGGGCGGCCGGCGAGGCTCCGAGTGCCTTTCGGGGCAGCCGTTCCCCCTCCGAGTGCCTTTCGGGGCGGCTGGGCCGGTCCCACTGCCTTTCGGGGCGGCCGGGCCGGCTCTGTGTGCCTTTCGGGGAGGCCGGGGAGCCTCCGAGTGCCTTTCAGGGAGGCTGGGTCGCCTCCCAGTGCCTTTTGGGGTGGCCGGGGAGGCTCCGAGTGCCTTTGGGGGCAGCCGGGCCGCCTCCGAGTGCCTTTGGGGGCGTCTGGGGAGGCTCCGAGTGCCTTTCGGGGTGGCCTGACCGGCTCCGAGTGCCTTTCGGGGCGGTCGGGGAGGCTCCGAGTGCCTTTGGGGGAGGCCGGGCCGCCTCCGAGTGCCTTTCGGGGAGGCTGGGCCGCCTCCGAGTGTCTTTCGGGGCAGCCAGGGAGGCTCCGAGTGCCTTTCGGGGCGGCCGGGGGGGCTCTGAGTGCCTTTCGGGGCGGCCGGGGAGGCTCCGAGTGCCTTTTGGGGCGGCCGGGCCGCCTCCGAGTACCTTTCGGGGCGGCCAGGCTACCTCCGAGTGCCCTTTGGGGCGTCCAGCGAGGCTCTGAGTGCCTTTGTGGGCGGCCGGGCCGGCTCCGAGTGCCTTTTGGGGCAGCTGGGGAGGCTCCGAGTGCCTTTTCGGGCAGCTGGGGAGGCTCCGAGTGCCTTTCGGGGCGGCCGGAGAGGCTCCGAGTGCCTTTCGGGGCAGCTGGGAAGGCTCCGAGTGCCTTTTGGGGCGGCCAGGGAGGCTCCGAGTGCCTTTGTGGGTGGCCGGGGAGGCTCCGAGTGCCTTTCGGGGCGTCTGGGGAGGCTCCGAGTGCCTTTCGGGGCAGCCGTTCCCCCTCCGAGTGCCTTTCGGGGCGTCTTGGCCGGTCCCAGTGCCTTTCGGGGCGGCCGGGCAGCCTGTCAGTGCCTTTCGGGGAGGCCGGGCCGGCTCCGAGTGCCTTTCGGGGCGGCCGGGCAGACTCCGAGTGCCTTTGGGGGTAGCCGTTCCCCCTCCGAGTGCCTTTCGGGGAGGCTGGGCTGCCTCCGAGAGCCTTTGTGGACGGCCGGGCAGGCTCCGAGTGCCTTTCGGGGTGGCCGGACCGCCTCCGAGTGCCTTTCGGGGCGGCCGGGGCGGGTCCGAGTGCCTTTTGGGGTGGCCGGGGAGGCTCCGAGTGCCTTTCGGGGAGGCCGGGGAGGCTCCGAGTGCCTTTCGGGGAGGCCGGCGAGGCTCCGAGTGCCTTTGGGGAAGGCCGGGCCGCCTCCGAGTGCCTTTCGGGGAGGCTGGGCCGCCTCCGAGTGCCTTTTGGGGCGGCCAGGGAGGCTCCGAGTGCCTTTTGGGGCGGCCAGGGAGGCTCCGAGTGCCTTTTGGGGCAGGCGAGCCGGCTCCGAATGCCTTTCGGGGTGGCCGAGCCGGCTCCGAGTGCCTTTCGGGGCGGTCGGGACGCCTCCGAGTGCCTTTGGGGGAGGCCGGGCCTCCTCCGAGTGCCTTTCGGGGAGGCTGGGCAGGCTCCGAGTGTCTTTCGGGGCGGCCAGGGAGGCTCCGAGTGCCTTTCGGGGCGGCCGTGCAGGCTCCGACTGCCTTTGTGGGTGGCCACGGAGGCTCTGAGTGCCTTTCGGGGTGGCTGGGGAAGCTCCGAGTGCCTTTCGGGGCGGCCGTGGAGGCTCTGAGTGCCTTTCGGGGCGGCCGGCGAGGTTCCGAGTGCCTTTCGGGGCGGCCGGCGAGGCTCCGAGTGTCTTTGTGGGCAGCCAGGCCGCCTCCGAGTGCCTTTCGGGGAGGCCGGTCTGCCTCCGAGTGCCTTTCGGGGCAGCCGGGTCGCCTCTGAGTGCCTTTCGGGGCGGCCGGGGAGGCTCCGAGGGCCTTTCGGGGTGGCCGGGCTGCCTCCGAGTGCCTTTCAGGGAGGCCGGTGAGTCTCCGAGTGCCTTTCGGGGTGGCCAGGGAGGCTCCGAGTGCCTTTCGGGGCGGCCGGGACGGCTTCGAGCGCCTTTCGGGGCGGCCAGGGAGGCTCCAAGTGCCTTTGTGGGCGGCCGGGCCGCCTCCGAGTGCCTTTCGGGGCGGCCGGGGAGGCTCCGAGTGTCTTTTGGGGCGGCCGGGGAGGCTCCGAGTACCTTTCGGGGCGGCCGGGCTGCCTCCGAGTGCCTTTCGGGGATGCCGGGGAGGCTCCGAGTGTCTTTTTGGGGCGGCCGGGACGGCTTCGAGCGCCTTTCGGGGCGGCCGGGGAGGCTCCGAGTGCCTTTGTGGACGGCCGGGGAGGCTCCGAGTGCCTTTCGGGGCGGCCAGGGAGGCTCCGAGTGCCTTTCGGGGCGGCCTGGCCGGCTCCGAGTGCCTTTCGGGGCGGCCGGTCGCCTCCGAGTGCCTTTCGGGGAGGCTGGGCCGCCTCCGAGTGCCTTTCGGGGTGGCCGGGGAGGCTCCAAGTGCCTTTTTGGGCAGGCGGGCCGTCTATGAGTGCCTTTTTGGGCGGCCAGGGAGGCTCTGAGTGCCTTTCGGGGTGGCCGGGCAGGCTCCGAGTGCCTTTCGGGGCAGCCGGGCAGGCTCTGAGTGCCTTTTGGGGCAGGCGGGCCGGCTCCGAGTGCCTTTCGGGGTGGCCGGGGAGGCTCCGAGTGCCTTTCGGGGCGGCCGGGTCGCCTCCGAGTGCCTTTTGGGGCGGCCAGGGAGGCTCCGAGTGCCTTTCGGGTTGCCTGGGCAGCCTCCAAGTGCCTTTCGGGGCGGCCGGGGAGGCTCCGAGTGCCTTTCGGGGCGGCCCGCCCTCTCCGAGTGCCTTTCGGGGCGGCCGGGGAGGCTCCGAGTGCCTTTGGGGGAGGCCAGGCCTTCTCCGAGTGCCTTTCGGGGAGGCTGGACCGCCTCCGAGTGCCTTTCGGGGCGGCCGAGGAGGCTCCGAGTGCCTTTGTGGGCGGCCGGCGAGGTTCCGAGTGCCTTTGTGGGCAGCCAGGCCACCTCCGAGTGCCTTTCGGGGAGGCTGGAGACGCTCTGAGTGCCTTTGGGGGCGTCTGGGGAGGCTCCGAGTGCCTTTCGGGGCAGCCGTTCCCCCTCCGAGTGCCTTTCGGGGCGTCTTGGCCACTCCCAGTGCCTTTCGGGGCGGCCGGGAAGCCTGTCAGTGCCTTTCGGGGTGGCCGGGCAGGCTCTGAGTGCCTTTCGGGGCGGCCGGGGAGGCTCCGAGTGCCTTTCGGGGAGGCTGGAGACGCTCTGAGTGCCTTTGGGGGCGTCTGGGGAGGCTCTGAGTGCCTTTCGGGGCAGCCCTTCCCCCTCCGAGTGCCTTTCGGGGCGTCTTGGCCGCTCCCAGTGCCTTTCGGGGCGGCCGGGAAGCCTGTCAGTGCCTTTCGGGGAGGCCGGGCCAGCTCCGAGTGCCTTTCGGGGCGGCCGGGCAGGCTCCGAGTGCCTTTCGGGGCGGCCGGGCCGCCTCCGAGTGCCTTTTGGGGCGGCCGGTGAGGCTCCGAGTGCCTTTTTGGGCGGTCGGGGAGGCTCCGAGTGCCTTTTTGGGTGGTCGGCGAGGCTCCGAGTGCCTTTCAGGGAGGCCGGTCCGCCTCCGAGTGCCTTTCGGGGCGTCCGTGCAGGCTCCGAGTGCCTTTGTGGGTGGCCACGGAGGCTCCGAGTGCCTTTCGGGGCAGCCGATGAGGCTCTGAGTGCCTTTCGGGGCGGCCGGGGAGGCTCCGAGTGCCTTTCGGGGCGGCTGCGGAGGCTCTGAGTGCCTTTGTGGGTGGCCACGGAGGCTCCGAGTGCCTTTCGGGGCGGCCGGGGAGGCTGTGAGTGCTTTTCGGGGTAGCCGTTCCCCCTCTGAGTGCCTTTCGGGGCGTCTTGTCCGGTCCCAGTGCCTTTCGGGGCTGCCGGGAAGACTCTCAGTGGCTTTCGGGGCAGCCGGGCAGGCTCTGAGTGCCTTTCGGGGCGGCCGGGCAGGCTCCGAGTGCCTTTCGGGGCAGTCGGCGAGGCTCCGAGTGCCTTTCAGGGAGACCGGTCCGCCTCCGAGTGCCTTTCGGGGCAGCCGTGCAGTCTCCGAGTGCCTTTGTGGGTGGCCACGGAGGCTCTGAGTGCCTTTCGGGGCATCCGGCGAGGCTCCGAGTGCCTTTTGGGGTGGCCGGGGAGGCTCCGAGTGCCTTTGTGGACGGCCGGGGAGGCTCCGAGTGCCTTTGTGGGCCGCCGGGGAGGCTCCGAGTGCCTTTCGGGGCATCCGGCGAGGCTCCGAGTGCCTTTCGGGGCGGCTGGCGAGGCTCCGAGTGCCTTTTAGGGAGGCCGGGCCGCCTCCGAGGGCCTTTCGGGGAGGCCGGTCTGCCTCCGAGTGCCTTTCGGGGCAGCCAGGTCGCCTCTGAGTGCCTTTCGGGGCGGCCGGGGAGGCTCCGAGTGCCTTTCGGGGTGGCCGGGCTGCCTCCGAGTGTTTTCAGGGAGGCCGGTGAGTCTCCGAGTGCCTTTCGGGGTGTCCAGGGAGGCTCCAAGTGCCTTTGTGGGCGGCCGGGCCGCCTCCGAGTGCCTTTCGGAACGGCCGGGAAGGCTCCGAGTGCCTTTCGGGGTGGCCGGGCCGCCTCCGAGTGTCTTTTGGGGCGGCCGGGGAGGCTCCGAGTGCCTTTCGGGGCAGCCGGGGAGGCTCCGAGTGCCTTTCGGGGTGGCCGGGGAGGCTCCAAGTGCCTTTGTGGGCGGCCGGGCAGCCTCCAAGTGCCTTTCGGGGCGGCCGGGCAGGCTCTGAGTGCCTTTCGGAACGGCCGGGAAGGCTCCGAGTGCCTTTCGGGGAGTCCGGGCCGGCTCCGAGTGCCTTTCGGGGCGGCCGGGCAGGCTCCGAGTGCCTTTCGGGGCGGCCGGGCCGCCTCCGAGTGCCTTTTGGGGCGGCCGGTGAGGCTCCGAGTGCCTTTCGGGGTGGTCGGGGAGGCTCCAAGTGCCTTTTTGGGCGGTCGGCGAGGCTCCGAGTGCCTTTCAGGGAGGCCGGTCCGCCTCCGAGTGCCTTTCGGGGCGTCCGTGCAGGCTCCGAGTGCCTTTGTGGGTGGCCACGGAGGCTCCGAGTGCCTTTCGGGGCAGCCGATGAGGCTCCGAGTGCCTTTCGGGGCAGCCGATGAGGCTCCGAGTGCCTTTCGGGGCGGCTGCGGAGGCTCTGAGTGCCTTTGTGGGTGGCCACGGAGGCTCCGAGTGCCTTTCGGGGCGGCCGGGGAGGCTGTGAGTGCTTTTCGGGGTAGCCGTTCCCCCTCTGAGTGCCTTTCGGGGCGTCTTGTCCGGTCCCAGTGCCTTTCGGGGCTGCCGGGAAGACTCTCAGTGCCTTTCGGGGTGGCCGGGCAGGCTCCGAGTGCCTTTCGGGGTGGCCGGGGAGGCTCCGAGTGCCTTTGTGAGCGGCCGGCGAGGCTCCGAGTGCCTTTTAGGGAGGCCGGGCCGCCTCCGAGTGCCTTTCGGGGAGGCCGGTCTGCCTCCGAGTGCCTTTCGGGGTGTCCAGGGAGGCTCCGAGTGCCTTTCGGGGCGGTCGGGGAGGCTCCGAGTGCCTTTTTGGGTGGTCGGCGAGGCTCCGAGTGCCTTTCAGGGAGGCCGGTCCGCCTCCGAGTGCCTTTCGGGGCGTCCGTGCAGGCTCCGAGTGCCTTTGTGGGTGGCCACGGAGGCTCCGAGTGCCTTTCGGGGCAGCCGATGAGGCTCTGAGTGCCTTTCGGGGCGGCCGGGGAGGCTCCGAGTGCCTTTCGGGGCGGCTGCGGAGGCTCTGAGTGCCTTTGTGGGTGGCCACGGAGGCTCCGAGTGCCTTTCGGGGCGGCCGGGGAGGCTGTGAGTGCTTTTCGGGGTAGCCGTTCCCCCTCTGAGTGCCTTTCGGGGCGTCTTGTCCGGTCCCAGTGCCTTTCGGGGCTGCCGGGAAGACTCTCAGTGCCTTTCGGGGCGGCCGGGCAGGCTCCGAGTGCCTTTCGGGGCGGCCGGGGAGGCTCCGAGTGCCTTTGTGAGCGGCCGGCGAGGCTCCGAGTGCCTTTTAGGGAGGCCGGGCCGCCTCCGAGTGCCTTTCGGGGAGGCCGGTCTGCCTCCGAGTGCCTTTCGGGGCAGCCGGGTCGCCTCTGAGTGCCTTTCGGGGCGGCCGGGGAGGCTCCGAGTGCCTTTCAGGGAGGCCGGTGAGTCTCCGAGCGCCTTTCGGGGCGGCCAGGGAGGCTCCGAGTGCCTTTCGGAGTGGCCGGGCAGGCTCCGAGTGCCTTTCTGGTAGGCCGTGTCGCCTCCGAGTGCCTTTCGGGGCAGCCGGACCGCCTCCAAGTGCCTTTCGGGGCGGCCGGGCCGCCTCCGAGTGCCTTTGGGGGCGGTCGGGGAGGCTCCGAGTGCCTTTGGGGGAGGCCGGGCCGCCTCCGAGTGCCTTTCGGGGGGGCTGGGCAGGCTCCGAGTGTCTTTCGGAACGGCCGGGCAGGCTCTGAGTGCCTTTCGGGGATGCCGGGGAGGCTCCGAGTGTCTTTTTGGGGCGGCCGGGACGGCTTCGAGCGCCTTTCGGGGCAGCCGGGGAGGCTCCGAGTGCCTTTGTGGACGGCCGGGGAGGCTCCGAGGGCCTTTCGGGGCGGCCGGGGAGGCTGCGAGTGCCTTTCGGGGCGCCCGGGGCGGTTCCGAGTGCCTTTCGGGGAGGCTGGGCCGCCTCCGAGTGCCTTTCGGGGCGGCCAGGGAGGCTCCGAGTGCCTTTCGGGGCAGCCGGGCCGCCTCCGAGTGCCTTTTTGGGTGGCCAGGGAGGCTCCGAGTGCCTTTTGGGGTGGCCGGGCAGGCTCCGAGTGCCTTTCGGGGCGGTCGGGGAGGCTCCGAGTGCCTTTGTGGGCGGTCGGCGAGGCTCCGAGTGCCTTTCAGGGAGACTGGTCCGCCTCCGAGTGCCTTTCGGGGCGTCCGTGCAGGCTCCGAGTGCCTTTGTGGGTGGCCATGGAGGCTCGGAGTGCCTTTCGGGGTGGCCGGGCCGGCTCCGAGTGCCTTTTGGGGTGGCCGGGGAGGCTCCGAGTGCCTTTCGGGGCGGCCGGGGGGGCTCCGAGTGCCTTTCGGGGCGGCCTGGGAGGCTCCGAGTGCCTTTTGGGGCGGCCGGGCCGCCTCCGAGTACCTTTCGGGGCGGCCAGGCTACCTCCGAGTGCCCTTTGGGGCGTCCAGCGAGGCTCCAAGTGCCTTTGTCGGCGGCCGGGCCGGCTCCGAGTGCCTTTTGGGGCAGCTGGGGAGGCTCCGAGTGCCTTTTCGGGCAGCTGGGGAGGCTCCGAGTGCCTTTCGGGGCGGCCGGAGAGGCTCCGAGTGCCTTTCGGGGCAGCTGGGAAGGCTCCGAGTGCCTTTTGGGGCGGCCAGGGAGGCTCCGAGTGCCTTTGTGGGTGGCCGGAGAGGCTCCGAGTGCCTTTCGGGGCGTCTGGGGAGGCTCCGAGTGCCTTTCGGGGCAGCCCTTCCCCCTCCGAGTGCCTTTCGGGGCGTCTTGGCCGCTCCCAGTGCCTTTCGGGGCGGCCGGGCAGCCTCTCAGTGCCTTTCGGGGAGGCCGGGCCGGCTCCGAGTGCCTTTCGGGGTGGCCGGGCAGGCTCCGAGTGCCTTTGGGGGTAGCCGTTCCCCCTCCGAGTGCCTTTCGGGGAGGCCGGGCTGCCTCCGAGTGCCTTTCGGGGCAGCCGGACCGCCTCCGAGTGCCTTTCGGGGCGGCCAGGGCGGGTCCGAGTGCCTTTTGGGGTGGCCTGACCGGCTCCGAGTGCCTTTCGGGGAGGCCGGGGAGGCTCCGAGTGCCTTTCGGGGCGGTCAGGGAGGCTCCGAGTGCCTTTGGGGGAGGCCGGGCCGCCTCCGAGTGCCTTTCGGGGAGGCTGGGCCGCCTCCGAGTGCCTTTTGGGGCGGCCAGGGAGGCTCCGAGTGCCTTTTGGGGCGGCCAGGGAGGCTCCGAGTGCCTTTTGGGGCAGGCGAGCCGGCTCCGAATGCCTTTCGGGGTGGCCGAGCCGGCTCCGAGTGCCTTTCGGGGCGGTCGGGACGCCTCCGAGTGCCTTTGGGGGAGGCCGGGCCTCCTCCGAGTGCCTTTCGGGGAGGCTGGGCAGGCTCCGAGTGTCTTTCGGGGCGGCCAGGGAGGCTCCGAGTGCCTTTCGGGGCGGCCGTGCAGGCTCCGACTGCCTTTGTGGGTGGCCACGGAGGCTCTGAGTGCCTTTCGGGGTGGCTGGGGAAGCTCCGAGTGCCTTTCGGGGCGGCCGTGGAGGCTCTGAGTGCCTTTCGGGGCGGCCGGCGAGGTTCCGAGTGCCCTTCGGGGCGGCCGGCGAGGCTCCGAGTGCCTTTGTGGGCAGCCAGGCCGCCTCCGAGTGCCTTTCGGGGAGGCCGGTCTGCCTCCGAGTGCCTTTCGGGGCAGCCGGGTCGCCTCTGAGTGCCTTTCGGGGCGGCCGGGGAGGCTCTGAGGGCCTTTCGGGGTGGCCGGGCTGCCTCCGAGTGCCTTTCAGGGAGGCCGGTGAGTCTCCGAGTGCCTTTCGGGGTGTCCAGGGAGGCTCCGAGTGCCTTTCGGGGCGGCCGGGACGGCTTCGAGCGCCTTTCGGGGCGGCCAGGGAGGCTCCGAGTGCCTTTGTGGGCGGCCGGGCCGCCTCCGAGTGCCTTTCGGAGTGGCCGGGGAGGCTCCGAGTGCCTTTCGGGGCGGCCGGGGAGGCTCCGAGTACCTTTCGGGGCGGCCGGACCGCCTCCCAGTGCCTTTCGGGGCGGCCGGGGAGGCTCCGAGTGCCTTTCGGGGCGGCCGGGGAGGCTCCGAGTACCTTTCGGGGCGGCCGGGCTGCCTCCGAGTGCCTTTCGGGGATGCCGGGGAGGCTCCGAGTGTCTTTTTGGGGCGGCCGGGGAGGCTCCGAGTGCCTTTGTGGACGGCCGGGGAGGCTCCGAGTGCCTTTGTGGACGGCCGTGTCGCCTCCGAGTGCCTTTCGGGGCGGCCTGGCCGGCTCCGAGTGCCTTTCGGGGCGGTCGGGGAGGCTCGGAGTGCCTTTGGGGGAGGCCGGGCCGCCTCTGAGTGCCTTTCGGGGAGGCTGGGCCGCCTCCGAGTGCCTTTCGGGGTGGCCGGGGAGGCTCCGAGTGCCTTTTGGGGCAGGCGGGCCGCCTACGAGTGCCTTTTTGGGCGGCCAGGGAGGCTCTGAGTGCCTTTCGGGGTGGCCGGGCAGGCTCCGAGTGCCTTTCGGGGCAGCCGGGCAGGCTCTGAGTGCCTTTTGGGGCAGGCGGGCCGGCTCCGAGTGCCTTTCGGGGTGGCCGGGGAGGCTCCAAGTGCCTTTCGGGGCGGCCGGGCCGCCTCCGAGTGCCTTTTGGGGCGGCCAGGGAGGCTCCGAGTGCCTTTCGGGGTGCCTGGGCAGCCTCCAAGTGCCTTTCGGGGCGGCCGGGGAGGCTCCGAGTGCCTTTCGGGGCGTCCGGCCCTCTCCGAGTGCCTTTCGGGGCGGTCGGGGAGGCTCCGAGTGCCTTTGAGGGAGGCCAGGCCTTCTCCGAGTGCCTTTCGGGGAGGCTGGACCGCCTCCGAGTGCCTTTCGGGGCGGCCGAGGAGGCTCCGAGTGCCTTTGTGGGCGGCCGGCGAGGCTCCGAGTGCCTTTGTGGGCAGCCAGGCCACCTCCGAGTGCCTTTCGGGGAGGCCGGTCTGCCTCCGAGTGCCTTTCGGGGCAGCCGGGTCGCCTCTGAGTGCCTCTTGGGGCGGCCGGGGAGGCTCCGAGTGCCTTTCGGGGTGGCCGGGCAGGCTCCGAGTGCCTTTCAGGGAGGCCGGTGAGTCTCCGAGTGCCTTTCGGGGCAGCCGTGGAGGCTCCGAGTGCCTTTTGGGGCGGCCAAAGAGGCTCCGAGTGCCTTTTTGGGGCGGCCGGGGAGGCTCCGAGTGCCTTTTTGGGGCGGCCGGGGAGGCTCCGAGTGCCTTTCGGGGAGGCCGGGGAGTCTCCGAGTGCCTTTGTGGGCGGCCGGGGAGGCTCTGAGTACCTTTCGGGGCGTCCGGGGAGTCTCCGAGTGCCTTTCGGGGCAGCCGGGACGGCTCCGAGTGCCTTTGGGGGCGGCCAGGACGGCTCCCAGTGCCTTTTGGGGTGGCCAGGCCGCCTCCGAGTGCCTTTTGGGGCAGCTAGGGAGGCTCCGAGTGCCTTTCGGGGCAGCCGGGGAGGCTCCGAGTGCCTTTCGGGGCGTCTTGGCCGGTCCCAGTGCCTTTCGGGGCGGCCGGGAAGCCTGTCAGTGCCTTTCGGGGAGGCCGGGCCGGCTCCGAGTGCCTTTCGGGGCGGCCGGGCAGGCTCCGAGTGCCTTTCGGGGCGGCCGGCCCTCCCGAGTGCCTTTCGGGGTGGCCGGGCCGCCTCCGAGTGCCTTTGTGGGCGGCCGGTGAGGCTCCGAATGCCTTTCGGGGAGGCCGGGCCGCCTCCGAGTGCCTTTTGGGGAGGCCGGGGAGGCTCCGAGTGCCTTTGTGGGCGACCAGGCCGCCTCCGAGTGCCTTTTGGGGCGGCCGGGGAGGCTCCGAGTGCCTTTTGGGGCGGCTGCGGAGGCTCCGAGTGCCTTTCGGGGACGTTGGAGAGGCTCTGAGTGCCTTTGGGGGCGTCTGGGGAGGCTCCGAGTGCCTTTTGGGGCAGCCCTTCCCCCTCCGAGTGCCTTTCGGGGTGTCTTGGCTGGTCCCAGTGCCTTTTGGGGCGGCCGGGAAGCCTGTCAGTGCCTTTCGGGGAGGCCGGGCCGGCTCCGAGTGCCTTTCGGGGCGGCCGGGCAGGCTCCGAGTGCCTTTGTGGGCGGCCGGTGAGGCTCCGAATGCCTTTCGGGGCGGCCGGGCCGGCTCCGAGTGCCTTTCGGGGTGGCCGGGCCGCCTCCGAGTGCCTTTGTGGGCAGCCGGTGAGGCTCCGAATGCCTTTCGGGGAGGCCGGGCCGCCTCCGAGTGCCTTTTGGGGAGGCCGGGGAGGCTCCGAGTGCCTTTGTGGGCAGCCGGAGAGGCTCCGAGTGCCTTTTGGAGTGGCCGGGGAGGCTCCGAGTGCCTTTGTGGGCGGCCGGGGAGGCTCCGAGTGCCTTTTGGAGTGGCTGGGGAGGCTCCGAGTGCCTTTCGGGGCATCCGGGGAGGCTCCGAGTGCCTTTGGGGGCGGCCAGGACGGCTCCCAGTGCCTTTCGGGGTGGCCGGGCCGCCTCCGAGTGCCTTTCGGGGAGGCCGGGCAGGCTCCGAGTGCCTTTCGGGGCAGCTAGGGAGGCTCCGAGTGCCTTTTCGGGGAGGCCGGGGAGGCTCCGAGTGCCTTTCGGGGCGGCTGGGCCGGTCCCACTGCCTTTCGGGGCGGCCGGGCCGGCTCTGTGTGCCTTTCGGGGAGGCCGGGGAGCCTCCGAGTGCCTTTCAGGGAGGCCGGGTCGCCTCCCAGTGCCTTTCGGGACGGCCGGGGAGGCTCCGAGTGCCTTTGGGGGCAGCCGGCGAGGCTCCGAGTGCCTTTCGGGGAGGCCGGGGAGGCTCCGAGTGCTTTTGGGGGCGGCCGGGAAGCCTCCGAGTGCCTTTCAGGGCAGCCGGTCGCCTCCGAGTGCCTTTCGGGGCGGCCGGACCGGCTCCGAGTGCCTTTTGGGGCGGCCGGGGAGGCTCCGAGTGCCTTTCAGGGAGGCCGGGTCGCCTCCGAGTGCCTTTCGGGGCAGCCGGGCCGCCTCCGAGTGCCTTTCGGGGCAGCCGGGCCGCCTCCGAGTGCCTTTCGGGGTGGCCGGGGAGGCTCCGAGTGCCTTTTGGGGTGGCCGGGGAGGCTCCGAGTGCCTTTTGGGGAGGCCGGGGAGGCTCCGAGTGCCTTTTGGGGCGGCCGGGCAGGCTCCGAGTGCCTTTCGGGGCGGCCGGGGCGCCTCCGAGTGCCTTTAGGAGAGGTCGGGCTGGCTCCGAGTGCCTTTCGGGGTGGCCGGGCTGCCTCCGAGTGCCTTTGGGTGCGGCCGGGCTGGCTCCAAGTGCCTTTCGGGGCGGCCGGCGAGGCTCCGAGTGCCTTTCGGGGCGGCTGGTTAGGCTCCGAGTGCCTTTTAGGGCAACCGGGCCGCCTCCGAGTGCCTTTCGGGGAGGCCGTTCTGCCTCCGAGTGCCTTTCGGGGCAGCCGGGTCCTCTGAGTGCCTTTCGGGACGGCCGGGCTGCCTCCGAGTGCCCTTCGGGGCGGCCGGGCTGCCTCCGAGTGCCCTTCGGGGCGGCCGGGCTGGCTCCGAGTGCCTTTCGGGGTGGCCGGGCTGCCTCCGAGTGCCTTTGGGTGCGGCCGGGCTGGCTCCAAGTGCCTTTCGGGGCGGCCGGGGAGGCTCCGAGTGCCTTTCAGGGAGGCCGGGCCGCCTCCGAGTGCCTTTCGGGGAGGCTGGGCCGCCTCCGAGTGTCTTTCGGGGCAGCCAGGGAGGCTCCGAGTGCCTTTCGGGGCAGCCGGGCAGGCTCCGAGTGCCTTTGGGGGTAGCCGTTCCCCCTCCGAGTGCCTTTCGGGGAGGCCGGGCTGCCTCCGAGAGCCTTTGTGGACGGCCGGGCAGGCTCCGAGTGCCTTTCGGGGCAGCCGGACCGCCTCCGAGTGCCTTTCGGGGCGGCCAGGGCGGGTCCGAGTGCCTTTTAGGGTGGCCTGACCGGCTCCGAGTGCCTTTTGGGGCGGCCGGGGAGGCTCCGAGTGCCTTTCGGGGCGGTCGGGGAGGCTCCGAGTGCCTTTGGGGGAGGCCGGGCCGCCTCCGAGTGCCTTTCGGGGAGGCTGGGCCGCCTCCGAGTGCCTTTTGGGGCGGCCAGGGAGGCTCCGAGTGCCTTTTGGGGCGGCCAGGGAGGCTCCGAGTGCCTTTTGGGGCAGGCGAGCCGGCTCCGAATGCCTTTCGGGGTGGCCGAGCCGGCTCCGAGTGCCTTTCGGGGCGGTCGGGACGCCTCCGAGTGCCTTTGGGGGAGGCCGGGCCTCCTCCGAGTGCCTTTCGGGGAGGCTGGGCAGGCTCCGAGTGTCTTTCGGGGCGGCCAGGGAGGCTCCGAGTGCCTTTCGGGGCGGCCGTGCAGGCTCCGACTGCCTTTGTGGGTGGCCACGGAGGCTCTGAGTGCCTTTCGGGGTGGCTGGGGAAGCTCCGAGTGCCTTTCGGGGCGGCCGTGGAGGCTCTGAGTGCCTTTCGGGGCGGCCGGCGAGGTTCCGAGTGCCCTTCGGGGCGGCCGGCGAGGCTCCGAGTGCCTTTGTGGGCAGCCAGGCCGCCTCCGAGTGCCTTTCGGGGAGGCCGGTCTGCCTCCGAGTGCCTTTCGGGGCAGCCGGGTCGCCTCTGAGTGCCTTTCGGGGCGGCCGGGGAGGCTCTGAGGGCCTTTCGGGGTGGCCGGGCTGCCTCCGAGTGCCTTTCAGGGAGGCCGGTGAGTCTCCGAGTGCCTTTCGGGGTGTCCAGGGAGGCTCCGAGTGCCTTTCGGGGCGGCCGGGACGGCTTCGAGCGCCTTTCGGGGCGGCCAGGGAGGCTCCGAGTGCCTTTGTGGGCGGCCGGGCCGCCTCCGAGTGCCTTTCGGAGTGGCCGGGGAGGCTCCGAGTGCCTTTCGGGGCGGCCGGGGAGGCTCCGAGTACCTTTCGGGGCGGCCGGACCGCCTCCCAGTGCCTTTCGGGGCGGCCGGGGAGGCTCCGAGTGCCTTTCGGGGCGGCCGGGGAGGCTCCGAGTACCTTTCGGGGCGGCCGGGCTGCCTCCGAGTGCCTTTCGGGGATGCCGGGGAGGCTCCGAGTGTCTTTTTGGGGCGGCCGGGGAGGCTCCGAGTGCCTTTGTGGACGGCCGGGGAGGCTCCGAGTGCCTTTGTGGACGGCCGTGTCGCCTCCGAGTGCCTTTCGGGGCGGCCTGGCCGGCTCCGAGTGCCTTTCGGGGCGGTCGGGGAGGCTCGGAGTGCCTTTGGGGGAGGCCGGGCCGCCTCTGAGTGCCTTTCGGGGAGGCTGGGCCGCCTCCGAGTGCCTTTCGGGGTGGCCGGGGAGGCTCCGAGTGCCTTTTGGGGCAGGCGGGCCGCCTACGAGTGCCTTTTTGGGCGGCCAGGGAGGCTCTGAGTGCCTTTCGGGGCGTCCGGCCCTCTCCGAGTGCCTTTCGGGGCGGTCGGGGAGGCTCCGAGTGCCTTTGAGGGAGGCCAGGCCTTCTCCGAGTGCCTTTCGGGGAGGCTGGACCGCCTCCGAGTGCCTTTCGGGGCGGCCGAGGAGGCTCCGAGTGCCTTTGTGGGCGGCCGGCGAGGCTCCGAGTGCCTTTGTGGGCAGCCAGGCCACCTCCGAGTGCCTTTCGGGGAGGCCGGTCTGCCTCCGAGTGCCTTTCGGGGCAGCCGGGTCGCCTCTGAGTGCCTCTTGGGGCGGCCGGGGAGGCTCCGAGTGCCTTTCGGGGTGGCCGGGCAGGCTCCGAGTGCCTTTCAGGGAGGCCGGTGAGTCTCCGAGTGCCTTTCGGGGCAGCCGTGGAGGCTCCGAGTGCCTTTTGGGGCGGCCAAAGAGGCTCCGAGTGCCTTTTTGGGGCGGCCGGGGAGGCTCCGAGTGCCTTTTTGGGGCGGCCGGGGAGGCTCCGAGTGCCTTTCGGGGAGGCCGGGGAGTCTCCGAGTGCCTTTGTGGGCGGCCGGGGAGGCTCTGAGTACCTTTCGGGGCGTCCGGGGAGTCTCCGAGTGCCTTTCGGGGCAGCCGGGACGGCTCCGAGTGCCTTTGGGGGCGGCCAGGACGGCTCCCAGTGCCTTTTGGGGTGGCCAGGCCGCCTCCGAGTGCCTTTTGGGGCAGCTAGGGAGGCTCCGAGTGCCTTTCGGGGCAGCCGGGGAGGCTCCGAGTGCCTTTCGGGGCGTCTTGGCCGGTCCCAGTGCCTTTCGGGGCGGCCGGGAAGCCTGTCAGTGCCTTTCGGGGAGGCCGGGCCGGCTCCGAGTGCCTTTCGGGGCGGCCGGGCAGGCTCCGAGTGCCTTTCGGGGCGGCCGGCCCTCCCGAGTGCCTTTCGGGGTGGCCGGGCCGCCTCCGAGTGCCTTTGTGGGCGGCCGGTGAGGCTCCGAATGCCTTTCGGGGAGGCCGGGCCGCCTCCGAGTGCCTTTTGGGGAGGCCGGGGAGGCTCCGAGTGCCTTTGTGGGCGACCAGGCCGCCTCCGAGTGCCTTTTGGGGCGGCCGGGGAGGCTCCGAGTGCCTTTTGGGGCGGCTGCGGAGGCTCCGAGTGCCTTTCGGGGACGTTGGAGAGGCTCTGAGTGCCTTTGGGGGCGTCTGGGGAGGCTCCGAGTGCCTTTTGGGGCAGCCCTTCCCCCTCCGAGTGCCTTTCGGGGTGTCTTGGCTGGTCCCAGTGCCTTTTGGGGCGGCCGGGAAGCCTGTCAGTGCCTTTCGGGGAGGCCGGGCCGGCTCCGAGTGCCTTTCGGGGCGGCCGGGCAGGCTCCGAGTGCCTTTGTGGGCGGCCGGTGAGGCTCCGAATGCCTTTCGGGGCGGCCGGGCCGGCTCCGAGTGCCTTTCGGGGTGGCCGGGCCGCCTCCGAGTGCCTTTGTGGGCAGCCGGTGAGGCTCCGAATGCCTTTCGGGGAGGCCGGGCCGCCTCCGAGTGCCTTTTGGGGAGGCCGGGGAGGCTCCGAGTGCCTTTGTGGGCAGCCGGAGAGGCTCCGAGTGCCTTTTGGAGTGGCCGGGGAGGCTCCGAGTGCCTTTGTGGGCGGCCGGGGAGGCTCCGAGTGCCTTTTGGAGTGGCTGGGGAGGCTCCGAGTGCCTTTCGGGGCATCCGGGGAGGCTCCGAGTGCCTTTGGGGGCGGCCAGGACGGCTCCCAGTGCCTTTCGGGGTGGCCGGGCCGCCTCCGAGTGCCTTTCGGGGAGGCCGGGCAGGCTCCGAGTGCCTTTCGGGGCAGCTAGGGAGGCTCCGAGTGCCTTTTCGGGGAGGCCGGGGAGGCTCCGAGTGCCTTTCGGGGCGGCTGGGCCGGTCCCACTGCCTTTCGGGGCGGCCGGGCCGGCTCTGTGTGCCTTTCGGGGAGGCCGGGGAGCCTCCGAGTGCCTTTCAGGGAGGCCGGGTCGCCTCCCAGTGCCTTTCGGGACGGCCGGGGAGGCTCCGAGTGCCTTTGGGGGCAGCCGGCGAGGCTCCGAGTGCCTTTCGGGGAGGCCGGGGAGGCTCCGAGTGCTTTTGGGGGCGGCCGGGAAGCCTCCGAGTGCCTTTCAGGGCAGCCGGTCGCCTCCGAGTGCCTTTCGGGGCGGCCGGACCGGCTCCGAGTGCCTTTTGGGGCGGCCGGGGAGGCTCCGAGTGCCTTTCAGGGAGGCCGGGTCGCCTCCGAGTGCCTTTCGGGGCAGCCGGGCCGCCTCCGAGTGCCTTTCGGGGCAGCCGGGCCGCCTCCGAGTGCCTTTCGGGGTGGCCGGGGAGGCTCCGAGTGCCTTTTGGGGTGGCCGGGGAGGCTCCGAGTGCCTTTTGGGGAGGCCGGGGAGGCTCCGAGTGCCTTTTGGGGCGGCCGGGCAGGCTCCGAGTGCCTTTCGGGGCGGCCGGGGCGCCTCCGAGTGCCTTTAGGAGAGGTCGGGCTGGCTCCGAGTGCCTTTCGGGGTGGCCGGGCTGCCTCCGAGTGCCTTTGGGTGCGGCCGGGCTGGCTCCAAGTGCCTTTCGGGGCGGCCGGCGAGGCTCCGAGTGCCTTTCGGGGCGGCTGGTTAGGCTCCGAGTGCCTTTTAGGGCAACCGGGCCGCCTCCGAGTGCCTTTCGGGGCGGCCGGGCTGCCTCCGAGTGCCCTTCGGGGCGGCCGGGCTGCCTCCGAGTGCCCTTCGGGGCGGCCGGGCTGGCTCCGAGTGCCTTTCGGGGTGGCCGGGCTGCCTCCGAGTGCCTTTGGGTGCGGCCGGGCTGGCTCCAAGTGCCTTTCGGGGCGGCCGGGGAGGCTCCGAGTGCCTTTCAGGGAGGCCGGGCCGCCTCCGAGTGCCTTTCGGGGAGGCTGGGCCGCCTCCGAGTGTCTTTCGGGGCAGCCAGGGAGGCTCCGAGTGCCTTTCGGGGCAGCCGGGCAGGCTCCGAGTGCCTTTGGGGGTAGCCGTTCCCCCTCCGAGTGCCTTTCGGGGAGGCCGGG
Source organism: Struthio camelus (assembly GCF_040807025.1). Taxonomy (NCBI): domain Eukaryota; kingdom Metazoa; phylum Chordata; class Aves; order Struthioniformes; family Struthionidae; genus Struthio; species Struthio camelus. The sequence goes on along the minus strand of NC_090974.1, from coordinate 617,807 downwards.
CTGCCTCCGAGAGCCTTTGTGGACGGCCGGGCAGGCTCCGAGTGCCTTTCGGGGCAGCCGGACCGCCTCCGAGTGCCTTTCGGGGCGGCCAGGGCGGGTCCGAGTGCCTTTTAGGGTGGCCTGACCGGCTCCGAGTGCCTTTTGGGGCGGCCGGGGAGGCTCCGAGTGCCTTTCGGGGCGGTCGGGGAGGCTCCGAGTGCCTTTGGGGGAGGCCGGGCCGCCTCCGAGTGCCTTTCGGGGAGGCTGGGCCGCCTCCGAGTGCCTTTTGGGGCGGCCAGGGAGGCTCCGAGTGCCTTTTGGGGCGGCCAGGGAGGCTCCGAGTGCCTTTTGGGGCAGGCGAGCCGGCTCCGAATGCCTTTCGGGGTGGCCGAGCCGGCTCCGAGTGCCTTTCGGGGCGGTCGGGACGCCTCCGAGTGCCTTTGGGGGAGGCCGGGCCTCCTCCGAGTGCCTTTCGGGGAGGCTGGGCAGGCTCCGAGTGTCTTTCGGGGCGGCCAGGGAGGCTCCGAGTGCCTTTCGGGGCGGCCGTGCAGGCTCCGACTGCCTTTGTGGGTGGCCACGGAGGCTCTGAGTGCCTTTCGGGGTGGCTGGGGAAGCTCCGAGTGCCTTTCGGGGCGGCCGTGGAGGCTCTGAGTGCCTTTCGGGGCGGCCGGCGAGGTTCCGAGTGCCCTTCGGGGCGGCCGGCGAGGCTCCGAGTGCCTTTGTGGGCAGCCAGGCCGCCTCCGAGTGCCTTTCGGGGAGGCCGGTCTGCCTCCGAGTGCCTTTCGGGGCAGCCGGGTCGCCTCTGAGTGCCTTTCGGGGCGGCCGGGGAGGCTCTGAGGGCCTTTCGGGGTGGCCGGGCTGCCTCCGAGTGCCTTTCAGGGAGGCCGGTGAGTCTCCGAGTGCCTTTCGGGGTGTCCAGGGAGGCTCCGAGTGCCTTTCGGGGCGGCCGGGACGGCTTCGAGCGCCTTTCGGGGCGGCCAGGGAGGCTCCGAGTGCCTTTGTGGGCGGCCGGGCCGCCTCCGAGTGCCTTTCGGAGTGGCCGGGGAGGCTCCGAGTGCCTTTCGGGGCGGCCGGGGAGGCTCCGAGTACCTTTCGGGGCGGCCGGACCGCCTCCCAGTGCCTTTCGGGGCGGCCGGGGAGGCTCCGAGTGCCTTTCGGGGCGGCCGGGGAGGCTCCGAGTACCTTTCGGGGCGGCCGGGCTGCCTCCGAGTGCCTTTCGGGGATGCCGGGGAGGCTCCGAGTGTCTTTTTGGGGCGGCCGGGGAGGCTCCGAGTGCCTTTGTGGACGGCCGGGGAGGCTCCGAGTGCCTTTGTGGACGGCCGTGTCGCCTCCGAGTGCCTTTCGGGGCGGCCTGGCCGGCTCCGAGTGCCTTTCGGGGCGGTCGGGGAGGCTCGGAGTGCCTTTGGGGGAGGCCGGGCCGCCTCTGAGTGCCTTTTGGGGAGGCTGGGCCGCCTCCGAGTGCCTTTCGGGGTGGCCGGGGAGGCTCCGAGTGCCTTTTGGGGCAGGCGGGCCGCCTACGAGTGCCTTTTTGGGCGGCCAGGGAGGCTCTGAGTGCCTTTCGGGGTGGCCGGGCAGGCTCCGAGTGCCTTTCGGGGCAGCCGGGCAGGCTCTGAGTGCCTTTTGGGGCAGGCGGGCCGGCTCCGAGTGCCTTTCGGGGTGGCCGGGGAGGCTCCAAGTGCCTTTCGGGGCGGCCGGGCCGCCTCCGAGTGCCTTTTGGGGCGGCCAGGGAGGCTCCGAGTGCCTTTCGGGGTGCCTGGGCAGCCTCCAAGTGCCTTTCGGGGCGGCCGGGGAGGCTCCGAGTGCCTTTCGGGGCGTCCGGCCCTCTCCGAGTGCCTTTCGGGGCGGTCGGGGAGGCTCCGAGTGCCTTTGAGGGAGGCCAGGCCTTCTCCGAGTGCCTTTCGGGGAGGCTGGACCGCCTCCGAGTGCCTTTCGGGGCGGCCGAGGAGGCTCCGAGTGCCTTTGTGGGCGGCCGGCGAGGCTCCGAGTGCCTTTGTGGGCAGCCAGGCCACCTCCGAGTGCCTTTCGGGGAGGCCGGTCTGCCTCCGAGTGCCTTTCGGGGCAGCCGGGTCGCCTCTGAGTGCCTCTTGGGGCGGCCGGGGAGGCTCCGAGTGCCTTTCGGGGTGGCCGGGCAGGCTCCGAGTGCCTTTCAGGGAGGCCGGTGAGTCTCCGAGTGCCTTTCGGGGCAGCCGTGGAGGCTCCGAGTGCCTTTTGGGGCGGCCAAAGAGGCTCCGAGTGCCTTTTTGGGGCGGCCGGGGAGGCTCCGAGTGCCTTTTTGGGGCGGCCGGGGAGGCTCCGAGTGCCTTTCGGGGAGGCCGGGGAGTCTCCGAGTGCCTTTGTGGGCGGCCGGGGAGGCTCTGAGTACCTTTCGGGGCGTCCGGGGAGTCTCCGAGTGCCTTTCGGGGCAGCCGGGACGGCTCCGAGTGCCTTTGGGGGCGGCCAGGACGGCTCCCAGTGCCTTTTGGGGTGGCCAGGCCGCCTCCGAGTGCCTTTTGGGGCAGCTAGGGAGGCTCCGAGTGCCTTTCGGGGCAGCCGGGGAGGCTCCGAGTGCCTTTCGGGGCGTCTTGGCCGGTCCCAGTGCCTTTCGGGGCGGCCGGGAAGCCTGTCAGTGCCTTTCGGGGAGGCCGGGCCGGCTCCGAGTGCCTTTCGGGGCGGCCGGGCAGGCTCCGAGTGCCTTTCGGGGCGGCCGGCCCTCCCGAGTGCCTTTCGGGGTGGCCGGGCCGCCTCCGAGTGCCTTTGTGGGCGGCCGGTGAGGCTCCGAATGCCTTTCGGGGAGGCCGGGCCGCCTCCGAGTGCCTTTTGGGGAGGCCGGGGAGGCTCCGAGTGCCTTTGTGGGCGACCAGGCCGCCTCCGAGTGCCTTTTGGGGCGGCCGGGGAGGCTCCGAGTGCCTTTTGGGGCGGCTGCGGAGGCTCCGAGTGCCTTTCGGGGACGTTGGAGAGGCTCTGAGTGCCTTTGGGGGCGTCTGGGGAGGCTCCGAGTGCCTTTTGGGGCAGCCCTTCCCCCTCCGAGTGCCTTTCGGGGTGTCTTGGCTGGTCCCAGTGCCTTTTGGGGCGGCCGGGAAGCCTGTCAGTGCCTTTCGGGGAGGCCGGGCCGGCTCCGAGTGCCTTTCGGGGCGGCCGGGCAGGCTCCGAGTGCCTTTGTGGGCGGCCGGTGAGGCTCCGAATGCCTTTCGGGGCGGCCGGGCCGGCTCCGAGTGCCTTTCGGGGTGGCCGGGCCGCCTCCGAGTGCCTTTGTGGGCAGCCGGTGAGGCTCCGAATGCCTTTCGGGGAGGCCGGGCCGCCTCCGAGTGCCTTTTGGGGAGGCCGGGGAGGCTCCGAGTGCCTTTGTGGGCAGCCGGAGAGGCTCCGAGTGCCTTTTGGAGTGGCCGGGGAGGCTCCGAGTGCCTTTGTGGGCGGCCGGGGAGGCTCCGAGTGCCTTTTGGGGTGGCCGGGGAGGCTCCGAGTGCCTTTTGGGGAGGCCGGGGAGGCTCCGAGTGCCTTTTGGGGCGGCCGGGCAGGCTCCGAGTGCCTTTCGGGGCGGCCGGGGCGCCTCCGAGTGCCTTTAGGAGAGGTCGGGCTGGCTCCGAGTGCCTTTCGGGGTGGCCGGGCTGCCTCCGAGTGCCTTTGGGTGCGGCCGGGCTGGCTCCAAGTGCCTTTCGGGGCGGCCGGCGAGGCTCCGAGTGCCTTTCGGGGCGGCTGGTTAGGCTCCGAGTGCCTTTTAGGGCAACCGGGCCGCCTCCGAGTGCCTTTCGGGGAGGCCGTTCTGCCTCCGAGTGCCTTTCGGGGCAGCCGGGTCCTCTGAGTGCCTTTCGGGACGGCCGGGCTGCCTCCGAGTGCCCTTCGGGGCGGCCGGGCTGCCTCCGAGTGCCCTTCGGGGCGGCCGGGCTGGCTCCGAGTGCCTTTCGGGGTGGCCGGGCTGCCTCCGAGTGCCTTTGGGTGCGGCCGGGCTGGCTCCAAGTGCCTTTCGGGGCGGCCGGGGAGGCTCCGAGTGCCTTTCGGGGAGGCCGGGCTGCCTCCGAGTGCCTTTCGGGGCAGCCGGACCGCCTCCGAGTGCCTTTCGGGGCGGCCAGGGCGGGTCCGAGTGCCTTTTGGGGTGGCCTGACCGGCTCCGAGTGCCTTTCGGGGAGGCCGGGGAGGCTCCGAGTGCCTTTCGGGGCGGTCAGGGAGGCTCCGAGTGCCTTTGGGGGAGGCCGGGCCGCCTCCGAGTGCCTTTCGGGGAGGCTGGGCCGCCTCCGAGTGCCTTTTGGGGCGGCCAGGGAGGCTCCGAGTGCCTTTTGGGGCGGCCAGGGAGGCTCCGAGTGCCTTTTGGGGCAGGCGAGCCGGCTCCGAATGCCTTTCGGGGTGGCCGAGCCGGCTCCGAGTGCCTTTCGGGGCGGTCGGGACGCCTCCGAGTGCCTTTGGGGGAGGCCGGGCCTCCTCCGAGTGCCTTTCGGGGAGGCTGGGCAGGCTCCGAGTGTCTTTCGGGGCGGCCAGGGAGGCTCCGAGTGCCTTTCGGGGCGGCCGTGCAGGCTCCGACTGCCTTTGTGGGTGGCCACGGAGGCTCTGAGTGCCTTTCGGGGTGGCTGGGGAAGCTCCGAGTGCCTTTCGGGGCGGCCGTGGAGGCTCTGAGTGCCTTTCGGGGCGGCCGGCGAGGTTCCGAGTGCCCTTCGGGGCGGCCGGCGAGGCTCCGAGTGCCTTTGTGGGCAGCCAGGCCGCCTCCGAGTGCCTTTCGGGGAGGCCGGTCTGCCTCCGAGTGCCTTTCGGGGCAGCCGGGTCGCCTCTGAGTGCCTTTCGGGGCGGCCGGGGAGGCTCTGAGGGCCTTTCGGGGTGGCCGGGCTGCCTCCGAGTGCCTTTCAGGGAGGCCGGTGAGTCTCCGAGTGCCTTTCGGGGTGTCCAGGGAGGCTCCGAGTGCCTTTCGGGGCGGCCGGGACGGCTTCGAGCGCCTTTCGGGGCGGCCAGGGAGGCTCCGAGTGCCTTTGTGGGCGGCCGGGCCGCCTCCGAGTGCCTTTCGGAGTGGCCGGGGAGGCTCCGAGTGCCTTTCGGGGCGGCCGGGGAGGCTCCGAGTACCTTTCGGGGCGGCCGGACCGCCTCCCAGTGCCTTTCGGGGCGGCCGGGGAGGCTCCGAGTGCCTTTCGGGGCGGCCGGGGAGGCTCCGAGTACCTTTCGGGGCGGCCGGGCTGCCTCCGAGTGCCTTTCGGGGATGCCGGGGAGGCTCCGAGTGTCTTTTTGGGGCGGCCGGGGAGGCTCCGAGTGCCTTTGTGGACGGCCGGGGAGGCTCCGAGTGCCTTTGTGGACGGCCGTGTCGCCTCCGAGTGCCTTTCGGGGCGGCCTGGCCGGCTCCGAGTGCCTTTCGGGGCGGTCGGGGAGGCTCGGAGTGCCTTTGGGGGAGGCCGGGCCGCCTCTGAGTGCCTTTCGGGGAGGCTGGGCCGCCTCCGAGTGCCTTTCGGGGTGGCCGGGGAGGCTCCGAGTGCCTTTTGGGGCAGGCGGGCCGCCTACGAGTGCCTTTTTGGGCGGCCAGGGAGGCTCTGAGTGCCTTTCGGGGTGGCCGGGCAGGCTCCGAGTGCCTTTCGGGGCAGCCGGGCAGGCTCTGAGTGCCTTTTGGGGCAGGCGGGCCGGCTCCGAGTGCCTTTCGGGGTGGCCGGGGAGGCTCCAAGTGCCTTTCGGGGCGGCCGGGCCGCCTCCGAGTGCCTTTTGGGGTGGCCAGGGAGGCTCCGAGTGCCTTTCGGGGTGCCTGGGCAGCCTCCAAGTGCCTTTCGGGGCGGCCGGGGAGGCTCCGAGTGCCTTTCGGGGCGTCCGGCCCTCTCCGAGTGCCTTTCGGGGCGGTCGGGGAGGCTCCGAGTGCCTTTGAGGGAGGCCAGGCCTTCTCCGAGTGCCTTTCGGGGAGGCTGGACCGCCTCCGAGTGCCTTTCGGGGCGGCCGAGGAGGCTCCGAGTGCCTTTGTGGGCGGCCGGCGAGGCTCCGAGTGCCTTTGTGGGCAGCCAGGCCACCTCCGAGTGCCTTTCGGGGAGGCCGGTCTGCCTCCGAGTGCCTTTCGGGGCAGCCGGGTCGCCTCTGAGTGCCTCTTGGGGCGGCCGGGGAGGCTCCGAGTGCCTTTCGGGGTGGCCGGGCAGGCTCCGAGTGCCTTTCAGGGAGGCCGGTGAGTCTCCGAGTGCCTTTCGGGGCAGCCGTGGAGGCTCCGAGTGCCTTTTGGGGCGGCCAAAGAGGCTCCGAGTGCCTTTTTGGGGCGGCCGGGGAGGCTCCGAGTGCCTTTTTGGGGCGGCCGGGGAGGCTCCGAGTGCCTTTCGGGGAGGCCGGGGAGTCTCCGAGTGCCTTTGTGGGCGGCCGGGGAGGCTCTGAGTACCTTTCGGGGCGTCCGGGGAGTCTCCGAGTGCCTTTCGGGGCAGCCGGGACGGCTCCGAGTGCCTTTGGGGGCGGCCAGGACGGCTCCCAGTGCCTTTTGGGGTGGCCAGGCCGCCTCCGAGTGCCTTTTGGGGCAGCTAGGGAGGCTCCGAGTGCCTTTCGGGGCAGCCGGGGAGGCTCCGAGTGCCTTTCGGGGCGTCTTGGCCGGTCCCAGTGCCTTTCGGGGCGGCCGGGAAGCCTGTCAGTGCCTTTCGGGGAGGCCGGGCCGGCTCCGAGTGCCTTTCGGGGCGGCCGGGCAGGCTCCGAGTGCCTTTCGGGGCGGCCGGCCCTCCCGAGTGCCTTTCGGGGTGGCCGGGCCGCCTCCGAGTGCCTTTGTGGGCGGCCGGTGAGGCTCCGAATGCCTTTCGGGGAGGCCGGGCCGCCTCCGAGTGCCTTTTGGGGAGGCCGGGGAGGCTCCGAGTGCCTTTGTGGGCGACCAGGCCGCCTCCGAGTGCCTTTTGGGGCGGCCGGGGAGGCTCCGAGTGCCTTTTGGGGCGGCTGCGGAGGCTCCGAGTGCCTTTCGGGGACGTTGGAGAGGCTCTGAGTGCCTTTGGGGGCGTCTGGGGAGGCTCCGAGTGCCTTTTGGGGCAGCCCTTCCCCCTCCGAGTGCCTTTCGGGGTGTCTTGGCTGGTCCCAGTGCCTTTTGGGGCGGCCGGGAAGCCTGTCAGTGCCTTTCGGGGAGGCCGGGCCGGCTCCGAGTGCCTTTCGGGGCGGCCGGGCAGGCTCCGAGTGCCTTTGTGGGCGGCCGGTGAGGCTCCGAATGCCTTTCGGGGCGGCCGGGCCGGCTCCGAGTGCCTTTCGGGGTGGCCGGGCCGCCTCCGAGTGCCTTTGTGGGCAGCCGGTGAGGCTCCGAATGCCTTTCGGGGAGGCCGGGCCGCCTCCGAGTGCCTTTTGGGGAGGCCGGGGAGGCTCCGAGTGCCTTTGTGGGCAGCCGGAGAGGCTCCGAGTGCCTTTTGGAGTGGCCGGGGAGGCTCCGAGTGCCTTTGTGGGCGGCCGGGGAGGCTCCGAGTGCCTTTTGGAGTGGCTGGGGAGGCTCCGAGTGCCTTTCGGGGCATCCGGGGAGGCTCCGAGTGCCTTTGGGGGCGGCCAGGACGGCTCCCAGTGCCTTTCGGGGTGGCCGGGCCGCCTCCGAGTGCCTTTCGGGGAGGCCGGGCAGGCTCCGAGTGCCTTTCGGGGCAGCTAGGGAGGCTCCGAGTGCCTTTTCGGGGAGGCCGGGGAGGCTCCGAGTGCCTTTCGGGGCGGCTGGGCCGGTCCCACTGCCTTTCGGGGCGGCCGGGCCGGCTCTGTGTGCCTTTCGGGGAGGCCGGGGAGCCTCCGAGTGCCTTTCAGGGAGGCCGGGTCGCCTCCCAGTGCCTTTCGGGACGGCCGGGGAGGCTCCGAGTGCCTTTGGGGGCAGCCGGCGAGGCTCCGAGTGCCTTTCGGGGAGGCCGGGGAGGCTCCGAGTGCTTTTGGGGGCGGCCGGGAAGCCTCCGAGTGCCTTTCAGGGCAGCCGGTCGCCTCCGAGTGCCTTTCGGGGCGGCCGGACCGGCTCCGAGTGCCTTTTGGGGCGGCCGGGGAGGCTCCGAGTGCCTTTCAGGGAGGCCGGGTCGCCTCCGAGTGCCTTTCGGGGCAGCCGGGCCGCCTCCGAGTGCCTTTCGGGGCAGCCGGGCCGCCTCCGAGTGCCTTTCGGGGTGGCCGGGGAGGCTCCGAGTGCCTTTTGGGGTGGCCGGGGAGGCTCCGAGTGCCTTTTGGGGAGGCCGGGGAGGCTCCGAGTGCCTTTTGGGGCGGCCGGGCAGGCTCCGAGTGCCTTTCGGGGCGGCCGGGGCGCCTCCGAGTGCCTTTAGGAGAGGTCGGGCTGGCTCCGAGTGCCTTTCGGGGTGGCCGGGCTGCCTCCGAGTGCCTTTGGGTGCGGCCGGGCTGGCTCCAAGTGCCTTTCGGGGCGGCCGGCGAGGCTCCGAGTGCCTTTCGGGGCGGCTGGTTAGGCTCCGAGTGCCTTTTAGGGTAACCGGGCCGCCTCCGAGTGCCTTTCGGGGAGGCCGTTCTGCCTCCGAGTGCCTTTCGGGGCAGCCGGGTCCTCTGAGTGCCTTTCGGGACGGCCGGGCTGCCTCCGAGTGCCCTTCGGGGCGGCCGGGCTGCCTCCGAGTGCCCTTCGGGGCGGCCGGGCTGGCTCCGAGTGCCTTTCGGGGTGGCCGGGCTGCCTCCGAGTGCCTTTGGGTGCGGCCGGGCTGGCTCCAAGTGCCTTTCGGGGCGGCCGGGGAGGCTCCGAGTGCCTTTCAGGGAGGCCGGGCCGCCTCCGAGTGCCTTTCGGGGAGGCTGGGCCGCCTCCGAGTGTCTTTCGGGGCAGCCAGGGAGGCTCCGAGTGCCTTTCGGGGCAGCCGGGCAGGCTCCGAGTGCCTTTGGGGGTAGCCGTTCCCCCTCCGAGTGCCTTTCGGGGAGGCCGGGCTGCCTCCGAGAGCCTTTGTGGACGGCCGGGCAGGCTCCGAGTGCCTTTCGGGGCAGCCGGACCGCCTCCGAGTGCCTTTCGGGGCGGCCAGGGCGGGTCCGAGTGCCTTTTAGGGTGGCCTGACCGGCTCCGAGTGCCTTTTGGGGCGGCCGGGGAGGCTCCGAGTGCCTTTCGGGGCGGTCGGGGAGGCTCCGAGTGCCTTTGGGGGAGGCCGGGCCGCCTCCGAGTGCCTTTCGGGGAGGCTGGGCCGCCTCCGAGTGCCTTTTGGGGCGGCCAGGGAGGCTCCGAGTGCCTTTTGGGGCGGCCAGGGAGGCTCCGAGTGCCTTTTGGGGCAGGCGAGCCGGCTCCGAATGCCTTTCGGGGTGGCCGAGCCGGCTCCGAGTGCCTTTCGGGGCGGTCGGGACGCCTCCGAGTGCCTTTGGGGGAGGCCGGGCCTCCTCCGAGTGCCTTTCGGGGAGGCTGGGCAGGCTCCGAGTGTCTTTCGGGGCGGCCAGGGAGGCTCCGAGTGCCTTTCGGGGCGGCCGTGCAGGCTCCGACTGCCTTTGTGGGTGGCCACGGAGGCTCTGAGTGCCTTTCGGGGTGGCTGGGGAAGCTCCGAGTGCCTTTCGGGGCGGCCGTGGAGGCTCTGAGTGCCTTTCGGGGCGGCCGGCGAGGTTCCGAGTGCCCTTCGGGGCGGCCGGCGAGGCTCCGAGTGCCTTTGTGGGCAGCCAGGCCGCCTCCGAGTGCCTTTCGGGGAGGCCGGTCTGCCTCCGAGTGCCTTTCGGGGCAGCCGGGTCGCCTCTGAGTGCCTTTCGGGGCGGCCGGGGAGGCTCTGAGGGCCTTTCGGGGTGGCCGGGCTGCCTCCGAGTGCCTTTCAGGGAGGCCGGTGAGTCTCCGAGTGCCTTTCGGGGTGTCCAGGGAGGCTCCGAGTGCCTTTCGGGGCGGCCGGGACGGCTTCGAGCGCCTTTCGGGGCGGCCAGGGAGGCTCCGAGTGCCTTTGTGGGCGGCCGGGCCGCCTCCGAGTGCCTTTCGGAGTGGCCGGGGAGGCTCCGAGTGCCTTTCGGGGCGGCCGGGGAGGCTCCGAGTACCTTTCGGGGCGGCCGGACCGCCTCCCAGTGCCTTTCGGGGCGGCCGGGGAGGCTCCGAGTGCCTTTCGGGGCGGCCGGGGAGGCTCCGAGTACCTTTCGGGGCGGCCGGGCTGCCTCCGAGTGCCTTTCGGGGATGCCGGGGAGGCTCCGAGTGTCTTTTTGGGGCGGCCGGGGAGGCTCCGAGTGCCTTTGTGGACGGCCGGGGAGGCTCCGAGTGCCTTTGTGGACGGCCGTGTCGCCTCCGAGTGCCTTTCGGGGCGGCCTGGCCGGCTCCGAGTGCCTTTCGGGGCGGTCGGGGAGGCTCGGAGTGCCTTTGGGGGAGGCCGGGCCGCCTCTGAGTGCCTTTCGGGGAGGCTGGGCCGCCTCCGAGTGCCTTTCGGGGTGGCCGGGGAGGCTCCGAGTGCCTTTTGGGGCAGGCGGGCCGCCTACGAGTGCCTTTTTGGGCGGCCAGGGAGGCTCTGAGTGCCTTTCGGGGCGTCCGGCCCTCTCCGAGTGCCTTTCGGGGCGGTCGGGGAGGCTCCGAGTGCCTTTGAGGGAGGCCAGGCCTTCTCCGAGTGCCTTTCGGGGAGGCTGGACCGCCTCCGAGTGCCTTTCGGGGCGGCCGAGGAGGCTCCGAGTGCCTTTGTGGGCGGCCGGCGAGGCTCCGAGTGCCTTTGTGGGCAGCCAGGCCACCTCCGAGTGCCTTTCGGGGAGGCCGGTCTGCCTCCGAGTGCCTTTCGGGGCAGCCGGGTCGCCTCTGAGTGCCTCTTGGGGCGGCCGGGGAGGCTCCGAGTGCCTTTCGGGGTGGCCGGGCAGGCTCCGAGTGCCTTTCAGGGAGGCCGGTGAGTCTCCGAGTGCCTTTCGGGGCAGCCGTGGAGGCTCCGAGTGCCTTTTGGGGCGGCCAAAGAGGCTCCGAGTGCCTTTTTGGGGCGGCCGGGGAGGCTCCGAGTGCCTTTTTGGGGCGGCCGGGGAGGCTCCGAGTGCCTTTCGGGGAGGCCGGGGAGTCTCCGAGTGCCTTTGTGGGCGGCCGGGGAGGCTCTGAGTACCTTTCGGGGCGTCCGGGGAGTCTCCGAGTGCCTTTCGGGGCAGCCGGGACGGCTCCGAGTGCCTTTGGGGGCGGCCAGGACGGCTCCCAGTGCCTTTTGGGGTGGCCAGGCCGCCTCCGAGTGCCTTTTGGGGCAGCTAGGGAGGCTCCGAGTGCCTTTCGGGGCAGCCGGGGAGGCTCCGAGTGCCTTTCGGGGCGTCTTGGCCGGTCCCAGTGCCTTTCGGGGCGGCCGGGAAGCCTGTCAGTGCCTTTCGGGGAGGCCGGGCCGGCTCCGAGTGCCTTTCGGGGCGGCCGGGCAGGCTCCGAGTGCCTTTCGGGGCGGCCGGCCCTCCCGAGTGCCTTTCGGGGTGGCCGGGCCGCCTCCGAGTGCCTTTGTGGGCGGCCGGTGAGGCTCCGAATGCCTTTCGGGGAGGCCGGGCCGCCTCCGAGTGCCTTTTGGGGAGGCCGGGGAGGCTCCGAGTGCCTTTGTGGGCGACCAGGCCGCCTCCGAGTGCCTTTTGGGGCGGCCGGGGAGGCTCCGAGTGCCTTTTGGGGCGGCTGCGGAGGCTCCGAGTGCCTTTCGGGGACGTTGGAGAGGCTCTGAGTGCCTTTGGGGGCGTCTGGGGAGGCTCCGAGTGCCTTTTGGGGCAGCCCTTCCCCCTCCGAGTGCCTTTCGGGGTGTCTTGGCTGGTCCCAGTGCCTTTTGGGGCGGCCGGGAAGCCTGTCAGTGCCTTTCGGGGAGGCCGGGCCGGCTCCGAGTGCCTTTCGGGGCGGCCGGGCAGGCTCCGAGTGCCTTTGTGGGCGGCCGGTGAGGCTCCGAATGCCTTTCGGGGCGGCCGGGCCGGCTCCGAGTGCCTTTCGGGGTGGCCGGGCCGCCTCCGAGTGCCTTTGTGGGCAGCCGGTGAGGCTCCGAATGCCTTTCGGGGAGGCCGGGCCGCCTCCGAGTGCCTTTTGGGGAGGCCGGGGAGGCTCCGAGTGCCTTTGTGGGCAGCCGGAGAGGCTCCGAGTGCCTTTTGGAGTGGCCGGGGAGGCTCCGAGTGCCTTTGTGGGCGGCCGGGGAGGCTCCGAGTGCCTTTTGGGGTGGCCGGGGAGGCTCCGAGTGCCTTTTGGGGAGGCCGGGGAGGCTCCGAGTGCCTTTGTGGGCGGCCGGGGAGGCTCCGAGTGCCTTTTGGAGTGGCTGGGGAGGCTCCGAGTGCCTTTCGGGGCATCCGTGGAGGCTCCGAGTGCCTTTGGGGGCGGCCAGGACGGCTCCCAGTGCCTTTCGGGGTGGCCGGGCCGCCTCCGAGTGCCTTTCGGGGAGGCCGGGCAGGCTCCGAGTGCCTTTCGGGGCAGCTAGGGAGGCTCCGAGTGCCTTTTCGGGGAGGCCGGGGAGGCTCCGAGTGCCTTTCGGGGCGGCTGGGCCGGTCCCACTGCCTTTCGGGGCGGCCGGGCCGGCTCTGTGTGCCTTTCGGGGAGGCCGGGGAGCCTCCGAGTGCCTTTCAGGGAGGCCGGGTCGCCTCCCAGTGCCTTTCGGGACGGCCGGGGAGGCTCCGAGTGCCTTTGGGGGCAGCCGGCGAGGCTCCGAGTGCCTTTCGGGGAGGCCGGGGAGGCTCCGAGTGCTTTTGGGGGCGGCCGGGAAGCCTCCGAGTGCCTTTCAGGGCAGCCGGTCGCCTCCGAGTGCCTTTCGGGGCGGCCGGACCGGCTCCGAGTGCCTTTGTGGGCGTCCGGGGAGGCTCCGAGTGCCTTTCAGGGAGGCCGGGTCGCCTCCGAGTGCCTTTCGGGGCAGCCGGGCCGCCTCCGAGTGCCTTTCGGGGCAGCCGGGCCGCCTCCGAGTGCCTTTCGGGGTGGCCGGGGAGGCTCCGAGTGCCTTTTGGGGTGGCCGGGGAGGCTCCGAGTGCCTTTTGGGGAGGCCGGGGAGGCTCCGAGTGCCTTTTGGGGCGGCCGGGCAGGCTCCGAGTGCCTTTCGGGGCGGCCGGGGCGCCTCCGAGTGCCTTTAGGAGAGGTCGGGCTGGCTCCGAGTGCCTTTCGGGGTGGCCGGGCTGCCTCCGAGTGCCTTTGGGTGCGGCCGGGCTGGCTCCAAGTGCCTTTCGGGGCGGCCGGCGAGGCTCCGAGTGCCTTTCGGGGCGGCTGGTTAGGCTCCGAGTGCCTTTTAGGGCAACCGGGCCGCCTCCGAGTGCCTTTCGGGGCGGCCGGGCTGCCTCCGAGTGCCCTTCGGGGCGGCCGGGCTGCCTCCGAGTGCCCTTCGGGGCGGCCGGGCTGGCTCCGAGTGCCTTTCGGGGTGGCCGGGCTGCCTCCGAGTGCCTTTGGGTGCGGCCGGGCTGGCTCCAAGTGCCTTTCGGGGCGGCCGGGGAGGCTCCGAGTGCCTTTCAGGGAGGCCGGGCCGCCTCCGAGTGCCTTTCGGGGAGGCTGGGCCGCCTCCGAGTGTCTTTCGGGGCAGCCAGGGAGGCTCCGAGTGCCTTTCGGGGCAGCCGGGCAGGCTCCGAGTGCCTTTGGGGGTAGCCGTTCCCCCTCCGAGTGCCTTTCGGGGAGGCCGGGCTGCCTCCGAGAGCCTTTGTGGACGGCCGGGCAGGCTCCGAGTGCCTTTCGGGGCAGCCGGACCGCCTCCGAGTGCCTTTCGGGGCGGCCAGGGCGGGTCCGAGTGCCTTTTAGGGTGGCCTGACCGGCTCCGAGTGCCTTTTGGGGCGGCCGGGGAGGCTCCGAGTGCCTTTCGGGGCGGTCGGGGAGGCTCCGAGTGCCTTTGGGGGAGGCCGGGCCGCCTCCGAGTGCCTTTCGGGGAGGCTGGGCCGCCTCCGAGTGCCTTTTGGGGCGGCCAGGGAGGCTCCGAGTGCCTTTTGGGGCGGCCAGGGAGGCTCCGAGTGCCTTTCGGGGCAGGCGAGCCGGCTCCGAATGCCTTTCGGGGTGGCCGAGCCGGCTCCGAGTGCCTTTCGGGGCGGTCGGGACGCCTCCGAGTGCCTTTGGGGGAGGCCGGGCCTCCTCCGAGTGCCTTTCGGGGAGGCTGGGCAGGCTCCGAGTGTCTTTCGGGGCGGCCAGGGAGGCTCCGAGTGCCTTTCGGGGCGGCCGTGCAGGCTCCGACTGCCTTTGTGGGTGGCCACGGAGGCTCTGAGTGCCTTTCGGGGTGGCTGGGGAAGCTCCGAGTGCCTTTCGGGGCGGCCGTGGAGGCTCTGAGTGCCTTTCGGGGCGGCCGGCGAGGTTCCGAGTGCCCTTCGGGGCGGCCGGCGAGGCTCCGAGTGCCTTTGTGGGCAGCCAGGCCGCCTCCGAGTGCCTTTCGGGGAGGCCGGTCTGCCTCCGAGTGCCTTTCGGGGCAGCCGGGTCGCCTCTGAGTGCCTTTCGGGGCGGCCGGGGAGGCTCTGAGGGCCTTTCGGGGTGGCCGGGCTGCCTCCGAGTGCCTTTCAGGGAGGCCGGTGAGTCTCCGAGTGCCTTTCGGGGTGTCCAGGGAGGCTCCGAGTGCCTTTCGGGGCGGCCGGGACGGCTTCGAGCGCCTTTCGGGGCGGCCAGGGAGGCTCCGAGTGCCTTTGTGGGCGGCCGGGCCGCCTCCGAGTGCCTTTCGGAGTGGCCGGTGAGTCTCCGAGTGCCTTTCGGGGCGGCCGGGGAGGCTCCGAGTACCTTTCGGGGCGGCCGGACCGCCTCCCAGTGCCTTTCGGGGCGGCCGGGGAGGCTCCGAGTGCCTTTCGGGGCGGCCGGGGAGGCTCCGAGTACCTTTCGGGGCGGCCGGGCTGCCTCCGAGTGCCTTTCGGGGATGCCGGGGAGGCTCCGAGTGTCTTTTTGGGGCGGCCGGGGAGGCTCCGAGTGCCTTTGTGGACGGCCGGGGAGGCTCCGAGTGCCTTTGTGGACGGCCGTGTCGCCTCCGAGTGCCTTTCGGGGCGGCCTGGCCGGCTCCGAGTGCCTTTCGGGGCGGTCGGGGAGGCTCGGAGTGCCTTTGGGGGAGGCCGGGCCGCCTCTGAGTGCCTTTCGGGGAGGCTGGGCCGCCTCCGAGTGCCTTTCGGGGTGGCCGGGGAGGCTCCGAGTGCCTTTTGGGGCAGGCGGGCCGCCTACGAGTGCCTTTTTGGGCGGCCAGGGAGGCTCTGAGTGCCTTTCGGGGTGGCCGGGCAGGCTCCGAGTGCCTTTCGGGGCAGCCGGGCAGGCTCTGAGTGCCTTTTGGGGCAGGCGGGCCGGCTCCGAGTGCCTTTCGGGGTGGCCGGGGAGGCTCCAAGTGCCTTTCGGGGCGGCCGGGCCGCCTCCGAGTGCCTTTTGGGGCGGCCAGGGAGGCTCCGAGTGCCTTTCGGGGTGCCTGGGCAGCCTCCAAGTGCCTTTCGGGGCGGCCGGGGAGGCTCCGAGTGCCTTTCGGGGCGTCCGGCCCTCTCCGAGTGCCTTTCGGGGCGGTCGGGGAGGCTCCGAGTGCCTTTGAGGGAGGCCAGGCCTTCTCCGAGTGCCTTTCGGGGAGGCTGGACCGCCTCCGAGTGCCTTTCGGGGCGGCCGAGGAGGCTCCGAGTGCCTTTGTGGGCGGCCGGCGAGGCTCCGAGTGCCTTTGTGGGCAGCCAGGCCACCTCCGAGTGCCTTTCGGGGAGGCCGGTCTGCCTCCGAGTGCCTTTCGGGGCAGCCGGGTCGCCTCTGAGTGCCTCTTGGGGCGGCCGGGGAGGCTCCGAGTGCCTTTCGGGGTGGCCGGGCAGGCTCCGAGTGCCTTTCAGGGAGGCCGGTGAGTCTCCGAGTGCCTTTCGGGGCAGCCGTGGAGGCTCCGAGTGCCTTTTGGGGCGGCCAAAGAGGCTCCGAGTGCCTTTTTGGGGCGGCCGGGGAGGCTCCGAGTGCCTTTTTGGGGCGGCCGGGGAGGCTCCGAGTGCCTTTCGGGGAGGCCGGGGAGTCTCCGAGTGCCTTTGTGGGCGGCCGGGGAGGCTCTGAGTACCTTTCGGGGCGTCCGGGGAGTCTCCGAGTGCCTTTCGGGGCAGCCGGGACGGCTCCGAGTGCCTTTGGGGGCGGCCAGGACGGCTCCCAGTGCCTTTTGGGGTGGCCAGGCCGCCTCCGAGTGCCTTTTGGGGCAGCTAGGGAGGCTCCGAGTGCCTTTCGGGGCAGCCGGGGAGGCTCCGAGTGCCTTTCGGGGCGTCTTGGCCGGTCCCAGTGCCTTTCGGGGCGGCCGGGAAGCCTGTCAGTGCCTTTCGGGGAGGCCGGGCCGGCTCCGAGTGCCTTTCGGGGCGGCCGGGCAGGCTCCGAGTGCCTTTCGGGGCGGCCGGCCCTCCCGAGTGCCTTTCGGGGTGGCCGGGCCGCCTCCGAGTGCCTTTGTGGGCGGCCGGTGAGGCTCCGAATGCCTTTCGGGGAGGCCGGGCCGCCTCCGAGTGCCTTTTGGGGAGGCCGGGGAGGCTCCGAGTGCCTTTGTGGGCGACCAGGCCGCCTCCGAGTGCCTTTTGGGGCGGCCGGGGAGGCTCCGAGTGCCTTTTGGGGCGGCTGCGGAGGCTCCGAGTGCCTTTCGGGGACGTTGGAGAGGCTCTGAGTGCCTTTGGGGGCGTCTGGGGAGGCTCCGAGTGCCTTTTGGGGCAGCCCTTCCCCCTCCGAGTGCCTTTCGGGGTGTCTTGGCTGGTCCCAGTGCCTTTTGGGGCGGCCGGGAAGCCTGTCAGTGCCTTTCGGGGAGGCCGGGCCGGCTCCGAGTGCCTTTCGGGGCGGCCGGGCAGGCTCCGAGTGCCTTTGTGGGCGGCCGGTGAGGCTCCGAATGCCTTTCGGGGCGGCCGGGCCGGCTCCGAGTGCCTTTCGGGGTGGCCGGGCCGCCTCCGAGTGCCTTTGTGGGCAGCCGGTGAGGCTCCGAATGCCTTTCGGGGAGGCCGGGCCGCCTCCGAGTGCCTTTTGGGGAGGCCGGGGAGGCTCCGAGTGCCTTTGTGGGCAGCCGGAGAGGCTCCGAGTGCCTTTTGGAGTGGCCGGGGAGGCTCCGAGTGCCTTTGTGGGCGGCCGGGGAGGCTCCGAGTGCCTTTTGGGGTGGCCGGGGAGGCTCCGAGTGCCTTTTGGGGAGGCCGGGGAGGCTCCGAGTGCCTTTTGGGGCGGCCGGGCAGGCTCCGAGTGCCTTTCGGGGCGGCCGGGGCGCCTCCGAGTGCCTTTAGGAGAGGTCGGGCTGGCTCCGAGTGCCTTTCGGGGTGGCCGGGCTGCCTCCGAGTGCCTTTGGGTGCGGCCGGGCTGGCTCCAAGTGCCTTTCGGGGCGGCCGGCGAGGCTCCGAGTGCCTTTCGGGGCGGCTGGTTAGGCTCCGAGTGCCTTTTAGGGCAACCGGGCCGCCTCCGAGTGCCTTTCGGGGAGGCCGTTCTGCCTCCGAGTGCCTTTCGGGGCAGCCGGGTCCTCTGAGTGCCTTTCGGGACGGCCGGGCTGCCTCCGAGTGCCCTTCGGGGCGGCCGGGCTGCCTCCGAGTGCCCTTCGGGGCGGCCGGGCTGGCTCCGAGTGCCTTTCGGGGTGGCCGGGCTGCCTCCGAGTGCCTTTGGGTGCGGCCGGGCTGGCTCCAAGTGCCTTTCGGGGCGGCCGGGGAGGCTCCGAGTGCCTTTCAGGGAGGCCGGGCCGCCTCCGAGTGCCTTTCGGGGAGGCTGGGCCGCCTCCGAGTGTCTTTCGGGGCAGCCAGGGAGGCTCCGAGTGCCTTTCGGGGCAGCCGGGCAGGCTCCGAGTGCCTTTGGGGGTAGCCGTTCCCCCTCCGAGTGCCTTTCGGGGAGGCCGGGCTGCCTCCGAGAGCCTTTGTGGACGGCCGGGCAGGCTCCGAGTGCCTTTCGGGGCAGCCGGACCGCCTCCGAGTGCCTTTCGGGGCGGCCAGGGCGGGTCCGAGTGCCTTTTAGGGTGGCCTGACCGGCTCCGAGTGCCTTTTGGGGCGGCCGGGGAGGCTCCGAGTGCCTTTCGGGGCGGTCGGGGAGGCTCCGAGTGCCTTTGGGGGAGGCCGGGCCGCCTCCGAGTGCCTTTCGGGGAGGCTGGGCCGCCTCCGAGTGCCTTTTGGGGCGGCCAGGGAGGCTCCGAGTGCCTTTTGGGGCGGCCAGGGAGGCTCCGAGTGCCTTTTGGGGCAGGCGAGCCGGCTCCGAATGCCTTTCGGGGTGGCCGAGCCGGCTCCGAGTGCCTTTCGGGGCGGTCGGGACGCCTCCGAGTGCCTTTGGGGGAGGCCGGGCCTCCTCCGAGTGCCTTTCGGGGAGGCTGGGCAGGCTCCGAGTGTCTTTCGGGGCGGCCAGGGAGGCTCCGAGTGCCTTTCGGGGCGGCCGTGCAGGCTCCGACTGCCTTTGTGGGTGGCCACGGAGGCTCTGAGTGCCTTTCGGGGTGGCTGGGGAAGCTCCGAGTGCCTTTCGGGGCGGCCGTGGAGGCTCTGAGTGCCTTTCGGGGCGGCCGGCGAGGTTCCGAGTGCCTTTCGGGGCGGCCGGCGAGGCTCCGAGTGCCTTTGTGGGCAGCCAGGCCGCCTCCGAGTGCCTTTCGGGGAGGCCGGTCTGCCTCCGAGTGCCTTTCGGGGCAGCCGGGTCGCCTCTGAGTGCCTTTCGGGGCGGACGGGGAGACTCCGAGGGCCTTTCGGGGTGGCCGGGCTGCCTCCGAGTGCCTTTCAGGGAGGCCGGTGAGTCTCCGAGTGCCTTTCGGGGTGGCCAGGGAGGCTCCGAGTGCCTTTCGGGGCGGCCGGGACGGCTTCGAGCGCCTTTCGGGGCGGCCAGGGAGGCTCCGAGTGCCTTTGTGGGCGGCCGGGCCGCCTCCGAGTGCCTTTCGGAGTGGCCGGGCAGGCTCCGAGTGCCTTTCTGGTAGGCCGTGTCGCCTCCGAGTGCCTTTCGGGGCGGCCGGACCGCCTCCAAGTGCCTTTGGGGGCGGCCGGGGAGGCTCCGAGTGCCTTTGGGGGCGGCCGGGGAGGCTCCGAGTACCTTTCGGGGCGGCCGGGCAGGCTCCGAGTGCCTTTCGGGGATGCCGGGGAGGCTCCGAGTGTCTTTTTGGGGCGGCCGGGACGGCTTCGAGCGCCTTTCGGGGCGGCCGGGGAGGCTCCGAGTGCCTTTGTGGACGGCCGGGGAGGCTCCGAGTGCCTTTCGGGGCGCCCGGGGCGGTTCCGAGTGCCTTTCGGGGCGGCCTGGCCGGCTCCGAGTGCCTTTCGGGGCGGCCGGTCGCCTCCGAGTGCCTTTCGGGGCGGTCGGGGAGGCTCGGAGTGCCTTTGGGGGAGGCCGGGCCGCCTCTGAGTGCCTTTCGGGGAGGCTGGGCCGCCTCCGAGTGCCTTTCGGGGTGGCCGGGGAGGCTCCGAGTGCCTTTTGGGGCAGGCGGGCCGCCTACGAGTGCCTTTTTGGGCGGCCAGGGAGGCTCTGAGTGCCTTTCGGGGTGGCCGGGCAGGCTCCGAGTGCCTTTCGGGGCAGCCGGGCAGGCTCTGAGTGCCTTTTGGGGCAGGCGGGCCGGCTCCGAGTGCCTTTCGGGGTGGCCGGGGAGGCTCCGAGTGCCTTTCGGGGTGGCCGGGCCGCCTCCGAGTGCCTTTTGGGGCGGCCAGGGAGGCTCCGAGTGCCTTTCGGGGTGCCTGGGCAGCCTCCAAGTGCCTTTCGGGGCGGCCGGGGAGGCTCCGAGTGCCTTTCGGGGCGGCCGGCCCTCTCCGAGTGCCTTTCGGGGTGGCTGGGGAGGCTCCGAGTGCCTTTGAGGGAGGCCAGGCCTTCTCCGAGTGCCTTTCGGGGAGGCTGGACCGCCTCCGAGTGCCTTTCGGGGCGGCCGAGGAGGCTCCGAGTGCCTTTGTGGGCGGCCGGCGAGGCTCCGAGTGCCTTTGTGGGCAGCCAGGCCACCTCCGAGTGCCTTTCGGGGAGGCCGGTCTGCCTCCGAGTGCCTTTCGGGGCAGCCGGGTCGCCTCTGAGTGCCTCTTGGGGCGGCCGGGGAGGCTCCGAGTGCCTTTCGGGGTGGCCGGGCAGGCTCCGAGTGCCTTTCAGGGAGGCCGGTGAGTCTCCGAGTGCCTTTCGGGGCAGCCGTGGAGGCTCCGAGTGCCTTTTGGGGCGGCCAAAGAGGCTCCGAGTGCCTTTTTGGGGCGGCCGGGGAGGCTCCGAGTGCCTTTTTGGGGCGGCCGGGGAGGCTCCGAGTGCCTTTCGGGGAGGCCGGGGAGTCTCCGAGTGCCTTTGTGGGCGGCCGGGGAGGCTCTGAGTACCTTTCGGGGCGTCCGGGGAGTCTCCGAGTGGCTTTCGGGGCAGCCAGGACGGCTCCGAGTGCCTTTGGGGGCGGCCAGGACGGCTCCCAGTGCCTTTTGGGGTGGCCGGGCCGCCTCCGAGTGCCTTTTGGGGCAGCTAGGGAGGCTCCGAGTGCCTTTCGGGGCGGCCGGGCAGGCTCCGAGTGCCTTTCGGGGCGTCTTGGCCGGTCCCAGTGCCTTTCGGGGCGGCCGGGAAGCCTGTCAGTGCCTTTCGGGGAGGCCGGGCCGGCTCCGAGTGCCTTTGTGGGCGGCCGGTGAGGCTCCGAGTGCCTTTCGGGGTAGCCGGGGAGGCTCCGAGTGCCTTTCGGGGAGTCCGGGCCGCCTCCGAGTGCCTTTTGGGGAGGCCGGGGAGGCTCCGAGTGCCTTTGTGGGCGACCAGGCCGCCTCCGAGTGCCTTTTGGGGCGGCCGGGGAGGCTCCGAGTGCCTTTGTGGGCAGCCGGGGAGGCTCCGAGTGCCTTTCGGGGACGTTGGAGAGGCTCTGAGTGCCTTTGGGGGCGTCTGGGGAGGCTCCGAGTGCCTTTTGGGGCAGCCCTTCCCCCTCCGAGTGCCTTTCGGGGTGTCTTGGCTGGTCCCAGTGCCTTTTGGGGCGGCCGGGAAGCCTGTCAGTGCCTTTCGGGGAGGCCGGGCCGGCTCCGAGTGCCTTTGTGGGCGGCCGGGCCGGCTCCGAGTGCCTTTCGGGGCGGCCGGGGAGGCTCCGAGTGCCTTTGTGGGCGGCCGGTGAGGCTCCGAATGCCTTTCGGGGCGGCCGGGCCGGCTCCGAGTGCCTTTCGGGGTGGCCGGGCCGCCTCCGAGTGCCTTTGTGGGCAGCCGGTGAGGCTCCGAATGCCTTTCGGGGAGGCCGGGCCGCATCCGAGTGCCTTTTGGGGCGGCCGGGGAGGCTCCGAGTGCCTTTGTGGGCAGCCGGGGAGGCTCCGAGTGCCTTTTGGAGTGGCCGGGGAGGCTCCGAGTGCCTTTGTGGGCGGCCGGGGAGGCTCCGAGTGCCTTTTGGAGTGGCTGGGGAGGCTCCGAGTGCCTTTCGGGGCATCCGGGGAGGCTCCGAGTGCCTTTGGGGGCGGCCAGGACGGCTCCCAGTGCCTTTCGGGGTGGCCGGGCCGCCTCCGAGTGCCTTTCGGGGAGGCCGTGCAGGCTCCGAGTGCCTTTCGGGGCAGCTAGGGAGGCTCCGAGTGCCTTTTCGGGGAGGCCGGGGAGGCTCCGAGTGCCTTTCGGGGCGGCTGGGCCGGTCCCACTGCCTTTCGGGGCGGCCGGGCCGGCTCTGTGTGCCTTTCGGGGAGGCCGGGGAGCCTCCGAGTGCCTTTCAGGGAGGCCGGGTCGCCTCCGAGTGCCTTTCGGGGCAGCCGGGCCGCCTCCGAGTGCCTTTCGGGGCAGCCGGGCCGCCTCCGAGTGCCTTTCGGGGTGGCCGGGGAGGCTCCGAGTGCCTTTTGGGGTGGCCGGGGAGGCTCCGAGTGCCTTTTGGGGAGGCCGGGGAGGCTCCGAGTGCCTTTTGGGGCGGCCGGGCTGCCTCCGAGTGCCTTTAGGAGAGGTCGGGCTGGCTCCGAGTGCCTTTCGGGGTGGCCGGGCTGCCTCCGAGTGCCTTTGGGTGCGGCCGGGCTGGCTCCAAGTGCCTTTCGGGGCGGCCGGCGAGGCTCCGAGTGCCTTTCGGGGCGGCTGGTTAGGCTCCGAGTGCCTTTTAGGGCAACCGGGCCGCCTCCGAGTGCCTTTCGGGGCAG
Source organism: Struthio camelus (assembly GCF_040807025.1). NCBI lineage: Eukaryota > Metazoa > Chordata > Aves > Struthioniformes > Struthionidae > Struthio > Struthio camelus. The sequence continues at coordinate 596,222 of NC_090974.1, read as the reverse complement.
CCGGGTCCTCTGAGTGCCTTTCGGGACGGCCGGGCTGCCTCCGAGTGCCCTTCGGGGCGGCCGGGCTGGCTCCGAGTGCCTTTCGGGGTGGCCGGGCTGCCTCCGAGTGCCTTTGGGTGCGGCCGGGCTGGCTCCAAGTGCCTTTCGGGGCGGCCGGGGAGGCTCCGAGTGCCTTTCAGGGAGGCCGGGCCGCCTCCGAGTGCCTTTCGGGGAGGCTGGGCCGCCTCCGAGTGTCTTTCGGGGCAGCCAGGGAGGCTCCGAGTGCCTTTCGGGGCGGCCGGGCAGGCTCCGAGTGCCTTTTTGGGCGGCCGGTGAGGCTCCGAATGCCTTTCGGGGCGGCCGGGCCGGCTCCGAGTGCCTTTCGGGGTGGCCGGGCCGCCTCCGAGTGCCTTTGTGGGCAGCCGGTGAGGCTCCGAATGCCTTTCGGGGAGGCCGGGCCGCATCCGAGTGCCTTTTGGGGCGGCCGGGGAGGCTCCGAGTGCCTTTTGGAGTGGCCGGGGAGGCTCCGAGTGCCTTTGTGGGCAGCCGGGGAGGCTCCGAGTGCCTTTTGGAGTGGCTGGGGAGGCTCCGAGTGCCTTTCGGGGCATCCGGGGAGGCTCCGAGTGCCTTTGGGGGCGGCCAGGACGGCTCCCAGTGCCTTTCGGGGTGGCCGGGCCGCCTCCGAGTGCCTTTCGGGGAGGCCGTGCAGGCTCCGAGTGCCTTTCGGGGCAGCTAGGGAGGCTCCGAGTGCCTTTTCGGGGAGGCCGGGGAGGCTCCGAGTGCCTTTCGGGGCGGCTGGGCCGGTCCCACTGCCTTTCGGGGCGGCCGGGCCGGCTCTGTGTGCCTTTCGGGGAGGCCGGGGAGCCTCCGAGTGCCTTTCAGGGAGGCCGGGTCGCCTTCCAGTGCCTTTCGGGACGGCCGGGGAGGCTCCGAGTGCCTTTGGGGGCAGCCGGCGAGGCTCCGAGTGCCTTTCGGGGAGGCCGGGGAGGCTCCGAGTGCCTTTCGGGGCGGCCGGGAAGCCTCCGAGTGCCTTTCAGGGCAGCCGGTCGCCTCCGAGTGCCTTTCGGGGCGGCCGGACCGGCTCCGAGTGCCTTTGTGGGCGTCCGGGGAGGCTCCGAGTGCCTTTCAGGGAGGCCGGGTCGCCTCCGAGTGCCTTTCGGGGCAGCCGGGCCGCCTCCGAGTGCCTTTTGGGGTGGCCGGGGAGGCTCCGAGTGCCTTTTGGGGTGGCCGGGGAGGCTCCGAGTGCCTTTTGGGGAGGCCGGGGAGGCTCCGAGTGCCTTTCGGGGCGGCCGGGGCGCCTCCGAGTGCCTTTAGGAGAGGTCGGGCTGGCTCCGAGTGCCTTTCGGGGTGGCCGGGCTGCCTCCGAGTGCCTTTGGGTGCGGCCGGGCTGGCTCCAAGTGCCTTTCGGGGCGGCCGGCGAGGCTCCGAGTGCCTTTCGGGGCGGCTGGTTAGGCTCCGAGTGCCTTTTAGGGCAACCGGGCCGCCTCCGAGTGCCTTTCGGGGAGGCCGGTCTGCCTCCGAGTGCCTTTCGGGGCAGCCGGGTCCTCTGAGTGCCTTTCGGGACGGCCGGGCTGCCTCCGAGTGCCCTTCGGGGCGGCCGGGCTGGCTCCGAGTGCCTTTCGGGGTGGCCGGGCTGCCTCCGAGTGCCTTTGGGTGCGGCCGGGCTGGCTCCGAGTGCCTTTCGGGGCGGCCGGGGAGGCTCCGAGTGCCTTTCAGGGAGGCCGGGCCGCCTCCGAGTGCCTTTCGGGGAGGCTGGGCCGCCTCCGAGTGTCTTTCGGGGCAGCCAGGGAGGCTCCGAGTGCCTTTCGGGGCGGCCGGGCAGGCTCCGAGTGCCTTTGGGGGTAGCCGTTCCCCCTCCGAGTGCCTTTCGGGGAGGCCGGGCTGCCTCCGAGAGCCTTTGTGGACGGCCGGGCAGGCTCCGAGTGCCTTTCGGGGCAGCCGGACCGCCTCCGAGTGCCTTTCGGGGCGGCCAGGGCGGGTCCGAGTGCCTTTTGGGGTGGCCTGACCGGCTCCGAGTGCCTTTCGGGGAGGCCGGGGAGGCTCCGAGTGCCTTTCGGGGCGGTCGGGGAGGCTCCGAGTGCCTTTGGGGGAGGCCGGGCCGCCTCCGAGTGCCTTTCGGGGAGGCTGGGCCGCCTCCGAGTGCCTTTTGGGGCGGCCAGGGAGGCTCCGAGTGCCTTTTGGGGCGGCCAGGGAGGCTCCGAGTGCCTTTTGGGGCAGGCGAGCCGGCTCCGAATGCCTTTCGGGGTGGCCGAGCCGGCTCCGAGTGCCTTTCGGGGCGGTCGGGACGCCTCCGAGTGCCTTTGGGGGAGGCCGGGCCTCCTCCGAGTGCCTTTCGGGGAGGCTGGGCAGGCTCCGAGTGTCTTTCGGGGCGGCCAGGGAGGCTCCGAGTGCCTTTCGGGGCGGCCGTGCAGGCTCCGACTGCCTTTGTGGGTGGCCACGGAGGCTCTGAGTGCCTTTCGGGGTGGCTGGGGAAGCTCCGAGTGCCTTTCGGGGCGGCCGTGGAGGCTCTGAGTGCCTTTCGGGGCGGCCGGCGAGGTTCCGAGTGCCTTTCGGGGCGGCCGGCGAGGCTCCGAGTGCCTTTCGGGGTGGCCGGGCTGCCTCCGAGTGCCTTTCAGGGAGGCCGGTGAGTCTCCGAGTGCCTTTCGGGGTGGCCAGGGAGGCTCCGAGTGCCTTTCGGGGCGGCCGGGACGGCTTCGAGCGCCTTTCGGGGCGGCCAGGGAGGCTCCGAGTGCCTTTGTGGGCGGCCGGGCCGCCTCCGAGTGCCTTTCGGAGTGGCCGGGCAGGCTCCGAGTGTCTTTTTGGGGCGGCCGGGACGGCTTCGAGCGCCTTTCGGGGCGGCCGGGGAGGCTCCGAGTGCCTTTGTGGACGGCCGGGGAGGCTCCGAGTGCCTTTCGGGGCGCCCGGGGCGGTTCCGAGTGCCTTTCGGGGCGGCCTGGCCGGCTCCGAGTGCCTTTCGGGGCGGCCGGTCGCCTCCGAGTGCCTTTCGGGGCGGTCGGGGAGGCTCGGAGTGCCTTTGGGGGAGGCCGGGCCGCCTCTGAGTGCCTTTCGGGGAGGCTGGGCCGCCTCCGAGTGCCTTTCGGGGTGGCCGGGGAGGCTCCGAGTGCCTTTTGGGGCAGGCGGGCCGCCTACGAGTGCCTTTTTGGGCGGCCAGGGAGGCTCTGAGTGCCTTTCGGGGTGGCCGGGCAGGCTCCGAGTGCCTTTCGGGGCAGCCGGGCAGGCTCTGAGTGCCTTTTGGGGCAGGCGGGCCGGCTCCGAGTGCCTTTCGGGGTGGCCGGGGAGGCTCCAAGTGCCTTTCAGGGAGGCCGGGCCGCCTCCGAGTGCCTTTTGGGGCGGCCAGGGAGGCTCCGAGTGCCTTTCGGGGTGCCTGGGCAGCCTCCAAGTGCCTTTCGGGGCGGCCGGGGAGGCTCCGAGTGCCTTTCGGGACGGCCGGCCCTCTCCGAGTGCCTTTCGGGGCGGTCGGGGAGGCTCCGAGTGCCTTTGAGGGAGGCCAGGCCTTCTCCGAGTGCCTTTCGGGGAGGCTGGACCGCCTCCGAGTGCCTTTCGGGGCGGCCGAGGAGGCTCCGAGTGCCTTTGTGGGCGGCCGGCGAGGCTCCGAGTGCCTTTGTGGGCAGCCAGGCCACCTCCGAGTGCCTTTCGGGGAGGCCGGTCTGCCTCCGAGTGCCTTTCGGGGCAGCCGGGTCGCCTCTGAGTGCCTCTTGGGGCGGCCGGGGAGGCTCCGAGTGCCTTTCGGGGTGGCCGGGCAGGCTCCGAGTGCCTTTCGGGGCAGCCGGGCAGGCTCTGAGTGCCTTTTGGGGCAGGCGGGCCGGCTCCGAGTGCCTTTCGGGGACGTTGGAGAGGCTCTGAGTGCCTTTGGGGGCGTCTGGGGAGGCTCCGAGTGCCTTTTGGGGCAGCCCTTCCCCCTCCGAGTGCCTTTCGGGGTGTCTTGGCTGGTCCCAGTGCCTTTTGGGGCGGCCGGGAAGCCTGTCAGTGCCTTTCGGGGAGGCCGGGCCGGCTCCGAGTGCCTTTCGGGGCGGCCGGGCAGGCTCCGAGTGCCTTTGTGGGCGGCCGGTCCTCCCGAGTGCCTTTCGGGGAGGCCGGGCCGCCTCCGAGTGCCTTTGTGGGCGGCCGGTGAGGCTCCGAATGCCTTTCGGGGAGGCCGGGCCGCCTCCGAGTGCCTTTGGGGGAGGCCGGGGAGGCTCCGAGTGCCTTTGTGGGCAGCCGGGGAGGCTCCGAGTGCCTTTTGGGGCGTCTGGGGAGGCTCCGAGTGCCTTTGTGGGCGGCCGGGGAGGCTCCGAGTGCCTTTTGGAGTGGCTGGGGAGGCTCCGAGTGCCTTTCGGGGCATCCGGGGAGGCTCCGAGTGCCTTTGGGGGCGGCCAGGACGGCTCCCAGTGCCTTTCGGGGTGGCCGGGCCGCCTCCGAGTGCCTTTCGGGGAGGCCGTGCAGGCTCCGAGTGCCTTTCGGGGCAGCTAGGGAGGCTCCGAGTGCCTTTTCGGGGAGGCCGGGGAGGCTCCGAGTGCCTTTCGGGGCGGCTGGGCCGGTCCCACTGCCTTTCGGGGCGGCCGGGCCGGCTCTGTGTGCCTTTCGGGGAGGCCGGGGAGCCTCCGAGTGCCTTTCAGGGAGGCCGGGTCGCCTCCCAGTGCCTTTCGGGACGGCCGGGGAGGCTCCGAGTGCCTTTGGGGGCAGCCGGCGAGGCTCCGAGTGCCTTTCGGGGAGGCCGGGGAGGCTCCGAGTGCCTTTCGGGGCGGCCGGGAAGCGTCCGAGTGCCTTTCAGGGCAGCCGGTCGCCTCCGAGTGCCTTTCGGGGCGGCCGGACCGGCTCCGAGTGCCTTTCGGGGCGGTCGGGGAGGCTCCGAGTGCCTTTCAGGGAGGCCGGGTCGCCTCCGAGTGCCTTTCGGGGCAGCCGGGCCGCCTCCGAGTGCCTTTCGGGGCAGCCGGGCCGCCTCCGAGTGCCTTTCGGGGTGGCCGGGGAGGCTCCGAGTGCCTTTTGGGGTGGCCGGGGAGGCTCCGAGTGCCTTTTGGGGAGGCCGGGGAGGCTCCGAGTGCCTTTTGGGGCGGCCGGGCAGGCTCCGAGTGCCTTTCGGGGCGGCCGGGGCGCCTCCGAGTGCCTTTAGGAGAGGTCGGGCTGGCTCCGAGTGCCTTTCGGGGTGGCCGGGCTGCCTCCGAGTGCCTTTGGGTGCGGCCGGGCTGGCTCCAAGTGCCTTTCGGGGCGGCCGGCGAGGCTCCGAGTGCCTTTCGGGGCGGCTGGTTAGGCTCCGAGTGCCTTTTAGGGCAACCGGGCCACCTCCGAGTGCCTTTCGGGGTGGCCGTTCTGCCTCCGAGTGCCTTTCGGGGCAGCCGGGTCCTCTGAGTGCCTTTCGGGACGGCCGGGCTGCCTCCGAGTGCCCTTCGGGGCGGCCGGGCTGGCTTCGAGTGCCTTTCGGGGTGGCCGGGCCGCCTCCGAGTGCCTTTGTGGGCAGCCGGGCTGGCTCCGAGTGCCTTTCGGGGCGGCCGGGGAGGCTCCGAGTGCCTTTCAGGGAGGCCGGGCCGCCTCCGAGTGCCTTTCGGGGAGGCTGGGCCGCCTCCGAGTGTCTTTCGGGGCAGCCAGGGAGGCTCCGAGTGCCTTTCGGGGCAGCCGGGCAGGCTCTGAGTGCCTTTTGGGGCAGGCGGGCCGGCTCCGATTGCCTTTCGGGGTAGCCGGGGAGGCTCCAAGTGCCTTTCGGGGCGGCCAAAGAGGCTCCGAGTGCCTTTTTGGGGCGGCCGGGGAGGCTCCCAGTGCCTTTTGGGGCGGCCAGGGAGGCTCTGAGTGCCTTTCGGGGAGGCCGGGGAGGCTCCGAGTGCCTTTCGGGGCGGCCGGGGAGGCTCTGAGTACCTTTCGGGGCATCCGGGGAGTCTCCGAGTGCCTTTCGGGGCGTCCGGGACGGCTCCGAGTGCCTTTGGGGGCGGCCAGGACGGCTCCCAGTGCCTTTTGGGGTGGCCGGGCCGCCTCCGAGTGCCTTTTGGGGCTGCTAGGGAGGCTCCGAGTGCCTTTCGGGCAGCCGGGGAGGCTCCGAGTGCCTTTCGGGGAGGCTGGAGAGGCTCTGAGTGCCTTTGGGGGCGTCTGGGGAGGCTCCGAGTGCCTTTCGGGGCAGCCGTTCCCCCTCCGAGTGCCTTTCGGGGCGTCTTGGTCGGTCCCAGTGCCTTTCGGGGCGGCCGGGAAGCCTGTCAGTGCCTTTCGGGGAGGCCGGGCCAGCTCCGAGTGCCTTTCGGGGCGGCCGGGCAGGCTCCGAGTGCCTTTGTGGGCGGCCGGCCCTCCCGAGTGCCTTTCGGGGTGGCCGGGCCGCCTCCGAGTGCCTTTTGGGGAGGCCGGGGAGGCTCCGAGTGCCTTTTAGGGCGGCCGGGCCGCCTCCGAGTGCCTTTCGGGGTGGCCGGGGAGGCTCCGAGTGCCTTTGTGGGCAGCTGGCGAGGCTCCGAGTGCCTTTTGGAGTGGCCGGGGAGGCTCCGAGTGCCTTTGTGGGCAGCTGGCGAGGCTCCGAGTGCCTTTTGGAGTGGCTGGGGAGGCTCCGAGTGCCTTTCGGGGCATCCGGGGAGGCTCCGAGTGCCTTTGTGGGCGGCCAGGACGGCTCCGAGTGCCTTTCGGGGTGGCCGGGCCGCCTCCGAGTGCCTTTTGGGGAGGCCGTGCAGGCTCCGAGTGCCTTTCGGGGCAGCTAGGGAGGCTCCGAGTGCCTTTTCGGGGAGGCCGGGGAGGCTCCGAGTGCCTTTCGGGGCGGCCGGCGAGGCTCCGAGTGCCTTTCGGGGCAGCCGTTCCCCCTCCGAGTGCCTTTCGGGGCGGCCGGGCCCTCTCCGAGTGCCTTTCGGGGCGGCCGGGGAGGCTCCGAGTGCCTTTCGGGGCGGCCAGGCAGGCTCCGAGTGCCTTTCGGGGCACCCGGGGAGGCTCCGAGTGCCTTTGTGGGCGGCCGGGCCGGCTCCGAGTGCCTTTTCGAGTGGCTGGGGAGGCTCCGAGTGCCTTTCGGGGCGGTCGGCGAGGCTCCGAGTGCCTTTCAGGGAGACCGGTCTGCCTCCGAGTGCCTTTCGGGGCGGCCGTGCAGGCTCCGAGTGCCTTTGTGGGTGGCCACGGAGGCTCTGAGTGCCTTTCGGGGTGGCTGGGGAAGCTCCGAGTGCCTTTCGGGGCGGCCGGTGAGGCTCTGAGTGCCTTTCGGTGTGGCCGGTGACGCTCCGAGTGCCTTTTGGGGCGGCCGGGGAGGCTCCGAGTGCGTTTGTGGACGGCCGGAGAGGCTCCGAGTGCCTTTGTGGGTGGCCGGGGAGGCTCCGAGTGCCTTTCGGGGCATCCGGCGAGGCTCCAAGTGCCTTTCGGGGCGGCTGGCGAGGCTCCGAGTGCCTTTTAGGGAGGCCGGGCCGCCTCCGAGTGCCTTTCGGGGAGGCCGGTCTGCCTCCGAGTGTTTTCAGGGAGGCCGGTGAGTCTCCGAGTGCCTTTCGGGGTGTCCAGGGAGGCTCCGAGTGCCTTTGTGGGCGGCCGGGTCGGCTTCGAGCGCCTTTCGGGGTGTCCAGGGAGGCTCCAAGTGCCTTTGTGGGCTGCCGGGCCGCCTCCGAGTGCCTTTCGGGGATGCCGGGGAGGCTCCGAGTGTCTTTTGGGGCGGCCGAGGAGGCTCCGAGTGCCTTTCGGGGCGGCCAGGGAGGCTCCAAGTGCCTTTGTGGGCGGCCGGGCCGCCTCCGAGTGCCTTTCGGAACGGCCGGGAAGGCTCCGAGTGCCTTTCGGGGTGGCCGGGCCGCCTCCGAGTGTCTTTTGGGGCGGCCGGGGAGGCTCCGAGTGCCTTTCGGGGCAGCCGGGGAGGCTCCGAGTGCCTTTCGGGGTGGCCGGGGAGGCTCCAAGTGCCTTTGTGGGCGGCCGGGCAGCCTCCAAGTGCCTTTCGGGGCGGCCGGGCAGGCTCTGAGTGCCTTTGGGGGCGGCCGGGGAGGCTCCGAGTGCCTTTCGGGGAGGCTGGAGACGCTCTGAGTGCCTTTCGGGGCGTCTGGGGAGGCTCCGAGTGCCTTTCGGGGCAGCCCTTCCCCCTCCGAGTGCCTTTTCGGGGCGTCTTGGCCGGTCCCAGTGCCTTTCGGGGCTGCCGGGCAGCCTCTCAGTGCCTTTCGGGGAGGCCGGGCCGGCTCCGAGTGCCTTTCGGGGCGGCCGGGCAGGCTCCGAGTGCCTTTCGGGGCGGCCGGGAAGGCTCCGAGTGCCTTTCGGGGCGGCCGGCGAGGCTCCGAGTGCCTTTCGGGGCGGCCGGGCAGGCTCTGAGTGCCTTTCGGGGCAGCCAGGTCGCCTCTGAGTGCCTTTCGGGGCGGCCGGGGAGGCTCCGAGGGCCTTTCGGGGTGGCCGGGCTGCCTCCGAGTGCCTTTCAGGGAGGCCGGTGAGTCTCCGAGTGCCTTTCGGGGTGTCCAGGGAGGCTCCGAGTGCCTTTCGGGGCGGCCGGGACTGCTTCGAGCGCCTTTCGGAGTGGCCGGGCAGGCTCCGAGTGCCTTTCTGGTAGGCCGTGTCGCCTCCGAGTGCCTTTCGGGGCAGCCGGACCGCCTCCAAGTGCCTTTCGGGGCGGCCGGGGAGGCTCCGAGTGCCTTTGGGGGCGGCCGGGGAGGCTCCGAGTACCTTTCGGGGCGGCCAGGCAGGCTCCGAGTGCCTTTTGGGGATGCCGGGGAGGCTCCGAGTGTCTTTTTGGGGCGGCCGGGACGGCTTCGAGCGCCTTTCGGGGCGGCCGGGGAGGCTCCGAGTGCCTTTGTGGACGGCCGGGGAGGCTCCGAGTGCCTTTTGGGGAGGCCAGGGATGCTCCGAGTGCCTTTCGGGGCGCCCGGGGCGGTTCCGAGTGCCTTTCGGGGCGGCCTGGCCGGCTCCGAGTGCCTTTCGGGGCGGCCGGGCAGGCTCCGAGTGCCTTTCGGGGTGGCCGGGGAGGCTCCGAGTGCCTTTTGGGGCAGGCGGGCCGCCTACGAGTGCCTTTGTGGGTGGCCACGGAGGCTCTGAGTGCCTTTCGGGGTGGCCGGGCAGGCTCCGAGTGCCTTTCGGGGCGGCTGGGGAGGCTCCGAGTGCCTTTCGGGGAGGCCGGGCCGCCTCCGAGTGCCTTTGGGGGCGTCCGGGGAGGCTCCGAGTGCCTTTCGGGGCGGCCGGGGAGGCTGCGAGTGCCTTTCGGGGCGGCCGGGCTGCCTCCAAGTGCCTTTGGGGGCGGCCGGGGAGGCTCCGAGTGCCTTTTGGGGCGGCCGGGGAGGCTCCGAGTGCCTTTTTGGGGCGACTGGCGAGGCTCCGAGTGCCTTTCGGGGAGGCCGGGGAGGCTCCGAGTGCCTTTCGGGGCGGCTGGGTCGCCTCCGAGTGCCTTTCGGGGCGGCCGGCGAGGCTCCGAGTGCCTTTCGAGGTGGCTGTTTCCCCTCAAAGTGCATATCGAGGCGGCCTGGCTGGCTCCGAGTGCCTTTCGGGGTGGCCTGACCGGCTCCGAGTGCCTTTCGGGGCGGCCGGGGAGGCTCCGAGTGCCTTTCGGGGTGGCCGGGCAGGCTCCGAGTGCCTCTCGGGGTGGCCAGGCCGGCTCCGAGTGCCTTTCGGGGCAGCCGGGCCGCCTCCGAGTGCCTTTCGGGGTGGCCGGGGAGGCTCCGAGTGCCTTTCCGGGTGGCCGGGCCGGCTCCGAGTGCCTTTTGGGGAGGCCGGGGAGGCTCCGAGTGCCTTTCGAGGTGGCTGTTTCCCCTCAAAGTGCATTTCGAGGCCGCCTGGCTGGCTCCGAGTGCCTTTTAGGGTGGCTGGGGAGGCTCCGAGTGTCTTTCGGGGAGGCCGGTCACCTCCGAGTGCCTTTTGGGGAGGCCGGGGAGGCTCTGAGTGCCTTTTGGGGCGGCCGGGCAGGCTCCGAGTGCCTTTCGGAGTGGCTGGGGAGGCTCCGAGTGCCTTTCGGGGCGGCCGGGGAGGCTCCGAGTGCCTTTGTGGGCGGCCGGGGAGGGTCCGAGTGCCTTTTGGAGTGGCTGGGGAGGCTCCGAGTGCCTTTCGGGGCGGCCTGGGAGGCTCCGAGTGCCTTTCGGGGCATCCGGGGAGGCTCTGAGTGCCTTTCGGGGAGGCGGGTGGGACTCCGAGTGCCTTTTGGGGGGGCCGGGGAGGCTCCGAGTGCCTTTCGGGGCGGTCGGGGAGGCTCCGAGTGCCTTTCGGGGCGGCCGGGGAGGCTCCGAGTGCCTTTGTGGGCGGTCGGCGAGGCTCCGAGTGCCTTTCAGGGAGACCGGTCCGCCTCCGAGTGCCTTTCGGGGCGGCCGGTGAGGCGCCGAGTGCCTTTTGGGGAGGCCGGGGAGGCTCCGAGTGCCTTTTTGGGGCGGCCGGGCAGGCTCCGAGTGCCTTTCGGGGCGGCCGGCGAGGCTCCGAGTGCCTTTCGGGGCGGCTGGTGAGGCTCCGAGTGCCTTTCGGGGCGGCCGGGCCGCCTCCGAGTGCCTTTTGGAGTGGCTGGGGAGGCTCCGAGTGCCTTTCGGGGCATCCGGGGAGGCTCCGAGTGCCTTTGGGGGCGGCCAGGACGGCTCCCAGTGCCTTTCGGGGTGGCCGGGCCGCCTCCGAGTGCCTTTTGGGGAGGCCGTGCAGGCTCCGAGTGCCTTTCGGGGCAGCTAGGGAGGCTCCGAGTGCCTTTTCGGGGAGGCCGGGGAGGCTCCGAGTACCTTTCGGGACGGCCGGGGAGGCTCCGAGTGCCTTTCGGGGCAGCCGTTCCCCCTCCGAGTGCCTTTCGGGGCGGCTGGGCCGGTCCCACTGCCTTTTGGGGCGGCCGGGGAGGCTCTGTGTGCCTTTCGGGGAGGCCGGGGAGCCTCCGAGTGCCTTTCAGGGAGGCCGGGTCGCCTCCCAGTGCCTTTCGGGACGGCCGGGGAGGCTCCGAGTGCCTTTCAGGGCAGCCGGCGAGGCTCCGAGTGCCTTTTGGGGCGGCCGGGGAGGCTCCGAGTGCCTTTGTGGGCGGCCGGGGAGCCTCCGAGTGCCTTTCAGGGAGGCCGGGTCGCCTCCGAGTGCCTTTGTGTACGGCCGGGCCGGCTCCGAGTGCCTTTCGGGGCAGCCGGGCCGCCTCCGAGTGCCTTTGGGGGCGGTCGGGGAGGCTCCGAGTGCCTTTCGGGGTGGCCTGACCGGCTCCGAGTGCCTTTCGGGGCGGCCGGTTGCCTCCGAGTGCCTTTTGGGGCGGTCGGGGAGGCTCCGAGTGCCTTTGGGGGAGGCCGGGCCGCCTCCGAGTGCCTTTCGGGGAGGCTGGACCGCCTCCGAGTGTCTTTCGGGGCAGCCAGGGAGGCTCCGAGTGCCTTTCGGGGCAGCCAGGCAGGCTCTGAGTGCCTTTTGGGGCAGGACGGGCCGCCTCCGAGTGCCTTTCGGGGCGGCCAGGGAGGCTCCAAGTGCCTTTCGGGGCGGCCGGGCCGCCTCCGAGTGCCTTTTGGGGCGGCCAGGGAGGCTCCGAGTGCCTTTCGGGGTGGCTGGGCAGCCTCCAAGTGCCTTTCGGGGCGGCTGGGGAGGCTCCGAGTGCCTTTCGGGGCAGCCAGGCAGGCTCTGAGTGCCTTTTGGGGCAGGACGGGCCGCCTCCGAGTGCCTTTTGGGGCGGCCAGGGAGGCTCCGAGTGCCTTTCGGGGTGGCTGGGCAGCCTCCAAGTGCCTTTTGGGGCGGCTGGGGAGGCTCCGATTGCCTTTCGGGGAGGCTGGAGAGGCTCTGAGTGCCTTTGGGGGCGTCTGGGGAGGCTCTGAGTGCCTTTTGGGGCGGCCGGGGAGGCTCCGAGTGCCTTTCGGGGCGTCTTGGCCGCTCCCAGTGCCTTTCGGGGCGGCCGGGCAGGCTCCGAGTGCCTTTCGGGGCGGCCGGGGAGGCTCCGAGTGCCTTTCGGGGCGTCTTGGCCGCTCCCAGTGCCTTTCGGGGCGGCCGGGCAGGCTCCGAGTGCCTTTCGGGGCGGCCGGCCCTCTCCGAGTGCCTTTCGGGGCGGCCGGCCCTCTCCGAGTGCCTTTCGGGGCGGCCGGGGAGGCTCCGAGTGCCTTATGGGGCGGCCGGGGAGGCTCCGAGTGCCTTTGTGGACGGCCGGGGAGGCTCCGAGTGCCTTTCGGGGAGGCCGGGGAGGCTCCGAGTGCCTTTCGGGGCATCCGGCGAGGCTCCAAGTGCCTTTCGGGGCGGCTGGCGAGGCTCCGAGTGCCTTTTAGGGAGGCCGGGCTGCCTCCGAGTGCCTTTCGGGGAGGCCGGTCGCCTCCGAGTGCCTTTCGGGGAGGCCGGACCGCCTCTGAGTGCCTTTCGGGGCGGCCGGGGAGGCTCCGAGTGCCTTTCGGGGCGGCCGGGGAGGCTCTGAGTGCCTTTCGGGGAGGCGGGTGGGGCTCCGAGTGCCTTTTGGGGGGGCCGGGGAGGCTCTGAGTGCCTTTCGGGGCGGCCGGGGAGGCTCCGAGTGCCTTTCGGGGAGGCCGGTCCGCCTCCGAGTGCCTTTCGGGGCGTCCGTGCAGGCTCCGAGTGCCTTTGTGGGTGGCCACGGAGGCTCCGAGTGCCTTTCGGGGCAGCCGATGAGGCTTTGAGTGCCTTTCGGGGCGGCCGGGCCGCCTCCGAGTGCCTTTTGGGGCGGCCAGGGAGGCTCCGAGTGCCTTTCGGGGCGGCCGGGGAGGCTCCAAGTGCCTTTCGGGGCGGCCGGTGAGGCTCCGAGTGCCTTTCGGGGTAGCCGGGGAGGCTCCGAGTGCCTTTGGGGGCGTCTGGGGAGGCTCCGAGTGCCTTTAGGGGCAGCCGTTCCCCCTCCGAGTGCCTTTCGGGGTGTCTTGGCTGGTCCCAGTGCCTTTTGGGGTGGCCGGGAAGCCTCTCAGTGCCTTTCGGGGAGGCCGGGCCGGCTCCGAGTGCCTTTCGGGGCGGCCGGTGAGGCTCCCAGTACCTTTCGGGGCAGCCGGTCGCCTCCGAGTGCCTTTCGGGGCGGTCGGGGAGGCTCCGAGTGCCTTTCGGGGTGGCCGGGCTGCCTCCGAGTGCCTTTCAGGGAGGCCGGTGAGTCTCCGAGTGCCTTTCGGGGCGGCTGGCCCTCTCCGAGTGCCTTTCGGGGTGGCCGGGCAGGCTCCAAGTGCCTTTTGGGGAGGCCGGTGAGGCTCCGAGTGCCTTTCGGGGTGGCCGGGCCGCCTCCGAGTGCCTTTCGGGGCATCCGGGGAGGCTCCGAGTGCCTTTGTGGGCAGCCGGGGAGGCTCTGAGTGCCTTTTGGGGCGGCCGGCGAGGCTCCGAGTGCCTTTCTGGTAGGCTGTGTCGCCTCCGAGTGCCTTTCGGGGCAGCCGTGGAGGCTCCGAGCGCCTTTCGGGGCGGCCGGGGAGGCTCCGAGTGCCTTTCGGGGCAGCTGGACCGCCTCCGAGTGCCTTTCGGGGCGGCCGGGGAGGCTCCGAGTGCCTTTGTGGGCAGCCGGGGAGGCTCTGAGTGCCTTTTGGGGCGGCCGGGGAGGCTCCGAGGGCCTTTCTGGTAGGCTGTGTCGCCTCCGAGTGCCTTTCGGGGCAGCCGGACCGCCTCCAAGTGCCTTTTGGGGCGGCCGGGCAGGCTCCGAGTGCCTTTCGGGGCGGCCGGGGCGCCTCCGAGTGCCTTTAGGAGAGGTCGGGCTGGCTCCGAGTGCCTTTCGGGGTGGCCGGGCTGCCTCCGAGTGCCTTTGGGTGCGGCCGGGCTGGCTCCAAGTGCCTTTCGGGGCGGCCGGCGAGGCTCCGAGTGCCTTTCGGGGCGGCTGGTTAGGCTCCGAGTGCCTTTTAGGGCAACCGGGCCGCCTCCGAGTGCCTTTCGGGGAGGCCGTTCTGCCTCCGAGTGCCTTTCGGGGCAGCCGGGTCCTCTGAGTGCCTTTCGGGACGGCCGGGCTGCCTCCGAGTGCCCTTCGGGGCGGCCGGGCTGCCTCCGAGTGCCCTTCGGGGCGGCCGGGCTGGCTCCGAGTGCCTTTCGGGGTGGCCGGGCTGCCTCCGAGTGCCTTTGGGTGCGGCCGGGCTGGCTCCGAGTGCCTTTCGGGGCGGCCGGGGAGGCTCCGAGTGCCTTTCAGGGAGGCCGGGCCGCCTCCGAGTGCCTTTCGGGGAGGCTGGGCCGCCTCCGAGTGTCTTTCGGGGCAGCCAGGGAGGCTCCGAGTGCCTTTCGGGGCAGCCGGGCAGGCTCCGAGTGCCTTTGGGGGTAGCCGTTCCCCCTCCGAGTGCCTTTCGGGGAGGCCGGGCTGCCTCCGAGAGCCTTTGTGGACGGCCGGGCAGGCTCCGAGTGCCTTTCGGGGCAGCCGGACCGCCTCCGAGTGCCTTTCGGGGCGGCCAGGGCGGGTCCGAGTGCCTTTTGGGGTGGCCTGACCGGCTCCGAGTGCCTTTCGGGGAGGCCGGGGAGGCTCCGAGTGCCTTTCGGGGCGGTCGGGGAGGCTCCGAGTGCCTTTGGGGGTAGCCGTTCCCCCTCCGAGTGCCTTTCGGGGAGGCTGGGCCGCCTCCGAGTGCCTTTTGGGGCGGCCAGGGAGGCTCCGAGTGCCTTTTGGGGCGGCCAGGGAGGCTCCGAGTGCCTTTTGGGGCAGGCGAGCCGGCTCCGAATGCCTTTCGGGGTGGCCGAGCCGGCTCCGAGTGCCTTTCGGGGCGGTCGGGACGCCTCCGAGTGCCTTTGGGGGAGGCCGGGCCTCCTCCGAGTGCCTTTCGGGGAGGCTGGGCAGGCTCCGAGTGTCTTTCGGGGCGGCCAGGGAGGCTCCGAGTGCCTTTCGGGGCGGCCGTGCAGGCTCCGACTGCCTTTGTGGGTGGCCACGGAGGCTCTGAGTGCCTTTCGGGGTGGCTGGGGAAGCTCCGAGTGCCTTTCGGGGCGGCCGTGGAGGCTCTGAGTGCCTTTCGGGGCGGCCGGCGAGGTTCCGAGTGCCTTTCGGGGCGGCCGGCGAGGCTCCGAGTGCCTTTGTGGGCAGCCAGGCCGCCTCCGAGTGCCTTTCGGGGAGGCCGGTCTGCCTCCGAGTGCCTTTCGGGGCAGCCGGGTCGCCTCTGAGTGCCTTTCGGGGCGGCCGGGGAGGCTCCGAGTGCCTTTCGGGGTGGCCGGGCTGCCTCCGAGTGCCTTTCAGGGAGGCCGGTGAGTCTCCGAGTGCCTTTCGGGGTGGCCAGGGAGGCTCCGAGTGCCTTTCGGGGCGGCCGGGACGGCTTCGAGCGCCTTTCGGGGCGGCCAGGGAGGCTCCGAGTGCCTTTGTGGGCGGCCGGGCCGCCTCCGAGTGCCTTTCGGAGTGGCCGGGCAGGCTCCGAGTGTCTTTTTGGGGCGGCCGGGACGGCTTCGAGCGCCTTTCGGGGCGGCCGGGGAGGCTCCGAGTGCCTTTGTGGACGGCCGGGGAGGCTCCGAGTGCCTTTCGGGGCGCCCGGGGCGGTTCCGAGTGCCTTTCGGGGCGGCCTGGCCGGCTCCGAGTGCCTTTCGGGGCGGCCGGTCGCCTCCGAGTGCCTTTCGGGGCGGTCGGGGAGGCTCGGAGTGCCTTTGGGGGAGGCCGGGCCGCCTCTGAGTGCCTTTCGGGGAGGCTGGGCCGCCTCCGAGTGCCTTTCGGGGTGGCCGGGGAGGCTCCGAGTGCCTTTTGGGGCAGGCGGGCCGCCTACGAGTGCCTTTTTGGGCGGCCAGGGAGGCTCTGAGTGCCTTTCGGGGTGGCCGGGCAGGCTCCGAGTGCCTTTCGGGGCAGCCGGGCAGGCTCTGAGTGCCTTTTGGGGCAGGCGGGCCGGCTCCGAGTGCCTTTCGGGGTGGCCGGGGAGGCTCCAAGTGCCTTTCAGGGAGGCCGGGCCGCCTCCGAGTGCCTTTTGGGGCGGCCAGGGAGGCTCCGAGTGCCTTTCGGGGTGCCTGGGCAGCCTCCAAGTGCCTTTCGGGGCGGCCGGGGAGGCTCCGAGTGCCTTTCGGGACGGCCGGCCCTCTCCGAGTGCCTTTCGGGGCGGTCGGGGAGGCTCCGAGTGCCTTTGAGGGAGGCCAGGCCTTCTCCGAGTGCCTTTCGGGGAGGCTGGACCGCCTCCGAGTGCCTTTCGGGGCGGCCGAGGAGGCTCCGAGTGCCTTTGTGGGCGGCCGGCGAGGCTCCGAGTGCCTTTGTGGGCAGCCAGGCCACCTCCGAGTGCCTTTCGGGGAGGCCGGTCTGCCTCCGAGTGCCTTTCGGGGCAGCCGGGTCGCCTCTGAGTGCCTCTTGGGGCGGCCGGGGAGGCTCCGAGTGCCTTTCGGGGTGGCCGGGCAGGCTCCGAGTGCCTTTCAGGGAGGCCGGTGAGTCTCCGAGTGCCTTTCGGGGCAGCCGTGGAGGCTCCGAGTGCCTTTTGGGGCGGCCGGCGATGCTCTGAGTGCCATTGTGGGCGGCCGGGGAGGCTCCGAGTGCCTTTTTGGGGCGGCCGGGGAGGCTCCGAGTGCCTTTCGGGGAGGCCGGGGAGTCTCCGAGTGCCTTTGTGGGCGGCCGGGGAGGCTCTGAGTACCTTTCGGGGCGTCCGGGGAGTCTCCGAGTGGCTTTCGGGGCAGCCGGGACGGCTCCGAGTGCCTTTGGGGGCGGCCAGGACGGCTCCCAGTGCCTTTTGGGGTGGCCGGGCCGCCTCCGAGTGCCTTTTGGGGCAGCTAGGGAGGCTCCGAGTGCCTTTCGGGGCGGCCGTGCAGGCTCCGAGTGCCTTTTGGGGCAGCTAGGGAGGCTCCGAGTGCCTTTCGGGGCGGCCGGGCAGGCTCCGAGTGCCTTTCGGGGCGTCTTGGCTGGTCCCAGTGCCTTTCGGGGCGGCCGGGAAGCCTGTCAGTGCCTTTCGGGGAGGCCGGGCCGGCTCCGAGTGCCTTTCGGGGCGGCCGGGCAGGCTCCGAGTGCCTTTCGGGGCGGCCGGCCCTCCCGAGTGCCTTTGGGTGCGGCCGGGCTGGCTCCGAGTGCCTTTGTGGGCGGCCGGTGAGGCTCCGAATGCCTTTCGGGGAGGCCGGGCCGCCTCCGAGTGCCTTTTGGGG
This sequence comes from Struthio camelus, assembly GCF_040807025.1. NCBI lineage: Eukaryota > Metazoa > Chordata > Aves > Struthioniformes > Struthionidae > Struthio > Struthio camelus. Next base: position 579,479 of record NC_090974.1, on the reverse strand, counting down.
AGGCCGGGGAGGCTCCGAGTGCCTTTGTGGGCGACCAGGCCGCCTCCGAGTGCCTTTTGGGGCGGCCGGGGAGGCTCCGAGTGCCTTTGTGGGCAGCCGGGGAGGCTCCGAGTGCCTTTCGGGGACGTTGGAGAGGCTCTGAGTGCCTTTGGGGGCGTCTGGGGAGGCTCCGAGTGCCTTTTGGGGCAGCCCTTCCCCCTCCGAGTGCCTTTCGGGGTGTCTTGGCTGGTCCCAGTGCCTTTTGGGGCGGCCGGGAAGCCTGTCAGTGCCTTTCGGGGAGGCCGGGCCGGCTCCGAGTGCCTTTCGGGGCGGCCGGGCAGGCTCCGAGTGCCTTTGTGGGCGGCCGGTCCTCCCGAGTGCCTTTCGGGGAGGCCGGGCCGCCTCCGAGTGCCTTTGTGGGCGGCCGGTGAGGCTCCGAATGCCTTTCGGGGAGGCCGGGCCGCCTCCGAGTGCCTTTGGGGGAGGCCGGGGAGGCTCCGAGTGCCTTTGTGGGCAGCCGGGGAGGCTCCGAGTGCCTTTTGGGGCGTCTGGGGAGGCTCCGAGTGCCTTTGTGGGCGGCCGGGGAGGCTCCGAGTGCCTTTTGGAGTGGCTGGGGAGGCTCCGAGTGCCTTTCGGGGCATCCGGGGAGGCTCCGAGTGCCTTTGGGGGCGGCCAGGACGGCTCCCAGTGCCTTTCGGGGTGGCCGGGCCGCCTCCGAGTGCCTTTCGGGGAGGCCGTGCAGGCTCCGAGTGCCTTTTGGGGCAGCTAGGGAGGCTCCGAGTGCCTTTTCGGGGAGGCCGGGGAGGCTCCGAGTGCCTTTCGGGGCGGCTGGGCCGGTCCCACTGCCTTTCGGGGCGGCCGGGCCGGCTCTGTGTGCCTTTCGGGGAGGCCGGGGAGCCTCCGAGTGCCTTTCAGGGAGGCCGGGTCGCCTCCCAGTGCCTTTCGGGACGGCCGGGGAGGCTCCGAGTGCCTTTGGGGGCAGCCGGCGAGGCTCCGAGTGCCTTTCGGGGAGGCCGGGGAGGCTCCGAGTGCCTTTCGGGGCGGCCGGGAAGCGTCCGAGTGCCTTTCAGGGCAGCCGGTCGCCTCCGAGTGCCTTTCGGGGCGGCCGGACCGGCTCCGAGTGCCTTTCGGGGCGGTCGGGGAGGCTCCGAGTGCCTTTCAGGGAGGCCGGGTCGCCTCCGAGTGCCTTTCGGGGCAGCCGGGCCGCCTCCGAGTGCCTTTCGGGGCAGCCGGGCCGCCTCCGAGTGCCTTTCGGGGTGGCCGGGGAGGCTCCGAGTGCCTTTTGGGGTGGCCGGGGAGGCTCCGAGTGCCTTTTGGGGAGGCCGGGGAGGCTCCGAGTGCCTTTTGGGGCGGCCGGGCAGGCTCCGAGTGCCTTTCGGGGCGGCCGGGGCGCCTCCGAGTGCCTTTAGGAGAGGTCGGGCTGGCTCCGAGTGCCTTTCGGGGTGGCCGGGCTGCCTCCGAGTGCCTTTGGGTGCGGCCGGGCTGGCTCCAAGTGCCTTTCGGGGCGGCCGGCGAGGCTCCGAGTGCCTTTTAGGGCAACCGGGCCGCCTCCGAGTGCCTTTCGGGGTGGCCGTTCTGCCTCCGAGTGCCTTTCGGGGCAGCCGGGTCCTCTGAGTGCCTTTCGGGACGGCCGGGCTGCCTCCGAGTGCCCTTCGGGGCGGCCGGGCTGGCTTCGAGTGCCTTTCGGGGTGGCCGGGCCGCCTCCGAGTGCCTTTGTGGGCAGCCGGGCTGGCTCCGAGTGCCTTTCGGGGCGGCCGGGGAGGCTCCGAGTGCCTTTCAGGGAGGCCGGGCCACCTCCGAGTGCCTTTCGGGGAGGCTGGGCCGCCTCCGAGTGTCTTTCGGGGCAGCCAGGGAGGCTCCGAGTGCCTTTCGGGGCAGCCGGGCAGGCTCTGAGTGCCTTTTGGGGCAGGCGGGCCGGCTCCGATTGCCTTTCGGGGTAGCCGGGGAGGCTCCAAGTGCCTTTCGGGGCGGCCAAAGAGGCTCCGAGTGCCTTTTTGGGGCGGCCGGGGAGGCTCCCAGTGCCTTTTGGGGCGGCCGGGGAGGCTCTGAGTGCCTTTCGGGGAGGCCGGGGAGGCTCCGAGTGCCTTTCGGGGCGGCCGGGGAGGCTCTGAGTACCTTTCGGGGCGTCCGGGGAGTCTCCGAGTGCCTTTCGGGGCGTCCGGGACGGCTCCGAGTGCCTTTGGGGGCGGCCAGGACGGCTCCGAGTGCCTTTGGGGTGGCCGGGCCGCCTCCGAGTGCCTTTTGGGGCTGCTAGGGAGGCTCCGAGTGCCTTTCGGGCAGCCGGGGAGGCTCCGAGTGCCTTTCGGGGAGGCTGGAGAGGCTCTGAGTGCCTTTGGGGGCGTCTGGGGAGGCTCCGAGTGCCTTTCGGGGCAGCCGTTCCCCCTCCGAGTGCCTTTCGGGGCGTCTTGGTCGGTCCCAGTGCCTTTCGGGGCGGCCGGGAAGCCTGTCAGTGCCTTTCGGGGAGGCCGGGCCAGCTCCGAGTGCCTTTCGGGGCGGCCGGGCAGGCTCCGAGTGCCTTTGTGGGCGGCCGGCCCTCCCGAGTGCCTTTCGGGGTGGCCGGGCCGCCTCCGAGTGCCTTTTGGGGAGGCCGGGGAGGCTCCGAGTGCCTTTTAGGGCGGCCGGGCCGCCTCCGAGTGCCTTTCGGGGTGGCCGGGGAGGCTCCGAGTGCCTTTGTGGGCAGCTGGCGAGGCTCCGAGTGCCTTTTGGAGTGGCCGGGGAGGCTCCGAGTGCCTTTGTGGGCAGCTGGCGAGGCTCCGAGTGCCTTTTGGAGTGGCTGGGGAGGCTCCGAGTGCCTTTCGGGGCATCCGGGGAGGCTCCGAGTGCCTTTGTGGGCGGCCAGGACGGCTCCGAGTGCCTTTCGGGGTGGCCGGGCCGCCTCCGAGTGCCTTTTGGGGAGGCCGTGCAGGCTCCGAGTGCCTTTCGGGGCAGCTAGGGAGGCTCCGAGTGCCTTTTCGGGGAGGCCGGGGAGGCTCCGAGTGCCTTTCGGGGCGGCCGGCGAGGCTCCGAGTGCCTTTCGGGGCAGCCGTTCCCCCTCCGAGTGCCTTTCGGGGCGGCCGGGCCCTCTCCGAGTGCCTTTGTGGGCGGCCGGTGAGGCTCCGAGTGCCTTTCGGGGCGGCCGGGCAGGCTCCGAGTGCCTTTCGGGGCACCCGGGGAGGCTCCGAGTGCCTTTGTGGGCGGCCGGGCCGGCTCCGAGTGCCTTTTCGAGTGGCTGGGGAGGCTCCGAGTGCCTTTCGGGGCGGTCGGCGAGGCTCCGAGTGCCTTTCAGGGAGACCGGTCTGCCTCCGAGTGCCTTTCGGGGCGGCCGTGCAGGCTCCGAGTGCCTTTGTGGGTGGCCACGGAGGCTCTGAGTGCCTTTCGGGGTGGCTGGGGAAGCTCCGAGTGCCTTTCGGGGCGGCCGGTGAGGCTCTGAGTGCCTTTCGGTGTGGCCGGTGACGCTCCGAGTGCCTTTTGGGGCGGCCGGGGAGGCTCCGAGTGCGTTTGTGGACGGCCGGAGAGGCTCCGAGTGCCTTTGTGGGTGGCCGGGGAGGCTCCGAGTGCCTTTCGGGGCATCCGGCGAGGCTCCAAGTGCCTTTCGGGGCGGCTGGCGAGGCTCCGAGTGCCTTTTAGGGAGGCCGGGCCGCCTCCGAGTGCCTTTCGGGGAGGCCGGTCTGCCTCCGAGTGTTTTCAGGGAGGCCGGTGAGTCTCCGAGTGCCTTTCGGGGTGTCCAGGGAGGCTCCGAGTGCCTTTGTGGGCGGCCGGGTCGGCTTCGAGCGCCTTTCGGGGTGTCCAGGGAGGCTCCAAGTGCCTTTGTGGGCTGCCGGGCCGCCTCCGAGTGCCTTTCGGGGATGCCGGGGAGGCTCCGAGTGTCTTTTGGGGCGGCCGGGGAGGCTCCGAGTGCCTTTCGGGGCGGCCAGGGAGGCTCCAAGTGCCTTTGTGGGCGGCCGGGCCGCCTCCGAGTGCCTTTCGGAACGGCCGGGAAGGCTCCGAGTGCCTTTCGGGGTGGCCGGGCCGCCTCCGAGTGTCTTTTGGGGCGGCCGGGGAGGCTCCGAGTGCCTTTCGGGGCAGCCGGGGAGGCTCCGAGTGCCTTTCGGGGTGGCCGGGGAGGCTCCAAGTGCCTTTGTGGGCGGCCGGGCAGCCTCCAAGTGCCTTTCGGGGCGGCCGGGCAGGCTCTGAGTGCCTTTGGGGGCGGCCGGGGAGGCTCCGAGTGCCTTTCGGGGAGGCTGGAGACGCTCTGAGTGCCTTTCGGGGCGTCTGGGGAGGCTCCGAGTGCCTTTCGGGGCAGCCCTTCCCCCTCCGAGTGCCTTTTCGGGGCGTCTTGGCCGGTCCCAGTGCCTTTCGGGGCTGCCGGGCAGCCTCTCAGTGCCTTTCGGGGAGGCCGGGCCGGCTCCGAGTGCCTTTCGGGGCGGCCGGGCAGGCTCCGAGTGCCTTTCGGGGCGGCCGGGAAGGCTCCGAGTGCCTTTCGGGGCGGCCGGCGAGGCTCCGAGTGCCTTTCGGGGCGGCCGGGCCGGCTCCGAGTGCCTTTCGGGGCAGCCAGGTCGCCTCTGAGTGCCTTTCGGGGCGGCCGGGGAGGCTCCGAGGGCCTTTCGGGGTGGCCGGGCTGCCTCCGAGTGCCTTTCAGGGAGGCCGGTGAGTCTCCGAGTGCCTTTCGGGGTGTCCAGGGAGGCTCCGAGTGCCTTTCGGGGCGGCCGGGACTGCTTCGAGCGCCTTTCGGAGTGGCCGGGCAGGCTCCGAGTGCCTTTCTGGTAGGCCGTGTCGCCTCCGAGTGCCTTTCGGGGCAGCCGGACCGCCTCCAAGTGCCTTTCGGAACGGCCGGGCAGGCTCCGAGTGCCTTTTGGGGATGCCGGGGAGGCTCCGAGTGTCTTTTTGGGGCGGCCGGGACGGCTTCGAGCGCCTTTCGGGGCGGCCGGGGAGGCTCCGAGTGCCTTTGTGGACGGCCGGGGAGGCTCCGAGTGCCTTTTGGGGAGGCCAGGGATGCTCCGAGTGCCTTTCGGGGCGCCCGGGGCGGTTCCGAGTGCCTTTCGGGGCGGCCTGGCCGGCTCCGAGTGCCTTTCGGGGCGGCCGGGCAGGCTCCGAGTGCCTTTCGGGGTGGCCGGGGAGGCTCCGAGTGCCTTTTGGGGCAGGCGGGCCGCCTACGAGTGCCTTTGTGGGTGGCCACGGAGGCTCTGAGTGCCTTTCGGGGTGGCCGGGCAGGCTCCGAGTGCCTTTCGGGGCAGCCAGGTCGCCTCTGAGTGCCTTTCGGGGCGGCCGGGGAGGCTCCGAGGGCCTTTCGGGGTGGCCGGGCTGCCTCCGAGTGCCTTTCAGGGAGGCCGGTGAGTCTCCGAGTGCCTTTCGGGGTGTCCAGGGAGGCTCCGAGTGCCTTTCGGGGCGGCCGGGACTGCTTCGAGCGCCTTTCGGAGTGGCCGGGCAGGCTCCGAGTGCCTTTCTGGTAGGCCGTGTCGCCTCCGAGTGCCTTTCGGGGCAGCCGGACCGCCTCCAAGTGCCTTTCGGAACGGCCGGGCAGGCTCCGAGTGCCTTTTGGGGATGCCGGGGAGGCTCCGAGTGTCTTTTTGGGGCGGCCGGGACGGCTTCGAGCGCCTTTCGGGGCGGCCGGGGAGGCTCCGAGTGCCTTTGTGGACGGCCGGGGAGGCTCCGAGTGCCTTTTGGGGAGGCCAGGGATGCTCCGAGTGCCTTTCGGGGACGTTGGAGAGGCTCTGAGTGCCTTTGGGGGCGTCTGGGGAGGCTCCGAGTGCCTTTTGGGGCAGCCCTTCCCCCTCCGAGTGCCTTTCGGGGTGTCTTGGCTGGTCCCAGTGCCTTTTGGGGCGGCCGGGAAGCCTGTCAGTGCCTTTCGGGGAGGCCGGGCCGGCTCCGAGTGCCTTTCGGGGCGGCCGGGCAGGCTCCGAGTGCCTTTGTGGGCGGCCGGTCCTCCCGAGTGCCTTTCGGGGAGGCCGGGCCGCCTCCGAGTGCCTTTGTGGGCGGCCGGTGAGGCTCCGAATGCCTTTCGGGGAGGCCGGGCCGCCTCCGAGTGCCTTTGGGGGAGGCCGGGGAGGCTCCGAGTGCCTTTGTGGGCAGCCGGGGAGGCTCCGAGTGCCTTTTGGGGCGTCTGGGGAGGCTCCGAGTGCCTTTGTGGGCGGCCGGGGAGGCTCCGAGTGCCTTTTGGAGTGGCTGGGGAGGCTCCGAGTGCCTTTCGGGGCATCCGGGGAGGCTCCGAGTGCCTTTGGGGGCGGCCAGGACGGCTCCCAGTGCCTTTCGGGGTGGCCGGGCCGCCTCCGAGTGCCTTTCGGGGAGGCCGTGCAGGCTCCGAGTGCCTTTTGGGGCAGCTAGGGAGGCTCCGAGTGCCTTTTCGGGGAGGCCGGGGAGGCTCCGAGTGCCTTTCGGGGCGGCTGGGCCGGTCCCACTGCCTTTCGGGGCGGCCGGGCCGGCTCTGTGTGCCTTTCGGGGAGGCCGGGGAGCCTCCGAGTGCCTTTCAGGGAGGCCGGGTCGCCTCCCAGTGCCTTTCGGGACGGCCGGGGAGGCTCCGAGTGCCTTTGGGGGCAGCCGGCGAGGCTCCGAGTGCCTTTCGGGGAGGCCGGGGAGGCTCCGAGTGCCTTTCGGGGCGGCCGGGAAGCGTCCGAGTGCCTTTCAGGGCAGCCGGTCGCCTCCGAGTGCCTTTCGGGGCGGCCGGACCGGCTCCGAGTGCCTTTCGGGGCGGTCGGGGAGGCTCCGAGTGCCTTTCAGGGAGGCCGGGTCGCCTCCGAGTGCCTTTCGGGGCAGCCGGGCCGCCTCCGAGTGCCTTTCGGGGTGGCCGGGGAGGCTCCGAGTGCCTTTTGGGGTGGCCGGGGAGGCTCCGAGTGCCTTTTGGGGAGGCCGGGGAGGCTCCGAGTGCCTTTTGGGGCGGCCGGGCAGGCTCCGAGTGCCTTTCGGGGCGGCCGGGGCGCCTCCGAGTGCCTTTAGGAGAGGTCGGGCTGGCTCCGAGTGCCTTTCGGGGTGGCCGGGCTGCCTCCGAGTGCCTTTGGGTGCGGCCGGGCTGGCTCCAAGTGCCTTTCGGGGCGGCCGGCGAGGCTCCGAGTGCCTTTTAGGGCAACCGGGCCGCCTCCGAGTGCCTTTCGGGGTGGCCGTTCTGCCTCCGAGTGCCTTTCGGGGCAGCCGGGTCCTCTGAGTGCCTTTCGGGACGGCCGGGCTGCCTCCGAGTGCCCTTCGGGGCGGCCGGGCTGGCTTCGAGTGCCTTTCGGGGTGGCCGGGCCGCCTCCGAGTGCCTTTGTGGGCAGCCGGGCTGGCTCCGAGTGCCTTTCGGGGCGGCCGGGGAGGCTCCGAGTGCCTTTCAGGGAGGCCGGGCCACCTCCGAGTGCCTTTCGGGGAGGCTGGGCCGCCTCCGAGTGTCTTTCGGGGCAGCCAGGGAGGCTCCGAGTGCCTTTCGGGGCAGCCGGGCAGGCTCTGAGTGCCTTTTGGGGCAGGCGGGCCGGCTCCGATTGCCTTTCGGGGTAGCCGGGGAGGCTCCAAGTGCCTTTCGGGGCGGCCAAAGAGGCTCCGAGTGCCTTTTTGGGGCGGCCGGGGAGGCTCCCAGTGCCTTTTGGGGCGGCCGGGGAGGCTCTGAGTGCCTTTCGGGGAGGCCGGGGAGGCTCCGAGTGCCTTTCGGGGCGGCCGGGGAGGCTCTGAGTACCTTTCGGGGCGTCCGGGGAGTCTCCGAGTGCCTTTCGGGGCGTCCGGGACGGCTCCGAGTGCCTTTGGGGGCGGCCAGGACGGCTCCGAGTGCCTTTGGGGTGGCCGGGCCGCCTCCGAGTGCCTTTTGGGGCTGCTAGGGAGGCTCCGAGTGCCTTTCGGGCAGCCGGGGAGGCTCCGAGTGCCTTTCGGGGAGGCTGGAGAGGCTCTGAGTGCCTTTGGGGGCGTCTGGGGAGGCTCCGAGTGCCTTTCGGGGCAGCCGTTCCCCCTCCGAGTGCCTTTCGGGGCGTCTTGGTCGGTCCCAGTGCCTTTCGGGGCGGCCGGGAAGCCTGTCAGTGCCTTTCGGGGAGGCCGGGCCAGCTCCGAGTGCCTTTCGGGGCGGCCGGGCAGGCTCCGAGTGCCTTTGTGGGCGGCCGGCCCTCCCGAGTGCCTTTCGGGGTGGCCGGGCCGCCTCCGAGTGCCTTTTGGGGAGGCCGGGGAGGCTCCGAGTGCCTTTTAGGGCGGCCGGGCCGCCTCCGAGTGCCTTTCGGGGTGGCCGGGGAGGCTCCGAGTGCCTTTGTGGGCAGCTGGCGAGGCTCCGAGTGCCTTTTGGAGTGGCCGGGGAGGCTCCGAGTGCCTTTGTGGGCAGCTGGCGAGGCTCCGAGTACCTTTTGGAGTGGCTGGGGAGGCTCCGAGTGCCTTTCGGGGCATCCGGGGAGGCTCCGAGTGCCTTTGTGGGCGGCCAGGACGGCTCCGAGTGCCTTTCGGGGTGGCCGGGCCGCCTCCGAGTGCCTTTTGGGGAGGCCGTGCAGGCTCCGAGTGCCTTTCGGGGCAGCTAGGGAGGCTCCGAGTGCCTTTTCGGGGAGGCCGGGGAGGCTCCGAGTGCCTTTCGGGGCGGCCGGCGAGGCTCCGAGTGCCTTTCGGGGCAGCCGTTCCCCCTCCGAGTGCCTTTCGGGGCGGCCGGGCCCTCTCCGAGTGCCTTTCGGGGCGGCCGGGGAGGCTCCGAGTGCCTTTCGGGGCGGCCGGGCAGGCTCCGAGTGCCTTTCGGGGCACCCGGGGAGGCTCCGAGTGCCTTTGTGGGCGGCCGGGCCGGCTCCGAGTGCCTTTTCGAGTGGCTGGGGAGGCTCCGAGTGCCTTTCGGGGCGGTCGGCGAGGCTCCGAGTGCCTTTCAGGGAGACCGGTCTGCCTCCGAGTGCCTTTCGGGGCGGCCGTGCAGGCTCCGAGTGCCTTTGTGGGTGGCCACGGAGGCTCTGAGTGCCTTTCGGGGTGGCTGGGGAAGCTCCGAGTGCCTTTCGGGGCGGCCGGTGAGGCTCTGAGTGCCTTTCGGTGTGGCCGGTGACGCTCCGAGTGCCTTTTGGGGCGGCCGGGGAGGCTCCGAGTGCGTTTGTGGACGGCCGGAGAGGCTCCGAGTGCCTTTGTGGGTGGCCGGGGAGGCTCCGAGTGCCTTTCGGGGCATCCGGCGAGGCTCCAAGTGCCTTTCGGGGCGGCTGGCGAGGCTCCGAGTGCCTTTTAGGGAGGCCGGGCCGCCTCCGAGTGCCTTTCGGGGAGGCCGGTCTGCCTCCGAGTGTTTTCAGGGAGGCCGGTGAGTCTCCGAGTGCCTTTCGGGGTGTCCAGGGAGGCTCCGAGTGCCTTTGTGGGCGGCCGGGTCGGCTTCGAGCGCCTTTCGGGGTGTCCAGGGAGGCTCCAAGTGCCTTTGTGGGCTGCCGGGCCGCCTCCGAGTGCCTTTCGGGGATGCCGGGGAGGCTCCGAGTGTCTTTTGGGGCGGCCGGGGAGGCTCCGAGTGCCTTTCGGGGCGGCCAGGGAGGCTCCAAGTGCCTTTGTGGGCGGCCGGGCCGCCTCCGAGTGCCTTTCGGAACGGCCGGGAAGGCTCCGAGTGCCTTTCGGGGTGGCCGGGCCGCCTCCGAGTGTCTTTTGGGGCGGCCGGGGAGGCTCCGAGTGCCTTTCGGGGCAGCCGGGGAGGCTCCGAGTGCCTTTCGGGGTGGCCGGGGAGGCTCCAAGTGCCTTTGTGGGCGGCCGGGCAGCCTCCAAGTGCCTTTCGGGGCGGCCGGGCAGGCTCTGAGTGCCTTTGGGGGCGGCCGGGGAGGCTCCGAGTGCCTTTCGGGGAGGCTGGAGACGCTCTGAGTGCCTTTCGGGGCGTCTGGGGAGGCTCCGAGTGCCTTTCGGGGCAGCCCTTCCCCCTCCGAGTGCCTTTTCGGGGCGTCTTGGCCGGTCCCAGTGCCTTTCGGGGCTGCCGGGCAGCCTCTCAGTGCCTTTCGGGGAGGCCGGGCCGGCTCCGAGTGCCTTTCGGGGCGGCCGGGCAGGCTCCGAGTGCCTTTCGGGGCGGCCGGGAAGGCTCCGAGTGCCTTTCGGGGCGGCCGGCGAGGCTCCGAGTGCCTTTCGGGGCGGCCGGGCAGGCTCCGAGTGCCTTTCGGGGCAGCCAGGTCGCCTCTGAGTGCCTTTCGGGGCGGCCGGGGAGGCTCCGAGGGCCTTTCGGGGTGGCCGGGCTGCCTCCGAGTGCCTTTCAGGGAGGCCGGTGAGTCTCCGAGTGCCTTTCGGGGTGTCCAGGGAGGCTCCGAGTGCCTTTCGGGGCGGCCGGGACTGCTTCGAGCGCCTTTCGGAGTGGCCGGGCAGGCTCCGAGTGCCTTTCTGGTAGGCCGTGTCGCCTCCGAGTGCCTTTCGGGGCAGCCGGACCGCCTCCAAGTGCCTTTCGGAACGGCCGGGCAGGCTCCGAGTGCCTTTTGGGGATGCCGGGGAGGCTCCGAGTGTCTTTTTGGGGCGGCCGGGACGGCTTCGAGCGCCTTTCGGGGCGGCCGGGGAGGCTCCGAGTGCCTTTGTGGACGGCCGGGGAGGCTCCGAGTGCCTTTTGGGGAGGCCAGGGATGCTCCGAGTGCCTTTCGGGGCGCCCGGGGCGGTTCCGAGTGCCTTTCGGGGCGGCCTGGCCGGCTCCGAGTGCCTTTCGGGGCGGCCGGGCAGGCTCCGAGTGCCTTTCGGGGTGGCCGGGGAGGCTCCGAGTGCCTTTTGGGGCAGGCGGGCCGCCTACGAGTGCCTTTGTGGGTGGCCACGGAGGCTCTGAGTGCCTTTCGGGGTGGCCGGGCAGGCTCCGAGTGCCTTTCGGGGCGGCTGGGGAGGCTCCGAGTGCCTTTCGGGGAGGCCGGGCCGCCTCCGAGTGCCTTTCGGGGCGTCCGGGGAGGCTCCGAGTGCCTTTCGGGGCGGCCGGGGAGGCTGCGAGTGCCTTTCGGGGCGGCCGGGCTGCCTCCAAGTGCCTTTGGGGGCGGCCGGGGAGGCTCCGAGTGCCTTTTGGGGCGGCCGGGGAGGCTCCGAGTGCCTTTTTGGGGCGACTGGCGAGGCTCCGAGTGCCTTTCGGGGAGGCCGGGGAGGCTCCGAGTGCCTTTCGGGGCGGCTGGGTCGCCTCCGAGTGCCTTTCGGGGCGGCCGGCGAGGCTCCGAGTGCCTTTCGAGGTGGCTGTTTCCCCTCAAAGTGCATATCGAGGCGGCCTGGCTGGCTCCGAGTGCCTTTCGGGGTGGCCTGACCGGCTCCGAGTGCCTTTCGGGGCGGCCGGGGAGGCTCCGAGTGCCTTTCGGGGTGGCCGGGCAGGCTCCGAGTGCCTCTCGGGGTGGCCAGGCCGGCTCCGAGTGCCTTTCGGGGCAGCCGGGCCGCCTCCGAGTGCCTTTCGGGGTGGCCGGGGAGGCTCCGAGTGCCTTTCCGGGTGGCCGGGCCGGCTCCGAGTGCCTTTTGGGGAGGCCGGGGAGGCTCCGAGTGCCTTTCGAGGTGGCTGTTTCCCCTCAAAGTGCATTTCGAGGCCGCCTGGCTGGCTCCGAGTGCCTTTTAGGGTGGCTGGGGAGGCTCCGAGTGTCTTTCGGGGAGGCCGGTCACCTCCGAGTGCCTTTTGGGGAGGCCGGGGAGGCTCTGAGTGCCTTTTGGGGCGGCCGGGCAGGCTCCGAGTGCCTTTCGGAGTGGCTGGGGAGGCTCCGAGTGCCTTTCGGGGCGGCCGGGGAGGCTCCGAGTGCCTTTGTGGGCGGCCGGGGAGGGTCCGAGTGCCTTTTGGAGTGGCTGGGGAGGCTCCGAGTGCCTTTCGGGGCGGCCTGGGAGGCTCCGAGTGCCTTTCGGGGCATCCGGGGAGGCTCTGAGTGCCTTTCGGGGAGGCGGGTGGGACTCCGAGTGCCTTTTGGGGGGGCCGGGGAGGCTCCGAGTGCCTTTCGGGGCGGTCGGGGAGGCTCCGAGTGCCTTTCGGGGCGGCCGGGGAGGCTCCGAGTGCCTTTGTGGGCGGTCGGCGAGGCTCCGAGTGCCTTTCAGGGAGACCGGTCCGCCTCCGAGTGCCTTTCGGGGCGGCCGGTGAGGCGCCGAGTGCCTTTTGGGGAGGCCGGGGAGGCTCCGAGTGCCTTTTTGGGGCGGCCGGGCAGGCTCCGAGTGCCTTTCGGGGCGGCCGGCGAGGCTCCGAGTGCCTTTCGGGGCGGCTGGTGAGGCTCCGAGTGCCTTTCGGGGCGGCCGGGCCGCCTCCGAGTGCCTTTTGGAGTGGCTGGGGAGGCTCCGAGTGCCTTTCGGGGCATCCGGGGAGGCTCCGAGTGCCTTTGGGGGCGGCCAGGACGGCTCCCAGTGCCTTTCGGGGTGGCCGGGCCGCCTCCGAGTGCCTTTTGGGGAGGCCGTGCAGGCTCCGAGTGCCTTTCGGGGCAGCTAGGGAGGCTCCGAGTGCCTTTTCGGGGAGGCCGGGGAGGCTCCGAGTACCTTTCGGGACGGCCGGGGAGGCTCCGAGTGCCTTTCGGGGCAGCCGTTCCCCCTCCGAGTGCCTTTCGGGGCGGCTGGGCCGGTCCCACTGCCTTTTGGGGCGGCCGGGGAGGCTCTGTGTGCCTTTCGGGGAGGCCGGGGAGCCTCCGAGTGCCTTTCAGGGAGGCCGGGTCGCCTCCCAGTGCCTTTCGGGACGGCCGGGGAGGCTCCGAGTGCCTTTCAGGGCAGCCGGCGAGGCTCCGAGTGCCTTTTGGGGCGGCCGGGGAGGCTCCGAGTGCCTTTGTGGGCGGCCGGGGAGCCTCCGAGTGCCTTTCAGGGAGGCCGGGTCGCCTCCGAGTGCCTTTGTGTACGGCCGGGCCGGCTCCGAGTGCCTTTCGGGGCAGCCGGGCCGCCTCCGAGTGCCTTTGGGGGCGGTCGGGGAGGCTCCGAGTGCCTTTCGGGGTGGCCTGACCGGCTCCGAGTGCCTTTCGGGGCGGCCGGTTGCCTCCGAGTGCCTTTTGGGGCGGTCGGGGAGGCTCCGAGTGCCTTTGGGGGAGGCCGGGCCGCCTCCGAGTGCCTTTCGGGGAGGCTGGACCGCCTCCGAGTGTCTTTCGGGGCAGCCAGGGAGGCTCCGAGTGCCTTTCGGGGCAGCCAGGCAGGCTCTGAGTGCCTTTTGGGGCAGGACGGGCCGCCTCCGAGTGCCTTTTGGGGCGGCCAGGGAGGCTCCGAGTGCCTTTCGGGGTGGCTGGGCAGCCTCCAAGTGCCTTTCGGGGCGGCTGGGGAGGCTCCGATTGCCTTTCGGGGAGGCTGGAGAGGCTCTGAGTGCCTTTGGGGGCGTCTGGGGAGGCTCTGAGTGCCTTTTGGGGCGGCCGGGGAGGCTCCGAGTGCCTTTCGGGGCGTCTTGGCCGCTCCCAGTGCCTTTCGGGGCGGCCGGGCAGGCTCCGAGTGCCTTTCGGGGCGGCCGGGGAGGCTCCGAGTGCCTTTCGGGGCGTCTTGGCCGCTCCCAGTGCCTTTCGGGGCGGCCGGGCAGGCTCCGAGTGCCTTTCGGGGCGGCCGGCCCTCTCCGAGTGCCTTTCGGGGCGGCCGGTGAGGCTCTGAGTGCCTTTCGGGGCGGCCGGGGAGGCTCCGAGTGCCTTATGGGGCGGCCGGGGAGGCTCCGAGTGCCTTTGTGGACGGCCGGGGAGGCTCCGAGTGCCTTTCGGGGAGGCCGGGGAGGCTCCGAGTGCCTTTCGGGGCATCCCGCGAGGCTCCAAGTGCCTTTCGGGGCGGCTGGCGAGGCTCCGAGTGCCTTTTAGGGAGGCCGGGCTGCCTCCGAGTGCCTTTCGGGGAGGCCGGTCGCCTCCGAGTGCCTTTCGGGGAGGCCGGACCGCCTCTGAGTGCCTTTCGGGGCGGCCGGGGAGGCTCCGAGTGCCTTTCGGGGCGGCCGGGGAGGCTCTGAGTGCCTTTCGGGGAGGCGGGTGGGGCTCCGAGTGCCTTTTGGGGGGGCCGGGGAGGCTCTGAGTGCCTTTCGGGGCGGCCGGGGAGGCTCCGAGTGCCTTTCGGGGAGGCCGGTCCGCCTCCGAGTGCCTTTCGGGGCGTCCGTGCAGGCTCCGAGTGCCTTTGTGGGTGGCCACGGAGGCTCCGAGTGCCTTTCGGGGCAGCCGATGAGGCTTTGAGTGCCTTTCGGGGCGGCCGGGCCGCCTCCGAGTGCCTTTTGGGGCGGCCAGGGAGGCTCCGAGTGCCTTTCGGGGCGGCCGGGGAGGCTCCAAGTGCCTTTCGGGGCGGCCGGTGAGGCTCCGAGTGCCTTTCGGGGTAGCCGGGGAGGCTCCGAGTGCCTTTGGGGGCGTCTGGGGAGGCTCCGAGTGCCTTTAGGGGCAGCCGTTCCCCCTCCGAGTGCCTTTCGGGGTGTCTTGGCTGGTCCCAGTGCCTTTTGGGGTGGCCGGGAAGCCTCTCAGTGCCTTTCGGGGAGGCCGGGCCGGCTCCGAGTGCCTTTCGGGGCGGCCGGTGAGGCTCCCAGTACCTTTCGGGGCAGCCGGTCGCCTCCGAGTGCCTTTCGGGGCGGTCGGGGAGGCTCCGAGTGCCTTTCGGGGTGGCCGGGCTGCCTCCGAGTGCCTTTCAGGGAGGCCGGTGAGTCTCCGAGTGCCTTTCGGGGCGGCTGGCCCTCTCCGAGTGCCTTTCGGGGTGGCCGGGCAGGCTCCAAGTGCCTTTTGGGGAGGCCGGTGAGGCTCCGAGTGCCTTTCGGGGTGGCCGGGCCGCCTCCGAGTGCCTTTCGGGGCATCCGGGGAGGCTCCGAGTGCCTTTGTGGGCAGCCGGGGAGGCTCTGAGTGCCTTTTGGGGCGGCCGGCGAGGCTCCGAGTGCCTTTCTGGTAGGCTGTGTCGCCTCCGAGTGCCTTTCGGGGCAGCCGGACCGCCTCCAAGTGCCTTTGGGGGCGGCCGTGGAGGCTCCGAGCGCCTTTCGGGGCGGCCGGGGAGGCTCCGAGTGCCTTTCGGGGCAGCTGGACCGCCTCCGAGTGCCTTTCGGGGCGGCCGGGGAGGCTCCGAGTGCCTTTGTGGGCAGCCGGGGAGGCTCTGAGTGCCTTTTGGGGCGGCCGGGGAGGCTCCGAGGGCCTTTCTGGTAGGCTGTGTCGCCTCCGAGTGCCTTTCGGGGCAGCCGGACCGCCTCCAAGTGCCTTTGGGGGCAGCCGGGGAGGCTCCGAGTGCCTTTCGGGGCATCCGGGGAGGCTCCGAGTGCCTTTCAGGGCGGCCGTGGAGGCTCCGAGTGCCTTTTGGGGCGGCCGGCGAGGCTCCGAGTGCCTTTCGGGGCAGCCGGATCGCCTCCGAGTGCCTTTCGGGGCGGCCGGCGAGGCTCCGAGTGCCTTTCGGGGCGGCCGGCCCTCCCGAGTGCCTTTCGGGGTGGCCGGGCCGCCTCCGAGTGCCTTTGTGGGCGGCCGGTGAGGCTCCGAATGCCTTTCAGGGCGGCCGGGCCGCCTCCGAGTGCCTTTTGGGGAGGCCGGGGAGGCTCCGAGTGCCATTCGGGGCGGCCGGGCCGCCTCCGAGTGCCTTTCGGGGCAGCCGGCGAGGCTCCGAGTGCCTTTCAGGGAGGCTGGGCTGCCTCCGAGTGCCTTTCGGGGTGGCCGGGGAGGCTCCGAGGGCCTTTCGGGGCAGCCGGGCAGGCTCCAAGTGCCTTTCGGGGCGGCCGGGGAGGCTCCGAGTGCCTTTGGGGGAGGCCGGTCTGCCTCTGAGTGCCTTTCGGGGTGTCCGGTCCGCCTCTGAGTGCCTTTTGGGGCGGCCGGGCTGCCTCCGAGTGCCTTTTGGGGCGGCCGGGGAGGCTCTGAGTGCCTTTGTGGGCGGCCGGCGAGGCTCCGAGTGCCTTTCGGGGCGGCTGGGCCGCCTCCGAGTGCCTTTTGGGGCGTCCGGGGAGGCTCCGAGTGCCTTTCGGGGCGGCCGGGGGGGCTCCGAGTGCCTTTGTGGGCGGTCGGCGAGGCTCTGAGTGCCTTTCAGGGAGACCGGTCCGCCTCCGAGTGCCTTTTGGGGCGGCCGGGGAGGCTCCGAGTGCCTTTTCGAGCAGCTGGGGAGGCTCCGAGTTCCTTTGGGGGCAGCCGGGGAGGCTCCGAGTGCCTTTTGGGGTGGCCGGTCCGCCTCCGAGTGCCTTTCAGGGAGGCCGGTGAGTCTCCGATTGCCTTTCGGAACGGCCGGGACGGCTTCGAGCGCCTTTCGGGGCGGCCAGGGAGTCTCCAAGTGCCTTTGTGGGCGGCCGGGCCGCCTCCGAGTGCCTTTCGGAGTGGCCGGGGAGGCTCCGAGTGCCTTTCTGGTAGGCCGTGTCGCCTCCGAGTGCCTTTCGGGGCAGCCGAACCGCCTCCAAGTGCCTTTGGGGGCGGCCGGGAAGGCTCCGAGTGCCTTTGGGGGCGGCCGGGGAGGCTCCGAGTGCCTTTCGGGGCGGCCGGGCTGCCTCCGAGTGCCTTTCGGAACAGCCGGGCAGGCTCCGAGTGCCTTTCGGGGCGGCCGGGCTGCCTCCGAGTGTCTTTTTGGGGCGTCCGGGGAGGCTCCGAGTGCCTTTGTGGACGGCCGGGGAGGCTCCGAGTGCCTTTCGGGGCGGCCAGGGAGACTCCGAGTGCCTTTCGGGGCGGTCGGGGAGGCTCCGAGTGCCTTTCGGGGTGGCCGGGCTGCCTCCGAGTGCCTTTGTGAGCGGCCGGGGAGGCTCCGAGTGCCTTTTGGGGCGGCCGGGGAGGCTCCGAGTGCCATTCGGGGAGGCCGTGTCGCCTCCCAGTGCCTTTCAGGGCAGCCGGACCGCCTCCAAGTGCCTTTGGGGGTGCCGGGGGAGGCTCTGAGTGCCTTTCAGGGCAGCCGGGAAGCCTCCGAATCCCTTTCAGGGCGGTCGCGCTGTCTCCGAGTGCCTTTTGGGGCGGCCGGCGAGGCTCTGAGTGCCTTTGTGGGGCGGCCGGGGAGGCTCCGAGGGCCTTTCGGGGCGGTCGAGCCGCCTCCGAGTGCCTTTTGGGGCTGCCGGGAAGACTCTCAGTGGCTTTCGGGGAGGCCGGGGAGGCTCCGAGTGCCTTTCGGGGCAGCCGTCGAGGCTCCGAGTGCCTTTCGGGGCAGCCGGGTCGCCTCCGAGTGCCTTTCGGGGCGGCCGGCGAGGCTCTGAATGCCTTTCGGGGAGGCCGGCGAGGCTCCGAGTTCCTTTGTGGGCGGCCGGGCCGACTACGAGTGCCTTTCGGGGCAGCCGGGCAGGCTCCGAGTGCCTTTGTGGGCAGCTGAGGAGGCTCCGAGTGCCTTTCGGGGCAGCCGGCGAGGCTCCGAGTGCCTTTGGGGGCGGTTGGGCAGGCTCCGAGTGCCTTTCAGGGCCACCGGGGAGGCTCCGAGTGCCTTTCGGGGCGACCGGGGAGGCTCCGAGTGCCTTTCGGGGCAGCCGGGCCGCTTCCGAGTGCCTTTGTGGGCGGCTGGGCCGGCTCCGAGTGCCTTTCGGGGAGCCCGGACCGCCTCCGAGTGCCTTTCGGGGCAGCCGGGGAGGCTCCGAGTTCCTTTCTGGGAGGCCGGGCCGCCTCTGAGTGCCCTTGGGGGCGGCTAGGCTACCTCCGAGTGCCTTTCGGGGCTGCCGGGCCGGCTCCGAGTGCCTTTGTGGGTGGCTGGGCCGCCTCCGAGTGCCTTTTGGGGCAGTCGGGGAGGTTCCGAGTGGCTTTCGGGGTAACCGGTCAAGCTCTGAGTGCCTTTCGGGGCGGACACGCAGGCTCCGAGTGCCTTTTGGGGAGCCAGTGGAGGCTTCGAGTGCCTTTCGGGGCGGTAGGGCCGCCTCCGAGTGCCTTTCGGGGAGGCTGGGAAGGCTCCGAGTGCCTTTCGGGGCGGCCGGGCCGCCTCCGAGTCCCTTTGTGGGCAGCCGGTGAGGCTCCGAGTGCCTTTCGGGGAGGCCGGGGAGGCTCCGAGTTCCTTTCGGGGTGGCCGGTGAGGCTCCGAGTGCCTTTCGGGGTGGCCGGGTAGGCTCCAAGTGCCCTTCGGGGTGGCCGGTCAGGTTTCAAGTGCCTTTCGGGGAGGCTGGGGAGGCTCCGAGTGCCTTTGGGGGTGGGCGGGGAGGCTCCGAGTGCCTTTGTGAGAGGTCGGGAAGGCTCCGAGTGCCTTTGGGGGAGGCCGGGGAGGCTCCGAGTGCCTTTCAGCATGGCCGGGGAGGCTCCGAGTGCCTTTGGGGGCTGCCGGGGAGGCTCCGAGTGCCTTTCAGCGTGGCTGGGGAGGCTCCGAGTGCCTTTCGGGGAGGACGGGCCGCCTGCGAGTGCCTTTCGGGGCAGCCAGGGAGGCTCCGAGTGCCTTTTGGGGGGTTCAGAAAGGCTGCGAGTGCCTTTCGGGGCAGCCAGGCAGGCTCCAAGTGCCTTTGGGGCGGTCGGGGAGGCTCTGAGTGCCTTTCGAGGCGGCCGGGGAGGCTCCGAGGGCCTTTCGGGGTGGCCGGCGAGGCCCCGAGTGCCGTTTGGGGCGGCCGGGCCGGCTCCGAGTGCCTTTGTGGGCATCCGGGGAGGCTCCGAGTGCCTTTCGGTGCGGCCGGGGAGGCTGCGAGTGCCTTTCGGGGTGGCCGGGCCACCTCCGAGTGCCTTTTGAGGAGGCCGGTGAGGCTCCGAGTGCCTTTCGGGGCGGCCAGGGAGGCTCCGAGTGCCTTTGTGGGCGGCCGGGGATGCTCCGAGTGCTTTTCAGGGCGGCCGGGGAGGCTCCGAGTGCCTTTCGGGGCGGCCGGGGAGGCTCCGAGTGCCTTTCAGCGTGGCTGGGGAGGCTCCGAGTGCCTTTCGGGGCAGCCGGGCAGGCTCCGAGTGCCCTTCGGGGAGGCCAGGCAAGCTCTGAGTGCCTTTCGGGGTGGCCAGGCCGTCTCCGAGTGCGTTTGTGGGCGGCCGTTCCCACTCCGAGCGCCTTTCGGGGCAGCCTGGCCGTTCCCAGTGGCTTTCGGGGCGGCCGGGCAGGCTCTGAGTGCCTTACAGGGATGCGAGGGAAAGGAAGACGTGAGTGCTTGTGGGAGAGCCGCAGGCATGTCAGGGCCAAAAGGGTGGAGGCAATGGTGCTCCCCGTGTGGGCCTGTACATGTTAGGCAGGCGTCGGAGGAGAGTGTCTGCTCTAATGGGAAAGTGTGATGAGGGCAGTGGTAAGTTATAGGAGGTGAGGGAAAAGAAGACGTGAGTGCTTGTGGGAGAGCCGTGTGGATGTCAGGGCCAAAAGGGTGGAGGCAATGGTGCTCCCCATGTGGGTCTGTACATGCTAGGCAGGCGCTGGAGGAGATTGGCTGCTCTAATGGGAAAGTGTGAGGAGGGCAGTGGTAAGTTGTAGGCGGTGAGGGAAAGGAAGACGTGAGTGCTTGTGGGAGAGCCGTGTGGATGTCAGGGCCAAAAGGGTGGAGGCCATGGTGCTCCTCGTGTGGGCCTGCACATGTTAGGCAGGCGTTGGAGGAGATTGGCTGTTCCAGTCCGAAAGTGTGAGGAGGGCAGTGGTAAGTTGGAGTAGGGTAGGGAAAGGAGGGCGGGAGTGCTTATGGGAGAGCCGCAGGCATGTCAGGGCCAAAAGGGTGGAGGCAATGGTGCTCCCCGTGTGGGCCTGCACATGCTAGGCAGGCGTTGGAGGAGAGTGGCTGCTCCAGTCAGAAAGTGTGAGGAGGGCTGTCCTAGGTTGTAGGAGGTGAGGGAAAGGAGGACGGGAGTGCTTGTGGGAGAGCCGTAGGCATGTCAGGGCCAAAAGGGTGGAGGCCATGGTGCTCCCCTTGTGGGCCTGTGCATGCTAGGCAGGTGTTGGAGGAGAGTGGCTGCTCCAGTCTGAAAGTGTGAGGAGGGCTGTCGGAAGTTGGAGTAGGGTAGGGAAAGGAGGGAGGGAGTGCTTGTGGGAGAGCCGTAGGCATGTCAGGGGCAAAAGGGTGGACGCCATGGTGCTCCCCGTGTGGGTCTGTGCATGCTAGGCAGGCGTTGGAGGAGAGTGGCTGCTCCAGTCCAAAAGTGTGAGGAGGGCAGTGGTAAGTTGTAGGAGGGGAGGGGAAGGAGGACATGAGTGCTTGTGGGAGAACCGTAGGCATTTGAGGGCCAAAAAGGTGGACTTCATGGTGCTCCCCGTGTGGGTCTGTACATGCTAGGCATGCGTTGGAGGAGATTGGCTGCTCTAATGGGAAAGTGTGAGTAGGGCAGTGGTAAGTTGTAGGAGGTGAGGGAAAGGAAGACGGGAGTGCTTGTGGGAGAGCCGTAGGCATGTGAGGGCCAAACGGGTGGAGGCAATGGTGCTCCCCGTGTGGGCCTGCAGATGTTAGGCAGGCGTTGGAGGAGAGTGGTTGCTCCAGTCAGGAAGTGTGAGGAGGGCAGTGGTAAGTTGTAGGAGGTGAGGGAAAGGAAGACGGGAGTGCTTGTGGGAGAGCCGTAGGCATGTCAGGGCCAAAAGGGTGGAGGCCATGGTGCTCCCTGTGTGGACCTGTTGTTGGTAGGCAGGCGTTGGAGGAGATTGGCTGCTGTAATGGGAAATTGTGAGGAGTCCAGTGGTAAGTTGTAGGAGGTGAGGGAAAGGAAGACGGGAGTGCTTGTGGGAGAGCCGTAGGCATGTGAGGGCCAAAAGGGTGGAGGCAATGGTGCTCCCCGGGTGGGCCTGCACATGCTAGTCAGGCGTTGGAGGAGAGTGGCTGCTCCAGTCAGAAAGTGTGAGGAGGGCTGTCGTAGGTTGTAGGAGGTGAGGGAAAGGAGGACGTGAGTGCTTGTGGGAGAGCCGTAGGCATGTCAGGGCCAAAAGGGTGGAGGCAATGGTGCTCCCCGTGTGGGCCTGCTGGTTTTTGTCTCCAACAGTCAGGAGGGACATATGCCCTGCAGAGATCCCTGGGGAGAGACAAGCACAACTGATGCAGAGAGCATTTTTACCTCCACAGCCCGCCACAGCTCAGCTCCTCCCAGGCCAACTTTGAAGCTCAGCCCTGGAGCCAGGCTCTTCCGCTCAACTGCTTCGAGCGCAGGCGTCCCACTTGATGGATTCAGGATCGATCGTGGCCGGGGAGGGGGTCCTAATCAGGGGCCCCACACCGGCACCTTGGCCAGCCACCGGCTCACTTTGCATGCAGGCAGCTCGTGAACGCCTGCCTGAGAACGCGCAGCAGCCTAATCCAGCACTCCCCGTACCTATCTTCAGTCGGAGCTTCAGACCCACGTCCGTCTCACGGATCCTGTACTTCTCCTGGATTTGCTGGCTACACTGCAGCACCAGGCTGATGGTGTCTCTCAGCTGCGCGTGCTTTGCTCTCCACAGCACCAGCACAGCATCCCCTGGGGAAAGCGAGGGGACAGGGACGGCTCTCGTGACACCTGACGCTCCCTGACCTGCACCCACCGGCCGGGACAGCGGAAGCCAGCAGGCGTGCCAGGGAAAACGCGTTTGGGTGAAGGCCTCCTCCTCAACTACAGCACCCTGGCCACAGGCACACCTCCCCCTCTGCCCCGCCAGCTACAACTGCAGCCACGCCGCCAGGGCCCGGGACGGCAGCTCCCCCTGGGCACCTGCGTGCCAGCAGAGCCACCCCTCGGGGCTCTGCCGGCTCGCGCCTCTGTCTCCCCTCTCCCCTCGCACTCGTCTGCAGCTGCAGCAGACAAGGCCACGTCTCTTTTACGCACACGGACCTGCAAACTTCAAGATGTCTCCACCAAAAGCCAGCAGCTCTGCAGACCAAAAAAAAAACACAAGAAGAGCTGCAGCTAGGCCTTCTTCAGGAAGGCCGCAGGACAAGCCGCTCTGCTCAGACAGCAGCACAAGAGCAGCGGTGCTTTGGGGGCACAACTTAGCAACCGGAGCAGCTACACTGCTCACAGGGACCACAGCCCTGGGACCTACGCTCCTGTGCCCTGTGACAAGGCCCCAGGGAAGGCAACGCACACTTTGGTCAGCGCCCCCATCCCCAGCTCGTTTGGGCACTAACACTGGCTAGATGCCCCCGCTCCCCCCTGCGCCCCAACACCAGCAAAATCTTCCTCCATCACTGAACAGCGGTCACTCCACAAGCCCAAGGGTGGGTGCTGAGAAAGCGGGCACCTCCTTAGTCTTTGTGGGGAGCAGAAAGCACCTGCCAGAAGAGCCCAGCTGCTCTCGGCGGCTCTCAGCCCCATAGGAACCCCCAGCCCGCGCAAGGAGGAGGCGGCGGCGGCAGCAGCAGCAGCAGCAGCAGCAGCAGCAGCAGGCTGCCCAGCACCTCCCTCTCGTCGTGCCCCAATCCCACACAGTCCTGCAGAACGGCACTTACCCTCCAAAATGTCACCCATGTAGCGATTGAGGGTTTGCGTTACCTCATCCGCACCCCGCTCTATGCTGATGCTCTGGCTGAATTTCTCTGTCAGAGCAGTGAAACCTGCAACAGGGACACACAGGCACAAAGAAATCAGGACGCGGCTACAGGGCCCAAGGACCTGGCACTTTCCACGTCGCTTTCAGCCAGCCAAGAGCACCACGCTCCGGGAGAACCCAGGCGCGCCCCTGACAGCAGCCACAGCCCTCTAATTCCACCCGCGCTTCTGAGCGCTCGCTGACGGGCGCCTTCCCCATGCTCACACCCACCCGTTACGCCTAGCTCCTGCACTTGGCTGCCACCCTCCAGCGCGTCCCCCGGCTGCCTCCCCTCTTGCCTACAGCCAGGCAACACCCTGAGCTAGAAAGCCCACGAGGCCTTGGCCAACTAACGCAGCACCTGGCCAGCCAGCTCCTCTGCGCAGCAGCTGCTCCTCCAAGTTGGCCCTGACAAAGACTAACAAGGGGGAGGCAAGGCAGCCAGGCCTCCTCTCCCAGGCCTCCATGAGCCAGAGCCTGGCCCACCTCACACCTCCCCAAAGCTCCAGAGAGAGCACTGCAGGCAACAGCGCGGGCCCAAGCTGCTGCTCCGGCAGCCTCAGGGCTCCCTAACGCACGCTGCTCGGAGCAGACGGCTGACCACAAGCAGGCCGCAGGGCTGCTGCCAGCAAAGACCACCCCCGGGCTGTGACCTCAGCTACGTCCGAGCGCTACTTCCCCAAAGCGGAAGACCTCAGCGGCAAACGACATCTCCTTTGACCCCTTCTCTACCACAGGCGGGACGACCAGGGCTCCAAAAGGCCCGCTAAGTCCCAGCGGCTCGGGTCGGGGACTCCTCCTCAGTGCCCGCCCTTCATAACGCTTTGACCCACCTGACACATCAGCAAAGAGCAGCACTCCATGGAAGTTCTGAACGCAACGGTTCTCCTGCTTCAAGTCCTCAGACAAAAGCAGGTCGGGGACGTAAGCAGCTACTTCCCCCAGTTCTGAGCAGTGCTTTGACCTTCGCTCCCAGGCACAAGACATCGTCAGCGCCCTGGGGTACCTGCGGTACCTCAGTACAAGACGACCCACCGTGCCCACCAGGGAGGACGACCAGACACCACTGCACAGCGTTGCGCACTGGCCTTTGGGAGGCGCGGCTGGCCCTCTGTCACCAAGGGGCCGGGGGAGGTCACAGTCGGCTCACAGTGACATCGTCCGCGTGTCATCATTTACCTGTCCACTGTCGCCTACGCTGATCCGGCTAACACTGACAGCCTCGGCAAGGCACCGCTTACCCAGCAACTGCCGGGAAGCTGCCCCCCGCTCCCTCCCTACGCCGAGCCGGTTGCTCAGAGGTGGCTAGCGCGACTCAGTTGTCTCCCGTACAGAGCTGAAGGAGGCTCGCACGGCGACTGACCTCCACCCGTGGCCGAAACAGCAGCTGCTTCCCACGTTCCCAAGCGCAAAGGGCCTAACAGACGTGCTGACAGCCAGCAGCCCAGGCTTCCCCAAAAGCACGGCCACTGCAGCACGCAGCTGGGCGTTTCCGGGGCTGCTCGGAGGACTTGTATTTCTTTGCAAAAAGAAGTGGGGCTTTCCCGGGGGGGCAGCGGGGGACACAGCCAACCTCCATCCACACGGCTCCTGGGGGAGGCCGGGAGGAGATGGACAGGGCTGGGCCAGGACCACGGCGCACCGACGTATCAGAGAGGGCAAGACAAAGTCCAAAGCCGCAGCAGGAGGCAGCTCCAGGTCCCTGCTCCGAGTGAGAACGCTGTTGTAAACCTTGCAGGCCCCAGGGAAACAGAGCCACGCTGGGCACCCTGGCTCACGCACGGCCCTCTGCCTCCAGGCAGGCAAAGGCAGCTCCCCGTCCACCTTAGCCGCTGCCCCGAGCCACACAACTGCTGCCACCAAAGCAGCAGCACTGAGGAGAGCCGGGCTCTACGGGGGACGAGGGCTAGCGGCCAAGGCCGCGCTCCGCGCGCGCCAAAGCTGCCCTTCTCCCCAGTCGCTCAGAGGAGCAGCTGCACGAGTTGGCGTGCCTGCCACACGGTGACACTCAGCGGCTGCTTGCCCAGGCAGCCTCCAGTGTCCCTCTCGGACTGTGCCTCTCCCTCAGGCAATGGCCAGGCGAGGGAGCACCAGCCCCTCCCAGGCCTGGGGGACCAGGGGCTTTAGACAAGCCTGTGCCCTTGCGCTGCTGACCTCAAACAGCAGAGCACTTGGCAGCAGAAACCAGCCTGCCTTCTTTCCTGCTGCCTCAGCACTCAGAGAGAGGCTACCAAGATGGTCTCTCTTCTTGCCTCCAGAAGGCTCCCCCTGCTGCCTCGGGGCCCACCAAAGTCTCCCAAGCAAGCACAAGTCACTTGCACCCAACACACACAACTGCAACCT
The DNA here is from genome assembly GCF_040807025.1 of Struthio camelus. Lineage (NCBI taxonomy): Eukaryota > Metazoa > Chordata > Aves > Struthioniformes > Struthionidae > Struthio > Struthio camelus. The sequence continues at coordinate 555,155 of NC_090974.1, read as the reverse complement.
GCTGGCGACAGCCAGGCACACACACCGAGCCAGGCCCAGGTTCGGGACGCTGCTTGCCAGCCCAGCTCACACGCTTCCTCCTTCCTCCTTCCCACGAGGCAGGCAAAGCGGTCACCCGTACGGGAGACTGACGATGCAGGCCGACCGAGCAGGCTTGCTCTGCCTCCTCAGGAAGAGCGCGCAGCAGCGTGACGACGCCTAGGCCAACGCTCTCTCTTGCCAGTGAGCAGCAAGGGCTGGCTGCTCCCCAAGGCAAGCTCAGCTGGGAGCTGGGCCGACCCCAGCACAAGCAGCGCCCTCGCCCACAGGGGCATCCCTCTTGGCTACATCTATATGCACACACGTACAGCCATTCTCCACTAAGGAGCTCTCATCCGCATCAACCAGAGAGGGCAACAGGATGAGGCCGCTAGTGCTGTTGACTTTTCTGACTAGGGAACACTTCCAACCAGTCCCGCTTCCAGAAAAACACCCTCCCACCCTCCCCACCTCAGCAACCACTTGGCCCTACACCAGGGCCAAGCTCCTCCTGCAGCTGGCTCAAGCGCTTACACAGCGCCACAGGGAACTGCACTAGGGCGAGGGGGAGAGAATTTCTTGCACTGCTTTACAGCCCTCGACTCTTGTGAGCACTAACAACGGGGGTGGTGGCTTCCCCGCCGCCTAGCTTTCCCAATAAACCACAGGCCAGAGACTCTCGTGGCACGCCTTCAGCGTCCTCTTGCTGTGGTCTGTGACTCCATACAGAACGCTGAGATGATGGCAGTGTTTCTTTATTTAACCCCTGGAAGAGCATCCTCGCTCGGCCGTGCTGGCAGCTTCAGCAGGTACCTGCAGCTACAGACTTCAGGCTTTGCTTGCTTCAGCTGGGGAAAACGTGGCGCTGTCTCCAGCCACAAGTCTCCCACGGGGCCCTTGCCAGTGAACCACCGCTCCTGAGGAAAACAAAAGCCCAAGTGAGAGCCGCGAAGAACAGGAGGTCCCCCGAGCCACAGGCGCGGTCCGGGAAGGCAAGCGAGGCCTCTCGCAGTAGCTTCTTCCACCCATCACCCAATTTGCCGTGCTGCAAAAGCCTATCAGGGAGGGCAAGGAGAGGGAACGCAAAGGAAACCTCCTCCAGCCAGGTTCAGGCTGGCTCCCAGAGCTGGCTCAAGGGAGAGGCAGAGATTCCACTCCACCGCTCCTCAGCCCAGCAGAGATGCTGGGAAGGAGCGGCATGCTGCAGCGCCTGCTGCTCCCTCGCGTGTCCTTCCAGCCCCTCCTGAGGGAAGGGCATCGCAGCTGCCACTGCCCTCCTGCTGAGGAGGGCTAGCAGCCCCTACCAGCTCGCCAAGGACTTTCGGCACACGCTCCTGAAGCTCGCTGGGGGCTTTCCCTACGTGGACCTGCCGGAGTACAGTCCGCGCCACCTTCTCCTAGGGCATGCCAAACCTCTGCCCAGGGAGCAACTCAGAGGCAAAGAGGATCCACTTACAGCGCTCATCTCCAGCCAAGTCTTCTCCAGGAGGTTGCCATTCGCCTCACAGGCTTGGAGGCCCTGCCTGAGGCACAACAGGCTCTGGTCTTTGTTACCCAGCATGCAGAAAACGTACGCTTTCAGATGGTAGGCTCTGGGGTAGAAGACGGGGCTTGTAGAGCACCGAGCAAAAACCTCTTCCACAAGCTACCGAGAGAACAACGGAGAGGCACGTCAGCAGAAGTCATCGAGCTGGGCGATGGCTCGGCACTGAGGACCGCACCTATTCCCCAAAGGGGAAAGCAGCCGCAAAGGCACAAGGAGCACGCAGCTAGCAAGGCTGAGATACCACACAAGTCTCTCCCGAGCCATAAGCCCTCACATGCAGCAGGCATTTCAGCAGGGCTCACTAGCTAGCTCATGGCTGGGCAAGTCTCTTCTCCTGTCTTGCAGACCATTCCCATCCCCACAAGGGAATCCTCACGTGCCCAGGAAGACCCCCGTCACCTCACTGCCTTCTCTACCACCTCTTGCTGCCGCCCCATGGGGGAGCAGCCTCTTGCCATGTTCCTCTCTAACCCACTACCACACTCTGCCTCTAGCCTGGCTCCATCCCAGCGCGGCTGCTTCGCCCTGGCCTTGCCAATCCACTGCTGCTCGCAACACAGCTTTCCCTAGAGGCCCCTCACAGCGTGCACACCCCCCTCCTCCTCTTCCCTCACCCTTAGAGCCCTGCTGCGGCTCTCCCGGGCCCTCGCCGAGCTGCGCTCAATGTCGTTCCGCAGCACCAGCGTGTAGCACTCCAGGAGCCGGCTGCATGCTTGGGTGGCCAAAACGGAGGCGTCAGCTCTCTTCAGCAGCCTCTTGGCCTTTTCAAAGGGCTTCTGGAACTCGGCCCACTGCCCAAGCCTTCCAAACCTACACCGTCCAGAGAGAAACACACACACACACACACACACACGTTTTGTAGAGTACTTGATCAAGTACTCTACACCCCAGCGACGGCCGCCTTGTTGGACAGGGCACGGGGGACACGACAGGCCCAGAGCTCCCACCTCCCCTGCCAGAACCACTGCCTGGGCCTCTCGCCAGTCTAAGCACCTCTGTAACTTACCAAAGAGCCAGGGACGAATACAGTCCAAGCAGGATGCTGTTGTGCGAGCTGAGGATGTGGTTTGCTTCGTTCTGCTCAACGAAGCTCCTGCACTCTTCAAAGGACTTGTACTCCCAGCCTGTAATACAAATGCATCGCAGAGAAGCAGTGCCGCCCTCCGCTGCCTTGTTTTCCCTCGGGCATTCGTAGCAGGACAAAGCTCAAGCACAGCTGGAGAATTTCTGGGCAGGTAAACCACTCAGAGAGCAAGCAAAACCAAACAGGAACAAGGCAAGGGCTGGAGTTCTAGCCTAGCTCCTCAGGGCTAGTCAAGCGCCACACAAATATCTATTCCCTTTTCTTCAGCAGCTTTCGAGCGCTGACAGACACACGCTGCCATTGACCAGCAAGCGACAGCCACTCCATAGCGTAGGCTGTTAGATGCCTCCTGGTCAGGCACATCCCCCAGCACTGCTATGCCCGCCTCCCCAGGAGCCAGAGCAGAGCGAGCCTGGGAAGAGGTTTCAGAAAGGGGAATCTCAAAACACGGGAAGCAAAGAGGGAAATTGCCAGCATTTTGAAATCACTCTGGGATCACCTGTAGAACATGCAAACAAAGACAGGGGAGGCAGGAAAGACAGACAAAGACACACCCAGAGCCAAAGAGCCCGGGACTCGGCCCAGGAAGTGAAAGCGTGGCTGGAGGCTCTGGCGTCCGTGTTGTAGCAGGAGAAAAAGCATCTTTGCAAGCCTCCTGGCTCTCTGGGGCCCTCCTCACTGAGCACTTACCAGCGTAAAGCAACAGGTCTAAGCAGCAGGAGAAGAAGTATGCCTGCCCAATGATGCTGTGCTCTGCAGCCACCTGCTTCTCGAGCCTGCGCAGCACTTCCTCACATTCTGGGTACCTGCGGAGGAACACAGCGAGCCTCCAGGGAGCCTCTCCGCGGGGTGGGATCCCAGTCACCACCTCCGGACGCTCCCCGCTCCCCTTCCCATCATCCCGCTCTCCCTGCGCTGCTCTTTCTGGCATCGCCATCAGAGGTTCTCCATCAGACAGTTGTTCATCTTTTGGCAACAAGTCTCCGGAGAAAGGCCTCAGGGACCCCGGCCCAAACGGCAAGCCCCGGAGCAAAACTCAGGCATCCTTCCCATGCAAGCCAGTGCTTTCCCATTGGCCCAGCAGCAGAGCTACTCACCTTTCCATCAAAGTCTTTGTCAGGAAAAGCAGGCCAAAGAGCACGCACAGCTCCCCACTGCCCTCCGCACTCGCCCACATGACGCGTTTGCTTCGGAAACTGCTCCTCTCGAGACCTCCCCCTGGACGACTGCCGTCTCGGGCACCGGTGCCGCGTGGCATGGAAAGGCCCGCGTCCACCCAACCAAACATGGCTAGCGCCCCCAACACAACGAGCGCCTCCCTGCGCTAGGCTCGCTCCTAAACCAGGCCTGGGAATTGCCTGCGGCAAGCGCTACCTGGCAAGGGCCAGAACCGAGCCAGCAACTGTTCCAGCAGTTTCACAGCACACACTCACGCTCCCCAACAGCCAGCCACGGTCCTTGGCATTGTTTAATTTACCAGCGTCCATACAGCCAGCGAGTATCCAATAAGAAACCAAGCAGCCCTCTTTGCTGCGCGCAGAGAATGACACAAGAAGGATCTCAGGTGGCCCCCCGACCCTGCGCAACCAGCAGTCTGTCCCGCAGCAGCATTACCTCATCTGCAGAAAGAGCGCCGCAAAGAGCGTGGCGAGAACCTCGCAGTCCAGGTCGGGCTTCTCCAGCTCCATCCACAGGCTCTTGGCGCGATAGCCTGCCAAGAAAACAAGCAGGCTCGCACAGGCTCCCTCTGCGGAGATGCCTTCTCGCAGGCAGCGGGGGCAGTACGTACCTACGTCGACAGAGAGGGGCAGATTCCCCAGGCTGAGGTTCAGATGGCTCAGGGCCTGGGCAAATTTGGCGGCCTTTAATACCCCTCCTCCAAAGAGCTCGACGTCAGAGCTAAGCTGGATGGCCGCCCGCCCGTACTGCAGCCACTCTTCCTGGCAGCCCAGGTCCTGGCAGCACCGCGCATATTCCATGTAGGACAACAGGATCTAAAACGGTCCAGACAGGAGACTGTACAAGACTGAATGTCGCCAGGGTGATTCTCTGGCCTAGACGGCTCAGGGCAGAAACCCAACGGCCAGCTTCTCTCTTCTCTTCTGCTCTCAGGGCTCTCACCCCTACGACAAACGGTTCTTAGGACTGCCGCTGCTAACTGCGGCCGTGGCGAGACGAGGGCCCCAGCGGGGTGCTGCCTTCAAGCCACAACCAGCCCAACGCTTACAACGGTGAAACAAACGCCATGAGAGCGACTACCAGGAAGAAGAGCAACGCACGTCTGCTGGAAGTTTGTAAAGCAAAGTTCAGGGACGGGTACCACTCCGTCGCGTTTGGCCTCTTCTTGCCGCCCCGGGCAGACCCTGCTGGTACTCTAGGCGGGCCAGGGGAAAGGAGCTATGTCAGAAACGCGTCTGCTGCCGCAGAGAGGAGGCACTCACGTGACTCGCATCCTCAGACTCCTCGGCCGTGTTGACCTTCATGAGCGCTGCCAGGCGCGACAGCCTCCGGCCGCTGGAAGTGCCCTCCAGGCTGAAGAGCTGCCGCAGCAAGGAAAGGCAGTGGCTCTGCCGGAACAGCCAGGGCAGCCTCTCCCTCCTGCCACACAAGAGAAACCGCTGGGCCACAGCCACTAGCTACACAGGGCCAGGTCAGGCAGGGCCAGGGGAAGCAGGGCGACAGAGGAGGCAGCTGCACCTGCTCCCAGCAGGGCGGCAGCTGATGCAGGCCGGGCTGCAGGCATGGAAGCGGCAGAGCCAAGAAGCACCACCGGGGAAAGATCGCTGCTGGCGAGAACGGGTTGGCACTACAGCCCAGGGAGGGCGAAGCAAAGCCGGGCACCGCGAGGGAAAGGCTTGTTCTACGGCAGCCTTGCACCTGGCTGCAACCCCCGAGCTTCCTCATTCTCACACCTCCCCTCCACTTACCCCTCCATGCCCACGTCCTGCTCCTCCCTGCCGGCTCCCTTTCCTCTGCAGCCTGTGCTCCCTGGGAACATCTCTCTGCTCTCACCCCCACCATCCCCCACAAGGCAACACGTGCCCGCTCCCCCCACCCAGGAGCCTCCAGGTCCCTCAGCAGCTTTCCCCATGCTAACACCTATGCTCAGGGAAAGTCTGGCCTTAAGCCTAGGCAGGTGTGGGCCTAGGTGCCCGGCACCACGCAGCAAACGCCTCTTCCTTCCCTTCTCTTTCCCTTCGGCTTCTTACCCTGCCTCTTGATGAAGGGAGGACTCTTTGTTCTTCCTGGGGGAGGCACGCTCTGACTTCTCCAGCAGAAACTGGAAGACGACGCCAGCTGAGGTGAGGGGCAATTTTCTCTTCAGCAGGCTCAATGCCTTCCTGAGCGTCTTCTTTGCCAGCTCCACGCAGCCCATGTTGTAGCAGACCTGCACAGGAGAAGGCTTCTTCAGACAGTCCCAAAGGGCTCCGACTGAGCACGCACCACATTTCAAGGCTCTGCCTGAACCGAGGCCGAGGGCCTCGACCGCTTTTGGCCGCAGGCTGAAGCGCTCACAGGAAAGGCTGCTGGTAGCGGCCGTGCCTCAAAATGCCAGGCCTATCGCCGCTGCCGCCACCCCCCAACAAAGGCGTCCAACTCCACCCACCAGCAGAGCCCTCAGAACCTCCCTGGCACTTTACCTCCCCTTTCAGGCTCAGGAAGGTGGCTTCTTCAAAGCAGGCAAGCACATCGGCTTTCTCAGCCGCTGAGCTCCTCACGACCTCTGCTTTCTTCAGGTTCATAAAGGCCTTGGAACAAGCACACAGAGAGCAGGTGAGCGTCGGGGCAGAGCCTGCATCCAGCCCCATCGTTCCCAGTTGCCTCCAGCAGCTCTCTGAGGAGGGCACGCATCTGCCCCTGGCGATGCCCACCCTAACACAGCCCACGGGCACGAGTGCTCCTTCGCACCACCTCCTGGCGCGTGCGCCTTGTGCAAAGGTCCTGCTTCTCTGCCCCGCCTCCCTTGCTCCAGGAGAGGCAAACGGGGGGGAGAAGCCTGGCTCTGACGCCAGCGGTTCAGCCCCAAGTCCCCACAGAGGCACGTCCTAGTGCAATGGCAAAATCGGCTTGCCCAGGACAAGGCAACTGAGAGGCCTCCTTGTGCAGTGGGCTCCGGCAAGCAGGGCGACTCACCAGGTAGTTGTCGGAGACGTGCAAGTAGGCAGCCGCGCACTCCAGCAGGTAATAAAGGGCTCTGCCATCGTTGCCCATTGCCATGTGGTGGTGAGCCAGCGGCACAAGCACCAAATCCACAATGGCCCTGCATTCACAGGCACACGCGGCACCGGGCGTCCCTTTGGCCTTGCTGGGCACCGTAGGTACGCGTTCCGTCCTGGCCAGAAACTGCTCTGACGCTCTACTCAGAGACAAAGATCACGCAGAAAGACGACGCACGCTAGCATCACCTATACCGCTCCGTCTGCCTAGACTAACAGCATATTCTAGCGCAGCACAAGCAAGGCCCTGTGCACACGCGCGTCATACGGGAGCGCTGGGTTTCACAGCCTTCCCAGGCGGGCAGAGGGCTGGCCGCTTATTCTTTCAGCCCCCCGCATTCACAACCACAGTTTCCCAGCAGCGTTCCACATTACAGTTGACACGGGCGACCCCCGAGTGGCCTGGCTCCCCCCATCCTTGCTCCGTCTTCCCCCTGTGCTCCTCCCTCCCTTCCGCTCTTGCCTTCCCTCCTCGCTCGAGAGCTGTGGCTCTGCCCTGACTGCAAGCCAGTACCACTCACTAACACAGCGCTTGGGCGCAGGATTCGTTTTCTTCCACTGCAGCAACGTCAACCCACGCGCGCTCAGCAGTCTTCTCGCGCGCCGTAGCCCCAGAGCCCAAGGCGAGCGGGGCCAGGCAGGGCAAAACGGGGGCGAGGAGCAACATCGCCCCTTTCAAGCCCTAGCAAACTATTCCTTTGGCTTTAGCGGTAACAAGATCCACGAGCACGCGATGCTGTTGGTGCCTTTGCTGACCCTGCTCTGGAGCAACGCTGCTCTTGGCCACAGGGAGGAAGTCAAGCAGGCCTTTCTGCCACCTTCCAGCAGCCCCCCTGCTCCCGCTGGCTGCTTTGCCCCTGCACACCTCGCAACATTGCTCTCCTACAGCTAGGAAGGCAGGGCTGGCTCCGCCCTAACGTGACCATCGTCACCCTGATCCCACTGGCTTCCTCCAAGAGGCTCATCTCCAGGGCCACCCCATCCCAGCTCCCACCCAACAGGCCAGCTCTTTCCTGAGCTAGAGTCACAGCCAGCAGGCACAACTGCAAACTCCACTTGCCCCCTCTGCAGACCCTGAGCCCGCTGACTTCCCAACGTAACCAAAACCTACTCTCCTCACCGAAAAGTCTCCTCCAAGAAGCTCTTCTCTTTCTGCAGGGCTTTTGCAGTACCTGGAAACAAAGCACGAGTTAAACGCTTCCTCACCTCACACGCGGGAAGAGCTGCATCTTGCCATGCTCCATCCGAAAGGGGAGGAGAGCAGAGTCAAAGGGACCGACGGCAGCTCTCTTCCTGGCCTCTTCCCCCGAGAGCTGCCTTCCCGGCAGGGCTGTTACGTTTTGGGCAAGCGTAGCACACCCACCAGGAAAGGCGCCTCAGCCTGCGGGGCCGGGGGGTGCACCGCAAGGCTCTTGTCACTGCAAGGACATGGGCTGCTCTCCGGTCATTCCAGGGAAACGCAGGAGGGCGTTCCGGGGCACAGAGGCTCTACGCTGTGCCCACAGCATGGCTCTGCTGGTGCAGCTGGCCTCAGTGGAGGACTAAGCTAGTCTCAGGGAAGCCTCTCCCCTCTGCTGACAGCATCCCTAGGCTTCAGCAAAACGCTTCTGCGGACGGCGCTTGAGACAGAGCAGCGCTTCCATTAATTGCGCAAGCACAGTGCGGAGGGCCCAGGCTCCAAAGCACGGCAGCTAGCATACCCAGAGTGGCACGGAGCTCATCCCTCTTCAACTCCTCCTTTCTGAGCAGGGAGGCCTCCCAGCTGGACGAGCAGCGTTCGCTGGCACGGTCGTCGCAGCTCTCTGCCTCCCGGGCGCTGCCGAGGGCCAAGCGGTGGAAGGCCACAAAGTCCCCTCCGCCGCAGCACTGGCACTTGTGCGCTTGCCTCTCCAGGAAGGCCGCGCACTTGCGGTGCATGGCCACCCTCTGTCCCTTGGGCCACAGCTCGGAGGCAGCCTCCCGCAGCAGTGGGGCGCAGAAGGTCAGGACGCCAGACTGCAGCCTCGCGGTCTTCTCGGTCTCGCCCAAGCACCGCTTCTGGGCACCTGAAAGGCAACGGGGCTTCACATCAGCCACAGCTGGGGCCACAGCCGGGGGACGAAAGACAGGCCTTGGCGTGGATCCTTGGCAGGAAACCAGCGCTCCTGCACTCGGAGCCGCGCAGCGCTAGGGTGAAAGGGACCCGTTTGCCTTGCCGACACCAGCACAGCCTGCGCAACAGGCTACTGCCCTGCGCTCTCCCTCCCAACGCACAGCCTTCAGCTGCACTCCCGCAAGCAGCTGCCGAGGCTGCTGGCAGCAGAAGCAAGGCCGGCCATTTGGCCCATTACACACCACCGGAGGGGGCAGTGCAGCGTGCCCTGGCGAGCCCCGCCAGGCACACAGCCGGGAGCAGCAGGAGCCTACCACGCTCCCGGGGGCGCATTATCACCACTTACCGCTCTCTTCCTCCAGAGAGGTGGCGGGCCCCTTGGTGGGAACACTGCTGCCTTCTGGCACCTTCCCAGCATTCAGCCACTTCAAGATGTTGCCTCTCACCAGGACATTCAACGCCTTGTTCATCTTGGTCCTGGTCCACCTGGGAAGGAGGCGTAACAGCAGCTCGGTGGTAAACGTCGGCCCGATGACGGCTGCGCACTTCAAGACCATCCGCTCCGAGGGCTTCATGCTGTCCACCTCAGCCAGCGCAATCCCTGTCCAAAACAAGCCACAGCTCTCTCTCTTGCCCCCTCCCAAGCCTGAGGCTGCCGAGGCTGCCTTAGCTTCCCCACACCAGACGCTACATTTGTAGCCTTCTTTCCTAGGGACCAAACCCCTTGGGCAGTCGCAACCCAGGGCACACAGACACCCAGCCTCTCTCTAGCCCATGCCCCGGGAAAGAACCTCCGTGCAGCCGCCAGCCGCCGCAGCGGGGCTCGGCCCCTCACCTTTCAAGGTGGAGGGAAGCACGATGCTCTGCAGGTTCACGTCAGGTCTGATGGTGCACACCCTGCGCTCCTTCCCCGCGCTGGAGCTCCAGGAGGCTGCGGCAGGGGAAGCCTCCGTTACAGAAGCTGAGCGGAGCAAGAGAGCAGCGTAAAGCGATTTTCAAAGGGAGACGATTCAGGCCGTCACCTCCTGCTTGCCCTCCATCTTCCACCCTTTAGCATTCATCCCCCCCCGGGCAGGTCTTACAGCAGCTGGGCCCTGCGCTCCGTGGCAGCATAAATCCACCGCGCGGCTGCACCCAAGGAACACTGCAGCCACGCCACTCTCCGCCCTGCTCCACAATAACCGCCCCCGTTCATGCTGCCTCCAGACAATACCAGGGCTTAGCTCAGTGCCAGGGAGCGTCTCTTCCCCTCCTTTGCAATTTTCTGCCCCGTCCGCATTGCTTCGCCCCACAAAGCCACCCAAACTCCCCAGCCTGTGCTTAGGCTAGCCCAGCAGCAAGGCATGCAGGAGCCCACGCCTGAGCCAGGCCAAGGCCTCTACTGCTGCAACACCAGCCTGGGCCAACTTCACAGGGGAAGCCCAGGGCAACAACGCGCTCTGGAAGATGCGCCACAGCAACCAGGCCGTCAGCCACAACGGCGCTTACTGAAGAGGCTCTCCCACTTGTCCTCCATTTTCTCGCCCTTCCGCAGCAGGTGGAACAAGAGCATGTCGTGGCGCTTAAGGTCGCTCAGCAGTTCCTCGCAGTAATATGGGATCCCGTAGCTTCTCTGCATCAGGAACCTGGAAAGGAGCAGATCCAGCAGGGACTGACACAGGCAAAGCAAGGTGGGACACGTTTCAGACCAGCCTCTTTGCCACAGCTACACCTCCCTTTTGAACAGGCCAGCACTCCCACTGCCTTTGGCATCTGAGCTGCCCGGAAGATACAGCGGTTGCTGGAACGCGCAGGAAAAGAGTCGCGCGCAGTGCCCAAGGCACAGAGCTGCAAGCCTCGTCTCTCCTGGCCCCAACAGCCTAGATGCTCTCCGGCACCAGTGAGAGCCTCGGCCCCAGCAACAAATCGCCCCCCACTGCCCCACCACGTTCGTTCCCTCCTGCCCTCTGCAGCGGGTCAACCCCTCGCAAAGAGCTCCGAGGCCCCGCCTGGGACTTACGTCTCTAGGGCCCTGGGCACGCTGACAACTCCCAGCTCCCGGCAGGCTTTCTGCACAACAGCTGAAGCTTTCAGCTCTCCCAGATGAACGTGGGTCGTTTGCTGCAACTTCATGATGTCTGCTGCAGCTTCGCAGAGCCTCTGTCTTCCGTAGCGAGCAGGAGCAAAGCCCATGACCACAAAGAGCGGGACATCTCTGAGCACATGCGACATAACAGCCCAGGAGGCAGAGTCGATGTAGTGCGCGTTGTCGATGACAAACAGGACAAGCTCGTCTTCAACGATCTGAAACAAGCACGTTGGTCTGGGTGGATTCTGAGGGATTCTCAAGCATCTTCCACAGGACAGACTTTGGCCGGCCTCTCCCCACACAGAGGACGCGCAGAAGTCGCTCTCCTCTCCCCAGCTACCTCTTCGTTCGGACTCTCACCCGCTCTTCCGTGCTCCGAGACTCTTAAGGTCCCTCGGGCACGGTGGCACGGAAAGACACCGTTCCTCCTCCTCCGGAGCACATGCCCTCCAACTTCACAGGAGCAAAGTTATCAGGGGGCATGGCACGCGGAGTTTAGCCTCTGCAGGGCAATGACTCCGGTACACTGTCCTCCCACCAGCTCCCACCACTCTCCTGCAGAGCCCTCAGCCTGCGGCCTTGCTTTCCTTCTCGGACCCAGGATGGGGAGAACGGCTCACCTTCTGTAGCAGTTTCTTGAAAACCAACCCCAATTCCGTTGTCCTTTGAGCGCCGCTCATCTTGGACACCTTCTCCGACAGGGGAAACTGGCCAGAAAAGCAGAGTCACAGAGAAACAGCCTTTCAGGGCGGTTCAGCACACCTGCCCACCACGCAAGTCCAAGCGAGCAAAACGCCTCTGCTGCCCTCAGCATCTTACCTCTCCCCCCACACAGTGGAGAGGAGACGCAGCGCGCACGTCACCGGGAGCCTACAACGGAGGCCCTCTGCTGAGGGTCTCTGGCAGAGCTCTTGCAGGGAGGCATGAGGGGGGAGAAGAGCTTCTTCCCTCGCCGTGGCAATCGCGCGAGGGAGCAGGCTGCTCACGCACCAGTGAACTCAGCACCAGCTCATCGGCCCCCTCTCAAAGCCTCTCTGCAATGCCCTTTCCAGGCTGCTGAGCAAGACACCAGGAACTGCCTGCAGCAGCCTGGCACCTGCACTCACCCCTAACAAGGAGCCCCCTCGCCCCCCTCTTTGGACCCACAAACAGAAGCCCAGCCTGTGCTACCCTCCTGCTACTCCCACCACGGAGCTAAGCCCACTCCCCAGCACGGTGTCCCAACCACAACAGCCACAGGACGGCTCACAAGCAGGCCTTCGCCACGGCCACACAGGCCTCTCGCTCTCACCTTAACGACGAAAGGCACATTGAGGAGGCAGTAGCTGCTCTCTTCCACCAGCCCTTGGAGCTTTTCCTGCAGGGCGAGCTCTCTGGCACTGCACGATTTACAGGCCTGCAGGCCCATGGCCACAGCCAGCACCATGCGCATGGCAGAGTAGACCTGCTTCAGGTTGAGCTCCAGCGCTTCCACAGCCACTACCCTGCCATGCAGAAGCAAAAGGCACTGAGATTCAGAGAGGGACCCAAGCAGCCGCAGGCTTCTCACACTAAGCTCTAGGGGAGAGGCGGAATCCAGGGCCACTTGGGTTTCTTCTCTTGGCTCCGCAGCTACGGCCAAAAGCCCTGACTGAGCTCGGGCTCTACTTTGCTTGGGGCCTGGCCCAAAGAAGGAAGCTCAACAGCAGTGGCTCCAGCAGCCACCTCTAGCTCCCTCAAGAGGCAGCAGGAGGGCACGCAGCTGCTCCTCAGCAGCAGCTCCTGCAGGCCTTGCAGGGATGCTGCAGTCCAAGGGCCACGCACCCGGGCAGAGGGCAGAGGGGCTCCAGTAGCCCACGGACATCAGCGGCTGGGCAGCGAAAGCGTTCCACAGCTCCCGGTCAGCAACACTCACCTGAGCCCAGCAGCCTGGCCTAAAGAGGCAAGCTCCGTAAGTAAATGGCTCTTTCCAGAGCCCGTCACGCCCTCAAACGCCATGATGTGGCTTGCTTTCTTATCCACATAGGCTTTCAAGTAACTTTCAAAGAGGGCAATCTCCTCCTCCCGACCTGGGAAGGCAAACAAGAAAGCGACCCGTTGCAGCGAGCTGAAAAGCAAACAGCCGTCGGCACCCTTCTCTCTCGCCGCCGCAGCGGGTCAGTCGGACCCAAGGAAATCTCCTCCCCGATCCCAACTACGGCCATCCCTTTAGCCCTGAGGCTGTGAGCAACTGCACACTGGAAAGGTCCCGCCACGCTAGCTATGCAGCACGGCAGGGAGCATCCGGCGCACGCCTCACCCTGCTTCCCACCTCTAGCTGCGGCCCAACCCCAAAGACAGGAACCAGCTAGGAGCCAAGGTATGCACCAAACCCTTAGGGCCACGCCAGGCAACGCCATCCCTCGCAAAAGCTTCTCCGTTCCCAGAGCGGAACTAACAGGTACCGACGGCAACAAATTGGCCTTCAGCAGACCAAGGCGTTCTCCACCTACCGAGCAACGGGGAAGAGCTGGGCCTCTCCTTCGTAACATCCATGCCAAACATGCTAGCGGGAGGAAGAGAAAAACAAAAGCCAATGAAGTAGGCAGAAGCTGGAGGACGTAGAGCCACGCGTGGAGCTGAGGGTGCGCTCCCGGGGACCCGCTCTTCTTTCGAGCCGGAGCGAATCCTGCCCACGCTCCCACTGGCCCAGCAGAGAGCGCAAACACCAAACGAGCACTAGCAAAGCTGCAGCCAGGAAGAAGCCCAACGGCCACAGTGGGACACCACACAGCATCAAGACTCGAGCGCCACAGGCCAAAGCCCAAGGAAGCGGAGACACGAGCAAGAAGCCAGGCAGTGCCGCTGGCTAGCACACTGCTGCACCCCGCAGGACAAGCCAAACAAGTCTCTGGTCCTGCCTACTGCTTCCCTGGCCTTTGCTCACAGGCAGCGCTTTCGAGAAGCGGGGCCCTGCAACAGCTGCTGTCAAGGCAAAGACGGGCAAGAAAAAACACTTCAAGCCACGACGTGCAACAGGACGACAAGGGTCACTTCTTGGGCCAAGGCGCCAAGCACCAGGCACCTTGGGCTCGAGTTTTTCTGAAGTTGCAAGGGGACGGCAACGTCAACGTTCCAAACGGCCTCCAAAGAGGATGCCAAACCCTGGCCCAGGGGAACACCTGAACTTTCACCAGGAGGCACTCAGGAACTGAGTCCTGGCCTGACCAAAAGCTTTCCGGGAGCGTCATGCTCGGAAGCAGCTGGGAGAAAACCTCCCTGGGGCAGAATTGCCACTGCGTTAGTCTTGCGCGCAATGGAGCAAGCACAGGGCAGAAAGCACAGCTGGAAGCCGTTTGGACCGGGGCTGCAAGGCCCCTCTGTGCCTACGGACACCTAAAAGCCTTCTCCACCCCTCCGGCATCACTCCCCGTCTCCTTACAGCAGGAGGCACCAGCGTAGGCAGGCCAAAAGCGTACCCGTGCTCTGCCTTTCCATCTTCTCAGCCCCAGCGATGGGAGGGGTGGGCGGGGGCCAGCTCTGCACAACTCCTCTTTGCGGACCAAGACTGGACCCTGTGTGCCACCCTGCCCCCAACCAGCCCGCTCAAACAGGACACTCACGACTTCGCCGACACCCCCAGGTATTGATACACGGGGCCAGGATCGACAACCCCCTTCATCTTTGCCTCCGGCAGCTCCTCGAAGCACCATCGGGGCAGCCTAGAGGCTGCGTACGTCGCTGCGTCACAGGACACCAGCCCAGGGTAGTGCTCCATCAGCCGGGCTGCCAGATTCACCTTCTGGCCAATGACTGCCGCAGAGAGAGAGCACGCATTCACGTACCTATGAAACCAACCCGCTCCACCCTTCACCGCCAACGGCTGCATCGCCTCCAGCACAGGCAAGCCCCAAACCGTTGGCAGCACAACCAGCAGGAACAACAAGGCTCTGAGCCTGGTCCCCCGCACCGCAGCGGCGCCCGCTCTGCCTCCCTCATTCCCCACAGGACACAGGCCAAGGCCTCGTCCCAGCCCAGCACATACGGGCAACAGGGTGTTCCCTGCCGCTCTGCCTCTTCCTTTGACACGCTGCTCCGGCTGAACAGACCCAGCCCAGCCACCCGCTCCTCAGCCAAACACCTCGTACCTGTGTATTCGTGCCTCACGCGATGGCCTACGACTCCGCAGAACACCGTCCCGCTGGTAACCCCGACAGACACGGCCCTGACACACACGGAGAGCGACAGGCGCTCAGCAGCGCCCGCGCACAGGCCTGCCTGCCCACCTACCTTCACCCCTTCACCCGGCTCCCCTCGCACCACCTCCCGCCCTGGCAGGGCAGACCTCGGGGACCTGCAGAGCTCCGCAGCGTAACGCCCCCAGGTGAAAGGGGCTCCCGAGAGCAGCCAGGCAGTTTTCAACCCTTCCCCTGAGGCCTCACAGCTGGGACGGGCGGAAAGTCCCTGACTCCAGCCAGCCTCAGCACGCCTCCTCGGCGCGGGCAAGAAGGGCACCTCTCAGGGCACTGTCTCCTTCCTCCCAGGGACAGAGGAGGCCAAGCTAGAGGGCACGTCTCGCTGAGAAACCATCCCTCCCTCCTTCCCCCGCGCAGTCCCAGGCAACGCGCCTCCCCACTCACTCGATTTTCCTAGGCCTCGAGGAGCACGCCTTGGAGATTTGAACAGCGCTTTCCAAGGCGTGAACGCTTTCGTCGGGCAGCTTCTCTCCAGGGAGTCCAAACACGCACAGGAACGTGCAGCCCTGCCAAGGACAGCGGCAGCACAGCTTGGGACAGCGCCTACGGCAAACGGCTCGTGCCGTGCGAGTCGAGCCGCTGCCGAGAGCAGCAGAGCTTCAGGGCAACCCCCAGCCAGAGGGTGCTGATCCCAGCGCCGAGGCAGAGCTGCTTCTCCTTTCCCCGCTGCTCAGTAGACCGAGAGAGCCACTGCCCTCTCGTTTGCTGCCCACACTTTTGCGGGGTGGGCTCCTCCCCCACACTCACTTTATCAAACATGGAGATTTTGTTGATCTCGCCCTTGTGAGGACGGATGATCTCCAGCATCATCACGCTGCTGTCCTGGATAGCCTTGCAGATCTGCGTTAAGTTGACATCGGCAGCAAACTGCAGCTTGACAAAGAGGCAGGTGACCGGCCGTAGCTCGGACAAGTAGTCCAGGGGCTGTCTGTCATCAATCTGGAAGACGAGAGCAGCACACCTTCAGCAGCCAGCTCTCCCCGAGAGCGGACTGCCCCCAGCAAACACCAAGCAAGAGCCCCCACGTGGGCAGCAGCACGCGCTCTCAGCGGAAGGAATAACTCCTCCCCTCGGGGCAAAATAAACACAGCTCCCGGCAGCTGTGGCCATACCTTCCTCAGAACAGATGCGGGGACGTACTTCCGCAGCAACTTCCCCAGAGCATGCCGAGGGGCCAGGGAAACAGCAGGCCTCAGGATGCCTAGGGAAGGAAAATCCAGGCGGTCACTGGCAGGCTGGCACTACGAGCCTGCCTAGGGAAAAGCAGTTGGAAAGCAGGGGCTGGCACTGGAACTCAGGGAGAGAAAGTCTCCTCCAGTTGCACATTTCTTCCTCCTGCAGGTGCTCAGCCAGAGCAGGCCCCTGGAAGCAGGGGCAAGCAGCGAGTGCCTCCGCTGAAGCGCACCAGGGCCAAAGGCACAAATGCTGACTGCAAGGGGGAGAGGGCAGAGGGCGTTCCTCGCTGGCCCCTGAACAAGCCCGCCCCCACCTTTCTGGGCAGCCACAGAACGTCATGAACACGGGCCTCACCTGACGCCTCAGGAGAACTGTAGTTCAGCTGGGCTCGGGTAAACTTGGAGAAGATGTCTTCGCGTTCCGACAGAGACATCCGTTCCATGCCTGTAACCTAAAGGCACACAGTACAAAAACGCGTCGAGGACAGCTCCAGGACCCACAGAGGACAGTACCCGTTGAGGCAAACTCTTCCAGCGCCTCCTGACCCCCTCTTCAAAGCCACCCAGCAGAATCCAGAGACAACCCTGAGACAAAACTGCTCCCCAGCAGCTACTGCTCCCCACCTACGGGAGCACCTCTACACCTAGAACTCCCTCCACGCGCGTCTCCTCGCCCTTCTCACACCTTCCTCCCTCACAGCCACGTCCACGCCCAGGCCCTCAGAATTGCTCCAGAGGCCGTCCCACCCACCTTCACAGCGCTTTGGCCTTTAAGTCTCTTGGTCTTGATCTGGTTCCGGTTACAGAGCTCCCAGCAGCTGGCTGACAGGATCACGTCACTTGCATTGGCAAGGTTTTGGGCCTGCCACACTTCACCCACGGCCTGGCCAAGGATCAGGAAGTGCTGCTGCTTTTTGTCTCCAACAGTCAGGAGGGACATATGCCCTGCAGAGATCCCTGGGGAGAGACAAGCACAACTGATGCAGAGAGCATTTTTACCTCCACAGCCCGCCACAGCTCAGCTCCTCCCAGGCCAACTTTGAAGCTCAGCCCTGGAGCCAGGCTCTTCCGCTCAACTGCTTCGAGCGCAGGCGTCCCACTTGATGGATTCAGGATCGATCGTGGCCGGGGAGGGGGTCCTAATCAGGGGCCCCACGCCGGCACGTTGGCCAGCCACCGGCTCACTTTGCATGCAGGCAGCTCGTGAACGCCTGCCTGAGAACGCGCAGCAGCCTAATCCAGCACTCCCCGTACCTATCTTCAGTCGGAGCTTCAGACCCACGTCCGTCTCACGGATCCTGTACTTCTCCTGGATTTGCTGGCTACACTGCAGCACCAGGCTGATGGTGTCTCTCAGCTGCGTGTGCTTTGCTCTCCACAGCACCAGCACAGCATCCCCTGGGGAAAGCGAGGGGACAGGGACGGCTCTCGTGACACCTGACACTCCCTGACCTGCACCCACCGGCCGGGACAGCGGAAGCCAGCAGGCGTGCCAGGGAAAACGCGTTTGGGTGAAGGCCTCCTCCTCAACTACAGCACCCTGGCCACAGGCACACCTCCCCCTCTGCCCCGCCAGCTACAACTGCAGCCACGCCGCCAGGGCCCGGGACGGCAGCTCCCCCTGGGCACCTGCGTGCCAGCAGAGCCACCCCTCGGGGCTCTGCCGGCTCGCGCCTCTGTCTCCCCTCTCCCCTCGCACTCGTCTGCAGCTGCAGCAGACAAGGCCACGTCTCTTTTACGCACACGTACCTGCAAACTTCAAGATGTCTCCACCAAAAGCCAGCAGCTCTGCAGACCAAAAAAAAAACACAAGAAGAGCTGCAGCTAGGCCTTCTTCAGGAAGGCCGCAGGACAAGCCGCTCTGCTCAGACAGCAGCACAAGAGCAGCGGTGCTTTGGGGGCACAACTTAGCAAACGGAGCAGCTACACTGCTCACAGGGACCACAGCCCTGGG
Source organism: Struthio camelus (assembly GCF_040807025.1). Classification (NCBI taxonomy): domain Eukaryota; kingdom Metazoa; phylum Chordata; class Aves; order Struthioniformes; family Struthionidae; genus Struthio; species Struthio camelus. The sequence goes on along the minus strand of NC_090974.1, from coordinate 536,787 downwards.
ACCTACGCTACTGTGCCCTGTGACAAGGCCCCAGGGAAGGCAATGCACACTTTGGTCAGCGCCCCCATCCCCAGCTCATTTGGGCACTAACACTGGCTAGATGCCCCCGCTCCCCCCTGCGCCCCAACACCAGCAAAATCTTCCTCCATCACTGAACAGCGGTCACTCCACAAGCCCAAGGGTGGGTGCTGAGAAAGCGGGCACCTCCTTAGTCTTTGTGGGGAGCAGAAAGCACCTGCCAGAAGAGCCCAGCTGCTCTCGGCGGCTCTCAGCCCCATAGGAACCCCCAGCCCGCGCAAGGAGGAGGCGGCGGCGGCAGCAGCAGCAGCAGCAGCAGCAGCAGCAGCAGCAGGCTGCCCAGCACCTCCCTCTCGTCGTGCCCCAATCCCACACAGTCCTGCAGAACGGCACTTACCCTCCAAAATGTCACCCATGTAGCGATTGAGGGTTTGCGTTACCTCATCCGCACCCCGCTCTATGCTGATGCTCTGGCTGAATTTCTCTGTCAGAGCAGTGAAACCTGCAACAGGGACACACAGGCACAAAGAAATCAGGACGCGTCTACAGGGCCAAAGGACCTGGCACTTTCCACGTCGCTTTCAGCCAGCCAAGAGCACCACGCTCCGGGAGAACCCAGGCGCGCCCCTGACAGCAGCCACAGCCCTCTAATTCCACCCGCGCTTCTGAGCGCTCGCTGACGGGCGCCTTCCCCATGCTCACACCCACCCGTTACGCCTAGCTCCTGCACTTGGCTGCCACCCTCCAGCGCGTCCCCCGGCTGCCTCCCCTCTTGCCTACAGCCAGGCAACACCCTGAGCTAGAAAGCCCACGAGGCCTTGGCCAACTAACGCAGCACCTGGCCAGCCAGCTCCTCTGCGCAGCAGCTGCTCCTCCAAGTTGGCCCTGACAAAGACTAACAAGGGGGAGGCAAGGCAGCCAGGCCTCCTCTCCCAGGCCTCCATGAGCCAGAGCCTGGCCCACCTCACACCTCCCCAAAGCTCCAGAGAGAGCACTGCAGGCAACAGCGCGGGCCCAAGCTGCTGCTCCGGCAGCCTCAGGGCTCCCTAACGCACGCTGCTCGGAGCAGACGGCTGACCACAAGCAGGCCGCAGGGCTGCTGCCAGCAAAGACCACCCCCGGGCTGTGACCTCAGCTACGTCCGAGCGCTACTTCCCCAAAGCGGAAGACCTCAGCGGCAAACGACATCTCCTTTGACCCCTTCTCTACCACAGGCGGGACGACCAGGGCTCCAAAAGGCCCGCTAAGTCCCAGCGGCTCGGGTCCGGGACTCCTCCTCAGTGCCCGCCCTTCATAACGCTTTGACCCACCTGACACATCAGCAAAGAGCAGCACTCCATGGAAGTTCTGAACGCAACGGTTCTCCTGCTTCAAGTCCTCAGACAAAAGCAGGTCGGGGACGTAAGCAGCTACTTCCCCCAGTTCTGAGCAGTGCTTTGACCTTCGCTCCCAGGCACAAGACATCGTCAGCGCCCTGGGGTACCTGCGGTACCTCAGTACGAGACGACCCACCGTGCCCACCAGGGAGGACGACCAGACACCACTGCACAGCGTTGCGCACTGGCCTTTGGGAGGCGCGGCTGGCCCTCTGTCACCAAGGGGCCGGGGGAGGTCACAGTCGGCTCACAGTGACATCGTCCGCGTGTCATCATTTACCTGTCCACTGTCGCCTACGCTGATCCGGCTAACAGTGACAGCCTCGGCAAGGCACCGCTTACCCAGCAACTGCCGGGAAGCTGCCCCCCGCTCCCTCCCTACGCCGAGCCGGTTGCTCAGAGGTGGCTAGCGCGACGCAGTTGTCTCCCGTACAGAGCTGAAGGAGGCTCGCACGGCGACTGACCTCCACCCGTGGCCGAAACAGCAGCTGCTTCCCACGTTCCCAAGCGCAAAGGGCCTAACAGACGTGCTGACAGCCAGCAGCCCAGGCTTCCCCAAAAGCACGGCCACTGCAGCACGCAGCTGGGCGTTTCCGGGGCTGCTCGGAGGACTTGTATTTCTTTGCAAAAAGAAGTGGGGCTTTCCCGGGGGGGCAGCGGGGGACACAGCCAACCTCCATCCACACGGCTCCTGGGGGAGGCCGGGAGGAGATGGACAGGGCTGGGCCAGGACCACGGCGCACCGACGTATCAGAGAGGGCAAGACAAAGTCCAAAGCCGCAGCAGGAGGCAGCTCCAGGTCCCTGCTCCGAGTGAGAACGCTGTTGTAAACCTTGCAGGCCCCAGGGAAACAGAGCCACGCTGGGCACCCTGGCTCACGCACGGCCCTCTGCCTCCAGGCAGGCAAAGGCAGCTCCCCGTCCACCTTAGCCGCTGCCCCGAGCCACACAACTGCTGCCACCAAAGCAGCAGCACTGAGGAGAGCCGGGCTCTACGGGGGACGAGGGCTAGCAGCCAAGGCCGCGCTCCGCGCGCGCCAAAGCTGCCCTTCTCCCCAGTCGCGCAGAGGAGCAGCTGCACGAGTTGGCGTGCCTGCCACACGGTGACACTCAGCGGCTGCTTGCCCAGGCAGCCTCCAGTGTCCCTCTCGGACTGTGCCTCTCCCTCAGGCAATGGCCAGGCGAGGGAGCACCAGCCCCTCCCAGGCCTGGGGGACCAGGGGCTTTAGACAAGCCTGTGCCCTTGCGCTGCTGACCTCAAACAGCAGAGCACTTGGCAGCAGAAACCAGCCTGCCTTCTTTCCTGCTGCCTCAGCACTCAGAGAGAGGCTACCAAGATGGTCTCTCTTCTTGCCTCCAGAAGGCTCCCCCTGCTGCCTCGGGGCCCACCAAAGTCTCCCAAGCAAGCACAAGTCACTTGCACCCAACACACACAACTGCAACCTGCTGGCGACAGCCAGGCACACACACCGAGCCAGGCCCAGGTTCGGAACGCTGCTTGCCAGCCCAGCTCACACGCTTCCTCCTTCCTCCTTCCCACGAGGCAGGCAAAGCGGTCACCCCTACGGGAGACTGACGATGCAGGCCGACCGAGCAGGCTTGCTCTGCCTCCTCAGGAAGAGCGCGCAGCAGCGTGACGACGCCTAGGCCAACGCTCTCTCTTGCCAGTGAGCAGCAAGGGCTGGCTGCTCCCCAAGGCAAGCTCAGCTGGGAGCTGGGCCGACCCCAGCACAAGCAGCGCCCTCGCCCACAGGGGCATCCCTCTTGGCTACATCTATATGCACACACGTACATCCATTCTCCACTAAGGAGCTCTCATCCGCATCAACCAGAGAGGGCAACAGGATGAGGCCGCTAGTGCTGTTGACTTTTCTGACTAGGGAACACTTCCAACCAGTCCTGCTTCCAGAAAAACACCCTCCCACCCTCCCCACCTCAGCAACCACTTGGCCCTACACCAGGGCCAAGCTCCTCCTGCAGCCGGCTCAAGCGCTTACACAGCGCCACAGGCAACTGCACTAGGGCGAGGGGGAGAGAATTTCTTGCACTGCTTTACAGCCCTCGACTCTTGTGAGCACTAACAACGGGGGTGGTGGCTTCCCCGCCGCCTAGCTTTCCCAATAAACCACAGGCCAGAGACTCTCGTGGCACGCCTTCAGCGTCCTCTTGCTGTGGTCTGTGACTCCATACAGAACGCTGAGATGATGGCAGTGTTTCTTTATTTAACCCCTGGAAGAGCATCCTCGCTCGGCCGTGCTGGCAGCTTCAGCAGGTACCTGCAGCTACAGACTTCAGGCTTTGCTTGCTTCAGCTGGGGAAAACGTGGCGCTGTCTCCAGCCACAAGTCTCCCACGGGGCCCTTGCCAGTGAACCACCGCTCCTGAGGAAAACAAAAGCCCAAGTGAGAGCCGCGAAGAACAGGAGGTCCCCAGAGCCACAGGCGCGGTCCGGGAAGGCAAGCGAGGCCTCTCGCAGTAGCTTCTTCCACCCATCACCCAATTTGCCGTGCTGCAAAAGCCTATCAGGGAGGGCAAGGAGAGGGAACGCAAAGGAAACCTCCTCCAGCCAGGTTCAGGCTGGCTCCCAGAGCTGGCTCAAGGGAGAGGCAGAGATTCCACTCCACCGCTCCTCAGCCCAGCAGAGATGCTGGGAAGGAGCGGCATGCTGCAGCGCCTGCTGCTCCCTCGCGTGTCCTTCCAGCCCCTCCTGAGGGAAGGGCATCGCAGCTGCCACTGCCCTCCTGCTGAGGAGGGCTAGCAGCCCCTACCAGCTCGCCAAGGACTTTCGGCACACGCTCCTGAAGCTCGCTGGGGGCTTTCCCTACGTGGACCTGCCGGAGTACAGTCCACGCCACCTTCTCCTAGGGCATGCCAAACCTCTGCCCAGGGAGCAACTCAGAGGCAAAGAGGATCCACTTACAGCGCTCATCTCCAGCCAAGTCTTCTCCAGGAGGTTGCCATTCGCCTCACAGGCTTGGAGGCCCTGCCTGAGGCACAACAGGCTCTGGTCTTTGTTACCCAGCATGCAGAAAACGTACGCTTTCAGATGGTAGGCTCTGGGGTAGAAGACGGGGCTTGTAGAGCACCGAGCAAAAACCTCTTCCACAAGCTACCGAGAGAACAACGGAGAGGCACGTCAGCAGAAGTCATCGAGCTGGGCGATGGCTCGGCACTGAGGACCGCACCTATTCCCCAAAGGGGAAAGCAGCCGCAAAGGCACAAGGAGCACGCAGCTAGCAAGGCTGAGATACCACACAAGTCTCTCCCGAGCCATAAGCCCTCACATGCAGCAGGCATTTCAGCAGGGCTCACTAGCTAGCTCATGGCTGTGCAAGTCTCTTCTCCTGTCTTGCAGACCATTCCCATCCCCACAAGGGAATCCTCACGTGCCCAGGAAGACCCCCGTCACCTCACTGCCTTCTCTACCACCTCTTGCTGCCGCCCCATGGGGGAGCAGCCTCTTGCCATGTTCCTCTCTAACCCACTACCACACTCTGCCTCTAGCCTGGCTCCATCCCAGCGCGGCTGCTTCGCCCTGGCCTTGCCAATCCACTGCTGCTCGCAACACAGCTTTCCCTAGAGGCCCCTCACAGCGTGCACACCCCCCTCCTCCTCTTCCCTCACCCTTAGAGCCCTGCTGCGGCTCTCCCGGGCCCTCGCCGAGCTGCGCTCAATGTCCTTCCGCAGCACCAGCGTGTAGCACTCCAGGAGCCGGCTGCATGCTTGGGTGGCCAAAACGGAGGCGTCAGCTCTCTTCAGCAGCCTCTTGGCCTTTTCAAAGGGCTTCTGGAACTCGGCCCACTGCCCAAGCCTTCCAAACCTACACCGTCCAGAGAGAAACACACACACACACACACACACACACGTTTTGTAGAGTACTTGATCAAGTACTCTACACCCCAGCGACGGCCGCCTTGTTGGACAGGGCACGGGGGACACGACAGGCCCAGAGCTCCCACCTCCCCTGCCAGAACCACTGCCTGGGCCTCTCGCCAGTCTAAGCACCTCTGTAACTTACCAAAGAGCCAGGGACGAATACAGTCCAAGCAGGATGCTGTTGTGCGAGCTGAGGATGTGGTTTGCTTCGTTCTGCTCAACGAAGCTCCTGCACTCTTCAAATGACTTGTACTCCCAGCCTGTAATACAAATGCATCGCAGAGAAGCAGTGCCGCCCTCCGCTGCCTTGTTTTCCCTCGGGCATTCGTAGCAGGACAAAGCTCAAGCACAGCTGGAGAATTTCTGGGCAGGTAAACCACTCAGAGAGCAAGCAAAACCAAACAGGAACAAGGCAAGGGCTGGAGTTCTAGCCTAGCTCCTCAGGGCTAGTCAAGCGCCACACAAATATCTATTCCCTTTTCTTCAGCAGCTTTCGAGCGCTGACAGACACACGCTGCCATTGACCAGCAAGCAACAGCCACTCCAGAGCGTAGGCTGTTAGATGCCTCCTGGTCAGGCACATCCCCCAGCACTGCTAGGCCCGCCTCCCCAGGAGCCAGAGCAGAGCGAGCCTGGGAAGAGGTTTCAGAAAGGGGAATCTCAAAACACGGGAAGCAAAGAGGGAAATTGCCAGCATTTTGAAATCACTCTGGGATCACCCGTAGAACATGCAAACAAAGACAGGGGAGGCAGGAAAGACAGACAAAGACACACCCAGAGCCAAAGAGCCCGGGACTCGGCCCAGGAAGTGAAAGCGTGCCTGGAGGCTCTGGCGTCCGTGTTGTAGCAGGAGAAAAAGCATCTTTGCAAGCCTCCTGGCTCTCGGGGGCCCTCCTCACTGAGCACTTACCAGCGTAAAGCAACAGGTCTAAGCAGCAGGAGAAGAAGTATGCCTGCCCAATGATGCTGTGCTCTGCAGCCACCTGCTTCTCGAGCCTGCGCAGCACTTCCTCACATTCTGGGTACCTGCGGAGGAACACAGCGAGCCTCCAGGGAGCCTCTCCGCGGGGTGGGATCCCAGTCACCACCTCCGGACGCTCCCCGCTCCCCTTCCCATCATCCCGCTCTCCCTGCGCTGCTCTTTCTGGCATCGCCATCAGAGGTTCTCCATCAGACAGTTGTTCATCTTTTGGCAACAAGTCTCCGGAGAAAGGCCTCAGGGACCCCGGCCCAAACGGCAAGCCCCGGAGCAAAACTCAGGCATCCTTCCCATGCAAGCCAGTGCTTTCCCATTGGCCCAGCAGCAGAGCTACTCACCTTTCCATCAAAGTCTTTGTCAGGAAAAGCAGGCCAAAGAGCACGCACAGCTCCCCACTGCCCTCCGCACTCGCCCACATGACGCGTTTGCTTCGGAAACTGCTCCTCTCGAGACCTCCCCCTGGACGACTGCCGTCTCGGGCACCGGTGCCGCGTGGCATGGAAAGGCCCGCGTCCACCCAACCAAACATGGCTAGCGCCCCCAACACAACGAGCGCCTCCCTGCGCTAGGCTCGCTCCTAAACCAGGCCTGGGAATTGCCTGCGGCAAGCGCTACCTGGCAAGGGCCAGAACCGAGCCAGCAACTGTTCCAGCAGTTTCACAGCACACACTCACGCTCCCCAACAGCCAGCCACGGTCCTTGGCATTGTTTAATTTACCAGCGTCCATACAGCCAGCGAGTATCCAATAAGAAACCAAGCAGCCCTCTTTGCTGCGCGCAGAGAATGACACAAGAAGGATCTCAGGTGGCCCCCCGACCCTGCGCAACCAGCAGTCTGTCCCGCAGCAGCATTACCTCATCTGCAGAAAGAGCGCCGCAAAGAGCGTGGCGAGAACCTCGCAGTCCAGGTCGGGCTTCTCCAGCTCCATCCACAGGCTCTTGGCGCGATAGCCTGCCAAGAAAACAAGCAGGCTCGCACAGGCTCCCTCTGCGGAGATGCCTTCTCGCAGGCAGCGGGGGCAGTACGTACCTACGTCGACAGAGAGGGGCAGATTCCCCAGGCTGAGGTTCAGATGGCTCAGGGCCTGGGCAAATTTGGCGGCCTTTAATACCCCTCCTCCAAAGAGCTCGACGTCAGAGCTAAGCTGGATGGCCGCCCGCCTGTACTGCAGCCACTCTTCCTGGCAGCCCAGGTCCTGGCAGCACCGCGCATATTCCATGTAGGACAACAGGATCTAAAACGGTCCAGACAGGAGACTGTACAAGACTGAATGTCGCCAGGGTGATTCTCTGGCCTAGACGGCTCAGGGCAGAAACCCAACGGCCAGCTTCTCTCTTCTCTTCTGCTCTCAGGGCTCTCACCCCTACGACAAACGCTTCTTAGGACTGCCGCTGCTAACTGCGGCCGTGGCGAGACGAGGGCCCCAGCGGGGTGCTGCCTTCAAGCCACAACCAGCCCAACGCTTACAACGGTGAAACAAACGCCATGAGAGCGACTACCAGGAAGAAGAGCAACACACGTCTGCTGGAAGTTTGTAAAGCAAAGTTCAGGGACGGGTACCACTCCGTCGCGTTTGGCCTCTTCTTGCCGCCCCGGGCAGACCCTGCTGGTACTCTAGGCGGGCCAGGGGAAAGGAGCTATGTCAGAAACGCGTCTGCTGCCGCAGAGAGGAGGCACTCACGTGACTCGCATCCTCCGACTCCTCGGCCGTGTTGACCTTCATGAGCGCTGCCAGGCGCGACAGCCTCCGGCCGCTGGAAGTGCCCTCCAGGCTGAAGAGCTGCCGCAGCAAGGAAAGGCAGTGGCTCTGCCGGAACAGCCAGGGCAGCCTCTCCCTCCTGCCACACAAGAGAAACCGCTGGGCCACAGCCACTAGCTACACAGTGCCAGGTCAGGCAGGGCCAGGGGAAGCAGGGCGACAGAGGAGGCAGCTGCACCTGCTCCCAGCAGGGCGGCAGCTGATGCAGGCCGGGCTGCAGGCATGGAAGCGGCAGAGCCAAGAAGCACCACCGGGGAAAGATCGCTGCTAGCGAGAACGGGTTGGCACTACAGCCCAGGGAGGGCGAAGCAAAGCCGGGCACGGCGAGGGAAAGGCTTGTTCTACGGCAGCCTTGCACCTGGCTGCAACCCCCGAGCTTCCTCATTCTCACACCTCCCCTCCACTTACCCCTCCATGCCCACGTCCTGCTCCTCCCTGCCGGCTCCCTTTCCTCTGCAGCCTGTGCTCCCTGGGAACATCTCTCTGCTCTCACCCCCACCATCCCCCACAAGGCAACACGTGCCCGCTCCCCCCACCCAGGAGCCTCCAGGTCCCTCAGCAGCTTTCCCCATGCTAACACCTATGCTCAGGGAAAGTCTGGCCTTAAGCCGAGGCAGGTGTGGGCCTAGGTGCCCGGCACCACGCAGCAAACGCCTCTTCCTTCCCTTCTCTTTCCCGTCGGCTTCTTACCCTGCCTCTTGATGAAGGGAGGACTCTTTGTTCTTCCTGGGGGAGGCACGCTCTGACTTCTCCAGCAGAAACTGGAAGACGACGCCAGCTGAGGTGAGGGGCAATTTTCTCTTCAGCAGGCTCATTGCCTTCCTGAGCGTCTTCTTTGCCAGCTCCACGCAGCCCATGTTGTAGCAGACCTGCACAGGAGAAGGCTTCTTCAGACAGTCCCAAAGGGCTCCGACTGAGCACGCACCACATTTCAAGGCTCTGCCTGAACCGAGGCCGAGGGCCTCGACCGCTTTTGGCCGGAGGCTGAAGCGCTCACAGGAAAGGCTGCTGGTAGCGGCCGTGCCTCAAAATGCCAGGCCTATCGCCGCTGCCGCCACCCCCCAACAAAGGCGTCCAACTCCACCCACCAGCAGAGCCCTCAGAACCTCCCTGGCACTTTACCTCCCCTTTCAGGCTCAGGAAGGTGGCTTCTTCAAAGCAGGCAAGCACATCGGCTTTCTCAGCCGCTGAGCTCCTCACGACCTCTGCTTTCTTCAGGTTCATAAAGGCCTTGGAACAAGCACACAGAGAGCAGGTGAGCGTCGGTGCAGAGCCTGCATCCAGCCCCATCGTTCCCAGTTGCCTCCAGCAGCTCTCTGAGGAGGGCACGCATCTGCCCCTGGCGATGCCCACCCTAACACAGCCCACGGGCACGAGTGCTCCTTCGCACCACCTCCTGGCGCGTGCGCCTCGTGCAAAGGGCCTGCTTCTCTGCCCCGCCTCCCTTGCCCCAGGAGAGGCAAACGGGGGGGGAGAAGCCTGGCTCTGACGCCAGCGGTTCAGCCCCAAGTCCCCACAGAGGCACGTCCTAGTGCAATGGCAAAATCGGCTTGCCCAGGACAAGGCAACTGAGAGGCCTCCTTGTGCAGTGGGCTCCGGCAAGCAGGGCGACTCACCAGGTAGTTGTCGGAGACGTGCAAGTAGGCAGCCGCGCACTCCAGCAGGTAATAAAGGGCTCTGCCATCGTTGCCCATTGCCATGTGGTGGTGAGCCAGCGGCACAAGCACCAAATCCACAATGGCCCTGCATTCACAGGCACACGCGGCACCGGGCGTCCCTTTGGCCTTGCTGGGCACCGTAGGTACGCGTTCCGTCCTGGCCAGAAACTGCTCTGCCGCTCTACTCAGAGACAAAGATCACGCAGAAAGACGACGCACGCTAGCATCACCTATACCGCTCCGTCTGCCTAGACTAACAGCATATTCTAGCGCAGCACAAGCAAGGCCCTGTGCACACGCGCGTCATACGGGAGCGCTGGGTTTCACAGCCTTCCCAGGCGTGCAGAGGGCTGGCCGCTTATTCTTTCAGCCCCCCGCATTCACAACCACAGTTTCCCAGCAGCGTTCCACATTACAGTTGACACGGGCGACCCCCGAGTGGCCTGGCTCCCCCCATCCTTGCTCCGTCTTCCCCCTGTGCTCCTCCCTCCCTTCCGCTCTTGCCTTCCCTCCTCGCTCGAGAGCTGTGGCTCTGCCCTGACTGCAAGCCAGTACCACTCACTAACACAGCGCTTGGGCGCAGGATTCGTTTTCTTCCACTGCAGCAACGTCAACCCGCGCGCGCTGAGCAGTCTTCTCGCGCGCCGTAGCCCCAGAGCCCAAGGCGAGCGGGGCCAGGCAGGGCAAAACGGGGGCGAGGAGCAACATCGCCCCTTTCAAGCCCTAGCAAACTATTCCTTTGGCTTTAGCGGTAACAAGATCCACGAGCACGCGATGCTGTTGGTGCCTTTGCTGACCCTGCTCTGGAGCAACGCTGCTCTTGGCCACAGGGAGGAAGTCAAGCAGGCCTTTCTGCCACCTTCCAGCAGCCCCCCTGCTCCCGCTGGCTGCTTTGCCCCTGCACACCTCGCAACATTGCTCTCCTACAGCTAGGAAGGCAGGGCTGGCTCCGCCCTAACGTGACCATCGTCACCCTGATCCCACTGGCTTCCTCCAAGAGGCTCATCTCCAGGGCCACCCCATCCCAGCTCCCACCCAACAGGCCAGCTCTTTCCTGAGCTAGAGTCACAGCCAGCAGGCACAACTGCAAACTCCACTTGCCCCCTCTGCAGACCCTGAGCCCGCTGACTTCCCAACGTAACCAAAACCTACTCTCCTCACCGAAAAGTCTCCTCCAAGAAGCTCTTCTCTTTCTGCAGGGCTTTTGCAGTACCTGGAAACAAAGCACGAGTTAAACGCTTCCTCACCTCACACGCGGGAAGAGCTGCATCTTGCCATGCTCCATCCGAAAGGGGAGGAGAGCAGAGTCAAAGGGACCGACGGCAGCTCTCTTCCTGGCCTCTTCCCCCGAGAGCTGCCTTCCCGGCAGGGCTGTTACGTTTTGGGCAAGCGTAGCACACCCACCAGGAAAGGCGCCTCAGCCTGCGGGGCCGGGGGGTGCACCGCAAGGCTCTTGTCACTGCAAGGACATGGGCTGCTCTCCGGTCATTCCAGGGAAACGCAGGAGGGCGTTCCGGGGCACAGAGGCTCTACGCTGTGCCCACAGCATGGCTCTGCTGGTGCAGCTGGCCTCAGTGGAGGACTAAGCTAGTCTCAGGGAGGCCTCTCCCCTCTGCTGACAGCATCCCTAGGCTTCAGCAAAACGCTTCTGCGGACGGCGCTTGAGACAGAGCAGCGCTTCCATTAATTGCGCAAGCACAGTGCGGAGGGCCCAGGCTCCAAAGCACGGCAGCTAGCATACCCGGAGTGGCACGGAGCTCATCCCTCTTCAACTCCTCCTTTCTGAGCAGGGAGGCCTCCCAGCTGGACGAGCAGCGTTCGCTGGCACGGTCGTCGCAGCTCTCTGCCTCCCGGGCGCTGCCGAGGGCCAAGCGGTGGAAGGCCACAAAGTCCCCTCCGCCGCAGCACTGGCACTTGTGCGCTTGCCTCTCCAGGAAGGCCGCGCACTTGCGGTGCATGGCCACCCTCTGTCCCTTGGGCCACAGCTCGTAGGCAGCCTCCCGCAGCAGTGGGGCGCAGAAGGTCAGGACGCCAGACTGCAGCCTCGCGGTCTTCTCGGTCTCGCCCAAGCACCGCTTCTGGGCACCTGAAAGGCAACGGGGCTTCACATCAGCCACAGCTGGGGCCACAGCCGGGGGACGAAAGACAGGCCTTGGCGTGGATCCTTGGCAGGAAACCAGCGCTCCTGCACTCGGAGCCTCGCAGCGCTAGGGTGAAAGGGACCCGTTTGCCTTGCCGACACCAGCACAGCCTGCGCAACAGGCTACTGCCCTGCGCTCTCCCTCCCAACGCACAGCCTTCAGCTGCACTCCCGCAAGCAGCTGCCGAGGCTGCTGGCAGCAGAAGCAAGGCCGGCCATTTGGCCCATTACACACCACCGGAGGGGGCAGTGCAGCGTGCCCTGGCGAGCCCCGCCAGGCACACAGCCGGGAGCAGCAGGAGCCTACCACGCTCCCGGGGGCGCATTATCACCACTTACCGCTCTCTTCCTCCAGAGAGGTGGCGGGCCCCTTGGTGGGAACACTGCTGCCTTCTGGCACCTTCCCAGCATTCAGCCACTTCAAGATGTTGCCTCTCACCAGGACATTCAACGCCTTGTTCATCTTGGTCCTGGTCCACCTGGGAAGGAGGCGTAACAGCAGCTCGGTGGTAAACGTCGGCCCGATGACGGCTGCGCACTTCAAGACCATCCGCTCCGAGGGCTTCATGCTGTCCACCTCAGCCAGCGCAATCCCTGTCCAAAACAAGCCACAGCTCTCTCTCTTGCCCCCTCCCAAGCCTGAGGCTGCCGAGGCTGCCTTAGCTTCCCCACACCAGACGCTACATTTGTAGCCTTCTTTCCTAGGGACCAAACCCCTTGGGCAGTCGCAACCCAGGGCACACAGACACCCAGCCTCTCTCTAGCCCATGCCCCGGGAAAGAACCTCCGTGCAGCCGCCAGCCGCCGCAGCGGGGCTCGGCCCCTCACCTTTCAAGGTGGAGGGAAGCACGATGCTCTGCAGGTTCACGTCAGGTCTGATGGTGCACACCCTGCGCTCCTTCCCCGCGCTGGAGCTCCAGGAGGCTGCGGCAGGGGAAGCCTCCCTTACAGAAGCTGAGCGGAGCAAGAGAGCAGCGTAAAGCGATTTTCAAAGGGAGACGATTCAGGCCGTCACCTCCTGCTTGCCCTCCATCTTCCACCCTTTAGCATTCATCCCCCCCCGGGCAGGTCTTACAGCAGCTGGGCCCTGCGCTCCGTGGCAGCATAAATCCACCGCGCGGCTGCACCCAAGGAACACTGCAGCCACGCCACTCTCCGCCCTGCTCCACAATAACCGCCCCCGTTCATGCTGCCTCCAGACAATACCAGGGCTTAGCTCAGTGCCAGGGAGCGTCTCTTCCCCTCCTTTGCCATTTTCTGCCCCGTCCGCATTGCTTCGCCCCACAAAGCCACCCAAACTCCCCAGCCTGTGCTTAGGCTAGCCCAGCAGCAAGGCATGCAGGAGCCCACGCCTGAGCCAGGCCAAGGCCTCTACTGCTGCAACACCAGCCTGGGCCAACTTCACAGGGGAAGCCCAGGGCAACAACGCGCTCTGGAAGATGCGCCACAGCAACCAGGCCGTCAGCCACAACGGCGCTTACTGAAGAGGCTCTCCCACTTGTCCTCCATTTTCTCGCCCTTCCGCAGCAGGTGGAACAAGAGCATGTCGTGGCGCTTAAGGTCGCTCAGCAGTTCCTCGCAGTAATATGGGATCCCGTAGCTTCTCTGCATCAGGAACCTGGAAAGGAGCAGATCCAGCAGGGACTGACACAGGCAAAGCAAGGTGGGACACGTTTCAGACCAGCCTCTTTGCCACAGCTACACCTCCCTTTTGAACAGGCCAGCACTCCCACTGCCTTTGGCATCTGAGCTGCCCGGAAGATACAGCGGTTGCTGGAACGCGCAGGAAAAGAGTCGCGCGCAGTGCCCAAGGCACAGAGCTGCAAGCCTCGTCTCTCCTGGCCCCAACAGCCTAGATGCTCTCCGGCACCAGTGAGAGCCTCGGCCCCAGCAACAAATCGCCCCCCACTGCCCCACCACGTTCGTTCCCTCCTGCCCTCTGCAGCGGGTCAACCCCTCGCGAAGAGCTCCGAGGCCCCGCCTGGGACTTACGTCTCTAGGGCCCTGGGCACGCTGACAACTCCCAGCTCCCGGCAGGCTTTCTGCACAACAGCTGAAGCTTTCAGCTCTCCCAGATGAACGTGGGTCGTTTGCTGCAACTTCATGATGTCTGCTGCAGCTTCGCAGAGCCTCTGTCTTCCGTAGCGAGCAGGAGCAAAGCCCATGACCACAAAGAGCGGGACATCTCTGAGCACATGCGACATAACAGCCCAGGAGGCAGAGTCGATGTAGTGCGCGTTGTCGATGACAAACAGGACAAGCTCGTCTTCAACGATCTGAAACAAGCACGTTGGTCTGGGTGGATTCTGAGGGATTCTCAAGCATCTTCCACAGGACAGACTTTGGCCGGCCTCTCCCCACACAGAGGACGCGCAGAAGTCGCTCTCCTCTCCCCAGCTACCTCTTCGTTCGGAATCTCACCCGCTCTTCCGTGCTCCGAGACTCTTAAGGTCCCTCGGGCACGGTGGCACGGAAAGACACCGTTCCTCCTCCTCCGGAGCACATGCCCTCCAACTTCACAGGAGCAAAGTTATCAGGGGGCATGGCACGCGGAGTTTAGCCTCTGCAGGGCAATGACTCCGGTACACTGCCCTCCCACCAGCTCCCACCACTCTCCTGCAGAGCCCTCAGCCTGCGGCCTTGCTTTCCTTCTCTGACCCAGGATGGGGAGAACGGCTCACCTTCTGTAGCAGTTTCTTGAAAACCAACCCCAATTCCGTTGTCCTTTGAGCGCCGCTCATCTTGGACACCTTCTCCGACAGGGGAAACTGGCCAGAAAAGCAGAGTCACAGAGAAACAGCCTTTCAGGGCGGTTCAGCACACCTGCCCACCACGCAAGTCCAAGCGAGCAAAACGCCTCTGCTGCCCTCAGCATCTTACCTCTCCCCCCACACAGTGGAGAGGAGACGCAGCGCGCACGTCACCGGGAGCCTACAACGGACGCCCTCTGCTGAGGGTCTCTGGCAGAGCTCTTGCAGGGAGGCATGAGGGGGGAGAAGAGCTTCTTCCCTCGCCGTGGCAATCGCGCGAGGGAGCAGGCTGCTCACGCACCAGTGAACTCAGCACCAGCTCATCGGCCCCCTCTCAAAGCCTCTCTGCAATGCCCTTTCCAGGCTGCTGAGCAAGACACCAGGAACTGCCTGCAGCAGCCTGGCACCTGCACTCACCCCTAACAAGGAGCCCCCTCGCCCCCCTCTTTGGACCCACAAACAGAAGCCCAGCCTGTGCTACCCTCCTGCTACTCCCACCACGGAGCTAAGCCCACTCCCCAGCACGGTGTCCCAACCACAACAGCCACAGGACGGCTCACAAGCAGGCCTTCGCCACGGCCACACAGGCCTCTCGCTCTCACCTTAACGACGAAAGGCACATTGAGGAGGCAGTAGCTGCTCTCTTCCACCAGCCCTTGGAGCTTTTCCTGCAGGGCGAGCTCTCTGGCACTGCACGATTTACAGGCCTGCAGGCCCATGGCCACAGCCAGCACCATGTGCATGGCAGAGTAGACCTGCTTCAGGTTGAGCTCCAGCGCTTCCACAGCCACTACCCTGCCATGCAGAAGCAAAAGGCACTGAGATTCAGAGAGGGACCCAAGCAGCCGCAGGCTTCTCACACTAAGCTCTAGGGGAGAGGCGGAATCCAGGGCCACTTGGGTTTCTTCTCTCGGCTCCGCAGCTACGGCCAAAAGCCCTGACTGAGCTCGGGCTCTACTTTGCTTGGGGCCTGGCCCAAAGAAGGAAGGAAGCTCAACAGCAGTGGCTCCAGCAGCCACCTCTAGCTCCCTCAAGAGGCAGCAGGAGGGCACGCAGCTGCTCCTCAGCAGCAGCTCCTGCAGGCCTTGCAGGGATGCTGCAGTCCAAGGGCCACGCACCCGGGCAGAGGGCAGAGGGGCTCCAGTAGCCCACGGACATCAGCGGCTGGGCAGCGAAAGCGTTCCACAGCTCCCGGTCAGCAACACTCACCTGAGCCCAGCAGCCTGGCCTAAAGAGGCAAGCTCCGTAAGTAAATGGCTCTTTCCAGAGCCCGTCACGCCCTCAAACGCCATGATGTGGCTTGCTTTCTTATCCACATAGGCTTTCAAGTAACTTTCAAAGAGGGCAATCTCCTCCTCCCGACCTGGGAAGGCAAACAAGAAAGCGACCCGTTGCAGCGAGCTGAAAAGCAAACAGCCGTCGGCACCCTTCTCTCTCGCCGCCGCAGCGGGTCAGTCGGACCCAAGGAAATCTCCTCCCCGATCCCAACTACGGCCATCCCTTTAGCCCTGAGGCTGTGAGCAACTGCACACTGGAAAGGTCCCGCCACGCTAGCTATGCAGCACGGCAGGGAGCATCCGGCGCACGCCTCACCCTGCTTCCCACCTCTAGCTGCGGCCCAACCCCAAAGACAGGAACCAGCTAGGAGCCAAGGTATGCACCAAACCCTTAGGGCCACGCCAGGCAACGCCATCCCTCGCAAAAGCTTCTCCGTTCCCAGAGCGGAACTAACAGGTACCGACGGCAACAAATTGGCCTTCAGCAGACCAAGGCGTTCTCCACCTACCGAGCAACGGGGAAGAGCTGGGCCTCTCCTTCGTAACATCCATGCCAAACATGCTAGCGGGAGGAAGAGAAAAACAAAAGCCAATGAAGTAGGCAGAAGCTGGAGGACGTAGAGCCACGCGTGGAGCTGAGGGTGCGCTCCCGGGGACCCGCTCGTCTTTCGAGCTGGAGCGAATCCTGCCCACGCTCCCACTGGCCCAGCAGAGAGCGCAAACACCAAACGAGCACTAGCAAAGCTGCAGCCAGGAAGAAGCCCAACGGCCACAGTGGGACACCACACAGCATCAAGACTCGAGCGCCACAGGCCAAAGCCCAAGGAAGCGGAGACACGAGCAAGAAGCCAGGCAGTGCCGCTGGCTAGCACACTGCTGCACCCCGCAGGACAAGCCAAACAAGTCTCTGGTCCCGCCTACTGCTTCCCTGGCCTTTGCTCACAGGCAGCGCTTTCGAGAAGCGGGGCCCTGCAACAGCTGCTGTCAAGGCAAAGACGGGCAAGAAAAAACACTTCAAGCCACGACGTGCAACAGGACGACAAGGGTCACTTCTTGGGCCAAGGCGCCAAGCACCAGGCACCTTGGGCTCGAGTTTTTCTGAAGTTGCAAGGGGACGGCAACGTCAACGTTCCAAACGGCCTCCAAAGAGGATGCCAAACCCTGGCCCAGGGGAACACCTGAACTTTCACCAGGAGGCACTCAGGAACTGAGTCCTGGCCTGACCAAAAGCTTTCCGGGAGCGTCATGCTCGGAAGCAGCTGGGAGAAAACCTCCCTGGGGCAGAATTGCCACTGCGTTAGTCTTGCGCGCAATGGAGCAAGCACAGGGCAGAAAGCACAGCTGGAAGCCGTTTGGACCGGGGCTGCAAGGCCCCTCTGTGCCTACGGACACCTAAAAGCCTTCTCCACCCCTCCGGCATCACTCCCCGTCTCCTTACAGCAGGAGGCACCAGCGTAGGCAGGCCAAAAGCGTACCCGTGCTCTGCCTTTCCATCTTCTCAGCCCCAGCGATGGGAGGGGTGGGCGGGGGCCAGCTCTGCACAACTCCTCTTTGCGGACCAAGACTGGACCCTGTGTGCCACCCTGCCCCCAACCAGCCCGCTCAAACAGGACACTCACGACTTCGCCGACACCCCCAGGTATTGATACACGGGGCCAGGATCGACAACCCCCTTCATCTTTGCCTCCGGCAGCTCCTCGAAGCACCATCGGGGCAGCCTAGAGGCTGCGTACGTCGCTGCGTCACAGGACACCAGCCCAGGGTAGTGCTCCATCAGCCGGGCTGCCAGATTCACCTTCTGGCCAATGACTGCCGCAGAGAGAGAGCACGCATTCACGTACCTATGAAACCAACCCGCTCCACCCTTCACCGCCAACGGCTGCATCACCTCCAGCACATGCAAGCCCCAAACCGTTGGCAGCACAACCAGCAGGAACAACAAGGCTCTGAGCCTGGTCCCCCGCACCGCAGCGGCGCCCGCTCTGCCTCCCTCATTCCCCACAGGACACAGGACACAGGCCAAGGCCTCGTCCCAGCCCAGCACATACGGGCAACAGGGTGTTCCCTGCCGCTCTGCCTCTTCCTTTGACACGCTGCTCCGGCTGAACAGACCCAGCCCAGCCACCCGCTCCTCAGCCAAACACCTCGTACCTGTGTATTCGTGCCTCACGCGATGGCCTACGACTCCGCAGAACACCGTCCCGCTGGTAACCCCGACAGACACGGCCCTGACACACACGGAGAGCGACAGGCGCTCAGCAGCGCCCGCGCACAGGCCTGCCTGCCCACCTACCTTCACCCCTTCACCCGGCTCCCCTCGCACCACCTCCCGCCCTGGCAGGGCAGACCTCGGGGACCTGCAGAGCTCCGCAGCGTAACGCCCCCAGGTGAAAGGGGCTCCCGAGAGCAGCCAGGCAGTTTTCAACCCTTCCCCTAAGGCCTCACAGCTGGGACGGGTGGAAAGTCCCTGACTCCAGCCAGCCTCAGCACGCCTCCTCGGCGCGGGCAAGAAGGGCACCTCTCAGGGCACTGTCTCCTTCCTCCCAGGGACAGAGGAGGCCAAGCCAGAGGGCACGTCTCGCTGAGAAACCATCCCTCCCTCCTTCCCCCGCGCAGTCCCAGGCAACGCGCCTCCCCACTCACTCGATTTTCCTAGGCCTCGAGGAGCACGCCTTGGAGATTTGAACAGCGCTTTCCAAGGCGTGAACGCTTTCGTCGGGCAGCTTCTCTCCAGGGAGTCCAAACACGCACAGGAACGTGCAGCCCTGCCAAGGACAGCGGCAGCACAGCTTGGGACAGCGCCTACGGCAAACGGCTCGTGCCGTGCGAGTCGAGCCGCTGCCGAGAGCAGCAGAGCTTCAGGGCAACCCCCAGCCAGAGGGTGCTGATCCCAGCGCCGAGGCAGAGCTGCTTCTCCTTTCCCCGCTGCTCAGTAGACCGAGAGAGCCACTGCCCTCTCGTTTGCTGCCCACACTTTTGCGGGGTGGGCTCCTCCCCCACACTCACTTTATCAAACATGGAGATTTTGTTGATCTCGCCCTTGTGAGGACGGATGATCTCCAGCATCATCACGCTGCTGTCCTGGATAGCCTTGCAGATCTGCGTTAAGTTGACATCGGCAGCAAACTGCAGCTTGACAAAGAGGCAGGTGACCGGCCGTAGCTCGGACAAGTAGTCCAGGGGCTGTCTGTCATCAATCTGGAAGACGAGAGCAGCACACCTTCAGCAGCCAGCTCTCCCCGAGAGCGGACTGCCCCCAGCAAACACCAAGCAAGAGCCCCCACGTGGGCAGCAGCACGCGCTCTCAGCGGAAGGAATAACTCCTCCCCTCGGGGCAAAATAAACACAGCTCCCGGCAGCTGTGGCCATACCTTCCTCAGAACAGATGCGGGGACGTACTTCCGCAGCAACTTCCCCAGAGCATGCCGAGGGGCCAGGGAAACAGCAGGCCTCAGGATGCCTAGGGAAGGAAAATCCAGGCGGTCACTGGCAGGCTGGCACTACGAGCCTGCCTAGGGAAAAGCAGTTGGAAAGCAGGGGCTGGCACTGGAACTCAGGGAGAGAAAGTCTCCTCCAGTTGCACATTTCTTCCTCCTGCAGGTGCTCAGCCAGAGCAGGCCCCTGGAAGCAGGGGGAAGCAGCGAGTGCCTCCGCTGAAGCGCACCAGGGCCAAAGGCACAAATGCTGACTGCAAGGGGGAGAGGGCAGAGGGCGTTCCTCGCTGGCCCCTGAACAAGCCCGCCCCCACCTTTCTGGGCAGCCACAGAACGTCATGAACACGGGCCTCACCTGACACCTCAGGAGAACTGTAGTTCAGCTGGGCTCGGGTAAACTTGGAGAAGATGTCTTCGCGTTCCGACAGAGACATCCGTTCCATGCCTGTAACCTAAAGGCACACAGTACAAAAACGTGTCGAGGACAGCTCCAGGACCCACAGAGGACAGTACCCGTTGAGGCAAACTCTTCCAGCGCCTCCTGACCCCCTCTTCAAAGCCACCCAGCAGAATCCAGAGACAACCCTGAGACAAAACTGCTCCCCAGCAGCTACTGCTCCCCACCTACGGGAGCACCTCTACACCTAGAACTCCCTCCACGCGCGTCTCCTCGCCCTTCTCACACCTTCCTCCCTCACAGCCACGTCCACGCCCAGGCCCTCAGAATTGCTCCAGAGGCCGTCCCACCCACCTTCACAGCGCTTTGGCCTTTAAGTCTCTTGGTCTTGATCTGGTTCCGGTTACAGAGCTCCCAGCAGCTGGGTGACAGGATCACGTCACTTGCATTGGCAAGGTTTTGGGCCTGCCACACTTCACCCACGGCCTGGCCAAGGATCAGGAAGTGCTGCTGCTTTTTGTCTCCAACAGTCAGGAGGGACATATGCCCTGCAGAGATCCCTGGTGAGAGACAAGCACAACTGATGCAGAGAGCATTTTTACCTCCACAGCCCGCCACAGCTCAGCTCCTCCCAGGCCAACTTTGAAGCTCAGCCCTGGAGCCAGGCTCTTCCGCTCAACTGCTTCGAGCGCAGGCGTCCCACTTGATGGATTCAGGATCGATCGTGGCCGGGGAGGGGGTCCTAATCAGGGGCCCCACACCGGCACGTTGGCCAGCCACCGGCTCACTTTGCATGCAGGCAGCTCGTGAACGCCTGCCTGAGAACGCGCAGCAGCCTAATCCAGCACTCCCCGTACCTATCTTCAGTCGGAGCTTCAGACCCACGTCCGTCTCACGGATCCTGTACTTCTCCTGGATTTGCTGGCTACACTGCAGCACCAGGCTGATGGTGTCTCTCAGCTGCGTGTGCTTTGCTCTCCACAGCACCAGCACAGCATCCCCTGGGGAAAGCGAGGGGACAGGGACGGCTCTCGTGACACCTGACGCTCCCTGACCTGCACCCACCGGCCGGGACAGCGGAAGCCAGCAGGCGTGCCAGGGAAAACGCGTTTGGGTGAAGGCATCCTCCTCAACTACAGCACCCTGGCCACAGGCACACCTCCCCCTCTGCCCCGCCAGCTACAACTGCAGCCACGCCGCCAGGGCCCGGGACGGCAGCTCCCCCGGGCACCTGCGTGCCAGCAGAGCCACCCCTCGGGGCTCTGCCGGCTCGCGCCTCTGTCTCCCCTCTCCCCTCGCACTCGTCTGCAGCTGCAGCAGACGAGGCCACGTCTCTTTTACGCACACGTACCTGCAAACTTCAAGATGTCTCCACCAAAAGCCAGCAGCTCTGCAGACCAAAAAAAAAACACAAGAAGAGCTGCAGCTAGGCCTTCTTCAGGAAGGCCACAGGACAAGCCGCTCTGCTCAGACAGCAGCACAAGAGCAGCGGTGCTTTGGGGGCACAACTTAGCAACCGGAGCAGCTACACTGCTCACAGGGACCACAGCCCTGGGACCTACGCTCCTGTGCCCTGTGACAAGGCCCCAGGGAAGGCAACGCACACTTTGGTCAGCGCCCCCATCCCCAGCTCATTTGGGCACTAACACTGGCTAGATGCCCCCGCTCCCCCCTGCGCCCCAACACCAGCAAAATCTTCCTCCATCACTGAACAGCGGTCACTCCACAAGCCCAAGGGTGGGTGCTGAGAAAGCGGGCACCTCCTTAGTCTTTGTGGGGAGCAGAAAGCACCTGCCAGAAGAGCCCAGCTGCTCTCGGCGGCTCTCAGCCCCATAGGAACCCCCAGCCCGCGCAAGGAGGAGGCGGCGGCGGCAGCAGCAGCAGCAGCAGCAGCAGCAGGCTGCCCAGCACCTCCCTCTCGTCGTGGCCCAATCCCACACAGTCCTGCAGAACGGCACTTACCCTCCAAAATGTCACCCATGTAGCGATTGAGGGTTTGCGTTACCTCATCCGCACCCCGCTCTATGCTGATGCTCTGGCTGAATTTCTCTGTCAGAGCAGTGAAACCTGCAACAGGGACACACAGGCACAAAGAAATCAGGACGCGGCTACAGGGCCCAAGGACCTGGCACTTTCCACGTCGCTTTCAGCCAGCCAAGAGCACCACGCTCCGGGAGAACCCAGGCGCGCCCCTGACAGCAGCCACAGCCCTCTAATTCCACCCGCGCTTCTGAGCGCTCGCTGACGGGCGCCTTCCCCATGCTCACACCCACCCGTTACGCCTAGCTCCTGCACTTGGCTGCCACCCTCCAGCGCGTCCCCCGGCTGCCTCCCCTCTTGCCTACAGCCAGGCAACACCCTGAGCTAGAAAGCCCACGAGGCCTTTGCCAACTAACGCAGCACCTGGCCAGCCAGCTCCTCTGCGCAGCAGCTGCTCCTCCAAGTTTGCCCTGACAAAGACTAACAAGGGGGAGGCAAGGCAGCCAGGCCTCCTCTCCCAGGCCTCCATGAGCCAGAGCCTGGCCCACCTCACACCTCCCCAAAGCTCCAGAGAGAGCACTGCAGGCAACAGCGCAGGCCCAAGCTGCTGCTCCGGCAGCCTCAGGGCTCCCTAACGCACGCTGCTCGGAGCAGACGGCTGACCACAAGCAGGCCGCAGGGCTGCTGCCAGCAAAGACCACCCCCGGGCTGTGACCTCAGCTACGTCCGAGCGCTACTTCCCCAAAGCGGAAGACCTCAGCGGCAAACGACATCTCCTTTGACCCCTTCTCTACCACAGGCGGGACGACCAGGGCTCCAAAAGGCCCGCTAAGTCCCAGCGGCTCGGGTCGGGGACTCCTCCTCAGTGCCCGCCCTTCATAACGCTTTGACCCACCTGACACATCAGCAAAGAGCAGCACTCCATGGAAGTTCTGAACGCAACGGTTCTCCTGCTTCAAGTCCTCAGACAAAAGCAGGTCGGGGACGTAAGCAGCTACTTCCCCCAGTTCTGAGCAGTGCTTTGACCTTCGCTCCCAGGCACGAGACATCGTCAGCGCCCTGGGGTACCTGCGGTACCTCAGTACAAGACGACCCACCGTGCCCACCAGGGAGGACGACCAGACACCACTGCACAGCGTTGCGCACTGGCCTTTGGGAGGCGCGGCTGGCCCTCTGTCACCAAGGGGCCGGGGGAGGTCACAGTCGGCTCACAGTGACATCGTCCGCGTGTCATCATTTACCTGTCCACTGTCGCCTACGCTGATCCGGCTAACAGTGACAGCCTCGGCAAGGCACCGCTTACCCAGCAACTGCCGGGAAGCTGCCCCCCGCTCCCTCCCTACGCCGAGCCGGTTGCTCAGAGGTGGCTAGCGCGACGCAGTTGTCTCCCGTACAGAGCTGAAGGAGGCTCGCACAGCGACTGACCTCCACCCGTGGCCGAAACAGCAGCTGCTTCCCACGTTCCCAAGCGCAAAGGGCCTCACAGACGTGCTGACAGCCAGCAGCCCAGGCTTCCCCAAAAGCACGGCCACTGCAGCACGCAGCTGGGCGTTTCCGGGGCTGCTCGGAGGACTTGTATTTCTTTGCAAAAAGAAGTGGGGCTTTCCCGGGGGGGCAGCAGGGGACACAGCCAACCTCCATCCGCACGGCTCCTGGGGGAGGCCGGGAGGAGATGGACAGGGCTGGGCCAGGACCACGGCGCACCGACGTATCAGAGAGGGCAAGACAAAGTCCAAAGCCACAGCAGGAGGCAGCTCCAGGTCCCTGCTCCGAGTGAGAACGCTGTTGTAAACCTTGCAGGCCCCAGGGAAACAGAGCCACGCTGGGCACCCTGGCTCACGCACGGCCCTCTGCCTCCAGGCAGGCAAAGGCAGCTCCCCGTCCACCTTAGCCGCTGCCCCGAGCCACACAACTGCTGCCACCAAAGCAGCAGCACTGAGGAGAGCCGGGCTCTACGGGGGACGAGGGCTAGCAGCCAAGGCCGCGCTCCGCGCGCGCCAAAGCTGCCCTTCTCCCCAGTCGCTCAGAGGAGCAGCTGCACGAGTTGGCGTGCCTGCCACACGGTGACACTCAGCGGCTGCTTGCCCAGGCAGCCTCCAGTGTCCCTCTCGGACTGTGCCTCTCCCTCAGGCAATGGCCAGGCGAGGGAGCACCAGCCCCTCCCAGGCCTGGGGGACCAGGGGCTTTAGACAAGCCTGTGCCCTTGCGCTGCTGACCTCAAACAGAAGAGCACTTGGCAGCAGAAACCAGCCTGCCTTCTTTCCTGCTGCCTCAGCACTCAGAGAGAGGCTACCAAGATGGTCTCTCTTCTTGCCTCCAGAAGGCTCCCCCTGCTGCCTCGGGGCCCACCAAAGTCTCCCAAGCAAGCACAAGTCACTTGCACCCAACACACACAACTGCAACCTGCTGGCGACAGCCAGGCACACACACCGAGCCAGGCCCAGGTTCGGGACGCTGCTTGCCAGCCCAGCTCACACGCTTCCTCCTTCCTCCTTCCCACGAGGCAGGCAAAGCGGTCACCCGTACGGGAGACTGACGATGCAGGCCGACCGAGCAGGCTTGCTCTGCCTCCTCAGGAAGAGCGCGCAGCAGCGTGACGACGCCTAGGCCAACGCTCTCTCTTGCCAGTGAGCAGCAAGGGCTGGCTGCTCCCCAAGGCAAGCTCAGCTGGGAGCTGGGCCGACCCCAGCACAAGCAGCGCCCTCGCCCACAGGGGCATCCCTCTTGGCTACATCTATATGCACACACGTACATCCATTCTCCACTAAGGAGCTCTCATCCGCATCAACCAGAGAGGGCAACAGGATGAGGCCGCTAGTGCTGTTGACTTTTCTGACTAGGGAACACTTCCAACCAGTCCCGCTTCCAGAAAAACACCCTCCCACCCTCCCCACCTCAGCAACCACTTGGCCCTACACCAGGGCCAAGCTCCTCCTGCAGCCGGCTCAAGCGCTTACACAGCGCCACAGGCAACTGCACTAGGGCCAGGGGGAGAGAATTTCTTGCACTGCTTTACAGCCCTCGACTCTTGTGAGCACTAACAACGGGGGTGGTGGCTTCCCCGCCGCCTAGCTTTCCCAATAAACCACAGGCCAGAGACTCTCGTGGCACGCCTTCAGCGTCCTCTTGCTGTGGTCTGTGACTCCATACAGAACGCTGAGATGATGGCAGTGTTTCTTTATTTAACCCCTGGAAGAGCATCCTCGCTCGGCCGTGCTGGCAGCTTCAGCAGGTACCTGCAGCTACAGACTTCAGGCTTTGCTTGCTTCAGCTGGGGAAAACGTGGCGCTGTCTCCAGCCACAAGTCTCCCACGGGGCCCTTGCCAGTGAACCACCGCTCCTGAGGAAAACAAAAGCCCAAGTGAGAGCCGCGAAGAACAGGAGGTCCCCAGAGCCACAGGCGCGGTCCGGGAAGGCAAGCGAGGCCTCTCGCAGTAGCTTCTTCCACCCATCACCCAATTTGCCGTGCTGCAAAAGCCTATCAGGGAGGGCAAGGAGAGGGAACGCAAAGGAAACCTCCTCCAGCCAGGTTCAGGCTGGCTCCCAGAGCTGGCTCAAGGGAGAGGCAGAGATTCCACTCCACCGCTCCTCAGCCCAGCAGAGATGCTGGGAAGGAGCGGCATGCTGCAGCGCCTGCTGCTCCCTCGCGTGTCCTTCCAGCCCCTCCTGAGGGAAGGGCATCGCAGCTGCCACTGCCCTCCTGCTGAGGAGGGCTAGCAGCCCCTACCAGCTCGCCAAGGACTTTCGGCACACGCTCCTGAAGCTCGCTGGGGGCTTTCCCTACGTGGACCTGCCGGAGTACAGTCCGCGCCACCTTCTCCTAGGGCATGCCAAACCTCTGCCCAGGGAGCAACTCAGAGGCAAAGAGGATCCACTTACAGCGCTCATCTCCAGCCAAGTCTTCTCCAGGAGGTTGCCATTCGCCTCACAGGCTTGGAGGCCCTGCCTGAGGCACAACAGGCTCTGGTCTTTGTTACCCAGCATGCAGAAAACGTACGCTTTCAGATGGTAGGCTCTGGGGTAGAAGACGGGGCTTGTAGAGCACCGAGCAAAAACCTCTTCCACAAGCTACCGAGAGAACAACGGAGAGGCACGTCAGCAGAAGTCATCGAGCTGGGCGATGGCTCGGCACTGAGGACCGCACCTATTCCCCAAAGGGGAAAGCAGCCGCAAAGGCACAAGGAGCACGCAGCTAGCAAGGCTGAGATACCACACAAGTCTCTCCCGAGCCATAAGCCCTCACATGCAGCAGGCATTTCAGCAGGGCTCACTAGCTAGCTCATGGCTGTGCAAGTCTCTTCTCCTGTCTTGCAGACCATTCCCATCCCCACAAGGGAATCCTCACGTGCCCAGGAAGACCCCCGTCACCTCACTGCCTTCTCTACCACCTCTTGCTGCCGCCCCATGGGGGAGCAGCCTCTTGCCATGTTCCTCTCTAACCCACTACCACACTCTGCCTCTAGCCTGGCTCCATCCCAGCGCGGCTGCTTCGCCCTGGCCTTGCCAATCCACTGCTGCTCGCAACACAGCTTTCCCTAGAGGCCCCTCACAGCGTGCACACCCCCCTCCTCCTCTTCCCTCACCCTTAGAGCCCTGCTGCGGCTCTCCCGGGCCCTCGCCGAGCTGCGCTCAATGTCCTTCCGCAGCACCAGCGTGTAGCACTCCAGGAGCCGGCTGCATGCTTGGGTGGCCAAAACGGAGGCGTCAGCTCTCTTCAGCAGCCTCTTGGCCTTTTCAAAGGGCTTCTGGAACTCGGCCCACTGCCCAAGCCTTCCAAACCTACACCGTCCAGAGAGAAACACACACACACACACACACACACGTTTTGTAGAGTACTTGATCAAGTACTCTACACCCCAGCGACGGCCGCCTTGTTGGACAGGGCACGGGGGACACGACAGGCCCAGAGCTCCCACCTCCCCTGCCAGAACCACTGCCTGGGCCTCTCGCCAGTCTAAGCACCTCTGTAACTTACCAAAGAGCCAGGGACGAATACAGTCCAAGCAGGATGCTGTTGTGCGAGCTGAGGATGTGGTTTGCTTCGTTCTGCTCAACGAAGCTCCTGCACTCTTCAAAGGACTTGTACTCCCAGCCTGTAATACAAATGCATCGCAGAGAAGCAGTGCCGCCCTCCGCTGCCTTGTTTTCCCTCGGGCATTCGTAGCAGGACAAAGCTCAAGCACAGCTGGAGAATTTCTGGGCAGGTAAACCACTCAGAGAGCAAGCAAAACCAAACAGGAACAAGGCAAGGGCTGGAGTTCTAGCCTAGCTCCTCAGGGCTAGTCAAGCGCCACACAAATATCTATTCCCTTTTCTTCAGCAGCTTTCGAGCGCTGACAGACACACGCTGCCATTGACCAGCAAGCGACAGCCACTCCAGAGCGTAGGCTGTTAGATGCCTCCTGGTCAGGCACATCCCCCAGCACTGCTAGGCCCGCCTCCCCAGGAGCCAGAGCAGAGCGAGCCTGGGAAGAGGTTTCAGAAAGGGGAATCTCAAAACACGGGAAGCAAAGAGGGAAATTGCCAGCATTTTGAAATCACTCTGGGATCACCTGTAGAACATGCAAACAAAGACAGGGGAGGCAGGAAAGACAGACAAAGACACACCCAGAGCCAAAGAGCCCGGGACTCGGCCCAGGAAGTGAAAGCGTGCCTGGAGGCTCTGGCGTCCGTGTTGTAGCAGGAGAAAAAGCATCTTTGCAAGCCTCCTGGCTCTCTGGGGCCCTCCTCACTGAGCACTTACCAGCGTAAAGCAACAGGTCTAAGCAGCAGGAGAAGAAGTATGCCTGCCCAATGATGCTGTGCTCTGCAGCCACCTGCTTCTCGAGCCTGCGCAGCACTTCCTCACATTCTGGGTACCTGCGGAGGAACACAGCGAGCCTCCAGGGAGCCTCTCCGCGGGGTGGGATCCCAGTCACCACCTCCGGACGCTCCCCGCTCCCCTTCCCATCATCCCGCTCTCCCTGCGCTGCTCTTTCTGGCATCGCCATCAGAGGTTCTCCATCAGACAGTTGTTCATCTTTTGGCAACAAGTCTCCGGAGAAAGGCCTCAGGGACCCCGGCCCAAACGGCAAGCCCCGGAGCAAAACTCAGGCATCCTTCCCATGCAAGCCAGTGCTTTCCCATTGGCCCAGCAGCAGAGCTACTCACCTTTCCATCAAAGTCTTTGTCAGGAAAAGCAGGCCAAAGAGCACGCACAGCTCCCCACTGCCCTCCGCACTCGCCCACATGACGCGTTTGCTTCGGAAACTGCTCCTCTCGAGACCTCCCCCTGGACGACTGCCGTCTCGGGCACCGGTGCCGCGTGGCATGGAAAGGCCCGCGTCCACCCAACCAAACATGGCTAGCGCCCCCAACACAACGAGCGCCTCCCTGCGCTAGGCTCGCTCCTAAACCAGGCCTGGGAATTGCCTGCGGCAAGCGCTACCTGGCAAGGGCCAGAACCGAGCCAGCAACTGTTCCAGCAGTTTCACAGCACACACTCACGCTCCCCAACAGCCAGCCACGGTCCTTGGCATTGTTTAATTTACCAGCGTCCATACAGCCAGCGAGTAGCCAATAAGAAACCAAGCAGCCCTCTTTGCTGCGCGCAGAGAATGACACAAGAAGGATCTCAGGTGGCCCCCCGACCCTGCGCAACCAGCAGTCTGTCCCGCAGCAGCATTACCTCATCTGCAGAAAGAGCGCCGCAAAGAGCGTGGCGAGAACCTCGCAGTCCAGGTCGGGCTTCTCCAGCTCCATCCACAGGCTCTTGGCGCGATAGCCTGCCAAGAAAACAAGCAGGCTCGCACAGGCTCCCTCTGCGGAGATGCCTTCTCGCAGGCAGCGGGGGCAGTACGTACCTACGTCGACAGAGAGGGGCAGATTCCCCAGGCTGAGGTTCAGATGGCTCAGGGCCTGGGCAAATTTGGCGGCCTTTAATACCCCTCCTCCAAAGAGCTCGACGTCAGAGCTAAGCTGGATGGCCGCCCGCCCGTACTGCAGCCACTCTTCCTGGCAGCCCAGGTCCTGGCAGCACCGCGCATATTCCATGTAGGACAACAGGATCTAAAACGGTCCAGACAGGAGACTGTACAAGACTGAATGTCGCCAGGGTGATTCTCTGGCCTAGACGGCTCAGGGCAGAAACCCAACGGCCAGCTTCTCTCTTCTCTTCTGCTCTCAGGGCTCTCACCCCTACGACAAACGCTTCTTAGGACTGCCGCTGCTAACTGCGGCCGTGGCGAGACGAGGGCCCCAGCGGGGTGCTGCCTTCAAGCCACAACCAGCCCAACGCTTACAATGGTGAAACAAACGCCATGAGAGCGACTACCAGGAAGAAGAGCAACGCACGTCTGCTGGAAGTTTGTAAAGCAAAGTTCAGGGACGGGTACCACTCCGTCGCGTTTGGCCTCTTCTTGCTGCCCCGGGCAGACCCTGCTGGTACTCTAGGCGGGCCAGGGGAAAGGAGCTATGTCAGAAACGCGTCTGCTGCCGCAGAGAGGAGGCACTCACGTGACTCGCATCCTCAGACTCCTCGGCCGTGTTGACCTTCATGAGCACTGCCAGGCGCGACAGCCTCCGGCCGCTGGAAGTGCCCTCCAGGCTGAAGAGCTGCCGCAGCAAGGAAAGGCAGTGGCTCTGCCGGAACAGCCAGGGCAGCCTCTCCCTCCTGCCACACAAGAGAAACCGCTGGGCCACAGCCACTAGCTACACAGGGCCAGGTCAGGCAGGGCCAGGGGAAGCAGGGCGACAGAGGAGGCAGCTGCACCTGCTCCCAGCAGGGCGGCAGCTGATGCAGGCCGGGCTGCAGGCGTGGAAGCGGCAGAGCCAAGAAGCACCACCGGGGAAAGATCGCTGCTAGCGAGAACGGGTTGGCACTACAGCCCAGGGAGGGCGAAGCAAAGCCGGGCACCGCGAGGGAAAGGCTTGTTCTACGGCAGCCTTGCACCTGGCTGCAACCCCCGAGCTTCCTCATTCTCACACCTCCCCTCCACTTACCCCTCCATGCCCACGTCCTGCTCCTCCCTGCCGGCTCCCTTTCCTCTGCAGCCTGTGCTCCCTGGGAACATCTCTCTGCTCTCACCCCCACCATCCCCCACAAGGCAACACGTGCCCGCTCCCCCCACCCAGGAGCCTCCAGGTCCCTCAGCAGCTTTCCCCATGCTAACACCTATGCTCAGGGAAAGTCTGGCCTTAAGCCTAGGCAGGTGTGGGCCTAGGTGCCCGGCACCACGCAGCAAACGCCTCTTCCTTCCCTTCTCTTTCCCTTCGGCTTCTTACCCTGCCTCTTGATGAAGGGAGGACTCTTTGTTCTTCCTGGGGGAGGCACGCTCTGACTTCTCCAGCAGAAACTGGAAGACGACGCCAGCTGAGGTGAGGGGCAATTTTCTCTTCAGCAGGCTCAATGCCTTCCTGAGCGTCTTCTTTGCCAGCTCCACGCAGCCCATGTTGTAGCAGACCTGCACAGGAGAAGGCTTCTTCAGACAGTCCCAAAGGGCTCCGACTGAGCACGCACCACATTTCAAGTCTCTGCCTGAACCGAGGCCGAGGGCCTCGACCGCTTTTGGCCGCAGGCTGAAGCGCTCACAGGAAAGGCTGCTGGTAGCGGCCGTGCCTCAAAATGCCAGGCCTATCGCCGCTGCCGCCACCCCCCACAAAGGCGTCCAACTCCACCCACCAGCAGAGCCCTCAGAACCTCCCCGGCACTTTACCTCCCCTTTCAGGCTCAGGAAGGTGGCTTCTTCAAAGCAGGCAAGCACATCGGCTTTCTCAGCCGCTGAGCTCCTCACGACCTCTGCTTTCTTCAGGTTCATAAAGGCCTTGGAACAAGCACACGGAGAGCAGGTGAGCGTCGGGGCAGAGCCTGCATCCAGCCCCATCGTTCCCAGTTGCCTCCAGCAGCTCTCTGAGGAGGGCACGCATCTGCCCCTGGCGATGCCCACCCTAACACAGCCCACGGGCACGAGTGCTCCTTCGCACCACCTCCTGGCGCGTGCGCCTTGTGCAAAGGTCCTGCTTCTCTGCCCCGCCTCCCTTGCCCCAGGAGAGGCAAACGGGGGGGAGAAGCCTGGCTCTGACGCCAGCGGTTCAGCCCCAAGTCCCCACAGAGGCACGTCCTAGTGCAATGGCAAAATCGGCTTGCCCAGGACAAGGCAACTGAGAGGCCTCCTTGTGCAGTGGGCTCCGGCAAGCAGGGCGACTCACCAGGTAGTTGTCGGAGACGTGCAAGTAGGCAGCCGCGCACTCCAGCAGGTAATAAAGGGCTCTGCCATCGTTGCCCATTGCCATGTGGTGGTGAGCCAGCGGCACAAGCACCAAATCCACAATGGCCCTGCATTCACAGGCACACGCGGCACCGGGCGTCCCTTTGGCCTTGCTGGGCACCGTAGGTACGCGTTCCGTCCTGGCCAGAAACTGCTCTGACGCTCTACTCAGAGACAAAGATCACGCAGAAAGACGACGCACGCTAGCATCACCTATACCGCTCCGTCTGCCTAGACTAACAGCATATTCTAGCGCAGCACAAGCAAGGCCCTGTGCACACGCGCGTCATACGGGAGCGCTGGGTTTCACAGCCTTCCCAGGCGTGCAGAGGGCTGGCCGCTTATTCTTTCAGCCCCCCGCATTCACAACCACAGTTTCCCAGCAGCGTTCCACATTACAGTTGACACGGGCGACCCCCGAGTGGCCTGGCTCCCCCCATCCTTGCTCCGTCTTCCCCCTGTGCTCCTCCCTCCCTTCCGCTCTTGCCTTCCCTCCTCGCTCGAGAGCTGTGGCTCTGCCCTGACTGCAAGCCAGTACCACTCACTAACACAGCGCTTGGGCGCAGGATTCGTTTTCTTCCACTGCAGCAACGTCAACCCGCGCGCGCTGAGCAGTCTTCTCGCGCGCCGTAGCCCCAGAGCCCAAGGCGAGCGGGGCCAGGCAGGGCAAAACGGGGGCGAGGAGCAACATCGCCCCTTTCAAGCCCTAGCAAACTATTCCTTTGGCTTTAGCGGTAACAAGATCCACGAGCGCGCGATGCTGTTGGTGCCTTTGCTGACCCTGCTCTGGAGCAACGCTGCTCTTGGCCACAGGGAGGAAGTCAAGCAGGCCTTTCTGCCACCTTCCAGCAGCCCCCCTGCTCCCGCTGGCTGCTTTGCCCCTGCACACCTCGCAACATTGCTCTCCTACAGCTAGGAAGGCAGGGCTGGCTCCGCCCTAACGTGACCATCGTCACCCTGATCCCACTGGCTTCCTCCAAGAGGCTCATCTCCAGGGCCACCCCATCCCAGCTCCCACCCAACAGGCCAGCTCTTTCCTGAGCTAGAGTCACAGCCAGCAGGCACAACTGCAAACTCCACTTGCCCCCTCTGCAGACCCTGAGCCCGCTGACTTCCCAACGTAACCAAAACCTACTCTCCTCACCGAAAAGTCTCCTCCAAGAAGCTCTTCTCTTTCTGCAGGGCTTTTGCAGTACCTGGAAACAAAGCACGAGTTAAACGCTTCCTCACCTCACACGCGGGAAGAGCTGCATCTTGCCATGCTCCATCCGAAAGGGGAGGAGAGCAGAGTCAAAGGGACCGACGGCAGCTCTCTTCCTGGCCTCTTCCCCCGAGAGCTGCCTTCCCGGCAGGGCTGTTACGTTTTGGGCAAGCGTAGCACACCCACCAGGAAAGGCGCCTCAGCCTGCGGGGCCGGGGGGTGCACCGCAAGGCTCTTGTCACTGCAAGGACATGGGCTGCTCTCCGGTCATTCCAGGGAAACGCAGGAGGGCGTTCCGGGGCACAGAGGCTCTACGCTGTGCCCACAGCATGGCTCTGCTGGTGCAGCTGGCCTCAGTGGAGGACTAAGCTAGTCTCAGGGAAGCCTCTCCCCTCTGCTGACAGCATCCCTAGGCTTCAGCAAAACGCTTCTGCGGACGGCGCTTCCATTAATTGCGCAAGCACAGTGCGGAGGGCCCAGGCTCCAAAGCACGGCAGCTAGCATACCCGGAGTGGCACGGAGCTCATCCCTCTTCAACTCCTCCTTTCTGAGCAGGGAGGCCTCCCAGCTGGACGAGCAGCGTTCGCTGGCACGGTCGTCGCAGCTCTCTGCCTCCCGGGCGCTGCCGAGGGCCAAGCGGTGGAAGGCCACAAAGTCCCCTCCGCCGCAGCACTGGCACTTGTGCGCTTGCCTCTCCAGGAAGGCCGCGCACTTGCGGTGCATGGCCACCCTCTGTCCCTTGGGCCACAGCTCGTAGGCAGCCTCCCGCAGCAGTGGGGCGCAGAAGGTCAGGACGCCAGACTGCAGCCTCGCGGTCTTCTCGGTCTCGCCCAAGCACCGCTTCTGGGCACCTGAAAGGCAACGGGGCTTCACATCAGCCACAGCTGGGGCCACAGCCGGGGGACGAAAGACAGGCCTTGGCGTGGATCCTTGGCAGGAAACCAGCGCTCCTGCACTCGGAGCCTCGCAGCGCTAGGGTGAAAGGGACCCGTTTGCCTTGCCGACACCAGCACAGCCTGCGCAACAGGCTACTGCCCTGCGCTCTCCCTCCCAACGCACAGCCTTCAGCTGCACTCCCGCAAGCAGCTGCCGAGGCTGCTGGCAGCAGAAGCAAGGCCGGCCATTTGGCCCATTACACACCACCGGAGGGGGCAGTGCAGCGTGCCCTGGCGAGCCCCGCCAGGCACACAGCCGGGAGCAGCAGGAGCCTACCACGCTCCCGGGGGCGCATTATCACCACTTACCGCTCTCTTCCTCCAGAGAGGTGGCGGGCCCCTTGGTGGGAACACTGCTGCCTTCTGGCACCTTCCCAGCATTCAGCCACTTCAAGATGTTGCCTCTCACCAGGACATTCAACGCCTTGTTCATCTTGGTCCTGGTCCACCTGGGAAGGAGGCGTAACAGCAGCTCGGTGGTAAACGTCGGCCCGATGACGGCTGCGCACTTCAAGACCATCCGCTCCGAGGGCTTCATGCTGTCCACCTCAGCCAGCGCAATCCCTGTCCAAAACAAGCCACAGCTCTCTCTCTTGCCCCCTCCCAAGCCTGAGGCTGCCGAGGCTGCCTTAGCTTCCCCACACCAGACGCTACATTTGTAGCCTTCTTTCCTAGGGACCAAACCCCTTGGGCAGTCGCAACCCAGGGCACACAGACACCCAGCCTCTCTCTAGCCCATGCCCCGGGAAAGAACCTCCGTGCAGCCGCCAGCCGCCGCAGCGGGGCTCGGCCCCTCACCTTTCAAGGTGGAGGGAAGCACGATGCTCTGCAGGTTCACGTCAGGTCTGATGGTGCACACCCTGCGCTCCTTCCCCGCGCTGGAGCTCCAGGAGGCTGCGGCAGGGGAAGCCTCCGTTACAGAAGCTGAGCGGAGCAAGAGAGCAGCGTAAAGCGATTTTCAAAGGGAGACGATTCAGGCCGTCACCTCCTGCTTGCCCTCCATCTTCCACCCTTTAGCATTCATCCCCCCCCGGGCAGGTCTTACAGCAGCTGGGCCCTGCGCTCCGTGGCAGCATAAATCCACCGCGCGGCTGCACCCAAGGAACACTGCAGCCACGCCACTCTCCGCCCTGCTCCACAATAACCGCCCCCGTTCATGCTGCCTCCAGACAATACCAGGGCTTAGCTCAGTGCCAGGGAGCGTCTCTTCCCCTCCTTTGCCATTTTCTGCCCCGTCCGCATTGCTTCGCCCCACAAAGCCACCCAAACTCCCCAGCCTGTGCTTAGGCTAGCCCAGCAGCAAGGCATGCAGGAGCCCACGCCTGAGCCAGGCCAAGGCCTCTACTGCTGCAACACCAGCCTGGGCCAACTTCACAGGGGAAGCCCAGGGCAACAACGCGCTCTGGAAGATGCGCCACAGCAACCAGGCCGTCAGCCACAACGGCGCTTACTGAAGAGGCTCTCCCACTTGTCCTCCATTTTCTCGCCCTTCCACAGCAGGTGGAACAAGAGCATGTCGTGGCGCTTAAGGTCGCTCAGCAGTTCCTCGCAGTAATATGGGATCCCGTAGCTTCTCTGCATCAGGAACCTGGAAAGGAGCAGATCCAGCAGGGACTGACACAGGCAAAGCAAGGTGGGACACGCTTCACACCAGCCTCTTTGCCACAGCTACACCTCCCTTTTGAACAGGCCAGCACTCCCACTGCCTTTGGCATCTGAGCTGCCCGGAAGATACAGCGGTTGCTGGAACGCGCAGGAAAAGAGTCGCGCGCAGTGCCCAAGGCACAGAGCTGCAAGCCTCGTCTCTCCTGGCCCCAACAGCCTAGATGCTCTCCGGCACCAGTGAGAGCCTCGGCCCCAGCAACAAATCGCCCCCCACTGCCCCACCACGTTCGTTCCCTCCTGCCCTCTGCAGCGGGTCAACCCCTCGCAAAGAGCTCCGAGGCCCCGCCTGGGACTTACGTCTCTAGGGCCCTGGGCACGCTGACAACTCCCAGCTCCCGGCAGGCTTTCTGCACAACAGCTGAAGCTTTCAGCTCTCCCAGATGAACGTGGGTCGTTTGCTGCAACTTCATGATGTCTGCTGCAGCTTCGCAGAGCCTCTGTCTTCCGTAGCGAGCAGGAGCAAAGCCCATGACCACAAAGAGCGGGACATCTCTGAGCACATGCGACATAACAGCCCAGGAGGCAGAGTCGATGTAGTGCGCGTTGTCGATGACAAACAGGACAAGCTCGTCTTCAACGATCTGAAACAAGCACGTTGGTCTGGGTGGATTCTGAGGGATTCTCAAGCATCTTCCACAGGACAGACTTTGGCCGGCCTCTCCCCACACAGAGGACGCGCAGAAGTCGCTCTCCTCTCCCCAGCTACCTCTTCGCTCGGACTCTCACCCGCTCTTCCGTGCTCCGAGACTCTTAAGGTCCCTCGGGCACGGTGGCACGGAAAGACACCGTTCCTCCTCCTCCGGAGCACATGCCCTCCAACTTCACAGGAGCAAAGTTATCAGGGGGCATGGCACGCGGAGTTTAGCCTCTGCAGGGCAATGACTCCGGTACACTGTCCTCCCACCAGCTCCCACCACTCTCCTGCAGAGCCCTCAGCCTGCGGCCTTGCTTTCCTTCTCTGACCCAGGATGGGGAGAACGGCTCACCTTCTGTAGCAGTTTCTTGAAAACCAACCCCAATTCCGTTGTCCTTTGAGCGCCGCTCATCTTGGACACCTTCTCCGACAGGGGAAACTGGCCAGAAAAGCAGAGTCACAGAGAAACAGCCTTTCAGGGCGGTTCAGCACACCTGCCCACCACGCAAGTCCAAGCGAGCAAAACGCCTCTGCTGCCCTCAGCATCTTACCTCTCCCCCCACACAGTGGAGAGGAGACGCAGCGCGCACGTCACCGGGAGCCTACAACGGACGCCCTCTGCTGAGGGTCTCTGGCAGAGCTCTTGCAGGGAGGCATGAGGGGGGAGAAGAGCTTCTTCCCTCGCCGTGGCAATCGCGCGAGGGAGCAGGCTGCTCACGCACCAGTGAACTCAGCACCAGCTCATCGGCCCCCTCTCAAAGCCTCTCTGCAATGCCCTTTCCAGGCTGCTGAGCAAGACACCAGGAACTGCCTGCAGCAGCCTGGCACCTGCACTCACCCCTAACAAGGAGCCCCCTCGCCCCCCTCTTTGGACCCACAAACAGAAGCCCAGCCTGTGCTACCCTCCTGCTACTCCCACCACGGAGCTAAGCCCACTCCCCAGCACGGTGTCCCAACCACAACAGCCACAGGACGGCTCACAAGCAGGCCTTCGCCACGGCCACACAGGCCTCTCGCTCTCACCTTAACGACGAAAGGCACATTGAGGAGGCAGTAGCTGCTCTCTTCCACCAGCCCTTGGAGCTTTTCCTGCAGGGCGAGCTCTCTGGCACTGCACGATTTACAGGCCTGCAGGCCCATGGCCACAGCCAGCACCATGTGCATGGCAGAGTAGACCTGCTTCAGGTTGAGCTCCAGCGCTTCCACAGCCACTACCCTGCCATGCAGAAGCAAAAGGCACTGAGATTCAGAGAGGGACCCAAGCAGCCGCAGGCTTCTCACACTAAGCTCTAGGGGAGAGGCGGAATCCAGGGCCACTTGGGTTTCTTCTCTTGGCTCCGCAGCTACGGCCAAAAGCCCTGACTGAGCTCGGGCTCTACTTTGCTTGGGGCCTGGCCCAAAGAAGGAAGCTCAACAGCAGTGGCTCCAGCAGCCACCTCTAGCTCCCTCAAGAGGCAGCAGGAGGGCACGCAGCTGCTCCTCAGCAGCAGCTCCTGCAGGCCTTGCAGGGATGCTGCAGTCCAAGGGCCACGCACCCGGGCAGAGGGCAGAGGGGCTCCAGTAGCCCACGGACATCAGCGGCTGGGCAGCGAAAGCGTTCCACAGCTCCCGGTCAGCAACACTCACCTGAGCCCAGCAGCCTGGCCTAAAGAGGCAAGCTCCGTAAGTAAATGGCTCTTTCCAGAGCCCGTCACGCCCTCAAACGCCATGATGTGGCTTGCTTTCTTATCCACATAGGCTTTCAAGTAACTTTCAAAGAGGGCAATCTCCTCCTCCCGACCTGGGAAGGCAAACAAGAAAGCGACCCGTTGCAGCGAGCTGAAAAGCAAACAGCCGTCGGCACCCTTCTCTCTCGCCGCCGCAGCGGGTCAGTCGGACCCAAGGAAATCTCCTCCCCGATCCCAACTACGGCCATCCCTTTAGCCCTGAGGCTGTGAGCAACTGCACACTGGAAAGGTCCCGCCACGCTAGCTATGCAGCACGGCAGGGAGCATCCGGCGCACGCCTCACCCTGCTTCCCACCTCTAGCTGCGGCCCAACCCCAAAGACAGGAACCAGCTAGGAGCCAAGGTATGCACCAAACCCTTAGGGCCACGCCAGGCAACGCCATCCCTCGCAAAAGCTTCTCCGTTCCCAGAGCGGAACTAACAGGTACCGACGGCAACAAATTGGCCTTCAGCAGACCAAGGCGTTCTCCACCTACCGAGCAACGGGGAAGAGCTGGGCCTCTCCTTCGTAACATCCATGCCAAACATGCTAGCGGGAGGAAGAGAAAAACAAAAGCCAATGAAGTAGGCAGAAGCTGGAGGACGTAGAGCCACGCGTGGAGCTGAGGGTGCGCTCCCGGGGACCCGCTCTTCTTTCGAGCCGGA
Organism: Struthio camelus; assembly: GCF_040807025.1. Classification (NCBI taxonomy): domain Eukaryota; kingdom Metazoa; phylum Chordata; class Aves; order Struthioniformes; family Struthionidae; genus Struthio; species Struthio camelus. The sequence continues at coordinate 499,092 of NC_090974.1, read as the reverse complement.
GCGAATCCTGCCCACGCTCCCACTGGCCCAGCAGAGAGCGCAAACACCAAACGAGCACTAGCAAAGCTGCAGCCAGGAAGAAGCCCAACGGCCACAGTGGGACACCACACAGCATCAAGACTCGAGCGCCACAGGCCAAAGCCCAAGGAAGCGGAGACACGAGCAAGAAGCCAGGCAGTGCCGCTGGCTAGCACACTGCTGCACCCCGCAGGACAAGCCAAACAAGTCTCTGGTCCTGCCTACTGCTTCCCTGGCCTTTGCTCACAGGCAGCGCTTTCGAGAAGCGGGGCCCTGCAACAGCTGCTGTCAAGGCAAAGACGGGCAAGAAAAAACACTTCAAGCCACGACGTGCAACAGGACGACAAGGGTCACTTCTTGGGCCAAGGCGCCAAGCACCAGGCACCTTGGGCTCGAGTTTTTCTGAAGTTGCAAGGGGACGGCAACGTCAACGTTCCAAACGGCCTCCAAAGAGGATGCCAAACCCTGGCCCAGGGGAACACCTGAACTTTCACCAGGAGGCACTCAGGAACTGAGTCCTGGCCTGACCAAAAGCTTTCCGGGAGCGTCATGCTCGGAAGCAGCTGGGAGAAAACCTCCCTGGGGCAGAATTGCCACTGCGTTAGTCTTGCGCGCAATGGAGCAAGCACAGGGCAGAAAGCACAGCTGGAAGCCGTTTGGACCGGGGCTGCAAGGCCCCTCTGTGCCTACGGACACCTAAAAGCCTTCTCCACCCCTCCGGCATCACTCCCCGTCTCCTTACAGCAGGAGGCACCAGCGTAGGCAGGCCAAAAGCGTACCCGTGCTCTGCCTTTCCATCTTCTCAGCCCCAGCGATGGGAGGGGTGGGCGGGGGCCAGCTCTGCACAACTCCTCTTTGCGGACCAAGACTGGACCCTGTGTGCCACCCTGCCCCCAACCAGCCCGCTCAAACAGGACACTCACGACTTCGCCGACACCCCCAGGTATTGATACACGGGGCCAGGATCGACAACCCCCTTCATCTTTGCCTCCGGCAGCTCCTCGAAGCACCATCGGGGCAGCCTAGAGGCTGCGTACGTCGCTGCGTCACAGGACACCAGCCCAGGGTAGTGCTCCATCAGCCGGGCTGCCAGATTCACCTTCTGGCCAATGACTGCCGCAGAGAGAGAGCACGCATTCACGTACCTATGAAACCAACCCGCTCCACCCTTCACCGCCAACGGCTGCATCGCCTCCAGCACAGGCAAGCCCCAAACCGTTGGCAGCACAACCAGCAGGAACAACAAGGCTCTGAGCCTGGTCCCCCGCACCGCAGCGGCGCCCGCTCTGCCTCCCTCATTCCCCACAGGACACAGGCCAAGGCCTCGTCCCAGCCCAGCACATACGGGCAACAGGGTGTTCCCTGCCGCTCTGCCTCTTCCTTTGACACGCTGCTCCGGCTGAACAGACCCAGCCCAGCCACCCGCTCCTCAGCCAAACACCTCGTACCTGTGTATTCGTGCCTCACGCGATGGCCTACGACTCCGCAGAACACCGTCCCGCTGGTAACCCCGACAGACACGGCCCTGACACACACGGAGAGCGACAGGCGCTCAGCAGCGCCCGCGCACAGGCCTGCCTGCCCACCTACCTTCACCCCTTCACCCGGCTCCCCTCGCACCACCTCCCGCCCTGGCAGGGCAGACCTCGGGGACCTGCAGAGCTCTGCAGCGTAACGCCCCCAGGTGAAAGGGGCTCCCGAGAGCAGCCAGGCAGTTTTCAACCCTTCCCCTAAGGCCTCACAGCTGGGACGGGCGGAAAGTCCCTGACTCCAGCCAGCCTCAGCACGCCTCCTCGGCGCGGGCAAGAAGGGCACCTCTCAGGGCACTGTCTCCTTCCTCCCAGGGACAGAGGAGGCCAAGCTAGAGGGCACGTCTCGCTGAGAAACCATCCCTCCCTCCTTCCCCCGCGCAGTCCCAGGCAACGCGCCTCCCCACTCACTCGATTTTCCTAGGCCTCGAGGAGCACGCCTTGGAGATTTGAACAGCGCTTTCCAAGGCGTGAACGCTTTCGTCGGGCAGCTTCTCTCCAGGGAGTCCAAACACGCACAGGAACGTGCAGCCCTGCCAAGGACAGCGGCAGCACAGCTTGGGACAGCGCCTACGGCAAACGGCTCATGCCGTGCGAGTCGAGCCGCTGCCGAGAGCAGCAGAGCTTCAGGGCAACCCCCAGCCAGAGGGTGCTGATCCCAGCGCCGAGGCAGAGCTGCTTCTCCTTTCCCCGCTGCTCAGTAGACCGAGAGAGCCACTGCCCTCTCGTTTGCTGCCCACACTTTTGCGGGGTGGGCTCCTCCCCCACACTCACTTTATCAAACATGGAGATTTTGTTGATCTCGCCCTTGTGAGGACGGATGATCTCCAGCATCATCACGCTGCTGTCCTGGATAGCCTTGCAGATCTGCGTTAAGTTGACATCGGCAGCAAACTGCAGCTTGACAAAGAGGCAGGTGACCGGCCGTAGCTCGGACAAGTAGTCCAGGGGCTGTCTGTCATCAATCTGGAAGACGAGAGCAGGACACCTTCAGCAGCCAGCTCTCCCCGAGAGCTGACTGCCCCCAGCAAACACCAAGCAAGAGCCCCCACGTGGGCAGCAGCACGCGCTCTCAGCGGAAGGAATAACTCCTCCCCTCGGGGCAAAATAAACACAGCTCCCGGCAGCTGTGGCCATACCTTCCTCAGAACAGATGCGGGGACGTACTTCCGCAGCAACTTCCCCAGAGCATGCCGAGGGGCCAGGGAAACAGCAGGCCTCAGGATGCCTAGGGAAGGAAAATCCAGGCGGTCACTGGCAGGCTGGCACTACGAGCCTGCCTAGGGAAAAGCAGTTGGAAAGCAGGGGCTGGCACTGGAACTCAGGGAGGGAAAGTCTCCTCCAGTTGCACATTTCTTCCTCCTGCAGGTGCTCAGCCAGAGCAGGCCCCTGGAAGCAGGGGCAAGCAGCGAGTGCCTCCGCTGAAGCGCACCAGGGCCAAAGGCACAAATGCTGACTGCAAGGGGGAGAGGGCAGAGGGCGTTCCTTGCTGGCCCCTGAACAAGCCCGCCCCCACCTTTCTGGGCAGCCACAGAACGTCATGAACACGGGCCTCACCTGACGCCTCAGGAGAACTGTAGTTCAGCTGGGCTCGGGTAAACTTGGAGAAGATGTCTTCGCGTTCCGACAGAGACATCCGTTCCATGCCTGTAACCTAAAGGCACACAGTACAAAAACGCGTCGAGGACAGCTCCAGGACCCACAGAGGACAGTACCCGTTGAGGCAAACTCTTCCAGCGCCTCCTGACCCCCTCTTCAAAGCCACCCAGCAGAATCCAGAGACAACCCTGAGACAAAACTGCTCCCCAGCAGCTACTGCTCCCCACCTACGGGAGCACCTCTACACCTAGAACTCCCTGCACGCGCGTCTCCTCGCCCTTCTCACACCTTCCTCCCTCACAGCCACGTCCACGCCCAGGCCCTCAGAATTGCTCCAGAGGCCGTCCCACCCACCTTCACAGCGCTTTGGCCTTTAAGGCTCTTGGTCTTGATCTGGTTCCGGTTACAGAGCTCCCAGCAGCTGGCTGACAGGATCACGTCACTTGCATTGGCAAGGTTTTGGGCCTGCCACACTTCACCCACGGCCTGGCCAAGGATCAGGAAGTGCTGCTGCTTTTTGTCTCCAACAGTCAGGAGGGACATATGCCCTGCAGAGATCCCTGGTGAGAGACAAGCACAACTGATGCCGAGAGCATTTTTACCTCCACAGCCCGCCACAGCTCAGCTCCTCCCAGGCCAACTTTGAAGCTCAGCCCTGGAGCCAGGCTCTTCCGCTCAACTGCTTCGAGCGCAGGCGTCCCACTTGATGGATTCAGGATCGATCGTGGCCGGGGAGGGGGTCCTAATCAGGGGCCCCACACCGGCACGTTGGCCAGCCACCGGCTCACTTTGCATGCAGGCAGCTCGTGAACGCCTGCCTGAGAACGCGCAGCAGCCTAACGCAGCACTCCCCGTACCTATCTTCAGTCGGAGCTTCAGACCCACGTCCGTCTCACGGATCCTGTACTTCTCCTGGATTTGCTGGCTACACTGCAGCACCAGGCTGATGGTGTCTCTCAGCTGCGTGTGCTTTGCTCTCCACAGCACCAGCACAGCATCCCCTGGGGAAAGCGAGGGGACAGGGACGGCTCTCGTGACACCTGACGCTCCCTGACCTGCACCCACCGGCCGGGACAGCGGAAGCCAGCAGGCGTGCCAGGGAAAACGCGTTTGGGTGAAGGCATCCTCCTCAACTACAGCACCCTGGCCACAGGCACACCTCCCCCTCTGCCCCGCCAGCTACAACTGCAGCCACGCCGCCAGGGCCCGGGACGGCAGCTCCCCCTGGGCACCTGCGTGCCAGCAGAGCCACCCCTCGGGGCTCTGCCGGCTCGCGCCTCTGTCTCCCCTCTCCCCTCGCACTCGTCTGCAGCTGCAGCAGACAAGGCCACGTCTCTTTTACGCACACGTACCTGCAAACTTCAAGATGTCTCCACCAAAAGCCAGCAGCTCTGCAGACCAAAAAAAAAACACAAGAAGAGCTGCAGCTAGGCCTTCTTCAGGAAGGCCGCAGGACAAGCCGCTCTGCTCAGACAGCAGCACAAGAGCAGCGGTGCTTTGGGGGCACAACTTAGCAAACGGAGCAGCTACACTGCTCACAGGGACCACAGCCCTGGGACCTACGCTCCTGTGCCCTGTGACAAGGCCCCAGGGAAGGCAACGCACACTTTGGTCAGCGCCCCCATCCCCAGCTCATTTGGGCACTAACACTGGCTAGATGCCCCCGCTCCCCCCTGCGCCCCAACACCAGCAAAATCTTCCTCCATCACTGAACAGCGGTCACTCCACAAGCCCAAGGGTGGGTGCTGAGAAAGCGGGCACCTCCTTAGTCTTTGTGGGGAGCAGAAAGCACCTGCCAGAAGAGCCCAGCTGCTCTCGGCGGCTCTCAGCCCCATAGGAACCCCCAGCCCGCGCAAGGAGGAGGCGGCGGCGGCAGCAGCAGCAGCAGCAGCAGCAGCAGGCTGCCCAGCACCTCCCTCTCGTCGTGGCCCAATCCCACACAGTCCTGCAGAACGGCACTTACCCTCCAAAATGTCACCCAGGTAGCGATTGAGGGTTTGCGTTACCTCATCCGCACCCCGCTCTATGCTGATGCTCTGGCTGAATTTCTCTGTCAGAGCAGTGAAACCTGCAACAGGGACACACAGGCACAAAGAAATCAGGACGCGGCTACAGGGCCCAAGGACCTGGCACTTTCCACGTCGCTTTCAGCCAGCCAAGAGCACCACGCTCCGGGAGAACCCAGGCGCGCCCCTGACAGCAGCCACAGCCCTCTAATTCCACCCGCGCTTCTGAGCGCTCGCTGACGGGCGCCTTCCCCATGCTCACACCCACCCGTTACGCCTAGCTCCTGCACTTGGCTGCCACCCTCCAGCGCGTCCCCCGGCTGCCTCCCCTCTTGCCTACAGCCAGGCAACACCCTGAGCTAGAAAGCCCACGAGGCCTTGGCCAACTAACGCAGCACCTGGCCAGCCAGCTCCTCTGCGCAGCAGCTGCTCCTCCAAGTTGGCCCTGACAAAGACTAACAAGGGGGAGGCAAGGCAGCCAGGCCTCCTCTCCCAGGCCTCCATGAGCCAGAGCCTGGCCCACCTCACACCTCCCCAAAGCTCCAGAGAGAGCACTGCAGGCAACAGCGCGGGCCCAAGCTGCTGCTCCGGCAGCCTCAGGGCTCCCTAACGCACGCTGCTCGGAGCAGACGGCTGACCACAAGCAGGCCGCAGGGCTGCTGCCAGCAAAGACCACCCCCGGGCTGTGACCTCAGCTACGTCCGAGCGCTACTTCCCCAAAGCGGAAGACCTCAGCGGCAAACGACATCTCCTTTGACCCCTTCTCTACCACAGGCGGGACGACCAGGGCTCCAAAAGGCCCGCTAAGTCCCAGCGGCTCGGGTCGGGGACTCCTCCTCAGTGCCCGCCCTTCATAACGCTTTGACCCACCTGACACATCAGCAAAGAGCAGCACTCCGTGGAAGTTCTGAACGCAACGGTTCTCCTGCTTCAAGTCCTCAGACAAAAGCAGGTCGGGGACGTAAGCAGCTACTTCCCCCAGTTCTGAGCAGTGCTTTGACCTTCGCTCCCAGGCACAAGACATCGTCAGCGCCCTGGGGTACCTGCGGTACCTCAGTACGAGACGACCCACCGTGCCCACCAGGGAGGACGACCAGACACCACTGCACAGCGTTGCGCACTGGCCTTTGGGAGGCGCGGCTGGCCCTCTGTCACCAAGGGGCCGGGGGAGGTCACAGTCGGCTCACAGTGACATCGTCCGCGTGTCATCATTTACCTGTCCACTGTCGCCTACGCTGATCCGGCTAACAGTGACAGCCTCGGCAAGGCACCGCTCACCCAGCAACTGCCGGGAAGCTGCCCCCCGCTCCCTCCCTACGCCGAGCCGGTTGCTCAGAGGTGGCTAGCGCGACGCAGTTGTCTCCCGTACAGAGGTGAAGGAGGCTCGCACAGCGACTGACCTCCACCCGTGGCCGAAACAGCAGCTGCTTCCCACGTTCCCAAGCGCAAAGGGCCTAACAGACGTGCTGACAGCCAGCAGCCCAGGCTTCCCCAAAAGCACGGCCACTGCAGCACGCAGCTGGGCGTTTCCGGGGCTGCTCGGAGGACTTGTATTTCTTTGCAAAAAGAAGTGGGGCTTTCCCGGGGGGGCAGCGGGGGACACAGCCAACCTCCATCCACACGGCTCCTGGGGGAGGCCGGGAGGAGATGGACAGGGCTGGGCCAGGACCACGGCGCACCGACGTATCAGAGAGGGCAAGACAAAGTCCAAAGCCGCAGCAGGAGGCAGCTCCAGGTCCCTGCTCCGAGTGAGAACGCTGTTGTAAACCTTGCATGCCCCAGGGAAACAGAGCCACGCTGGGCACCCTGGCTCACGCACGGCCCTCTGCCTCCAGGCAGGCAAAGGCAGCTCCCCGTCCACCTTAGCCGCTGCCCCGAGCCACACAACTGCTGCCACCAAAGCAGCAGCACTGAGGAGAGCCGGGCTCTACGGGGGACGAGGGCTAGCAGCCAAGGCCGCGCTCCGCGCGCGCCAAAGCTGCCCTTCTCCCCAGTCGCTCAGAGGAGCAGCTGCACGAGTTGGCGTGCCTGCCACACGGTGACACTCAGCGGCTGCTTGCCCAGGCAGCCTCCAGTGTCCCTCTCGGACTGTGCCTCTCCCTCAGGCAATGGCCAGGCGAGGGAGCACCAGCCCCTCCCAGGCCTGGGGGACCAGGTGCTTTAGACAAGCCTGTGCCCTTGCGCTGCTGACCTCAAACAGCAGAGCACTTGGCAGCAGAAACCAGCCTGCCTTCTTTCCTGCTGCCTCAGCCCTCAGAGAGAGGCTACCAAGATGGTCTCTCTTCTTGCCTCCAGAAGGCTCCCCCTGCTGCCTCGGGGCCCACCAAAGTCTCCCAAGCAAGCACAAGTCACTTGCACCCAACACACACAACTGCAACCTGCTGGCGACAGCCAGGCACACACACCGAGCCAGGCCCAGGTTCGGGACGCTGCTTGCCAGCCCAGCTCACACGCTTCCTCCTTCCTCCTTCCCACGAGGCAGGCAAAGCGGTCACCCCTACGGGAGACTGACGATGCAGGCCGACCGAGCAGGCTTGCTCTGCCTCCTCAGGAAGAGCGCGCAGCAGCGTGACGACGCCTAGGCCAACGCTCTCTCTTGCCAGTGAGCAGCAAGGGCTGGCTGCTCCCCAAGGCAAGCTCAGCTGGGAGCTGGGCCGACCCCAGCACAAGCAGCGCCCTCGCCCACAGGGGCATCCCTCTTGGCTACATCTATATGCACACACGTACAGCCATTCTCCACTAAGGAGCTCTCATCCGCATCAACCAGAGAGGGCAACAGGATGAGGCCGCTAGTGCTGTTGACTTTTCTGACTAGGGAACACTTCCAACCAGTCCCGCTTCCAGAAAAACACCCTCCCACCCTCCCCACCTCAGCAACCACTTGGCCCTACACCAGGGCCAAGCTCCTCCTGCAGCCGGCTCAAGCGCTTACACAGCGCCACAGGCAACTGCACTAGGGCCAGGGGGAGAGAATTTCTTGCACTGCTTTACAGCCCTCGACTCTTGTGAGCACTAACAACGGGGGTGGTGGCTTCCCCGCCGCCTAGCTTTCCCAATAAACCACAGGCCAGAGACTCTCGTGGCACGCCTTCAGCGTCCTCTTGCTGTGGTCTGTGACTCCATACAGAACGCTGAGATGATGGCAGTGTTTCTTTATTTAACCCCTGGAAGAGCATCCTCGCTCGGCCGTGCTGGCAGCTTCAGCAGGTACCTGCAGCTACAGACTTCAGGCTTTGCTTGCTTCAGCTGGGGAAAACGTGGCGCTGTCTCCAGCCACAAGTCTCCCACGGGGCCCTTGCCAGTGAACCACCGCTCCTGAGGAAAACAAAAGCCCAAGTGAGAGCCGCGAAGAACAGGAGGTCCCCAGAGCCACAGGCGCGGTCCGGGAAGGCAAGCGAGGCCTCTCGCAGTAGCTTCTTCCACCCATCACCCAATTTGCCGTGCTGCAAAAGCCTATCAGGGAGGGCAAGGAGAGGGAACGCAAAGGAAACCTCCTCCAGCCAGGTTCAGGCTGGCTCCCAGAGCTGGCTCAAGGGAGAGGCAGAGATTCCACTCCACCGCTCCTCAGCCCAGCAGAGATGCTGGGAAGGAGCGGCATGCTGCAGCGCCTGCTGCTCCCTCGCGTGTCCTTCCAGCCCCTCCTGAGGGAAGGGCATCGCAGCTGCCACTGCCCTCCTGCTGAGGAGAGCTAGCAGCCCCTACCAGCTCGCCAAGGACTTTCGGCACACGCTCCTGAAGCTCGCTGGGGGCTTTCCCTACGTGGACCTGCCGGAGTACAGTCCGCGCCACCTTCTCCTAGGGCATGCCAAACCTCTGCCCAGGGAGCAACTCAGAGGCAAAGAGGATCCACTTACAGCGCTCATCTCCAGCCAAGTCTTCTCCAGGAGGTTGCCATTCGCCTCACAGGCTTGGAGGCCCTGCCTGAGGCACAACAGGCTCTGGTCTTTGTTACCCAGCATGCAGAAAACGTACGCTTTCAGATGGTAGGCTCTGGGGTAGAAGACGGGGCTTGTAGAGCACCGAGCAAAAACCTCTTCCACAAGCTACCGAGAGAACAACGGAGAGGCACGTCAGCAGAAGTCATCGAGCTGGGCGATGGCTCGGCACTGAGGACCGCACCTATTCCCCAAAGGGGAAAGCAGCCGCAAAGGCACAAGGAGCACGCAGCTAGCAAGGCTGAGATACCACACAAGTCTCTCCCGAGCCATAAGCCCTCACATGCAGCAGGCATTTCAGCAGGGCTCACTAGCTAGCTCATGGCTGTGCAAGTCTCTTCTCCTGTCTTGCAGACCATTCCCATCCCCACAAGGGAATCCTCACGTGCCCAGGAAGACCCCCGTCACCTCACTGCCTTCTCTACCACCTCTTGCTGCCGCCCCATGGGGGAGCAGCCTCTTGCCATGTTCCTCTCTAACCCACTACCACACTCTGCCTCTAGCCTGGCTCCATCCCAGCGCGGCTGCTTCGCCCTGGCCTTGCCAATCCACTGCTGCTCGCAACACAGCTTTCCCTAGAGGCCCCTCACAGCGTGCACACCCCCCTCCTCCTCTTCCCTCACCCTTAGAGCCCTGCTGCGGCTCTCCCGGGCCCTCGCCGAGCTGCACTCAATGTCCTTCCGCAGCACCAGCGTGTAGCACTCCAGGAGCCGGCTGCATGCTTGGGTGGCCAAAACGGAGGCGTCAGCTCTCTTCAGCAGCCTCTTGGCCTTTTCAAAGGGCTTCTGGAACTCGGCCCACTGCCCAAGCCTTCCAAACCTACACCGTCCAGAGAGAAACACACACACACACACACACACGTTTTGTAGAGTACTTGATCAAGTACTCTACACCCCAGCGACGGCCGCCTTGTTGGACAGGGCACGGGGGACACGACAGGCCCAGAGCTCCCACCTCCCCTGCCAGAACCACTGCCTGGGCCTCTCGCCAGTCTAAGCACCTCTGTAACTTACCAAAGAGCCAGGGACGAATACAGTCCAAGCAGGATGCTGTTGTGCGAGCTGAGGATGTGGTTTGCTTCGTTCTGCTCAACGAAGCTCCTGCACTCTTCAAAGGACTTGTACTCCCAGCCTGTAATACAAATGCATCGCAGAGAAGCAGTGCCGCCCTCCGCTGCCTTGTTTTCCCTCGGGCATTCGTAGCAGGACAAAGCTCAAGCACAGCTGGAGAATTTCTGGGCAGGTAAACCACTCAGAGAGCAAGCAAAACCAAACAGGAACAAGGCAAGGGCTGGAGTTCTAGCCTAGCTCCTCAGGGCTAGTCAAGCGCCACACAAATATCTATTCCCTTTTCTTCAGCAGCTTTCGAGCGCTGACAGACACACGCTGCCATTGACCAGCAAGCGACAGCCACTCCAGAGCGTAGGCTGTTAGATGCCTCCTGGTCAGGCACATCCCCCAGCACTGCTATGCCCGCCTCCCCAGGGGCCAGAGCAGAGCGAGCCTGGGAAGAGGTTTCAGAAAGGGGAATCTCAAAACACGGGAAGCAAAGAGGGAAATTGCCAGCATTTTGAAATCACTCTGGGATCACCTGTAGAACATGCAAACAAAGACAGGGGAGGCAGGAAAGACAGACAAAGACACACCCAGAGCCAAAGAGCCGGGGACTCGGCCCAGGAAGTGAAAGCGTGGCTGGAGGCTCTGGCGTCCGTGTTGTAGCAGGAGAAAAAGCATCTTTGCAAGCCTCCTGGCTCTCTGGGGCCCTCCTCACTGAGCACTTACCAGCGTAAAGCAACAGGTCTAAGCAGCAGGAGAAGAAGTATGCCTGCCCAATGATGCTGTGCTCTGCAGCCACCTGCTTCTCGAGCCTGCGCAGCACTTCCTCACATTCTGGGTACCTGCGGAGGAACACAGCGAGCCTCCAGGGAGCCTCTCCGCGGGGTGGGATCCCAGTCACCACCTCCGGACGCTCCCCGCTCCCCTTCCCATCATCCCGCTCTCCCTGCGCTGCTCTTTCTGGCATCGCCATCAGAGGTTCTCCATCAGACAGTTGTTCATCTTTTGGCAACAAGTCTCCGGAGAAAGGCCTCAGGGACCCCGGCCCAAACGGCAAGCCCCGGAGCAAAACTCAGGCATCCTTCCCATGCAAGCCAGTGCTTTCCCATTGGCCCAGCAGCAGAGCTACTCACCTTTCCATCAAAGTCTTTGTCAGGAAAAGCAGGCCAAAGAGCACGCACAGCTCCCCACTGCCCTCCGCACTCGCCCACATGACGCGTTTGCTTCGGAAACTGCTCCTCTCGAGACCTCCCCCTGGACGACTGCCGTCTCGGGCACCGGTGCCGCGTGGCATGGAAAGGCCCGCGTCCACCCAACCAAACATGGCTAGCGCCCCCAACTCAACGAGCGCCTCCCTGCGCTAGGCTCGCTCCTGAACCAGGCCTGGGAATTGCCTGCGGCAAGCGCTACCTGGCAAGGGCCAGAACCGAGCCAGCAACTGTTCCAGCAGTTTCACAGCACACACTCACGCTCCCCAACAGCCAGCCACGGTCCTTGGCATTGTTTAATTTACCAGCGTCCATACAGCCAGCGAGTATCCAATAAGAAACCAAGCAGCCCTCTTTGCTGCGCGCAGAGAATGACACAAGAAGGATCTCAGGTGGCCCCCCGACCCTGCGCAACCAGCAGTCTGTCCCGCAGCAGCATTACCTCATCTGCAGAAAGAGCGCCGCAAAGAGCGTGGCGAGAACCTCGCAGTCCAGGTCGGGCTTCTCCAGCTCCATCCACAGGCTCTTGGCGCGATAGCCTGCCAAGAAAACAAGCAGGCTCGCACAGGCTCCCTCTGCGGAGATGCCTTCTCGCAGGCAGCGGGGGCAGTACGTACCTACGTCGACAGAGAGGGGCAGATTCCCCAGGCTGAGGTTCAGATGGCTCAGGGCCTGGGCAAATTTGGCGGCCTTTAATACCCCTCCTCCAAAGAGCTCGACGTCAGAGCTAAGCTGGATGGCCGCCCGCCCGTACTGCAGCCACTCTTCCTGGCAGCCCAGGTCCTGGCAGCACCGCGCATATTCCATGTAGGACAACAGGATCTACAACGGTCCAGACAGGAGACTGTACAAGACTGAATGTCGCCAGGGTGATTCTCTGGCCTAGACGGCTCAGGGCAGAAACCCAACGGCCAGCTTCTCTCTTCTCTTCTGCTCTCAGGGCTCTCACCCCTACGACAAACGCTTCTTAGGACTGCCGCTGCTAACTGCGGCCGTGGCGAGACGAGGGCCCCAGCGGGGTGCTGCCTTCAAGCCACAACCAGCCCAACGCTTACAACGGTGAAACAAACGCCATGAGAGCGACTACCAGGAAGAAGAGCAACGCACGTCTGCTGGAAGTTGGTAAAGCAAAGTTCAGGGACGGGTACCACTCCGTCGCGTTTGGCCTCTTCTTGCCGCCCCGGGCAGACCCTGCTGGTACTCTAGGCGGGCCAGGGGAAAGGAGCTATGTCAGAAACGCGTCTGCTGCCGCAGAGAGGAGGCACTCACGTGACTCGCATCCTCCGACTCCTCGGCCGTGTTGACCTTCATGAGCGCTGCCAGGCGCGACAGCCTCCGGCCGCTGGAAGTGCCCTCCAGGCTGAAGAGCTGCCGCAGCAAGGAAAGGCAGTGGCTCTGCCGGAACAGCCAGGGCAGCCTCTCCCTCCTGCCACACAAGAGAAACCGCTGGGCCACAGCCACTAGCTACACAGGGCCAGGTCAGGCAGGGCCAGGGGAAGCAGGGCGACAGAGGAGGCAGCTGCACCTGCTCCCAGCAGGGCGGCAGCTGATGCAGGCCGGGCTGCAGGCGTGGAAGCGGCAGAGCCAAGAAGCACCACCGGGGAAAGATCGCTGCTGGCGAGAACGGGTTGGCACTACAGCCCAGGGAGGGCGAAGCAAAGCCGGGCGCCGCGAGGGAAAGGCTTGTTCTACGGCAGCCTTGCACCTGGCTGCAACCCCCGAGCTTCCTCCTTCTCACACCTCCCCTCCACTTACCCCTCCATGCCCACGTCCTGCTCCTCCCTGCCGGCTCCCTTTCCTCTGCAGCCTGTGCTCCCTGGGAACATCTCTCTGCTCTCACCCCCACCATCCCCCACAAGGCAACACGAGCCCGCTCCCCCCACCCAGGAGCCTCCAGGTCCCTCAGCAGCTTTCCCCATGCTAACACCTATGCTCAGGGAAAGTCTGGGCTTAAGCCGAGGCAGGTGTGGGCCTAGGTGCCCGGCACCACGCAGCAAACGCCTCTTCCTTCCCTTCTCTTTCCCTTCGGCTTCTTACCCTGCCTCTTGATGAAGGGAGGACTCTTTGTTCTTCCTGGGGGAGGCACGCTCTGACTTCTCCAGCAGAAACTGGAAGACGACGCCAGCTGAGGTGAGGGGCAATTTTCTCTTCAGCAGGCTCAATGCCTTCCTGAGCGTCTTCTTTGCCAGCTCCACGCAGCCCATGTTGTAGCAGACCTGCACAGGAGAAGGCTTCTTCAGACAGTCCCAAAGGGCTCCGACTGAGCACGCACCACATTTCAAGGCTCTGCCTGAACCGAGGCCGAGGCCGAGGGCCTCGACCGCTTTTGGCCGGAGGCTGAAGCGCTCACAGGAAAGGCTGCTGGTAGCGGCCGTGCCTCCAAATGCCAGGCCTATCGCCGCTGCCGCCACCCCCCACAAAGGCGTCCAACTCCACCCACCAGCAGAGCCCTCAGAACCTCCCTGGCACTTTACCTCCCCTTTCAGGCTCAGGAAGGTGGCTTCTTCAAAGCAGGCAAGCACATCGGCTTTCTCAGCCGCTGAGCTCCTCACGACCTCTGCTTTCTTCAGGTTCATAAAGGCCTTGGAACAAGCACACAGAGAGCAGGTGAGCGTCGGTGCAGAGCCTGCATCCAGCCCCATCGTTCCCAGTTGCCTCCAGCAGCTCTCTGAGGAGGGCACGCATCTGCCCCTGGCGATGCCCACCCTAACACAGCCCACGGGCACGAGTGCTCCTTCGCACCACCTCCTGGCGCGTGCGCCTTGTGCAAAGGGCCTGCTTCTCTGCCCCGCCTCCCTTGCCCCAGGAGAGGCAAACGGGGGGGAGAAGCCTGGCTCTGACGCCAGCGGTTCAGCCCCAAGTCCCCACAGAGGCACGTCCTAGTGCAATGGCAAAATCGGCTTGCCCAGGACAAGGCAACTGAGAGGCCTCCTTGTGCAGTGGGCTCCGGCAAGCAGGGCGACTCACCAGGTAGTTGTCGGAGACGTGCAAGTAGGCAGCCGCGCACTCCAGCAGGTAATAAAGGGCTCTGCCATCGTTGCCCATTGCCATGTGGTGGTGAGCCAGCGGCACAAGCACCAAATCCACAATGGCCCTGCATTCACAGGCACACGCGGCACCGGGCGTCCCTTTGGCCTTGCTGGGCACCGTAGCTACGCGTTCCGTCCTGGCCAGAAACTGCTCTGCCGCTCTACTCAGAGACAAAGATCACGCAGAAAGACGACGCACGCTAGCATCACCTATACCGCTCCGTCTGCCTAGACTAACAGCATATTCTAGCGCAGCACAAGCAAGGCCCTGTGCACACGCGCGTCATACGGGAGCGCTGGGTTTCACAGCCTTCCCAGGCGTGCAGAGGGCTGGCCGCTTATTCTTTCAGCCCCCCGCATTCACAACCACAGTTTCCCAGCAGCGTTCCACATTACAGTTGACACGGGCGACCCCCGAGTGGCCTGGCTCCCCCCATCCTTGCTCCGTCTTCCCCCTGTGCTCCTCCCTCCCTTCCGCTCTTGCCTTCCCTCCTCGCTCGAGAGCTGTGGCTCTGCCCTGACTGCAAGCCAGTACCACTCACTAACACAGCGCTTGGGCGCAGGATTCGTTTTCTTCCACTGCAGCAACGTCAACCCGCGCGCGCTGAGCAGTCTTCTCGCGCGCCGTAGCCCCAGAGCCCAAGGCGAGCGGGGCCAGGCAGGGCAAAACGGGGGCGAGGAGCAACATCGCCCCTTTCAAGCCCTAGCAAACTATTCCTTTGGCTTTAGCGGTAACAAGATCCACGAGGGCGCGATGCTGTTGGTGCCTTTGCTGACCCTGCTCTGGAGCAACGCTGCTCTTGGCCACAGGGAGGAAGTCAAGCAGGCCTTTCTGCCACCTTCCAGCAGCCCCCCTGCTCCCGCTGGCTGCTTTGCCCCTGCACACCTCGCAACATTGCTCTCCTACAGCTAGGAAGGCAGGGCTGGCTCCGCCCTAACGTGACCATCGTCACCCTGATCCCACTGGCTTCCTCCAAGAGGCTCATCTCCAGGGCCACCCCATCCCAGCTCCCACCCAACAGGCCAGCTCTTTCCTGAGCTAGAGTCACAGCCAGCAGGCACAACTGCAAACTCCACTTGCCCCCTCTGCAGACCCTGAGCCCGCTGACTTCCCAACGTAACCAAAACCTACTCTCCTCACCGAAAAGTCTCCTCCAAGAAGCTCTTCTCTTTCTGCAGGGCTTTTGCAGTACCTGGAAACAAAGCACGAGTTAAACGCTTCCTCACCTCACACGCGGGAAGAGCTGCATCTTGCCATGCTCCATCCGAAAGGGGAGGAGAGCAGAGTCAAAGGGACCGACGGCAGCTCTCTTCCTGGCCTCTTCCCCCGAGAGCTGCCTTCCCGGCAGGGCTGTTACGTTTTGGGCAAGCGTAGCACACCCACCAGGAAAGGCGCCTCAGCCTGCGGGGCCGGGGGGTGCACCGCAAGGCTCTTGTCACTGCAAGGACATGGGCTGCTCTCCGGTCATTCCAGGGAAACGCAGGAGGGCGTTCCGGGGCACAGAGGCTCTACGCTGTGCCCACAGCATGGCTCTGCTGGTGCAGCTGGCCTCAGTGCAGGACTAAGCTAGTCTCAGGGAGGCCTCTCCCCTCTGCTGACAGCATCCCTAGGCTTCAGCAAAACGCTTCTGCGGACGGCGCTTCCATTAATTGCGCAAGCACAGTGCGGAGGGCCCAGGCTCCAAAGCACGGCAGCTAGCATACCCGGAGTGGCACGGAGCTCATCCCTCTTCAACTCCTCCTTTCTGAGCAGGGAGGCCTCCCAGCTGGACGAGCAGCGTTCGCTGGCACGGTCGTCGCAGCTCTCTGCCTCCCGGGCGCTGCCGAGGGCCAAGCGGTGGAAGGCCACAAAGTCCCCTCCGCCGCAGCACTGGCACTTGTGCGCTTGCCTCTCCAGGAAGGCCGCGCACTTGCGGTGCATGGCCACCCTCTGTCCCTTGGGCCACAGCTCGTAGGCAGCCTCCCGCAGCAGTGGGGCGCAGAAGGTCAGGACGCCAGACTGCAGCCTCGCGGTCTTCTCGGTCTCGCCCAAGCACCGCTTCTGGGCACCTGAAAGGCAACGGGGCTTCACATCAGCCACAGCTGGGGCCACAGCCGGGGGACGAAAGACAGGCCTTGGCGTGGATCCTTGGCAGGAAACCAGCGCTCCTGCACTCGGAGCCTCGCAGCGCTAGGGTGAAAGGGACCCGTTTGCCTTGCCGACACCAGCACAGCCTGCGCAACAGGCTACTGCCCTGCGCTCTCCCTCCCAACGCACAGCCTTCAGCTGCACTCCCGCAAGCAGCTGCCGAGGCTGCTGGCAGCAGAAGCAAGGCCGGCCATTTGGCCCATTACACACCACCGGAGGGGGCAGTGCAGCGTGCCCTGGCGAGCCCCGCCAGGCACACAGCCGGGAGCAGCAGGAGCCTACCACGCTCCCGGGGGCGCATTATCACCACTTACCGCTCTCTTCCTCCAGAGAGGTGGCGGGCCCCTTGGTGGGAACACTGCTGCCTTCTGGCACCTTCCCAGCATTCAGCCACTTCAAGATGTTGCCTCTCACCAGGACATTCAACGCCTTGTTCATCTTGGTCCTGGTCCACCTGGGAAGGAGGCGTAACAGCAGCTCGGTGGTAAACGTCGGCCCGATGACGGCTGCGCACTTCAAGACCATCCGCTCCGAGGGCTTCATGCTGTCCACCGCAGCCAGCGCAATCCCTGTCCAAAACAAGCCACAGCTCTCTCTCTTGCCCCCTCCCAAGCCTGAGGCTGCCGAGGCTGCCTTAGCTTCCCCACACCAGACGCTACATTTGTAGCCTTCTTTCCTAGGGACCAAACCCCTTGGGCAGTCGCAACCCAGGGCACACAGACACCCAGCCTCTCTCTAGCCCATGCCCCGGGAAAGAACCTCCGTGCAGCCGCCAGCCGCCGCAGCGGGGCTCGGCCCCTCACCTTTCAAGGTGGAGGGAAGCACGATGCTCTGCAGGTTCACGTCAGGTCTGATGGTGCACACCCTGCGCTCCTTCCCCGCGCTGGAGCTCCAGGAGGCTGCGGCAGGGGAAGCCTCCGTTACAGAAGCTGAGCGGAGCAAGAGAGCAGCGTAAAGCGATTTTCAAAGGGAGACGATTCAGGCCGTCACCTCCTGCTTGCCCTCCATCTTCCACCCTTTAGCATTCATCCCCCCCCGGGCAGGTCTTACAGCAGCTGGGCCCTGCGCTCCGTGGCAGCATAAATCCACCGCGCGGCTGCACCCAAGGAACACTGCAGCCACGCCACTCTCCGCCCTGCTCCACAATAACCGCCCCCGTTCATGCTGCCTCCAGACAATACCAGGGCTTAGCTCAGTGCCAGGGAGCGTCTCTTCCCCTCCTTTGCCATTTTCTGCCCCGTCCGCATTGCTTCGCCCCACAAAGCCACCCAAACTCCCCAGCCTGTGCTTAGGCTAGCCCAGCAGCAAGGCATGCAGGAGCCCACGCCTGAGCCAGGCCAAGGCCTCTACTGCTGCAACACCAGCCTGGGCCAACTTCACAGGGGAAGCCCAGGGCAACAACGCGCTCTGGAAGATGCGCCACAGCAACCAGGCCGTCAGCCACAACGGCGCTTACTGAAGAGGCTCTCCCACTTGTCCTCCATTTTCTCGCCCTTCCGCAGCAGGTGGAACAAGAGCATGTCGTGGCGCTTAAGGTCGCTCAGCAGTTCCTCGCAGTAATATGGGATCCCGTAGCTTCTCTGCATCAGGAACCTGGAAAGGAGCAGATCCAGCAGGGACTGACACAGGCAAAGCAAGGTGGGACACGCTTCACACCAGCCTCTTTGCCACAGCTACACCTCCCTTTTGAACAGGCCAGCACTCCCACTGCCTTTGGCATCTGAGCTGCCCGGAAGATACAGCGGTTGCTGGAACGCGCAGGAAAAGAGTCGCGCGCAGTGCCCAAGGCACAGAGCTGCAAGCCTCGTCTCTCCTGGCCCCAACAGCCTAGATGCTCTCCGGCACCAGTGAGAGCCTCGGCCCCAGCAACAAATCGCCCCCCACTGCCCCATCACGTTCGTTCCCTCCTGCCCTCTGCAGCGGGTCAACCCCTCGCGAAGAGCTCCGAGGCCCCGCCTGGGACTTACGTCTCTAGGGCCCTGGGCACGCTGACAACTCCCAGCTCCCGGCAGGCTTTCTGCACAACAGCTGAAGCTTTCAGCTCTCCCAGATGAACGTGGGTCGTTTGCTGCAACTTCATGATGTCTGCTGCAGCTTCGCAGAGCCTCTGTCTTCCGTAGCGAGCAGGAGCAAAGCCCATGACCACAAAGAGCGGGACATCTCTGAGCACATGCGACATAACAGCCCAGGAGGCAGAGTCGATGTAGTGCGCGTTGTCGATGACAAACAGGACAAGCTCGTCTTCAACGATCTGAAACAAGCACGTTGGTCTGGGTGGATTCTGAGGGATTCTCAAGCATCTTCCACAGGACAGACTTTGGCCGGCCTCTCCCCACACAGAGGACGCGCAGAAGTCGCTCTCCTCTCCCCAGCTACCTCTTCGTTCGGAATCTCACCCGCTCTTCCGTGCTCCGAGACTCTTAAGCTCCCTCGGGCACGGTGGCACGGAAAGACACCGTTCCTCCTCCTCCGGAGCACATGCCCTCCAACTTCACAGGAGCAAAGTTATCAGGGGGCATGGCACGCGGAGTTTAGCCTCTGCAGGGCAATGACTCCGGTACACTGTCCTCCCACCAGCTCCCACCACTCTCCTGCAGAGCCCTCAGCCTGCGGCCTTGCTTTCCTTCTCTGACCCAGGATGGGGAGAACGGCTCACCTTCTGTAGCAGTTTCTTGAAAACCAACCCCAATTCCGTTGTCCTTTGAGCGCCGCTCATCTTGGACACCTTCTCCGACAGGGGAAACTGGCCAGAAGAGCAGAGTCACAGAGAAACAGCCTTTCAGGGCGGTTCAGCACACCTGCCCACCACGCAAGTCCAAGCGAGCAAAACGCCTCTGCTGCCCTCAGCATCTTACCTCTCCCCCCACACAGTGGAGAGGAGACGCAGCGCGCACGTCACCGGGAGCCTACAACGGAGGCCCTCTGCTGAGGGTCTCTGGCAGAGCTCTTGCAGGGAGGCATGAGGGGGGAGAAGAGCTTCTTCCCTCGCCGTGGCAATCGCGCGAGGGAGCAGGCTGCTCACGCACCAGTGAACTCAGCACCAGCTCATCGGCCCCCTCTCAAAGCCTCTCTGCAATGCCCTTTCCAGGCTGCTGAGCAAGACACCAGGAACTGCCTGCAGCAGCCTGGCACCTGCACTCACCCCTAACAAGGAGCCCCCTCGCCCCCCTCTTTGGACCCACAAACAGAAGCCCAGCCTGTGCTACCCTCCTGCTACTCCCACCACGGAGCTAAGCCCACTCCCCAGCACGGTGTCCCAACCACAACAGCCACAGGACGGCTCACAAGCAGGCCTTCGCCACGGCCACACAGGCCTCTCGCTCTCACCTTAACGACGAAAGGCACATTGAGGAGGCAGTAGCTGCTCTCTTCCACCAGCCCTTGGAGCTTTTCCTGCAGGGCGAGCTCTCTGGCACTGCACGATTTACAGGCCTGCAGGCCCATGGCCACAGCCAGCACCATGCGCATGGCAGAGTAGACCTGCTTCAGGTTGAGCTCCAGCGCTTCCACAGCCACTACCCTGCCATGCAGAAGCAAAAGGCACTGAGATTCAGAGAGGGACCCAAGCAGCCGCAGGCTTCTCACACTAAGCTCTAGGGGAGAGGCGGAATCCAGGGCCACTTGGGTTTCTTCTCTTGGCTCCGCAGCTACGGCCAAAAGCCCTGACTGAGCTCGGGCTCTACTTTGCTTGGGGCCTGGCCCAAAGAAGGAAGCTCAACAGCAGTGGCTCCAGCAGCCACCTCTAGCTCCCTCAAGAGGCAGCAGGAGGGCACGCAGCTGCTCCTCAGCAGCAGCTCCTGCAGGCCTTGCAGGGATGCTGCAGTCCAAGGGCCACGCACCCGGGCAGAGGGCAGAGGGGCTCCAGTAGCCCACGGACATCAGCGGCTGGGCAGCGAAAGCGTTCCACAGCTCCCGGTCAGCAACACTCACCTGAGCCCAGCAGCCTGGCCTAAAGAGGCAAGCTCCGTAAGTAAATGGCTCTTTCCAGAGCCCGTCACGCCCTCAAACGCCATGATGTGGCTTGCTTTCTTATCCACATAGGCTTTCAAGTAACTTTCAAAGAGGGCAATCTCCTCCTCCCGACCTGGGAAGGCAAACAAGAAAGCGACCCGTTGCAGCGAGCTGAAAAGCAAACAGCCGTCGGCACCCTTCTCTCTCGCCGCCGCAGCGGGTCAGTCGGACCCAAGGAAATCTCCTCCCCGATCCCAACTACGGCCATCCCTTTAGCCCTGAGGCTGTGAGCAACTGCACACTGGAAAGGTCCCGCCACGCTAGCTATGCAGCACGGCAGGGAGCATCCGGCGCACGCCTCACCCTGCTTCCCACCTCTAGCTGCGGCCCAACCCCAAAGACAGGAACCAGCTAGGAGCCAAGGTATGCACCAAACCCTTAGGGCCACGCCAGGCAACGCCATCCCTCGCAAAAGCTTCTCCGTTCCCAGAGCGGAACTAACAGGTACCGACGGCAACAAATTGGCCTTCAGCAGACCAAGGCGTTCTCCACCTACCGCGCAACGGGGAAGAGCTGGGCCTCTCCTTCGTAACATCCATGCCAAACATGCTAGCGGGAGGAAGAGAAAAACAAAAGCCAATGAAGTAGGCAGAAGCTGGAGGACGTAGAGCCACGCGTGGAGCTGAGGGTGCGCTCCCGGGGACCCGCTCGTCTTTCGAGCCGGAGCGAATCCTGCCCACGCTCCCACTGGCCCAGCAGAGAGCGCAAACACCAAACGAGCACTAGCAAAGCTGCAGCCAGGAAGAAGCCCAACGGCCACAGTGGGACACCACACAGCATCAAGACTCGAGCGCCACAGGCCAAAGCCCAAGGAAGCGGAGACACGAGCAAGAAGCCAGGCAGTGCCGCTGGCTAGCACACTGCTGCACCCCGCAGGACAAGCCAAACAAGTCTCTGGTCCTGCCTACTGCTTCCCTGGCCTTTGCTCACAGGCAGCGCTTTCGAGAAGCGGGGCCCTGCAACAGCTGCTGTCAAGGCAAAGACGGGCAAGAAAAAACACTTCAAGCCACGACGTGCAACAGGACGACAAGGGTCACTTCTTGGGCCAAGGCGCCAAGCACCAGGCACCTTGGGCTCGAGTTCTTCTGAAGTTGCAAGGGGACGGCAACGTCAACCTTCCAAACGGCCTCCAAAGAGGATGCCAAACCCTGGCCCAGGGGAACACCTGAACTTTCACCAGGAGGCACTCAGGAACTGAGTCCTGGCCTGACCAAAAGCTTTCCGGGAGCGTCATGCTCGGAAGCAGCTGGGAGAAAACCTCCCTGGGGCAGAATTGCCACTGCGTTAGTCTTGCGCGCAATGGAGCAAGCACAGGGCAGAAAGCACAGCTGGAAGCCGTTTGGACCGGGGCTGCAAGGCCCCTCTGTGCCTACGGACACCTAAAAGCCTTCTCCACCCCTCCGGCATCACTCCCCGTCTCCTTACAGCAGGAGGCACCAGCGTAGGCAGGCCAAAAGCGTACCCGTGCTCTGCCTTTCCATCTTCTCAGCCCCAGCGATGGGAGGGGTGGGCGGGGGCCAGCTCTGCACAACTCCTCTTGGCGGACCAAGACTGGACCCTGTGTGCCACCCTGCCCCCAACCAGCCCGCTCAAACAGGACACTCACCACTTCGCCGACACCCCCAGGTATTGATACACGGGGCCAGGATCGACAACCCCCTTCATCTTTGCCTCCGGCAGCTCCTCGAAGCACCATCGGGGCAGCCTAGAGGCTGCGTACGTCGCTGCGTCACAGGACACCAGCCCAGGGTAGTGCTCCATCAGCCGGGCTGCCAGATTCACCTTCTGGCCAATGACTGCCGCAGAGAGAGAGCACGCATTCACGTACCTATGAAACCAACCCGCTCCACCCTTCACCGCCAACGGCTGCATCGCCTCCAGCACAGGCAAGCCCCAAACCGTTGGCAGCACAACCAGCAGGAACAACAAGGCTCTGAGCCTGGTCCCCCGCACCGCAGCGGCGCCCGCTCTGCCTCCCTCATTCCCCACAGGACACAGGCCAAGGCCTCGTCCCAGCCCAGCACATACGGGCAACAGGGTGTTCCCTGCCGCTCTGCCTCTTCCTTTGACACGCTGCTCCGGCTGAACAGACCCAGCCCAGCCACCCGCTCCTCAGCCAAACCCCTCGTACCTGTGTATTCGTGCCTCACGCGATGGCCTACGACTCCGCAGAACACCGTCCCGCTGGTAACCCCGACAGACACGGCCCTGACACACACGGAGAGCGACAGGCGCTCAGCAGCGCCCGCGCACAGGCCTGCCTGCCCACCTACCTTCACCCCTTCACCCGGCTCCCCTCGCACCACCTCCCGCCCTGGCAGGGCAGACCTCGGGGACCTGCAGAGCTCCGCAGCGTAACGCCCCCAGGTGAAAGGGGCTCCCGAGAGCAGCCAGGCAGTTTTCAACCCTTCCCCTAAGGCCTCACAGCTGGGACGGGCGGAAAGTCCCTGACTCCAGCCAGCCTCAGCACGCCTCCTCGGCGCGGGCAAGAAGGGCACCTCTCAGGGCACTGTCTCCTTCCTCCCAGGGACAGAGGAGGCCAAGCTAGAGGGCACGTCTCGCTGAGAAACCATCCCTCCCTCCTTCCCCCGCGCAGTCCCAGGCAACGCGCCTCCCCACTCACTCGATTTTCCTAGGCCTCGAGGAGCACGCCTTGGAGATTTGAACAGCGCTTTCCAAGGCGTGAACGCTTTCGTCGGGCAGCTTCTCTCCAGGGAGTCCAAACACGCACAGGAACGTGCAGCCCTGCCAAGGACAGCGGCAGCACAGCTTGGGACAGCGCCTACGGCAAACGGCTCATGCCGTGCGAGTCGAGCCGCTGCCGAGAGCAGCAGAGCTTCAGGGCAACCCCCAGCCAGAGGGTGCTGATCCCAGCGCCGAGGCAGAGCTGCTTCTCCTTTCCCCGCTGCTCAGTAGACCGAGAGAGCCACTGCCCTCTCGTTTGCTGCCCACACTTTTGCGGGGTGGGCTCCTCCCCCACACTCACTTTATCAAACATGGAGATTTTGTTGATCTCGCCCTTGTGAGGACGGATGATCTCCAGCATCATCACGCTGCTGTCCTGGATAGCCTTGCAGATCTGCGTTAAGTTGACATCGGCAGCAAACTGCAGCTTGACAAAGAGGCAGGTGACCGGCCGTAGCTCGGACAAGTAGTCCAGGGGCTGTCTGTCATCAATCTGGAAGACGAGAGCAGCACACCTTCAGCAGCCAGCTCTCCCCGAGAGCGGACTGCCCCCAGCAAACACCAAGCAAGAGCCCCCACGTGGGCAGCAGCACGCGCTCTCAGCGGAAGGAATAACTCCTCCCCTCGGGGCAAAATAAACACAGCTCCCGGCAGCTGTGGCCATACCTTCCTCAGAACAGATGCGGGGACGTACTTCCGCAGCAACTTCCCCAGAGCATGCCGAGGGGCCAGGGAAACAGCAGGCCTCAGGATGCCTAGGGAAGGAAAATCCAGGCGGTCACTGGCAGGCTGGCACTACGAGCCTGCCTAGGGAAAAGCAGTTGGAAAGCAGGGGCCGGCACTGGAACTCAGGGAGAGAAAGTCTCCTCCAGTTGCACATTTCTTCCTCCTGCAGGTGCTCAGCCAGAGCAGGCCCCTGGAAGCAGGGGGAAGCAGCGAGTGCCTCCGCTGAAGCGCACCAGGGCCAAAGGCACAAATGCTGACTGCAAGGGGGAGAGGGCAGAGGGCGTTCCTCGCTGGCCCCTGAACAAGCCCGCCCCCACCTTTCTGGGCAGCCACAGAACGTCATGAACACGGGCCTCACCTGACGCCTCAGGAGAACTGTAGTTCAGCTGGGCTCGGGTAAACTTGGAGAAGATGTCTTCGCGTTCCGACAGAGACATCCGTTCCATGCCTGTAACCTAAAGGCACACAGTACAAAAACGCGTCGAGGACAGCTCCAGGACCCACAGAGGACAGTACCCGTTGAGGCAAACTCTTCCAGCGCCTCCTGACCCCCTCTTCAAAGCCACCCAGCAGAATCCAGAGACAACCCTGAGACAAAACTGCTCCCCAGCAGCTACTGCTCCCCACCTACGGGAGCACCTCTACACCTAGAACTCCCTCCACGCGCGTCTCCTCGCCCTTCTCACACCTTCCTCCCTCACAGCCACGTCCACGCCCAGGCCCTCAGAATTGCTCCAGAGGCCGTCCCACCCACCTTCACAGCGCTTTGGCCTTTAAGGCTCTTGGTCTTGATCTGGTTCCGGTTACAGAGCTCCCAGCAGCTGGGTGACAGGATCACGTCACTTGCATTGGCAAGGTTTTGGGCCTGCCACACTTCACCCACGGCCTGGCCAAGGATCAGGAAGTGCTGCTGCTTTTTGTCTCCAACAGTCAGGAGGGACATATGCCCTGCAGAGATCCCTGGGGAGAGACAAGCACAACTGATGCAGAGAGCATTTTTACCTCCACAGCCCGCCACAGCTCAGCTCCTCCCAGGCCAACTTTGAAGCTCGGCCCTGGAGCCAGGCTCTTCCGCTCAACTGCTTCGAGCGCAGGCGTCCCACTTGATGGATTCAGGATCGATCGTGGCCGGGGAGGGGGTCCTAATCAGGGGCCCCACACCGGCACGTTGGCCAGCCACCGGCTCACTTTGCATGCAGGCAGCTCGTGAACGCCTGCCTGAGAACGCGCAGCAGCCTAACGCAGCACTCCCCGTACCTATCTTCAGTCGGAGCTTCAGACCCACGTCCGTCTCACGGATCCTGTACTTCTCCTGGATTTGCTGGCTACACTGCAGCACCAGGCTGATGGTGTCTCTCAGCTGCGCGTGCTTTGCTCTCCACAGCACCAGCACAGCATCCCCTGGGGAAAGCGAGGGGACAGGGACGGCTCTCGTGACACCTGACGCTCCCTGACCTGCACCCACCGGCCGGGACAGCGGAAGCCAGCAGGCGTGCCAGGGAAAACGCGTTTGGGTGAAGGCCTCCTCCTCAACTACAGCACCCTGGCCACAGGCACACCTCCCCCTCTGCCCCGCCAGCTACAACTGCAGCCACGCCGCCAGGGCCCGGGACGGCAGCTCCCCCTGGGCACCTGCGTGCCAGCAGAGCCACCCCTCGGGGCTCTGCCGGCTCGCGCCTCTGTCTCCCCTCTCCCCTCGCACTCGTCTGCAGCTGCAGCAGACGAGGCCACGTCTCTTTTACGCACACGGACCTGCAAACTTCAAGATGTCTCCACCAAAAGCCAGCAGCTCTGCAGACCAAAAAAAAAACACAAGAAGAGCTGCAGCTAGGCCTTCTTCAGGAAGGCCGCAGGACAAGCCGCTCTGCTCAGACAGCAGCACAAGAGCAGCGGTGCTTTGGGGGCACAACTTAGCAACCGTAGCAGCTACACTGCTCACAGGGACCACAGCCCTGGGACCTACGCTCCTGTGCCCTGTGACAAGGCCCCAGGGAAGGCAACGCACACTTTGGTCAGCGCCCCCATCCCCAGCTCATTTGGGCACTAACACTGGCTAGATGCCCCCGCTCCCCCCTGCGCCCCAACACCAGCAAAATCTTCCTCCATCACTGAACAGCGGTCACTCCACAAGCCCAAGGGTGGGTGCTGAGAAAGCGGGCACCTCCTTAGTCTTTGTGGGGAGCAGAAAGCACCTGCCAGAAGAGCCCAGCTGCTCTCGGCGGCTCTCAGCCCCATAGGAACCCCCAGCCCGCGCAAGGAGGAGGCGGCGGCGGCAGCAGCAGCAGCAGCAGCAGCAGCAGGCTGCCCAGCACCTCCCTCTCGTCGTGCCCCAATCCCACACAGTCCTGCAGAACGGCACTTACCCTCCAAAATGTCACCCATGTAGCGATTGAGGGTTTGCGTTACCTCATCCGCACCCCGCTCTATGCTGATGCTCTGGCTGAATTTCTCTGTCAGAGCAGTGAAACCTGCAACAGGGACACACAGGCACAAAGAAATCAGGACGCGTCTACAGGGCCAAAGGACCTGGCACTTTCCACGTCGCTTTCAGCCAGCCAAGAGCACCACGCTCCGGGAGAACCCAGGCGCGCCCCTGACAGCAGCCACAGCCCTCTAATTCCACCCGCGCTTCTGAGCGCTCGCTGACGGGCGCCTTCCCCATGCTCACACCCACCCGTTACGCCTAGCTCCTGCACTTGGCTGCCACCCTCCAGCGCGTCCCCCGGCTGCCTCCCCTCTTGCCTACAGCCAGGCAACACCCTGAGCTAGAAAGCCCACGAGGCCTTGGCCAACTAACGCAGCACCTGGCCAGCCAGCTCCTCTGCGCAGCAGCTGCTCCTCCAAGTTGGCCCTGACAAAGACTAACAAGGGGGAGGCAAGGCAGCCAGGCCTCCTCTCCCAGGCCTCCATGAGCCAGAGCCTGGCCCACCTCACACCTCCCCAAAGCTCCAGAGAGAGCACTGCAGGCAACAGCGCGGGCCCAAGCTGCTGCTCCGGCAGCCTCAGGGCTCCCTAACGCACGCTGCTCGGAGCAGACGGCTGACCACAAGCAGGCCGCAGGGCTGCTGCCAGCAAAGACCACCCCCGGGCTGTGACCTCAGCTACGTCCGAGCGCTACTTCCCCAAAGCGGAAGACCTCAGCGGCAAACGACATCTCCTTTGACCCCTTCTCTACCACAGGCGGGACGACCAGGGCTCCAAAAGGCCCGCTAAGTCCCAGCGGCTCGGGTCGGGGACTCCTCCTCAGTGCCCGCCCTTCATAACGCTTTGACCCACCTGACACATCAGCAAAGAGCAGCACTCCATGGAAGTTCTGAACGCAACGGTTCTCCTGCTTCAAGTCCTCAGACAAAAGCAGGTCGGGGACGTAAGCAGCTACTTCCCCCAGTTCTGAGCAGTGCTTTGACCTTCGCTCCCAGGCACAAGACATCGTCAGCGCCCTGGGGTACCTGCGGTACCTCAGTACGAGACGACCCACCGTGCCCACCAGGGAGGACGACCAGACACCACTGCACAGCGTTGCGCACTGGCCTTTGGGAGGCGCGGCTGGCCCTCTGTCACCAAGGGGCCGGGGGAGGTCACAGTCGGCTCACAGTGACATCGTCCGCGTGTCATCATTTACCTGTCCACTGTCGCCTACGCTGATCCGGCTAACAGTGACAGCCTCGGCAAGGCACCGCTTACCCAGCAACTGCCGGGAAGCTGCCCCCCGCTCCCTCCCTACGCCGAGCCGGTTGCTCAGAGGTGGCTAGCGCGACGCAGTTGTCTCCCGTACAGAGCTGAAGGAGGCTCGCACGGCGACTGACCTCCACCCGTGGCCGAAACAGCAGCTGCTTCCCACGTTCCCAAGCGCAAAGGGCCTCACAGACGTGCTGACAGCCAGCAGCCCAGGCTTCCCCAAAAGCACGGCCACTGCAGCACGCAGCTGGGCGTTTCCGGGGCTGCTCGGAGGACTTGTATTTCTTTGCAAAAAGAAGTGGGGCTTTCCCGGGGGGGCAGCGGGGGACACAGCCAACCTCCATCCACACGGCTCCTGGGGGAGGCCGGGAGGAGATGGACAGGGCTGGGCCAGGACCACGGCGCACCGACGTATCAGAGAGGGCAAGACAAAGTCCAAAGCCGCAGCAGGAGGCAGCTCCAGGTCCCTGCTCCGAGTGAGAACGCTGTTGTAAACCTTGCAGGCCCCAGGGAAACAGAGCCACGCTGGGCACCCTGGCTCACGCACGGCCCTCTGCCTCCAGGCAGGCAAAGGCAGCTCCCCGTCCACCTTAGCCGCTGCCCCGAGCCACACAACTGCTGCCACCAAAGCAGCAGCACTGAGGAGAGCCGGGCTCTACGGGGGACGAGGGCTAGCAGCCAAGGCCGCGCTCCGCGCGCGCCAAAGCTGCCCTTCTCCCCAGTCGCTCAGAGGAGCAGCTGCACGAGTTGGCGTGCCTGCCACACGGTGACACTCAGCGGCTGCTTGCCCAGGCAGCCTCCAGTGTCCCTCTCGCACTGTGCCTCTCCCTCAGGCAATGGCCAGGCGAGGGAGCACCAGCCCCTCCCAGGCCTGGGGGACCAGGGGCTTTAGACAAGCCTGTGCCCTTGCGCTGCTGACCTCAAACAGCAGAGCACTTGGCAGCAGAAACCAGCCTGCCTTCTTTCCTGCTGCCTCAGCACTCAGAGAGAGGCTACCAAGATGGTCTCTCTTCTTGCCTCCAGAAGGCTCCCCCTGCTGCCTCGGGGCCCACCAAAGTCTCCCAAGCAAGCACAAGTCACTTGCACCCAACACACACAACTGCAACCTGCTGGCGACAGCCAGGCACACACACCGAGCCAGGCCCAGGTTCGGAACGCTGCTTGCCAGCCCAGCTCACACGCTTCCTCCTTCCTCCTTCCCACGAGGCAGGCAAAGCGGTCACCCCTACGGGAGACTGACGATGCAGGCCGACCGAGCAGGCTTGCTCTGCCTCCTCAGGAAGAGCGCGCAGCAGCGTGACGACGCCTAGGCCAACGCTCTCTCTTGCCAGTGAGCAGCAAGGGCTGGCTGCTCCCCAAGGCAAGCTCAGCTGGGAGCTGGGCCGACCCCAGCACAAGCAGCGCCCTCGCCCACAGGGGCATCCCTCTTGGCTACATCTATATGCACACACGTACATCCATTCTCCACTAAGGAGCTCTCATCCGCATCAACCAGAGAGGGCAACAGGATGAGGCCGCTAGTGCTGTTGACTTTTCTGACTAGGGAACACTTCCAACCAGTCCCGCTTCCAGAAAAACACCCTCCCACCCTCCCCACCTCAGCAACCACTTGGCCCTACACCAGGGCCAAGCTCCTCCTGCAGCCGGCTCAAGCGCTTACACAGCGCCACAGGCAACTGCACTAGGGCCAGGGGGAGAGAATTTCTTGCACTGCTTTACAGCCCTCGACTCTTGTGAGCACTAGCAACGGGGGTGGTGGCTTCCCCGCCGCCTAGCTTTCCCAATAAACCACAGGCCAGAGACTCTCGTGGCACGCCTTCAGCGTCCTCTTGCTGTGGTCTGTGACTCCATACAGAACGCTGAGATGATGGCAGTGTTTCTTTATTTAACCCCTGGAAGAGCATCCTCGCTCGGCCGTGCTGGCAGCTTCAGCAGGTACCTGCAGCTACAGACTTCAGGCTTTGCTTGCTTCAGCTGGGGAAAACGTGGCGCTGTCTCCAGCCACAAGTCTCCCACGGGGCCCTTGCCAGTGAACCACCGCTCCTGAGGAAAACAAAAGCCCAAGTGAGAGCCGCGAAGAACAGGAGGTCCCCAGAGCCACAGGCGCGGTCCGGGAAGGCAAGCGAGGCCTCTCGCAGTAGCTTCTTCCACCCATCACCCAATTTGCCGTGCTGCAAAAGCCTATCAGGGAGGGCAAGGAGAGGGAACGCAAAGGAAACCTCCTCCAGCCAGGTTCAGGCTGGCTCCCAGAGCTGGCTCAAGGGAGAGGCAGAGATTCCACTCCACCGCTCCTCAGCCCAGCAGAGATGCTGGGAAGGAGCGGCATGCTGCAGCGCCTGCTGCTCCCTCGCGTGTCCTTCCAGCCCCTCCTGAGGGAAGGGCATCGCAGCTGCCACTGCCCTCCTGCTGAGGAGGGCTAGCAGCCCCTACCAGCTCGCCAAGGACTTTCGGCACACGCTCCTGAAGCTCGCTGGGGGCTTTCCCTACGTGGACCTGCCGGAGGACAGTCCGCGCCACCTTCTCCTAGGGCATGCCAAACCTCTGCCCAGGGAGCAACTCAGAGGCAAAGAGGATCCACTTACAGCGCTCATCTCCAGCCAAGTCTTCTCCAGGAGGTTGCCATTCGCCTCACAGGCTTGGAGGCCCTGCCTGAGGCACAACAGGCTCTGGTCTTTGTTACCCAGCATGCAGAAAACGTACGCTTTCAGATGGTAGGCTCTGGGGTAGAAGACGGGGCTTGTAGAGCACCGAGCAAAAACCTCTTCCACAAGCTACCGAGAGAACAACGGAGAGGCACGTCAGCAGAAGTCATCGAGCTGGGCGATGGCTCGGCACTGAGGACCGCACCTATTCCCCAAAGGGGAAAGCAGCCGCAAAGGCACAAGGAGCACGCAGCTAGCAAGGCTGAGATACCACACAAGTCTCTCCCGAGCCATAAGCCCTCACATGCAGCAGGCATTTCAGCAGGGCTCACTAGCTAGCTCATGGCTGGGCAAGTCTCTTCTCCTGTCTTGCAGACCATTCCCATCCCCACAAGGGAATCCTCACGTGCCCAGGAAGACCCCCCGTCACCTCACTGCCTTCTCTACCACCTCTTGCTGCCGCCCCATGGGGGAGCAGCCTCTTGCCATGTTCCTCTCTAACCCACTACCACACTCTGCCTCTAGCCTGGCTCCATCCCAGCGCGGCTGCTTCGCCCTGGCCTTGCCAATCCACTGCTGCTCGCAACACAGCTTTCCCTAGAGGCCCCTCACAGCGTGCACACCCCCCTCCTCCTCTTCCCTCACCCTTAGAGCCCTGCTGCGGCTCTCCCGGGCCCTCGCCGAGCTGCGCTCAATGTCCTTCCGCAGCACCAGCGTGTAGCACTCCAGGAGCCGGCTGCATGCTTGGGTGGCCAAAACGGAGGCGTCAGCTCTCTTCAGCAGCCTCTTGGCCTTTTCAAAGGGCTTCTGGAACTCGGCCCACTGCCCAAGCCTTCCAAACCTACACCGTCCAGAGAGAAACACACACACACACACACACACGTTTTGTAGAGTACTTGATCAAGTACTCTACACCCCAGCGACGGCCGCCTTGTTGGACAGGGCACGGGGGACACGACAGGCCCAGAGCTCCCACCTCCCCTGCCAGAACCACTGCCTGGGCCTCTCGCCAGTCTAAGCACCTCTGTAACTTACCAAAGAGCCAGGGACGAATACAGTCCAAGCAGGATGCTGTTGTGCGAGCTGAGGATGTGGTTTGCTTCGTTCTGCTCAACGAAGCTCCTGCACTCTTCAAATGACTTGTACTCCCAGCCTGTAATACAAATGCATCGCAGAGAAGCAGTGCCGCCCTCCGCTGCCTTGTTTTCCCTCGGGCATTCGTAGCAGGACAAAGCTCAAGCACAGCTGGAGAATTTCTGGGCAGGTAAACCACTCAGAGAGCAAGCAAAACCAAACAGGAACAAGGCAAGGGCTGGAGTTCTAGCCTAGCTCCTCAGGGCTAGTCAAGCGCCACACAAATATCTATTCCCTTTTCTTCAGCAGCTTTCGAGCGCTGACAGACACACGCTGCCATTGACCAGCAAGCGACAGCCACTCCAGAGCGTAGGCTGTTAGATGCCTCCTGGTCAGGCACATCCCCCAGCACTGCTAGGCCCGCCTCCCCAGGAGCCAGAGCAGAGCGAGCCTGGGAAGAGGTTTCAGAAAGGGGAATCTCAAAACACGGGAAGCAAAGAGGGAAATTGCCAGCATTTTGAAATCACTCTGGGATCACCTGTAGAACATGCAAACAAAGACAGGGGAGGCAGGAAAGACAGACAAAGACACACCCAGAGCCAAAGAGCCCGGGACTCGGCCCAGGAAGTGAAAGCGTGGCTGGAGGCTCTGGCGTCCGTGTTGTAGCAGGAGAAAAAGCATCTTTGCAAGCCTCCTGGCTCTCTGGGGCCCTCCTCACTGAGCACTTACCAGCGTAAAGCAACAGGTCGAAGCAGCAGGAGAAGAAGTATGCCTGCCCAATGATGCTGTGCTCTGCAGCCACCTGCTTCTCGAGCCTGCGCAGCACTTCCTCACATTCTGGGTACCTGCGGAGGAACACAGCGAGCCTCCATGGAGCCTCTCTGCGGGGTGGGATCCCAGTCACCACCTCCGGACGCTCCCCGCTCCCCTTCCCATCATCCCGCTCTCCCTGCGCTGCTCTTTCTGGCATCGCCATCAGAGGTTCTCCATCAGACAGTTGTTCATCTTTTGGCAACAAGTCTCCGGAGAAAGGCCTCAGGGACCCCGGCCCAAACGGCAAGCCCCGGAGCAAAACTCAGGCATCCTTCCCATGCAAGCCAGTGCTTTCCCATTGGCCCAGCAGCAGAGCTACTCACCTTTCCATCAAAGTCTTTGTCAGGAAAAGCAGGCCAAAGAGCACGCACAGCTCCCCACTGCCCTCCGCACTCGCCCACATGACGCGTTTGCTTCGGAAACTGCTCCTCTCGAGACCTCCCCCTGGACGACTGCCGTCTCGGGCACCGGTGCCGCGTGGCATGGAAAGGCCCGCATCCACCCAACCAAACATGGCTAGCGCCCCCAACACAACGAGCGCCTCCCTGCGCTAGGCTCGCTCCTAAACCAGGCCTGGGAATTGCCTGCGGCAAGCGCTACCTGGCAAGGGCCAGAACCGAGCCAGCAACTGTTCCAGCAGTTTCACAGCACACACTCACGCTCCCCAACAGCCAGCCACGGTCCTTGGCATTGTTTAATTTACCAGCGTCCATACAGCCAGCGAGTATCCAATAAGAAACCAAGCAGCCCTCTTTGCTGCGCGCAGAGAATGACACAAGAAGGATCTCAGGTGGCCCCCCGACCCTGCGCAACCAGCAGTCTGTCCCGCAGCAGCATTACCTCATCTGCAGAAAGAGCGCCGCAAAGAGCGTGGCGAGAACCTCGCAGTCCAGGTCGGGCTTCTCCAGCTCCATCCACAGGCTCTTGGCGCGATAGCCTGCCAAGAAAACAAGCAGGCTCGCACAGGCTCCCTCTGCGGAGATGCCTTCTCGCAGGCAGCGGGGGCAGTACGTACCTACGTCGACAGAGAGGGGCAGATTCCCCAGGCTGAGGTTCAGATGGCTCAGGGCCTGGGCAAATTTGGCGGCCTTTAATACCCCTCCTCCAAAGAGCTCGACGTCAGAGCTAAGCTGGATGGCCGCCCGCCCGTACTGCAGCCACTCTTCCTGGCAGCCCAGGTCCTGGCAGCACCGCGCATATTCCATGTAGGACAACAGGATCTAAAACGGTCCAGACAGGAGACTGTACAAGACTGAATGTCGCCAGGGTGATTCTCTGGCCTAGACGGCTCAGGGCAGAAACCCAACGGCCAGCTTCTCTCTTCTCTTCTGCTCTCAGGGCTCTCACCCCTACGACAAACGCTTCTTAGGACTGCCGCTGCTAACTGCGGCCGTGGCGAGACGAGGGCCCCAGCGGGGTGCTGCCTTCAAGCCACAACCAGCCCAACGCTTACAACGGTGAAACAAACGCCATGAGAGCGACTACCAGGAAGAAGAGCAACGCACGTCTGCTGGAAGTTTGTAAAGCAAAGTTCAGGGACGGGTACCACTCCGTCGCGTTTGGCCTCTTCTTGCCGCCCCGGGCAGACCCTGCTGGTACTCTAGGCGGGCCAGGGGAAAGGAGCTATGTCAGAAACGCGTCTGCTGCCGCAGAGAGGAGGCACTCACGTGACTCGCATCCTCAGACTCCTCGGCCGTGTTGACCTTCATGAGCGCTGCCAGGCGCGACAGCCTCCGGCCGCTGGAAGTGCCCTCCAGGCTGAAGAGCTGCCGCAGCAAGGAAAGGCAGTGGCTCTGCCGGAACAGCCAGGGCAGCCTCTCCCTCCTGCCACACAAGAGAAACCGCTGGGCCACAGCCACTAGCTACACAGGGCCAGGTCAGGCAGGGCCAGGGGAAGCAGGGCGACAGAGGAGGCAGCTGCACCTGCTCCCAGCAGGGCGGCAGCTGATGCAGGCCGGGCTGCAGGCATGGAAGCGGCAGAGCCAAGAAGCACCACCGGGGAAAGATCGCTGCTAGCGAGAACGGGTTGGCACTACAGCCCAGGGAGGGCGAAGCAAAGCCGGGCACCGCGAGGGAAAGGCTTGTTCTACGGCAGCCTTGCACCTGGCTGCAACCCCCGAGCTTCCTCATTCTCACACCTCCCCTCCACTTACCCCTCCATGCCCACGTCCTGCTCCTCCCTGCCGGCTCCCTTTCCTCTGCAGCCTGTGCTCCCTGGGAACATCTCTCTGCTCTCACCCCCACCATCCCCCACAAGGCAACACGTGCCCGCTCCCCCCACCCAGGAGCCTCCAGGTCCCTCAGCAGCTTTCCCCATGCTAACACCTATGCTCAGGGAAAGTCTGGGCTTAAGCCGAGGCAGGTGTGGGCCTAGGTGCCCGGCACCACGCAGCAAACGCCTCTTCCTTCCCTTCTCTTTCCCTTCGGCTTCTTACCCTGCCTCTTGATGAAGGGAGGACTCTTTGTTCTTCCTGGGGGAGGCACGCTCTGACTTCTCCAGCAGAAACTGGAAGACGACGCCAGCTGAGGTGAGGGGCAATTTTCTCTTCAGCAGGCTCAATGCCTTCCTGAGCGTCTTCTTTGCCAGCTCCACGCAGCCCATGTTGTAGCAGACCTGCACAGGAGAAGGCTTCTTCAGACAGTCCCAAAGGGCTCCGACTGAGCACGCACCACATTTCAAGGCTCTGCCTGAACCGAGGCCGAGGGCCTCGACCGCTTTTGGCCGGAGGCTGAAGCGCTCACAGGAAAGGCTGCTGGTAGCGGCCGTGCCTCAAAATGCCAGGCCTATCGCCGCTGCCGCCACCCCCCACAAAGGCGTCCAACTCCACCCACCAGCAGAGCCCTCAGAACCTCCCTGGCACTTTACCTCCCCTTTCAGGCTCAGGAAGGTGGCTTCTTCAAAGCAGGCAAGCACATCGGCTTTCTCAGCCGCTGAGCTCCTCACGACCTCTGCTTTCTTCAGGTTCATAAAGGCCTTGGAACAAGCACACAGAGAGCAGGTGAGCGTCGGGGCAGAGCCTGCATCCAGCCCCATCGTTCCCAGTTGCCTCCAGCAGCTCTCTGAGGAGGGCACGCATCTGCCCCTGGCGATGCCCACCCTAACACAGCCCACGGGCACGAGTGCTCCTTCGCACCACCTCCTGGCGCGTGCGCCTTGTGCAAAGGGCCTGCTTCTCTGCCCCGCCTCCCTTGCCCCAGGAGAGGCAAACGGGGGGGAGAAGCCTGGCTCTGACGCCAGCGGTTCAGCCCCAAGTCCCCACAGAGGCACGTCCTAGTGCAATGGCAAAATCGGCTTGCCCAGGACAAGGCAACTGAGAGGCCTCCTTGTGCAGTGGGCTCCGGCAAGCAGGGCGACTCACCAGGTAGTTGTCGGAGACGTGCAAGTAGGCAGCCGCGCACTCCAGCAGGTAATAAAGGGCTCTGCCATCGTTGCCCATTGCCATGTGGTGGTGAGCCAGCGGCACAAGCACCAAATCCACAATGGCCCTGCATTCACAGGCACACGCGGCACCGGGCGTCCCTTTGGCCTTGCTGGGCACCGTAGGTACGCGTTCCGTCCTGGCCAGAAACTGCTCTGCCGCTCTACTCAGAGACAAAGATCACGCAGAAAGACGACGCACGCTAGCATCACCTATACCGCTCCGTCTGCCTAGACTAACAGCATATTCTAGCGCAGCACAAGCAAGGCCCTGTGCACACGCGCGTCATACGGGAGCGCTGGGTTTCACAGCCTTCCCAGGCGTGCAGAGGGCTGGCTGCTTATTCTTTCAGCCCCCCGCATTCACAACCACAGTTTCCCAGCAGCGTTCCACATTACAGTTGACACGGGCGACCCCCGAGTGGCCTGGCTCCCCCCATCCTTGCTCCGTCTTCCCCCTGTGCTCCTCCCTCCCTTCCGCTCTTGCCTTCCCTCCTCGCTCGAGAGCTGTGGCTCTGCCCTGACTGCAAGCCAGTACCACTCACTAACACAGCGCTTGGGCGCAGGATTCGTTTTCTTCCACTGCAGCAACGTCAACCCGCGCGCGCTGAGCAGTCTTCTCGCGCGCCGTAGCCCCAGAGCCCAAGGCGAGCGGGGCCAGGCAGGGCAAAACGGGGGCGAGGAGCAACATCGCCCCTTTCAAGCCCTAGCAAACTATTCCTTTGGCTTTAGCGGTAACAAGATCCACGAGGGCGCGATGCTGTTGGTGCCTTTGCTGACCCTGCTCTGGAGCAACGCTGCTCTTGGCCACAGGGAGGAAGTCAAGCAGGCCTTTCTGCCACCTTCCAGCAGCCCCCCTGCTCCCGCTGGCTGCTTTGCCCCTGCACACCTCGCAACATTGCTCTCCTACAGCTAGGAAGGCAGGGCTGGCTCCGCCCTAACGTGACCATCGTCACCCTGATCCCACTGGCTTCCTCCAAGAGGCTCATCTCCAGGGCCACCCCATCCCAGCTCCCACCCAACAGGCCAGCTCTTTCCTGAGCTAGAGTCACAGCCAGCAGGCACAACTGCAAACTCCACTTGCCCCCTCTGCAGACCCTGAGCCCGCTGACTTCCCAACGTAACCAAAACCTACTCTCCTCACCGAAAAGTCTCCTCCAAGAAGCTCTTCTCTTTCTGCAGGGCTTTTGCAGTACCTGGAAACAAAGCACGAGTTAAACGCTTCCTCACCTCACACGCGGGAAGAGCTGCATCTTGCCATGCTCCATCCGAAAGGGGAGGAGAGCAGAGTCAAAGGGACCGACGGCAGCTCTCTTCCTGGCCTCTTCCCCCGAGAGCTGCCTTCCCGGCAGGGCTGTTACGTTTTGGGCAAGCGTAGCACACCCACCAGGAAAGGCGCCTCAGCCTGCGGGGCCGGGGGGTGCACCGCAAGGCTCTTGTCACTGCAAGGACATGGGCTGCTCTCCGGTCATTCCAGGGAAACGCAGGAGGGCGTTCCGGGGCACAGAGGCTCTACGCTGTGCCCACAGCATGGCTCTGCTGGTGCAGCTGGCCTCAGTGGAGGACTAAGCTAGTCTCAGGGAGGCCTCTCCCCTCTGCTGACAGCATCCCTAGGCTTCAGCAAAACGCTTCTGCGGACGGCGCTTGAGACAGAGCAGCGCTTCCATTAATTGCGCAAGCACAGTGCGGAGGGCCCAGGCTCCAAAGCACGGCAGCTAGCATACCCGGAGTGGCACGGAGCTCATCCCTCTTCAACTCCTCCTTTCTGAGCAGGGAGGCCTCCCAGCTGGACGAGCAGCGTTCGCTGGCACGGTCGTCGCAGCTCTCTGCCTCCCGGGCGCTGCCGAGGGCCAAGCGGTGGAAGGCCACAAAGTCCCCTCCGCCGCAGCACTGGCACTTGTGCGCTTGCCTCTCCAGGAAGGCCGCGCACTTGCGGTGCATGGCCACCCTCTGTCCCTTGGGCCACAGCTCGTAGGCAGCCTCCCGCAGCAGTGGGGCGCAGAAGGTCAGGACGCCAGACTGCAGCCTCGCGGTCTTCTCGGTCTCGCCCAAGCACCGCTTCTGGGCACCTGAAAGGCAACGGGGCTTCACATCAGCCACAGCTGGGGCCACAGCCGGGGGACGAAAGACAGGCCTTGGCGTGGATCCTTGGCAGGAAACCAGCGCTCCTGCACTCGGAGCCTCGCAGCGCTAGGGTGAAAGGGACCCGTTTGCCTTGCCGACACCAGCACAGCCTGCGCAACAGGCTACTGCCCTGCGCTCTCCCTCCCAACGCACAGCCTTCAGCTGCACTCCCGCAAGCAGCTGCCGAGGCTGCTGGCAGCAGAAGCAAGGCCGGCCATTTGGCCCATTACACACCACCGGAGGGGGCAGTGCAGCGTGCCCTGGCGAGCCCCGCCAGGCACACAGCCGGGAGCAGCAGGAGCCTACCACGCTCCCGGGGGCGCATTATCACCACTTACCGCTCTCTTCCTCCAGAGAGGTGGCGGGCCCCTTGGTGGGAACACTGCTGCCTTCTGGCACCTTCCCAGCATTCAGCCACTTCAAGATGTTGCCTCTCACCAGGACATTCAACGCCTTGTTCATCTTGGTCCTGGTCCACCTGGGAAGGAGGCGTAACAGCAGCTCGGTGGTAAACGTCGGCCCGATGACGGCTGCGCACTTCAAGACCATCCGCTCCGAGGGCTTCATGCTGTCCACCTCAGCCAGCGCAATCCCTGTCCAAAACAAGCCACAGCTCTCTCTCTTGCCCCCTCCCAAGCCTGAGGCTGCCGAGGCTGCCTTAGCTTCCCCACACCAGACGCTACATTTGTAGCCTTCTTTCCTAGGGACCAAACCCCTTGGGCAGTCGCAACCCAGGGCACACAGACACCCAGCCTCTCTCTAGCCCATGCCCCGGGAAAGAACCTCCGTGCAGCCGCCAGCCGCCGCAGCGGGGCTCGGCCCCTCACCTTTCAAGGTGGAGGGAAGCACGATGCTCTGCAGGTTCACGTCAGGTCTGATGGTGCACACCCTGCGCTCCTTCCCCGCGCTGGAGCTCCAGGAGGCTGCGGCAGGGGAAGCCTCCCTTACAGAAGCTGAGCGGAGCAAGAGAGCAGCGTAAAGCGATTTTCAAAGGGAGACGATTCAGGCCGTCACCTCCTGCTTGCCCTCCATCTTCCACCCTTTAGCATTCATCCCCCCCCGGGCAGGTCTTACAGCAGCTGGGCCCTGCGCTCCGTGGCAGCATAAATCCACCGCGCGGCTGCACCCAAGGAACACTGCAGCCACGCCACTCTCCGCCCTGCTCCACAATAACCGCCCCCGTTCATGCTGCCTCCAGACAATACCAGGGCTTAGCTCAGTGCCAGGGAGCGTCTCTTCCCCTCCTTTGCAATTTTCTGCCCCGTCCGCATTGCTTCGCCCCACAAAGCCACCCAAACTCCCCAGCCTGTGCTTAGGCTAGCCCAGCAGCAAGGCATGCAGGAGCCCACGCCTGAGCCAGGCCAAGGCCTCTACTGCTGCAACACCAGCCTGGGCCAACTTCACAGGGGAAGCCCAGGGCAACAACGCGCTCTGGAAGATGCGCCACAGCAACCAGGCCGTCAGCCA
Organism: Struthio camelus; assembly: GCF_040807025.1. Classification (NCBI taxonomy): domain Eukaryota; kingdom Metazoa; phylum Chordata; class Aves; order Struthioniformes; family Struthionidae; genus Struthio; species Struthio camelus. Next base: position 459,947 of record NC_090974.1, on the reverse strand, counting down.
CAACGGCGCTTACTGAAGAGGCTCTCCCACTTGTCCTCCATTTTCTCGCCCTTCCGCAGCAGGTGGAACAAGAGCATGTCGCGGCGCTTAAGGTCGCTCAGCAGTTCCTCGCAGTAATATGGGATCCCGTAGCTTCTCTGCATCAGGAACCTGGAAAGGAGCAGATCCAGCAGGGACTGACACAGGCAAAGCAAGGTGGGACACGCTTCACACCAGCCTCTTTGCCACAGCTACACCTCCCTTTTGAACAGGCCAGCACTCCCACTGCCTTTGGCATCTGAGCTGCCCGGAAGATACAGCGGTTGCTGGAACGCGCAGGAAAAGAGTCGCGCGCAGTGCCCAAGGCACAGAGCTGCAAGCCTCGTCTCTCCTGGCCCCAACAGCCTAGATGCTCTCCGGCACCAGTGAGAGCCTCGGCCCCAGCAACAAATCGCCCCCCACTGCCCCACCACGTTCGTTCCCTCCTGCCCTCTGCAGCGGGTCAACCCCTCGCAAAGAGCTCCGAGGCCCCGCCTGGGACTTACGTCTCTAGGGCCCTGGGCACGCTGACAACTCCCAGCTCCCGGCAGGCTTTCTGCACAACAGCTGAAGCTTTCAGCTCTCCCAGATGAACGTGGGTCGTTTGCTGCAACTTCATGATGTCTGCTGCAGCTTCGCAGAGCCTCTGTCTTCCGTAGCGAGCAGGAGCAAAGCCCATGACCACAAAGAGCGGGACATCTCTGAGCACATGCGACATAACAGCCCAGGAGGCAGAGTCGATGTAGTGCGCGTTGTCGATGACAAACAGGACAAGCTCGTCTTCAACGATCTGAAACAAGCACGTTGGTCTGGGTGGATTCTGAGGGATTCTCAAGCATCTTCCACAGGACAGACTTTGGTCGGCCTCTCCCCACACAGAGGACGCGCAGAAGTCGCTCTCCTCTCCCCAGCTACCTCTTCGTTCGGAATCTCACCCGCTCTTCCGTGCTCCGAGACTCTTAAGCTCCCTCGGGCACGGTGGCACGGAAAGACACCGTTCCTCCTCCTCCGGAGCACATGCCCTCCAACTTCACAGGAGCAAAGTTATCAGGGGGCATGGCACGCGGAGTTTAGCCTCTGCAGGGCAATGACTCCGGTACACTGTCCTCCCACCAGCTCCCACCACTCTCCTGCAGAGCCCTCAGCCTGCGGCCTTGCTTTCCTTCTCGGACCCAGGATGGGGAGAACGGCTCACCTTCTGTAGCAGTTTCTTGAAAACCAACCCCAATTCCGTTGTCCTTTGAGCGCCGCTCATCTTGGACACCTTCTCCGACAGGGGAAACTGGCCAGAAAAGCAGAGTCACAGAGAAACAGCCTTTCAGGGCGGTTCAGCACACCTGCCCACCACGCAAGTCCAAGCGAGCAAAACGCCTCGGCTGCCCTCAGCATCTTACCTCTCCCCCCACACAGTGGAGAGGAGACGCAGCGCGCACGTCACCGGGAGCCTACAACGGAGGCCCTCTGCTGAGGGTCTCTGGCAGAGCTCTTGCAGGGAGGCATGAGGGGGGAGAAGAGCTTCTTCCCTCGCCGTGGCAATCGCGCGAGGGAGCAGGCTGCTCACGCACCAGTGAACTCAGCACCAGCTCATCGGCCCCCTCTCAAAGCCTCTCTGCAATGCCCTTTCCAGGCTGCTGAGCAAGACACCAGGAACTGCCTGCAGCAGCCTGGCACCTGCACTCACCCCTAACAAGGAGCCCCCTCGCCCCCCTCTTTGGACCCACAAACAGAAGCCCAGCCTGTGCTACCCTCCTGCTACTCCCACCACGGAGCTAAGCCCACTCCCCAGCACGGTGTCCCAACCACAACAGCCACAGGACGGCTCACAAGCAGGCCTTCGCCACGGCCACACAGGCCTCTCGCTCTCACCTTAACGACGAAAGGCACATTGAGGAGGCAGTAGCTGCTCTCTTCCACCAGCCCTTGGAGCTTTTCCTGCAGGGCGAGCTCTCTGGCACTGCACGATTTACAGGCCTGCAGGCCCATGGCCACAGCCAGCACCATGCGCATGGCAGAGTAGACCTGCTTCAGGTTGAGCTCCAGCGCTTCCACAGCCACTACCCTGCCATGCAGAAGCAAAAGGCACTGAGATTCAGAGAGGGACCCAAGCAGCCGCAGGCTTCTCACACTAAGCTCTAGGGCAGAGGCGGAATCCAGGGCCACTTGGGTTTCTTCTCTTGGCTCCGCAGCTACGGCCAAAAGCCCTGACTGAGCTCGGGCTCTACTTTGCTTGGGGCCTGGCCCAAAGAAGGAAGCTCAACAGCAGTGGCTCCAGCAGCCACCTCTAGCTCCCTCAAGAGGCAGCAGGAGGGCACGCAGCTGCTCCTCAGCAGCAGCTCCTGCAGGCCTTGCAGGGATGCTGCAGTCCAAGGGCCACGCACCCGGGCAGAGGGCAGAGGGGCTCCAGTAGCCCACGGACATCAGCGGCTGGGCAGCGAAAGCGTTCCACAGCTCCCGGTCAGCAACACTCACCTGAGCCCAGCAGCCTGGCCTAAAGAGGCAAGCTCCGTAAGTAAATGGCTCTTTCCAGAGCCCGTCACGCCCTCAAACGCCATGATGTGGCTTGCTTTCTTATCCACATAGGCTTTCAAGTAACTTTCAAAGAGGGCAATCTCCTCCTCCCGACCTGGGAAGGCAAACAAGAAAGCGACCCGTTGCAGCGAGCTGAAAAGCAAACAGCCGTCGGCACCCTTCTCTCTCGCCGCCGCAGCGGGTCAGTCGGACCCAAGGAAATCTCCTCCCCGATCCCAACTACGGCCATCCCTTTAGCCCTGAGGCTGTGAGCAACTGCACACTGGAAAGGTCCCGCCACGCTAGCTATGCAGCACGGCAGGGAGCATCCGGTGCACGCCTCACCCTGCTTCCCACCTCTAGCTGCGGCCCAACCCCAAAGACAGGAACCAGCTAGGAGCCAAGGTATGCACCAAACCCTTAGGGCCACGCCAGGCAACGCCATCCCTCGCAAAAGCTTCTCCGTTCCCAGAGCGGAACTAACAGGTACCGACGGCAACAAATTGGCCTTCAGCAGACCAAGGCGTTCTCCACCTACCGAGCAACGGGGAAGAGCTGGGCCTCTCCTTCGTAACATCCATGCCAAACATGCTAGCGGGAGGAAGAGAAAAACAAAAGCCAATGAAGTAGGCAGAAGCTGGAGGACGTAGAGCCACGCGTGGAGCTGAGGGTGCGCTCCCGGGGACCCGCTCTTCTTTCGAGCCGGAGCGAATCCTGCCCACGCTCCCACTGGCCCAGCAGAGAGCGCAAACACCAAACGAGCACTAGCAAAGCTGCAGCCAGGAAGAAGCCCAACGGCCACAGTGGGACACCACACAGCATCAAGACTCGAGCGCCACAGGCCAAAGCCCAAGGAAGCGGAGACACGAGCAAGAAGCCAGGCAGTGCCGCTGGCTAGCACACTGCTGCACCCCGCAGGACAAGCCAAACAAGTCTCTGGTCCTGCCTACTGCTTCCCTGGCCTTTGCTCACAGGCAGCGCTTTCGAGAAGCGGGGCCCTGCAACAGCTGCTGTCAAGGCAAAGACGGGCAAGAAAAAACACTTCAAGCCACGACGTGCAACAGGACGACAAGGGTCACTTCTTGGGCCAAGGCGCCAAGCACCAGGCACCTTGGGCTCGAGTTTTTCTGAAGTTGCAAGGGGACGGCAACGTCAACGTTCCAAACGGCCTCCAAAGAGGATGCCAAACCCTGGCCCAGGGGAACACCTGAACTTTCACCAGGAGGCACTCAGGAACTGAGTCCTGGCCTGACCAAAAGCTTTCCGGGAGCGTCATGCTCGGAAGCAGCTGGGAGAAAACCTCCCTGGGGCAGAATTGCCACTGCGTTAGTCTTGCGCGCAATGGAGCAAGCACAGGGCAGAAAGCACAGCTGGAAGCCGTTTGGACCGGGGCTGCAAGGCCCCTCTGTGCCTACGGACACCTAAAAGCCTTCTCCACCCCTCCGGCATCACTCCCCGTCTCCTTACAGCAGGAGGCACCAGCGTAGGCAGGCCAAAAGCGTACCCGTGCTCTGCCTTTCCATCTTCTCAGCCCCAGCGATGGGAGGGGTGGGCGGGGGCCAGCTCTGCACAACTCCTCTTGGCGGACCAAGACTGGACCCTGTGTGCCACCCTGCCCCCAACCAGCCCGCTCAAACAGGACACTCACCACTTCGCCGACACCCCCAGGTATTGATACACGGGGCCAGGATCGACAACCCCCTTCATCTTTGCCTCCGGCAGCTCCTCGAAGCACCATCGGGGCAGCCTAGAGGCTGCGTACGTCGCTGCGTCACAGGACACCAGCCCAGGGTAGTGCTCCATCAGCCGGGCTGCCAGATTCACCTTCTGGCCAATGACTGCCGCAGAGAGAGAGCACGCATTCACGTACCTATGAAACCAACCCGCTCCACCCTTCACCGCCAACGGCTGCATCACCTCCAGCACAGGCAAGCCCCAAACCGTTGGCAGCACAACCAGCAGGAACAACAAGGCTCTGAGCCTGGTCCCCCGCACCGCAGCGGCGCCCGCTCTGCCTCCCTCATTCCCCACAGGACACAGGCCAAGGCCTCGTCCCAGCCCAGCACATACGGGCAACAGGGTGTTCCCTGCCGCTCTGCCTCTTCCTTTGACACGCTGCTCCGGCTGAACAGACCCAGCCCAGCCACCCGCTCCTCAGCCAAACACCTCGTACCTGTGTATTCGTGCCTCACGCGATGGCCTACGACTCCGCAGAACACCGTCCCGCTGGTAACCCCGACAGACACGGCCCTGACACACACGGAGAGCGACAGGCGCTCAGCAGCGCCCGCGCACAGGCCTGCCTGCCCACCTACCTTCACCCCTTCACCCGGCTCCCCTCGCACCACCTCCCGCCCTGGCAGGGCAGACCTCGGGGACCTGCAGAGCTCCGCAGCGTAACGCCCCCAGGTGAAAGGGGCTCCCGAGAGCAGCCAGGCAGTTTTCAACCCTTCCCCTGAGGCCTCACAGCTGGGACGGGCGGAAAGTCCCTGACTCCAGCCAGCCTCAGCACGCCTCCTCGGCGCGGGCAAGAAGGGCACCTCTCAGGGCACTGTCTCCTTCCTCCCAGGGACAGAGGAGGCCAAGCTAGAGGGCACGTCTCGCTGAGAAACCATCCCTCCCTCCTTCCCCCGCGCAGTCCCAGGCAACGCGCCTCCCCACTCACTCGATTTTCCTAGGCCTCGAGGAGCACGCCTTGGAGATTTGAACAGCGCTTTCCAAGGCGTGAACGCTTTCGTCGGGCAGCTTCTCTCCAGGGAGTCCAAACACGCACAGGAACGTGCAGCCCTGCCAAGGACAGCGGCAGCACAGCTTGGGACAGCGCCTACGGCAAACGGCTCATGCCGTGCGAGTCGAGCCGCTGCCGAGAGCAGCAGAGCTTCAGGGCAACCCCCAGCCAGAGGGTGCTGATCCCAGCGCCGAGGCAGAGCTGCTTCTCCTTTCCCCGCTGCTCAGTAGACCGAGAGAGCCACTGCCCTCTCGTTTGCTGCCCACACTTTTGCGCGGTGGGCTCCTCCCCCACACTCACTTTATCAAACATGGAGATTTTGTTGATCTCGCCCTTGTGAGGACGGATGATCTCCAGCATCATCACGCTGCTGTCCTGGATAGCCTTGCAGATCTGCGTTAAGTTGACATCGGCAGCAAACTGCAGCTTGACAAAGAGGCAGGTGACCGGCCGTAGCTCGGACAAGTAGTCCAGGGGCTGTCTGTCATCAATCTGGAAGACGAGAGCAGCACACCTTCAGCAGCCAGCTCTCCCCGAGAGCGGACTGCCCCCAGCAAACACCAAGCAAGAGCCCCCACGTGGGCAGCAGCACGCGCTCTCAGCGGAAGGAATAACTCCTCCCCTCGGGGCAAAATAAACACAGCTCCCGGCAGCTGTGGCCATACCTTCCTCAGAACAGATGCGGGGACGTACTTCCGCAGCAACTTCCCCAGAGCATGCCGAGGGGCCAGGGAAACAGCAGGCCTCAGGATGCCTAGGGAAGGAAAATCCAGGCGGTCACTGGCAGGCTGGCACTACGAGCCTGCCTAGGGAAAAGCAGTTGGAAAGCAGGGGCCGGCACTGGAACTCAGGGAGAGAAAGTCTCCTCCAGTTGCACATTTCTTCCTCCTGCAGGTGCTCAGCCAGAGCAGGCCCCTGGAAGCAGGGGGAAGCAGCGAGTGCCTCCGCTGAAGCGCACCAGGGCCAAAGGCACAAATGCTAACTGCAAGGGGGAGAGGGCAGAGGGCGTTCCTCGCTGGCCCCTGAACAAGCCCGCCCCCACCTTTCTGGGCAGCCACAGAACGTCATGAACACGGGCCTCACCTGACGCCTCAGGAGAACTGTAGTTCAGCTGGGCTCGGGTAAACTTGGAGAAGATGTCTTCGCGTTCCGACAGAGACATCCGTTCCATGCCTGTAACCTAAAGGCACACAGTACAAAAACGCGTCGAGGACAGCTCCAGGACCCACAGAGGACAGTACCCGTTGAGGCAAACTCTTCCAGCGCCTCCTGACCCCCTCTTCAAAGCCACCCAGCAGAATCCAGAGACAACCCTGAGACAAAACTGCTCCCCAGCAGCTACTGCTCCCCACCTACGGGAGCACCTCTACACCTAGAACTCCCTCCACGCGCGTCTCCTCGCCCTTCTCACACCTTCCTCCCTCACAGCCACGTCCACGCCCAGGCCCTCAGAATTGCTCCAGAGGCCGTCCCACCCACCTTCACAGCGCTTTGGCCTTTAAGTCTCTTGGTCTTGATCTGGTTCCGGTTACAGAGCTCCCAGCAGCTGGCTGACAGGATCACGTCACTTGCATTGGCAAGGTTTTGGGCCTGCCACACTTCACCCACGGCCTGGCCAAGGATCAGGAAGTGCTGCTGCTTTTTGTCTCCAACAGTCAGGAGGGACATATGCCCTGCAGAGATCCCTGGTGAGAGACAAGCACAACTGATGCAGAGAGCATTTTTACCTCCACAGCCCGCCACAGCTCAGCTCCTCCCAGGCCAACTTTGAAGCTCAGCCCTGGAGCCAGGCTCTTCCGCTCAACTGCTTCGAGCGCAGGCGTCCCACTTGATGGATTCAGGATCGATCGTGGCCGGGGAGGGGGTCCTAATCAGGGGCCCCACGCCGGCACGTTGGCCAGCCACCGGCTCACTTTGCATGCAGGCAGCTCGTGAACGCCTGCCTGAGAACGCGCAGCAGCCTAATCCAGCACTCCCCGTACCTATCTTCAGTCGGAGCTTCAGACCCACGTCCGTCTCACGGATCCTGTACTTCTCCTGGATTTGCTGGCTACACTGCAGCACCAGGCTGATGGTGTCTCTCAGCTGCGTGTGCTTTGCTCTCCACAGCACCAGCACAGCATCCCCTGGGGAAAGCGAGGGGACAGGGACGGCTCTCGTGACACCTGACGCTCCCTGACCTGCACCCACCGGCCGGGACAGCGGAAGCCAGCAGGCGTGCCAGGGAAAACGCGTTTGGGTGAAGGCCTCCTCCTCAACTACAGCACCCTGGCCACAGGCACACCTCCCCCTCTGCCCCGCCAGCTACAACTGCAGCCACGCCGCCAGGGCCCGGGACGGCAGCTCCCCCTGGGCACCTGCGTGCCAGCAGAGCCACCCCTCGGGGCTCCGCCGGCTCGCGCCTCTGTCTCCCCTCTCCCCTCGCACTCGTCTGCAGCTGCAGCAGACAAGGCCACGTCTCTTTTACGCACACGTACCTGCAAACTTCAAGATGTCTCCACCAAAAGCCAGCAGCTCTGCAGACCAAAAAAAAAACACAAGAAGAGCTGCAGCTAGGCCTTCTTCAGGAAGGCCGCAGGACAAGCCGCTCTGCTCAGACAGCAGCACAAGAGCAGCGGTGCTTTGGGGGCACAACTTAGCAAACGGAGCAGCTACACTGCTCACAGGGACCACAGCCCTGGGACCTACGCTACTGTGCCCTGTGACAAGGCCCCAGGGAAGGCAACGCACACTTTGGTCAGCGCCCCCATCCCCAGCTCATTTGGGCACTAACACTGGCTAGATGCCCCCGCTCCCCCCTGCGCCCCAACACCAGCAAAATCTTCCTCCATCACTGAACAGCGGTCACTCCACAAGCCCAAGGGTGGGTGCTGAGAAAGCGGGCACCTCCTTAGTCTTTGTGGGGAGCAGAAAGCACCTGCCAGAAGAGCCCAGCTGCTCTTGGCGGCTCTCAGCCCCATAGGAACCCCCAGCCCGCGCAAGGAGGAGGCGGCGGCGGCGGCAGCAGCAGCAGCAGCAGCAGCAGCAGGCTGCCCAGCACCTCCCTCTCGTCGTGCCCCAATCCCACACAGTCCTGCAGAACGGCACTTACCCTCCAAAATGTCACCCATGTAGCGATTGAGGGTTTGCGTTACCTCATCCGCACCCCGCTCTATGCTGATGCTCTGGCTGAATTTCTCTGTCAGAGCAGTGAAACCTGCAACAGGGACATACAGGCACAAAGAAATCAGGACGCGTCTACAGGGCCAAAGGACCTGGCACTTTCCACGTCGCTTTCAGCCAGCCAAGAGCACCACGCTCCGGGAGAACCCAGGCGCGCCCCTGACAGCAGCCACAGCCCTCTAATTCCACCCGCGCTTCTGAGCGCTCGCTGACGGGCGCCTTCCCCATGCTCACACCCACCCGTTACGCCTAGCTCCTGCACTTGGCTGCCACCCTCCAGCGCGTCCCCCGGCTGCCTCCCCTCTTGCCTACAGCCAGGCAACACCCTGAGCTAGAAAGCCCACGAGGCCTTGGCCAACTAACGCAGCACCTGGCCAGCCAGCTCCTCTGCGCAGCAGCTGCTCCTCCAAGTTGGCCCTGACAAAGACTAACAAGGGGGAGGCAAGGCAGCCAGGCCTCCTCTCCCAGGCCTCCATGAGCCAGAGCCTGGCCCACCTCACACCTCCCCAAAGCTCCAGAGAGAGCACTGCAGGCAACAGCGCGGGCCCAAGCTGCTGCTCCGGCAGCCTCAGGGCTCCCTAACGCACGCTGCTCTGAGCAGACGGCTGACCACAAGCAGGCCGCAGGGCTGCTGCCAGCAAAGACCACCCCCGGGCTGTGACCTCAGCTACGTCCGAGCGCTACTTCCCCAAAGCGGAAGACCTCAGCGGCAAACGACATCTCCTTTGACCCCTTCTCTACCACAGGCGGGACGACCAGGGCTCCAAAAGGCCCGCTAAGTCCCAGCGGCTCGGGTCGGGGACTCCTCCTCAGTGCCCGCCCTTCATAACGCTTTGACCCACCTGACACATCAGCAAAGAGCAGCACTCCATGGAAGTTCTGAACGCAACGGTTCTCCTGCTTCAAGTCCTCAGACAAAAGCAGGTCGGGGACGTAAGCAGCTACTTCCCCCAGTTCTGAGCAGTGCTTTGACCTTCGCTCCCAGGCACAAGACATCGTCAGCGCCCTGGGGTACCTGCGGTACCTCAGTACGAGACGACCCACCGTGCCCACCAGGGAGGACGACCAGACACCACTGCACAGCGTTGCGCACTGGCCTTTGGGAGGCGCGGCTGGCCCTCTGTCACCAAGGGGCCGGGGGAGGTCACAGTCGGCTCACAGTGACATCGTCCGCGTGTCATCATTTACCTGTCCACTGTCGCCTACGCTGATCCGGCTAACAGTGACAGCCTCGGCAAGGCACCGCTTACCCAGCAACTGCCGGGAAGCTGCCCCCCGCTCCCTCCCTACGCCGAGCCGGTTGCTCAGAGGTGGCTAGCGCGACGCAGTTGTCTCCCGTACAGAGCTGAAGGAGGCTCGCACAGCGACTGACCTCCACCCGTGGCCGAAACAGCAGCTGCTTCCCACGTTCCCAAGCGCAAAGGGCCTAACAGACGTGCTGACAGCCAGCAGCCCAGGCTTCCCCAAAAGCACGGCCACTGCAGCACGCAGCTGGGCGTTTCCGGGGCTGCTCGGAGGACTTGTATTTCTTTGCAAAAAGAAGTGGGGCTTTCCCGGGGGGGCAGCGGGGGACACAGCCAACCTCCATCCACACGGCTCCTGGGGGAGGCCGGGAGGAGATGGACAGGGCTGGGCCAGGACCACGGCGCACCGACGTATCAGAGAGGGCAAGACAAAGTCCAAAGCCGCAGCAGGAGGCAGCTCCAGGTCCCTGCTCCGAGTGAGAACGCTGTTGTAAACCTTGCATGCCCCAGGGAAACAGAGCCACGCTGGGCACCCTGGCTCACGCACGGCCCTCTGCCTCCAGGCAGGCAAAGGCAGCTCCCCGTCCACCTTAGCCGCTGCCCCGAGCCACACAACTGCTGCCACCAAAGCAGCAGCACTGAGGAGAGCCGGGCTCTACGGGGGACGAGGGCTAGCAGCCAAGGCCGCGCTCCGCGCGCGCCAAAGCTGCCCTTCTCCCCAGTCGCTCAGAGGAGCAGCTGCACGAGTTGGCGTGCCTGCCACACGGTGACACTCAGCGGCTGCTTGCCCAGGCAGCCTCCAGTGTCCCTCTCGCACTGTGCCTCTCCCTCAGGCAATGGCCAGGCGAGGGAGCACCAGCCCCTCCCAGGCCTGGGGGACCAGGGGCTTTAGACAAGCCTGTGCCCTTGCGCTGCTGACCTCAAACAGCAGAGCACTTGACAGCAGAAACCAGCCTGCCTTCTTTCCTGCTGCCTCAGCACTCAGAGAGAGGCTACCAAGATGGTCTCTCTTCTTGCCTCCAGAAGGCTCCCCCTGCTGCCTCGGGGCCCACCAAAGTCTCCCAAGCAAGCACAAGTCACTTGCACCCAACACACACAACTGCAACCTGCTGGCGACAGCCAGGCACACACACCGAGCCAGGCCCAGGTTCGGAACGCTGCTTGCCAGCCCAGCTCACACGCTTCCTCCTTCCTCCTTCCCACGAGGCAGGCAAAGCGGTCACCCGTACGGGAGACTGACGATGCAGGCCGACCGAGCAGGCTTGCTCTGCCTCCTCAGGAAGAGCGCGCAGCAGCGTGACGACGCCTAGGCCAACGCTCTCTCTTGCCAGTGAGCAGCAAGGGCTGGCTGCTCCCCAAGGCAAGCTCAGCTGGGAGCTGGGCCGACCCCAGCACAAGCAGCGCCCTCGCCCACAGGGGCATCCCTCTTGGCTACATCTATATGCACACACGTACATCCATTCTCCACTAAGGAGCTCTCATCCGCATCAACCAGAGAGGGCAACAGGATGAGGCCGCTAGTGCTGTTGACTTTTCTGACTAGGGAACACTTCCAACCAGTCCCGCTTCCAGAAAAACACCCTCCCACCCTCCCCACCTCAGCAACCACTTGGCCCTACACCAGGGCCAAGCTCCTCCTGCAGCCGGCTCAAGCGCTTACACAGCGCCACAGGCAACTGCACTAGGGCCAGGGGGAGAGAATTTCTTGCACTGCTTTACAGCCCTCGACTCTTGTGAGCACTAACAATGGGGGTGGTGGCTTCCCCGCCGCCTAGCTTTCCCAATAAACCACAGGCCAGAGACTCTCGTGGCACGCCTTCAGCGTCCTCTTGCTGTGGTCTGTGACTCCATACAGAACGCTGAGATGATGGCAGTGTTTCTTTATTTAACCCCTGGAAGAGCATCCTCGCTCGGCCGTGCTGGCAGCTTCAGCAGGTACCTGCAGCTACAGACTTCAGGCTTTGCTTGCTTCAGCTGGGGAAAACGTGGCGCTGTCTCCAGCCACAAGTCTCCCACGGGGCCCTTGCCAGTGAACCACCGCTCCTGAGGAAAACAAAAGCCCAAGTGAGAGCCGCGAAGAACAGGAGGTCCCCAGAGCCACAGGCGCGGTCCGGGAAGGCAAGCGAGGCCTCTCGCAGTAGCTTCTTCCACCCATCACCCAATTTGCCGTGCTGCAAAAGCCTATCAGGGAGGGCAAGGAGAGGGAACGCAAAGGAAACCTCCTCCAGCCAGGTTCAGGCTGGCTCCCAGAGCTGGCTCAAGGGAGAGGCAGAGATTCCACTCCACCGCTCCTCAGCCCAGCAGAGATGCTGGGAAGGAGCGGCATGCTGCAGCGCCTGCTGCTCCCTCGCGTGTCCTTCCAGCCCCTCCTGAGGGAAGGGCATCGCAGCTGCCACTGCCCTCCTGCTGAGGAGGGCTAGCAGCCCCTACCAGCTCGCCAAGGACTTTCGGCACACGCTCCTGAAGCTCGCTGGGGGCTTTCCCTACGTGGACCTGCCGGAGTACAGTCCGCGCCACCTTCTCCTAGGGCATGCCAAACCTCTGCCCAGGGAGCAACTCAGAGGCAAAGAGGATCCACTTACAGCGCTCATCTCCAGCCAAGTCTTCTCCAGGAGGTTGCCATTCGCCTCACAGGCTTGGAGGCCCTGCCTGAGGCACAACAGGCTCTGGTCTTTGTTACCCAGCATGCAGAAAACGTACGCTTTCAGATGGTAGGCTCTGGGGTAGAAGACGGGGCTTGTAGAGCACCGAGCAAAAACCTCTTCCACAAGCTACCGAGAGAACAACGGAGAGGCACGTCAGCAGAAGTCATCGAGCTGGGCGATGGCTCGGCACTGAGGACCGCACCTATTCCCCAAAGGGGAAAGCAGCCGCAAAGGCACAAGGAGCACGCAGCTAGCAAGGCTGAGATACCACACAAGTCTCTCCCGAGCCATAAGCCCTCACATGCAGCAGGCATTTCAGCAGGGCTCACTAGCTAGCTCATGGCTGGGCAAGTCTCTTCTCCTGTCTTGCAGACCATTCCCATCCCCACAAGGGAATCCTCACGTGCCCAGGAAGACCCCCGTCACCTCACTGCCTTCTCTACCACCTCTTGCTGCCGCCCCATGGGGGAGCAGCCTCTTGCCATGTTCCTCTCTAACCCACTACCACACTCTGCCTCTAGCCTGGCTCCATCCCAGCGCGGCTGCTTCGCCCTGGCCTTGCCAATCCACTGCTGCTCGCAACACACCTTTCCCTAGAGGCCCCTCACAGCGTGCACACCCCCCTCCTCCTCTTCCCTCACCCTTAGAGCCCTGCTGCGGCTCTCCCGGGCCCTCGCCGAGCTGCGCTCAATGTCCTTCCGCAGCACCAGCGTGTAGCACTCCAGGAGCCGGCTGCATGCTTGGGTGGCCAAAACGGAGGCGTCAGCTCTCTTCAGCAGCCTCTTGGCCTTTTCAAAGGGCTTCTGGAACTCGGCCCACTGCCCAAGCCTTCCAAACCTACACCGTCCAGAGAGAAACACACACACACACACACACACACGTTTTGTAGAGTACTTGATCAAGTACTCTACACCCCAGCGACGGCCGCCTTGTTGGACAGGGCACGGGGGACACGACAGGCCCAGAGCTCCCACCTCCCCTGCCAGAACCACTGCCTGGGCCTCTCGCCAGTCTAAGCACCTCTGTAACTTACCAAAGAGCCAGGGACGAATACAGTCCAAGCAGGATGCTGTTGTGCGAGCTGAGGATGTGGTTTGCTTCGTTCTGCTCAACGAAGCTCCTGCACTCTTCAAATGACTTGTACTCCCAGCCTGTAATACAAATGCATCGCAGAGAAGCAGTGCCGCCCTCCGCTGCCTTGTTTTCCCTCGGGCATTCGTAGCAGGACAAAGCTCAAGCACAGCTGGAGAATTTCTGGGCAGGTAAACCACTCAGAGAGCAAGCAAAACCAAACAGGAACAAGGCAAGGGCTGGAGTTCTAGCCTAGCTCCTCAGGGCTAGTCAAGCGCCACACAAATATCTATTCCCTTTTCTTCAGCAGCTTTCGAGCGCTGACAGACACACGCTGCCATTGACCAGCAAGCGACAGCCACTCCAGAGCGTAGGCTGTTAGATGCCTCCTGGTCAGGCACATCCCCCAGCACTGCTATGCCCGCCTCCCCAGGAGCCAGAGCAGAGCGAGCCTGGGAAGAGGTTTCAGAAAGGGGAATCTCAAAACACGGGAAGCAAAGAGGGAAATTGCCAGCATTTTGAAATCACTCTGGGATCACCTGTAGAACATGCAAACAAAGACAGGGGAGGCAGGAAAGACAGACAAAGACACACCCAGAGCCAAAGAGCCCGGGACTCGGCCCAGGAAGTGAAAGCGTGCCTGGAGGCTCTGGCGTCCGTGTTGTAGCAGGAGAAAAAGCATCTTTGCAAGCCTCCTGGCTCTCTGGGGCCCTCCTCACTGAGCACTTACCAGCGTAAAGCAACAGGTCTAAGCAGCAGGAGAAGAAGTATGCCTGCCCAATGATGCTGTGCTCTGCAGCCACCTGCTTCTCGAGCCTGCGCAGCACTTCCTCACATTCTGGGTACCTGCGGAGGAACACAGCGAGCCTCCAGGGAGCCTCTCCGCGGGGTGGGATCCCAGTCACCACCTCCGGACGCTCCCCGCTCCCCTTCCCATCATCCCGCTCTCCCTGCGCTGCTCTTTCTGGCATCGCCATCAGAGGTTCTCCATCAGACAGTTGTTCATCTTTTGGCAACAAGTCTCCGGAGAAAGGCCTCAGGGACCCCGGCCCAAACGGCAAGCCCCGGAGCAAAACTCAGGCATCCTTCCCATGCAAGCCAGTGCTTTCCCATTGGCCCAGCAGCAGAGCTACTCACCTTTCCATCAAAGTCTTTGTCAGGAAAAGCAGGCCAAAGAGCACGCACAGCTCCCCACTGCCCTCCGCACTCGCCCACATGACGCGTTTGCTTCGGAAACTGCTCCTCTCGAGACCTCCCCCTGGACGACTGCCGTCTCGGGCACCGGTGCCGCGTGGCATGGAAAGGCCCGCGTCCACCCAACCAAACATGGCTAGCGCCCCCAACACAACGAGCGCCTCCCTGCGCTAGGCTCGCTCCTAAACCAGGCCTGGGAATTGCCTGCGGCAAGCGCTACCTGGCAAGGGCCAGAACCGAGCCAGCAACTGTTCCAGCAGTTTCACAGCACACCCTCACGCTCCCCAACAGCCAGCCACGGTCCTTGGCATTGTTTAATTTACCAGCGTCCATACAGCCAGCGAGTATCCAATAAGAAACCAAGCAGCCCTCTTTGCTGCGCGCAGAGAATGACACAAGAAGGATCTCAGGTGGCCCCCCGACCCTGCGCAACCAGCAGTCTGTCCCGCAGCAGCATTACCTCATCTGCAGAAAGAGCGCCGCAAAGAGCGTGGCGAGAACCTCGCAGTCCAGGTCGGGCTTCTCCAGCTCCATCCACAGGCTCTTGGCGCGATAGCCTGCCAAGAAAACAAGCAGGCTCGCACAGGCTCCCTCTGCGGAGATGCCTTCTCGCAGGCAGCGGGGGCAGTACGTACCTACGTCGACAGAGAGGGGCAGATTCCCCAGGCTGAGGTTCAGATGGCTCAGGGCCTGGGCAAATTTGGCGGCCTTTAATACCCCTCCTCCAAAGAGCTCGACGTCAGAGCTAAGCTGGATGGCCGCCCGCCCGTACTGCAGCCACTCTTCCTGGCAGCCCAGGTCCTGGCAGCACCGCGCATATTCCATGTAGGACAACAGGATCTAAAACGGTCCACACAGGAGACTGTACAAGACTGAATGTCGCCAGGGTGATTCTCTGGCCTAGACGGCTCAGGGCAGAAACCCAACGGCCAGCTTCTCTCTTCTCTTCTGCTCTCAGGGCTCTCACCCCTACGACAAACGCTTCTTAGGACTGCCGCTGCTAACTGCGGCCGTGGCGAGACGAGGGCCCCAGCGGGGTGCTGCCTTAAAGCCACAACCAGCCCAACGCTTACAACGGTGAAACAAACGCCATGAGAGCGACTACCAGGAAGAAGAGCAACGCACGTCTGCTGGAAGTTTGTAAAGCAAAGTTCAGGGACGGGTACCACTCCGTCGCGTTTGGCCTCTTCTTGCCGCCCCGGGCAGACCCTGCTGGTACTCTAGGCGGGCCAGGGGAAAGGAGCTATGTCAGAAACGCGTCTGCTGCCGCAGAGAGGAGGCACTCACGTGACTCGCATCCTCAGACTCCTCGGCCGTGTTGACCTTCATGAGCGCTGCCAGGCGCGACAGCCTCCGGCCGCTGGAAGTGCCCTCCAGGCTGAAGAGCTGCCGCAGCAAGGAAAGGCAGTGGCTCTGCCGGAACAGCCAGGGCAGCCTCTCCCTCCTGCCACACAAGAGAAACCGCTGGGCCACAGCCACTAGCTACACAGTGCCAGGTCAGGCAGGGCCAGGGGAAGCAGGGCGACAGAGGAGGCAGCTGCACCTGCTCCCAGCAGGGCGGCAGCTGATGCAGGCCGGGCTGCAGGCATGGAAGCGGCAGAGCCAAGAAGCACCACCGGGGAAAGATCGCTGCTAGCGAGAACGGGTTGGCACTACAGCCCAGGGAGGGCGAAGCAAAGCCGGGCACCGCGAGGGAAAGGCTTGTTCTACGGCAGCCTTGCACCTGGCTGCAACCCCCGAGCTTCCTCATTCTCACACCTCCCCTCCACTTACCCCTCCATGCCCACGTCCTGCTCCTCCCTGCCGGCTCCCTTTCCTCTGCAGCCTGTGCTCCCTGGGAACATCTCTCTGCTCTCACCCCCACCATCCCCCACAAGGCAACACGTGCCCGCTCCCCCCACCCAGGAGCCTCCAGGTCCCTCAGCAGCTTTCCCCATGCTAACACCTATGCTCAGGGAAAGTCTGGGCTTAAGCCGAGGCAGGTGTGGGCCTAGGTGCCCGGCACCACGCAGGAAACGCCTCTTCCTTCCCTTCTCTTTCCCTTCGGCTTCTTACCCTGCCTCTTGATGAAGGGAGGACTCTTTGTTCTTCCTGGGGGAGGCACGCTCTGACTTCTCCAGCAGAAACTGGAAGACGACGCCAGCTGAGGTGAGGGGCAATTTTCTCTTCAGCAGGCTCAATGCCTTCCTGAGCGTCTTCTTTGCCAGCTCCACGCAGCCCATGTTGTAGCAGACCTGCACAGGAGAAGGCTTCTTCAGACAGTCCCAAAGGGCTCCGACTGAGCACGCACCACATTTCAAGTCTCTGCCTGAACCGAGGCCGAGGGCCTCGACCGCTTTTGGCCGGAGGCTGAAGCGCTCACAGGAAAGGCTGCTGGTAGCGGCCGTGCCTCAAAATGCCAGGCCTATCGCCGCTGCCGCCACCCCCCAACAAAGGCGTCCAACTCCACCCACCAGCAGAGCCCTCAGAACCTCCCCGACACTTTACCTCCCCTTTCAGGCTCAGGAAGGTGGCTTCTTCAAAGCAGGCAAGCACATCGGCTTTCTCAGCCGCTGAGCTCCTCACGACCTCTGCTTTCTTCAGGTTCATAAAGGCCTTGGAACAAGCACACAGAGAGCAGGTGAGCGTCGGTGCAGAGCCTGCATCCAGCCCCATCGTTCCCAGTTGCCTCCAGCAGCTCTCTGAGGAGGGCACGCATCTGCCCCTGGCGATGCCCACCCTAACACAGCCCACGGGCACGAGTGCTCCTTCGCACCACCTCCTGGCGCGTGCGCCTTGTGCAAAGGTCCTGCTTCTCTGCCCCGCCTCCCTTGCCCCAGGAGAGGCAAACGGGGGGGAGAAGCCTGGCTCTGACGCCAGCGGTTCAGCCCCAAGTCCCCACAGAAGCACGTCCTAGTGCAATGGCAAAATCGGCTTGCCCAGGACAAGGCAACTGAGAGGCCTCCTTGTGCAGTGGGCTCCGGCAAGCAGGGCGACTCACCAGGTAGTTGTCGGAGACGTGCAAGTAGGCAGCCGCGCACTCCAGCAGGTAATAAAGGGCTCTGCCATCGTTGCCCATTGCCATGTGGTGGTGAGCCAGCGGCACAAGCACCAAATCCACAATGGCCCTGCATTCACAGGCACACGCGGCACCGGGCGTCCCTTTGGCCTTGCTGGGCACCGTAGGTACGCGTTCCGTCCTGGCCAGAAACTGCTCTGCCGCTCTACTCAGAGACAAAGATCACGCAGAAAGACGACGCACGCTAGCATCACCTATACCGCTCCGTCTGCCTAGACTAACAGCATATTCTAGCGCAGCACAAGCAAGGCCCTGTGCACACGCGCGTCATACGGGAGCGCTGGGTTTCACAGCCTTCCCAGGCGTGCAGAGGGCTGGCCGCTTATTCTTTCAGCCCCCCGCATTCACAACCACAGTTTCCCAGCAGCGTTCCACATTACAGTTGACACGGGCGACCCCCGAGTGGCCTGGCTCCCCCCATCCTTGCTCCGTCTTCCCCCTGTGCTCCTCCCTCCCTTCCGCTCTTGCCTTCCCTCCTCGCTCGAGAGCTGTGGCTCTGCCCTGACTGCAAGCCAGTACCACTCACTAACACAGCGCTTGGGCGCAAGATTCGTTTTCTTCCACTGCAGCAACGTCAACCCGCGCGCGCTGAGCAGTCTTCTCGCGCGCCGTAGCCCCAGAGCCCAAGGCGAGCGGGGCCAGGCAGGGCAAAACGGGGGCGAGGAGCAACATCGCCCCTTTCAAGCCCTAGCAAACTATTCCTTTGGCTTTAGCGGTAACAAGATCCACGAGGACGCGATGCTGTTGGTGCCTTTGCTGACCCTGCTCTGGAGCAACGCTGCTCTTGGCCACAGGGAGGAAGTCAAGCAGGCCTTTCTGCCACCTTCCAGCAGCCCCCCTGCTCCCGCTGGCTGCTTTGCCCCTGCACACCTCGCAACATTGCTCTCCTACAGCTAGGAAGGCAGGGCTGGCTCCGCCCTAACGTGACCATCGTCACCCTGATCCCACTGGCTTCCTCCAAGAGGCTCATCTCCAGGGCCACCCCATCCCAGCTCCCACCCAACAGGCCAGCTCTTTCCTGAGCTAGAGTCACAGCCAGCAGGCACAACTGCAAACTCCACTTGCCCCCTCTGCAGACCCTGAGCCCGCTGACTTCCCAACGTAACCAAAACCTACTCTCCTCACCGAAAAGTCTCCTCCAAGAAGCTCTT
This sequence comes from Struthio camelus, assembly GCF_040807025.1. Taxonomy (NCBI): domain Eukaryota; kingdom Metazoa; phylum Chordata; class Aves; order Struthioniformes; family Struthionidae; genus Struthio; species Struthio camelus. Next base: position 441,168 of record NC_090974.1, on the reverse strand, counting down.
CTCTTTCTGCAGGGCTTTTGCAGTACCTGGAAACAAAGCACGAGTTAAACGCTTCCTCACCTCACACGCGGGAAGAGCTGCATCTTGCCATGCTCCATCCGAAAGGGGAGGAGAGCAGAGTCAAAGGGACCGACGGCAGCTCTCTTCCTGGCCTCTTCCCCCGAGAGCTGCCTTCCCGGCAGGGCTGTTACGTTTTGGGCAAGCGTAGCACACCCACCAGGAAAGGCGCCTCAGCCTGCGGGGCCGGGGGGTGCACCGCAAGGCTCTTGTCACTGCAAGGACATGGGCTGCTCTCCGGTCATTCCAGGGAAACGCAGGAGGGCGTTCCGGGGCACAGAGGCTCTACGCTGTGCCCACAGCATGGCTCTGCTGGTGCAGCTGGCCTCAGTGGAGGACTAAGCTAGTCTCAGGGAAGCCTCTCCCCTCTGCTGACAGCATCCCTAGGCTTCAGCAAAACGCTGCTGCGGACGGCGCTTGAGACAGAGCAGCGCTTCCATTAATTGCGCAAGCACAGTGCGGAGGGCCCAGGCTCCAAAGCACGGCAGCTAGCATACCCGGAGTGGCACGGAGCTCATCCCTCTTCAACTCCTCCTTTCTGAGCAGGGAGGCCTCCCAGCTGGACGAGCAGCGTTCGCTGGCACGGTCGTCCCAGCTCTCTGCCTCCCGGGCGCTGCCGAGGGCCAAGCGGTGGAAGGCCACAAAGTCCCCTCCGCCGCAGCACTGGCACTTGTGCGCTTGCCTCTCCAGGAAGGCCGCGCACTTGCGGTGCATGGCCACCCTCTGTCCCTTGGGCCACAGCTCGTAGGCAGCCTCCCGCAGCAGTGGGGCGCAGAAGGTCAGGACGCCAGACTGCAGCCTCGCGGTCTTCTCGGTCTCGCCCAAGCACCGCTTCTGGGCACCTGAAAGGCAACGGGGCTTCACATCAGCCACAGCTGGGGCCACAGCCGGGGCACGAAAGACAGGCCTTGGCGTGGATCCTTGGCAGGAAACCAGCGCTCCTGCACTCGGAGCCTCGCAGCGCTAGGGTGAAAGGGACCCGTTTGCCTTGCCGACACCAGCACAGCCTGCGCAACAGGCTACTGCCCTGCGCTCTCCCTCCCAACGCACAGCCTTCAGCTGCACTCCCGCAAGCAGCTGCCGAGGCTGCTGGCAGCAGAAGCAAGGCCGGCCATTTGGCCCATTACACACCACCGGAGGGGGCAGTGCAGCGTGCCCTGGCGAGCCCCGCCAGGCACACAGCCGGGAGCAGCAGGAGCCTACCACGCTCCCGGGGGCGCATTATCACCACTTACCGCTCTCTTCCTCCAGAGAGGTGGCGGGCCCCTTGGTGGGAACACTGCTGCCTTCTGGCACCTTCCCAGCATTCAGCCACTTCAAGATGTTGCCTCTCACCAGGACATTCAACGCCTTGTTCATCTTGGTCCTGGTCCACCTGGGAAGGAGGCGTAACAGCAGCTCGGTGGTAAACGTCGGCCCGATGACGGCTGCGCACTTCAAGACCATCCGCTCCGAGGGCTTCATGCTGTCCACCTCAGCCAGCGCAATCCCTGTCCAAAACAAGCCACAGCTCTCTCTCTTGCCCCCTCCCAAGCCTGAGGCTGCCGAGGCTGCCTTAGCTTCCCCACACCAGACGCTACATTTGTAGCCTTCTTTCCTAGGGACCAAACCCCTTGGGCAGTCGCAACCCAGGGCACACAGACACCCAGCCTCTCTCTAGCCCATGCCCCGGGAAAGAACCTCCGTGCAGCCGCCAGCCGCCGCAGCGGGGCTCGGCCCCTCACCTTTCAAGGTGGAGGGAAGCACGATGCTCTGCAGGTTCACGTCAGGTCTGATGGTGCACACCCTGCGCTCCTTCCCCGCGCTGGAGCTCCAGGAGGCTGCGGCAGGGGAAGCCTCCCTTACAGAAGCTGAGCGGAGCAAGAGAGCAGCGTAAAGCGATTTTCAAAGGGAGACGATTCAGGCCGTCACCTCCTGCTTGCCCTCCATCTTCCACCCTTTAGCATTCATCCCCCCCCGGGCAGGTCTTACAGCAGCTGGGCCCTGCGCTCCGTGGCAGCATAAATCCACCGCGCGGCTGCACCCAAGGAACACTGCAGCCACGCCACTCTCCGCCCTGCTCCACAATAACCGCCCCCGTTCATGCTGCCTCCAGACAATACCAGGGCTTAGCTCAGTGCCAGGGAGCGTCTCTTCCCCTCCTTTGCCATTTTCTGCCCCGTCCGCATTGCTTCGCCCCACAAAGCCACCCAAACTCCCCAGCCTGTGCTTAGGCTAGCCCAGCAGCAAGGCATGCAGGAGCCCACGCCTGAGCCAGGCCAAGGCCTCTACTGCTGCAACACCAGCCTGGGCCAACTTCACAGGGGAAGCCCAGGGCAACAACGCGCTCTGGAAGATGCGCCACAGCAACCAGGCCGTCAGCCACAACGGCGCTTACTGAAGAGGCTCTCCCACTTGTCCTCCATTTTCTCGCCCTTCCGCAGCAGGTGGAACAAGAGCATGTCGTGGCGCTTAAGGTCGCTCAGCAGTTCCTCGCAGTAATATGGGATCCCGTAGCTTCTCTGCATCAGGAACCTGGAAAGGAGCAGATCCAGCAGGGACTGACACAGGCAAAGCAAGGTGGGACACGTTTCAGACCAGCCTCTTTGCCACAGCTACACCTCCCTTTTGAACAGGCCAGCACTCCCACTGCCTTTGGCATCTGAGCTGCCCGGAAGATACAGCGGTTGCTGGAACGCGCAGGAAAAGAGTCGCGCGCAGTGCCCAAGGCACAGAGCTGCAAGCCTCGTCTCTCCTGGCCCCAACAGCCTAGATGCTCTCCGGCACCAGTGAGAGCCTCGGCCCCAGCAACAAATCGCCCCCCACTGCCCCACCACGTTCGTTCCCTCCTGCCCTCTGCAGCGGGTCAACCCCTCGCAAAGAGCTCCGAGGCCCCGCCTGGGACTTACGTCTCCAGGGCCCTGGGCACGCTGACAACTCCCAGCTCCCGGCAGGCTTTCTGCACAACAGCTGAAGCTTTCAGCTCTCCCAGATGAACGTGGGTCGTTTGCTGCAACTTCATGATGTCTGCTGCAGCTTCGCAGAGCCTCTGTCTTCCGTAGCGAGCAGGAGCAAAGCCCAGGACCACAAAGAGCGGGACATCTCTGAGCACATGCGACATAACAGCCCAGGAGGCAGAGTCGATGTAGTGCGCGTTGTCGATGACAAACAGGACAAGCTCGTCTTCAACGATCTGAAACAAGCACGTTGGTCTGGGTGGATTCTGAGGGATTCTCAAGCATCTTCCACAGGACAGACTTTGGCCGGCCTCTCCCCACACAGAGGACGCGCAGAAGTCGCTCTCCTCTCCCCAGCTACCTCTTCGTTCGGAATCTCACCCGCTCTTCCGTGCTCCGAGACTCTTAAGCTCCCTCGGGCACGGTGGCACGGAAAGACACCGTTCCTCCTCCTCCGGAGCACATGCCCTCCAACTTCACAGGAGCAAAGTTATCAGGGGGCATGGCACGCGGAGTTTAGCCTCTGCAGGGCAATGACTCCGGTACACTGTCCTCCCACCAGCTCCCACCACTCTCCTGCAGAGCCCTCAGCCTGCGGCCTTGCTTTCCTTCTCGGACCCAGGATGGGGAGAACGGCTCACCTTCTGTAGCAGTTTCTTGAAAACCAACCCCAATTCCGTTGTCCTTTGAGCGCCGCTCATCTTGGACACCTTCTCCGACAGGGGAAACTGGCCAGAAGAGCAGAGTCACAGAGAAACAGCCTTTCAGGGCGGTTCAGCACACCTGCCCACCACGCAAGTCCAAGCGAGCAAAACGCCTCGGCTGCCCTCAGCATCTTACCTCTCCCCCCACACAGTGGAGAGGAGACGCAGCACGCACGTCACCGGGAGCCTACAACGGAGGCCCTCTGCTGAGGGTCTCTGGCAGAGCTCTTGCAGGGAGGCATGAGGGGGGAGAAGAGCTTCTTCCCTCGCCGTGGCAATCGCGCGAGGGAGCAGGCTGCTCACGCACCAGTGAACTCAGCACCAGCTCATCGGCCCCCTCTCAAAGCCTCTCTGCAATGCCCTTTCCAGGCTGCTGAGCAAGACACCAGGAACTGCCTGCAGCAGCCTGGCACCTGCACTCACCCCTAACAAGGAGCCCCCTCGCCCCCCTCTTTGGACCCACAAACAGAAGCCCAGCCTGTGCTACCCTCCTGCTACTCCCACCACGGAGCTAAGCCCACTCCCCAGCACCGTGTCCCAACCACAACAGCCACAGGACGGCTCACAAGCAGGCCTTCGCCACGGCCACACAGGCCTCTCGCTCTCACCTTAACGACGAAAGGCACATTGAGGAGGCAGTAGCTGCTCTCTTCCACCAGCCCTTGGAGCTTTTCCTGCAGGGCGAGCTCTCTGGCACTGCACGATTTACAGGCCTGCAGGCCCATGGCCACAGCCAGCACCATGTGCATGGCAGAGTAGACCTGCTTCAGGTTGAGCTCCAGCGCTTCCACAGCCACTACCCTGCCATGCAGAAGCAAAAGGCACTGAGATTCAGAGAGGGACCCAAGCAGCCGCAGGCTTCTCACACTAAGCTCTAGGGGAGAGGCGGAATCCAGGGCCACTTGGGTTTCTTCTCTTGGCTCCGCAGCTACGGCCAAAAGCCCTGACTGAGCTCGGGCTCTACTTTGCTTGGGGCCTGGCCCAAAGAAGGAAGGAAGCTCAACAGCAGTGGCTCCAGCAGCCACCTCTAGCTCCCTCAAGAGGCAGCAGGAGGGCACGCAGCTGCTCCTCAGCAGCAGCTCCTGCAGGCCTTGCAGGGATGCTGCAGTCCAAGGGCCACGCACCCGGGCAGAGGGCAGAGGGGCTCCAGTAGCCCACGGACATCAGCGGCTGGGCAGCGAAAGCGTTCCACAGCTCCCGGTCAGCAACACTCACCTGAGCCCAGCAGCCTGGCCTAAAGAGGCAAGCTCCGTAAGTAAATGGCTCTTTCCAGAGCCCGTCACGCCCTCAAACGCCATGATGTGGCTTGCTTTCTTATCCACATAGGCTTTCAAGTAACTTTCAAAGAGGGCAATCTCCTCCTCCCGACCTGGGAAGGCAAACAAGAAAGCGACCCGTTGCAGCGAGCTGAAAAGCAAACAGCCGTCGGCACCCTTCTCTCTCGCCGCCGCAGCGGGTCAGTCGGACCCAAGGAAATCTCCTCCCCGATCCCAACTACGGCCATCCCTTTAGCCCTGAGGCTGTGAGCAACTGCACACTGGAAAGGTCCCGCCACGCTAGCTATGCAGCACGGCAGGGAGCATCCGGCGCACGCCTCACCCTGCTTCCCACCTCTAGCTGCGGCCCAACCCCAAGGACAGGAACCAGCTAGGAGCCAAGGTATGCACCAAACCCTTAGGGCCACGCCAGGCAACGCCATCCCTCGCAAAAGCTTCTCCGTTCCCAGAGCGGAACTAACAGGTACCGACGGCAACAAATTGGCCTTCAGCAGACCAAGGCGTTCTCCACCTACCGAGCAACGGGGAAGAGCTGGGCCTCTCCTTCGTAACATCCATGCCAAACATGCTAGCGGGAGGAAGAGAAAAACAAAAGCCAATGAAGTAGGCAGAAGCTGGAGGACGTAGAGCCACGCGTGGAGCTGAGGGTGCGCTCCCGGGGACCCGCTCTTCTTTCGAGCCGGAGCGAATCCTGCCCACGCTCCCACTGGCCCAGCAGAGAGCGCAAACACCAAACGAGCACTAGCAAAGCTGCAGCCAGGAAGAAGCCCAACGGCCACAGTGGGACACCACACAGCATCAAGACTCGAGCGCCACAGGCCAAAGCCCAAGGAAGCGGAGACACGAGCAAGAAGCCAGGCAGTGCCGCTGGCTAGCACACTGCTGCACCCCGCAGGACAAGCCAAACAAGTCTCTGGTCCTGCCTACTGCTTCCCTGGCCTTTGCTCACAGGCAGCGCTTTCGAGAAGCGGGGCCCTGCAACAGCTGCTGTCAAGGCAAAGACGGGCAAGAAAAAACACTTCAAGCCACGACGTGCAACAGGACGACAAGGGTCACTTCTTGGGCCAAGGCGCCAAGCACCAGGCACCTTGGGCTCGAGTTTTTCTGAAGTTGCAAGGGGACGGCAACGTCAACGTTCCAAACGGCCTCCAAAGAGGATGCCAAACCCTGGCCCAGGGGAACACCTGAACTTTCACCAGGAGGCACTCAGGAACTGAGTCCTGGCCTGACCAAAAGCTTTCCGGGAGCGTCATGCTCGGAAGCAGCTGGGAGAAAACCTCCCTGGGGCAGAATTGCCACTGCGTTAGTCTTGCGCGCAATGGAGCAAGCACAGGGCAGAAAGCACAGCTGGAAGCCGTTTGGACCGGGGCTGCAAGGCCCCTCTGTGCCTACGGACACCTAAAAGCCTTCTCCACCCCTCCGGCATCACTCCCCGTCTCCTTACAGCAGGAGGCACCAGCGTAGGCAGGCCAAAAGCGTACCCGTGCTCTGCCTTTCCATCTTCTCAGCCCCAGCGATGGGAGGGGTGGGCGGGGGCCAGCTCTGCACAACTCCTCTTTGCGGACCAAGACTGGACCCTGTGTGCCACCCTGCCCCCAACCAGCCCGCTCAAACAGGACACTCACGACTTCGCCGACACCCCCAGGTATTGATACACGGGGCCAGGATCGACAACCCCCTTCATCTTTGCCTCCGGCAGCTCCTCGAAGCACCATCGGGGCAGCCTAGAGGCTGCGTACGTCGCTGCGTCACAGGACACCAGCCCAGGGTAGTGCTCCATCAGCCGGGCTGCCAGATTCACCTTCTGGCCAATGACTGCCGCAGAGAGAGAGCACGCATTCACGTACCTATGAAACCAACCCGCTCCACCCTTCACCGCCAACGGCTGCATCACCTCCAGCACAGGCAAGCCCCAAACCGTTGGCAGCACAACCAGCAGGAACAACAAGGCTCTGAGCCTGGTCCCCCGCACCGCAGCGGCGCCCGCTCTGCCTCCCTCATTCCCCACAGGACACAGGCCAAGGCCTCGTCCCAGCCCAGCACATACGGGCAACAGGGTGTTCCCTGCCGCTCTGCCTCTTCCTTTGACACGCTGCTCCGGCTGAACAGACCCAGCCCAGCCACCCGCTCCTCAGCCAAACACCTCGTACCTGTGTATTCGTGCCTCACGCGATGGCCTACGACTCCGCAGAGCACCGTCCCGCTGGTAACCCCGACAGACACGGCCCTGACACACACGGAGAGCGACAGGCGCTCAGCAGCGCCCGCGCACAGGCCTGCCTGCCCACCTACCTTCACCCCTTCACCCGGCTCCCCTCGCACCACCTCCCGCCCTGGCAGGGCAGACCTCGGGGACCTGCAGAGCTCCGCAGCGTAACGCCCCCAGGTGAAAGGGGCTCCCGAGAGCAGCCAGGCAGTTTTCAACCCTTCCCCTAAGGCCTCACAGCTGTGACGGGCGGAAAGTCCCTGACTCCAGCCAGCCTCAGCACGCCTCCTCGGCGCGGGCAAGAAGGGCACCTCTCAGGGCACTGTCTCCTTCCTCCCAGGGACAGAGGAGGCCAAGCTAGAGGGCACGTCTCGCTGAGAAACCATCCCTCCCTCCTTCCCCCGCGCAGTCCCAGGCAACGCGCCTCCCCACTCACTCGATTTTCCTAGGCCTCGAGGAGCACGCCTTGGAGATTTGAACAGCGCTTTCCAAGGCGTGAACGCTTTCGTCGGGCAGCTTCTCTCCAGGGAGTCCAAACACGCACAGGAACGTGCAGCCCTGCCAAGGACAGCGGCAGCACAGCTTGGGACAGCGCCTACGGCAAACGGCTCGTGCCGTGCGAGTCGAGCCGCTGCCGAGAGCAGCAGAGCTTCAGGGCAACCCCCAGCCAGAGGGTGCTGATCCCAGCGCCGAGGCAGAGCTGCTTCTCCTTTCCCCGCTGCTCAGTAGACCGAGAGAGCCACTGCCCTCTCGTTTGCTGCCCACACTTTTGCGGGGTGGGCTCCTCCCCCACACTCACTTTATCAAACATGGAGATTTTGTTGATCTCGCCCTTGTGAGGACGGATGATCTCCAGCATCATCACGCTGCTGTCCTGGATAGCCTTGCAGATCTGCGTTAAGTTGACATCGGCAGCAAACTGCAGCTTGACAAAGAGGCAGGTGACCGGCCGTAGCTCGGACAAGTAGTCCAGGGGCTGTCTGTCATCAATCTGGAAGACGAGAGCAGCACACCTTCAGCAGCCAGCTCTCCCCGAGAGCGGACTGCCCCCAGCAAACACCAAGCAAGAGCCCCCACGTGGGCAGCAGCACGCGCTCTCAGCGGAAGGAATAACTCCTCCCCTCGGGGCAAAATAAACACAGCTCCCGGCAGCTGTGGCCATACCTTCCTCAGAACAGATGCGGGGACGTACTTCCGCAGCAACTTCCCCAGAGCATGCCGAGGGGCCAGGGAAACAGCAGGCCTCAGGATGCCTAGGGAAGGAAAATCCAGGCGGTCACTGGCAGGCTGGCACTACGAGCCTGCCTAGGGAAAAGCAGTTGGAAAGCAGGGGCTGGCACTGGAACTCAGGGAGAGAAAGTCTCCTCCAGTTGCACATTTCTTCCTCCTGCAGGTGCTCAGCCAGAGCAGGCCCCTGGAAGCAGGGGGAAGCAGCGAGTGCCTCCGCTGAAGCGCACCAGGGCCAAAGGCACAAATGCTGACTGCAAGGGGGAGAGGGCAGAGGGCGTTCCTCGCTGGCCCCTGAACAAGCCCGCCCCCACCTTTCTGGGCAGCCACAGAACGTCATGAACACGGGCCTCACCTGACGCCTCAGGAGAACTGTAGTTCAGCTGGGCTCGGGTAAACTTGGAGAAGATGTCTTCGCGTTCCGACAGAGACATCCGTTCCATGCCTGTAACCTAAAGGCACACAGTACAAAAACGCGTCGAGGACAGCTCCAGGACCCACAGAGGACAGTACCCGTTGAGGCAAACTCTTCCAGCGCCTCCTGACCCCCTCTTCAAAGCCACCCAGCAGAATCCAGAGACAACCCTGAGACAAAACTGCTCCCCAGCAGCTACTGCTCCCCACCTACGGGAGCACCTCTACACCTAGAACTCCCTCCACGCGCGTCTCCTCGCCCTTCTCACACCTTCCTCCCTCACAGCCACGTCCACGCCCAGGCCCTCAGAATTGCTCCAGAGGCCGTCCCACCCACCTTCACAGCGCTTTGGCCTTTAAGTCTCTTGGTCTTGATCTGGTTCCGGTTACAGAGCTCCCAGCAGCTGGGTGACAAGATCACGTCACTTGCATTGGCAAGGTTTTGGGCCTGCCACACTTCACCCACGGCCTGGCCAAGGATCAGGAAGTGCTGCTGCTTTTTGTCTCCAACAGTCAGGAGGGACATATGCCCTGCAGAGATCCCTGGTGAGAGACAAGCACAACTGATGCAGAGAGCATTTTTACCTCCACAGCCCGCCACAGCTCAGCTCCTCCCAGGCCAACTTTGAAGCTCAGCCCTGGAGCCAGGCTCTTCCGCTCAACTGCTTCGAGCGCAGGCGTCCCACTTGATGGATTCAGGATCGATCGTGGCCGGGGAGGGGGTCCTAATCAGGGGCCCCACACCGGCACGTTGGCCAGCCACCGGCTCACTTTGCATGCAGGCAGCTCGTGAACGCCTGCCTGAGAACGCGCAGCAGCCTAATCCAGCACTCCCCGTACCTATCTTCAGTCGGAGCTTCAGACCCACGTCCGTCTCACGGATCCTGTACTTCTCCTGGATTTGCTGGCTACACTGCAGCACCAGGCTGATGGTGTCTCTCAGCTGCGTGTGCTTTGCTCTCCACAGCACCAGCACAGCATCCCCTGGGGAAAGCGAGGGGACAGGGACGGCTCTCGTGACACCTGACGCTCCCTGACCTGCACCCACCGGCCGGGACAGCGGAAGCCAGCAGGCGTGCCAGGGAAAACGCGTTTGGGTGAAGGCATCCTCCTCAACTACAGCACCCTGGCCACAGGCACACCTCCCCCTCTGCCCCGCCAGCTACAACTGCAGCCACGCCGCCAGGGCCCGGGACGGCAGCTCCCCCTGGGCACCTGCGTGCCAGCAGAGCCACCCCTCGGGGCTCTGCCGGCTCGCGCCTCTGTCTCCCCTCTCCCCTCGCACTCGTCTGCAGCTGCAGCAGACAAGGCCACGTCTCTTTTACGCACACGTACCTGCAAACTTCAAGATGTCTCCACCAAAAGCCAGCAGCTCTGCAGACCAAAAAAAAAACACAAGAAGAGCTGCAGCTAGGCCTTCTTCAGGAAGGCCGCAGGACAAGCCGCTCTGCTCAGACAGCAGCACAAGAGCAGCGGTGCTTTGGGGGCACAACTTAGCAAACGGAGCAGCTACACTGCTCACAGGGACCACAGCCCTGGGACCTACGCTACTGTGCCCTGTGACAAGGCCCCAGGGAAGGCAACGCACACTTTGGTCAGCGCCCCCATCCCCAGCTCATTTGGGCACTAACACTGGCTAGATGCCCCCGCTCCCCCCTGCGCCCCAACACCAGCAAAATCTTCCTCCATCACTGAACAGCAGTCACTCCACAAGCCCAAGGGTGGGTGCTGAGAAAGCGGGCACCTCCTTAGTCTTTGTGGGGAGCAGAAAGCACCTGCCAGAAGAGCCCAGCTGCTCTCGGCGGCTCTCAGCCCCATAGGAACCCCCAGCCCGCGCAAGGAGGAGGCGGCGGCGGCAGCAGCAGCAGCAGCAGCAGCAGCAGGCTGCCCAGCACCTCCCTCTCGTCGTGCCCCAATCCCACACAGTCCTGCAGAACGGCACTTACCCTCCAAAATGTCACCCATGTAGCGATTGAGGGTTTGCGTTACCTCATCCGCACCCCGCTCTATGCTGATGCTCTGGCTGAATTTCTCTGTCAGAGCAGTGAAACCTGCAACAGGGACACACAGGCACAAAGAAATCAGGACGCGTCTACAGGGCCAAAGGACCTGGCACTTTCCACGCCGCTTTCAGCCAGCCAAGAGCACCACGCTCCGGGAGAACCCAGGCGCGCCCCTGACAGCAGCCACAGCCCTCTAATTCCACCCGCGCTTCTGAGCGCTCGCTGACGGGCGCCTTCCCCATGCTCACACCCACCCGTTACGCCTAGCTCCTGCACTTGGCTGCCACCCTCCAGCGCGTCCCCCGGCTGCCTCCCCTCTTGCCTACAGCCAGGCAACACCCTGAGCTAGAAAGCCCACGAGGCCTTGGCCAACTAACGCAGCACCTGGCCAGCCAGCTCCTCTGCGCAGCAGCTGCTCCTCCAAGTTGGCCCTGACAAAGACTAACAAGGGGGAGGCAAGGCAGCCAGGCCTCCTCTCCCAGGCCTCCATGAGCCAGAGCCTGGCCCACCTCACACCTCCCCAAAGCTCCAGAGAGAGCACTGCAGGCAACAGCGCGGGCCCAAGCTGCTGCTCCGGCAGCCTCAGGGCTCCCTAACGCACGCTGCTCGGAGCAGACGGCTGACCACAAGCAGGCCGCAGGGCTGCTGCCAGCAAAGACCACCCCCGGGCTGTGACCTCAGCTACGTCCGAGCGCTACTTCCCCAAAGCGGAAGACCTCAGCGGCAAACGACATCTCCTTTGACCCCTTCTCTACCACAGGCGGGACGACCAGGGCTCCAAAAGGCCCGCTAAGTCCCAGCGGCTCGGGTCGGGGACTCCTCCTCAGTGCCCGCCCTTCATAACGCTTTGACCCACCTGACACATCAGCAAAGAGCAGCACTCCGTGGAAGTTCTGAACGCAACGGTTCTCCTGCTTCAAGTCCTCAGACAAAAGCAGGTCGGGGACGTAAGCAGCTACTTCCCCCAGTTCTGAGCAGTGCTTTGACCTTCGCTCCCAGGCACAAGACATCGTCAGCGCCCTGGGGTACCTGCGGTACCTCAGTACAAGACGACCCACCGTGCCCACCAGGGAGGACGACCAGACACCACTGCACAGCGTTGCGCACTGGCCTTTGGGAGGCGCGGCTGGCCCTCTGTCACCAAGGGGCCGGGGGAGGTCACAGTCGGCTCACAGTGACATCGTCCGCGTGTCATCATTTACCTGTCCACTGTCGCCTACGCTGATCCGGCTAACAGTGACAGCCTCGGCAAGGCACCGCTTACCCAGCAACTGCCGGGAAGCTGCCCCCCGCTCCCTCCCTACGCCGAGCCGGTTGCTCAGAGGTGGCTAGCGCGACGCAGTTGTCTCCCGTACAGAGCTGAAGGAGGCTCGCACGGCGACTGACCTCCACCCGTGGCCGAAACAGCAGCTGCTTCCCACGTTCCCAAGCGCAAAGGGCCTCACAGACGTGCTGACAGCCAGCAGCCCAGGCTTCCCCAAAAGCACGGCCACTGCAGCACGCAGCTGGGCGTTTCCGGGGCTGCTCGGAGGACTTGTATTTCTTTGCAAAAAGAAGTGGGGCTTTCCCGGGGGGGCAGCGGGGGACACAGCCAACCTCCATCCACACGGCTCCTGGGGGAGGCCGGGAGGAGATGGACAGGGCTGGGCCAGGACCACGGCGCACCGACGTATCAGAGAGGGCAAGACAAAGTCCAAAGCCGCAGCAGGAGGCAGCTCCAGGTCCCTGCTCCGAGTGAAAACGCTGTTGTAAACCTTGCATGCCCCAGGGAAACAGAGCCACGCTGGGCACCCTGGCTCACGCACGGCCCTCTGCCTCCAGGCAGGCAAAGGCAGCTCCCCGTCCACCTTAGCCGCTGCCCCGAGCCACACAACTGCTGCCACCAAAGCAGCAGCACTGAGGAGAGCCGGGCTCTACGGGGGACGAGGGCTAGCAGCCAAGGCCGCGCTCCGCGCGCGCCAAAGCTGCCCTTCTCCCCAGTCGCTCAGAGGAGCAGCTGCACGAGTTGGCGTGCCTGCCACACGGTGACACTCAGCGGCTGCTTGCCCAGGCAGCCTCCAGTGTCCCTCTCGCACTGTGCCTCTCCCTCAGGCAATGGCCAGGCGAGGGAGCACCAGCCCCTCCCAGGCCTGGGGGACCAGGTGCTTTAGACAAGCCTGTGCCCTTGCGCTGCTGACCTCAAACAGCAGAGCACTTGACAGCAGAAACCAGCCTGCCTTCTTTCCTGCTGCCTCAGCCCTCAGAGAGAGGCTACCAAGATGGTCTCTCTTCTTGCCTCCAGAAGGCTCCCCCTGCTGCCTCGGGGCCCACCAAAGTCTCCCAAGCAAGCACAAGTCACTTGCACCCAACACACACAACTGCAACCTGCTGGCGACAGCCAGGCACACACACCGAGCCAGGCCCAGGTTCGGGACGCTGCTTGCCAGCCCAGCTCACACGCTTCCTCCTTCCTCCTTCCCACGAGGCAGGCAAAGCGGTCACCCCTACGGGAGACTGACGATGCAGGCCGACCGAGCAGGCTTGCTCTGCCTCCTCAGGAAGAGCGCGCAGCAGCGTGACGACGCCTCGGCCAACGCTCTCTCTTGCCAGTGAGCAGCAAGGGCTGGCTGCTCCCCAAGGCAAGCTCAGCTGGGAGCTGGGCCGACCCCAGCACAAGCAGCGCCCTCGCCCACAGGGGCATCCCTCTTGGCTACATCTATATGCACACACGTACAGCCATTCTCCACTAAGGAGCTCTCATCCGCATCAACCAGAGAGGGCAACAGGATGAGGCCGCTAGTGCTGTTGACTTTTCTGACTAGGGAACACTTCCAACCAGTCCCGCTTCCAGAAAAACACCCTCCCACCCTCCCCACCTCAGCAACCACTTGGCCCTACACCAGGGCCAAGCTCCTCCTGCAGCCGGCTCAAGCGCTTACACAGCGCCACAGGCAACTGCACTAGGGCCAGGGGGAGAGAATTTCTTGCACTGCTTTACAGCCCTCGACTCTTGTGAGCACTAACAACGGGGGTGGTGGCTTCCCCGCCGCCTAGCTTTCCCAATAAACCACAGGCCAGAGACTCTCGTGGCACGCCTTCAGCGTCCTCTTGCTGTGGTCTGTGACTCCATACAGAACGCTGAGATGATGGCAGTGTTTCTTTATTTAACCCCTGGAAGAGCATCCTCGCTCGGCCGTGCTGGCAGCTTCAGCAGGTACCTGCAGCTACAGACTTCAGGCTTTGCTTGCTTCAGCTGGGGAAAACGTGGCGCTGTCTCCAGCCACAAGTCTCCCACGGGGCCCTTGCCAGTGAACCACCGCTCCTGAGGAAAACAAAAGCCCAAGTGAGAGCCGCGAAGAACAGGAGGTCCCCAGAGCCACAGGCGCGGTCCGGGAAGGCAAGCGAGGCCTCTCGCAGTAGCTTCTTCCACCCATCACCCAATTTGCCGTGCTGCAAAAGCCTATCAGGGAGGGCAAGGAGAGGGAACGCAAAGGAAACCTCCTCCAGCCAGGTTCAGGCTGGCTCCCAGAGCTGGCTCAAGGGAGAGGCAGAGATTCCACTCCACCGCTCCTCAGCCCAGCAGAGATGCTGGGAAGGAGCGGCATGCTGCAGCGCCTGCTGCTCCCTCGCGTGTCCTTCCAGCCCCTCCTGAGGGAAGGGCATCGCAGCTGCCACTGCCCTCCTGCTGAGGAGGGCTAGCAGCCCCTACCAGCTCGCCAAGGACTTTCGGCACACGCTCCTGAAGCTCGCTGGGGGCTTTCCCTGCGTGGACCTGCCGGAGTACAGTCCGCGCCACCTTCTCCTAGGGCATGCCAAACCTCTGCCCAGGGAGCAACTCAGAGGCAAAGAGGAGCCACTTACAGCGCTCATCTCCAGCCAAGTCTTCTCCAGGAGGTTGCCATTCGCCTCACAGGCTTGGAGGCCCTGCCTGAGGCACAACAGGCTCTGGTCTTTGTTACCCAGCATGCAGAAAATGTACGCTTTCAGATGGTAGGCTCTGGGGTAGAAGACGGGGCTTGTAGAGCACCGAGCAAAAACCTCTTCCACAAGCTACCGAGAGAACAACGGAGAGGCACGTCAGCAGAAGTCATCGAGCTGGGCGATGGCTCGGCACTGAGGACCGCACCTATTCCCCAAAGGGGAAAGCAGTCGCAAAGGCACAAGGAGCACGCAGCTAGCAAGGCTGAGATACCACACAAGTCTCTCCCGAGCCATAAGCCCTCACATGCAGCAGGCATTTCAGCAGGGCTCACTAGCTAGCTCATGGCTGTGCAAGTCTCTTCTCCTGTCTTGCAGACCATTCCCATCCCCACAAGGGAATCCTCACGTGCCCAGGAAGACCCCCGTCACCTCACTGCCTTCTCTACCACCTCTTGCTGCCGCCCCATGGGGGAGCAGCCTCTTGCCATGTTCCTCTCTAACCCACTACCACACTCTGCCTCTAGCCTGGCTCCATCCCAGCGCGGCTGCTTCGCCCTGGCCTTGCCAATCCACTGCTGCTCGCAACACAGCTTTCCCTAGAGGCCCCTCACAGCGTGCACACCCCCCTCCTCCTCTTCCCTCACCCTTAGAGCCCTGCTGCGGCTCTCCCGGGCCCTCGCCGAGCTGCGCTCAATGTCCTTCCGCAGCACCAGCGTGTAGCACTCCAGGAGCCGGCTGCATGCTTGGGTGGCCAAAACGGAGGCGTCAGCTCTCTTCAGCAGCCTCTTGGCCTTTTCAAAGGGCTTCTGGAACTCGGCCCACTGCCCAAGCCTTCCAAACCTACACCGTCCAGAGAGAAACACACACACACACACACACACACGTTTTGTAGAGTACTTGATCAAGTACTCTACACCCCAGCGACGGCCGCCTTGTTGGACAGGGCACGGGGGACACGACAGGCCCAGAGCTCCCACCTCCCCTGCCAGAACCACTGCCTGGGCCTCTCGCCAGTCTAAGCACCTCTGTAACTTACCAAAGAGCCAGGGACGAATACAGTCCAAGCAGGATGCTGTTGTGCGAGCTGAGGATGTGGTTTGCTTCGTTCTGCTCAACGAAGCTCCTGCACTCTTCAAAGGACTTGTACTCCCAGCCTGTAATACAAATGCATCGCAGAGAAGCAGTGCCGCCCTCCGCTGCCTTGTTTTCCCTCGGGCATTCGTAGCAGGACAAAGCTCAAGCACAGCTGGAGAATTTCTGGGCAGGTAAACCACTCAGAGAGCAAGCAAAACCAAACAGGAACAAGGCAAGGGCTGGAGTTCTAGCCTAGCTCCTCAGGGCTAGTCAAGCGCCACACAAATATCTATTCCCTTTTCTTCAGCAGCTTTCGAGCGCTGACAGACACACGCTGCCATTGACCAGCAAGCGACAGCCACTCCAGAGCGTAGGCTGTTAGATGCCTCCTGGTCAGGCACATCCCCCAGCACTGCTAGGCCCGCCTCCCCAGGAGCCAGAGCAGAGCGAGCCTGGGAAGAGGTTTCAGAAAGGGGAATCTCAAAACACGGGAAGCATTTTGAAATCACTCTGGGATCACCTGTAGAACATGCAAACAAAGACAGGGGAGGCAGGAAAGACAGACAAAGACACACCCAGAGCCAAAGAGCCCGGGACTCGGCCCAGGAAGTGAAAGCGTGGCTGGAGGCTCTGGCGTCCGTGTTGTAGCAGGAGAAAAAGCATCTTTGCAAGCCTCCTGGCTCTCTGGGGCCCTCCTCACTGAGCACTTACCAGCGTAAAGCAACAGGTCTAAGCAGCAGGAGAAGAAGTATGCCTGCCCAATGATGCTGTGCTCTGCAGCCACCTGCTTCTCGAGCCTGCGCAGCACTTCCTCACATTCTGGGTACCTGCGGAGGAACACAGCGAGCCTCCATGGAGCCTCTCCGCGGGGTGGGATCCCAGTCACCACCTCCGGACGCTCCCCGCTCCCCTTCCCATCATCCCGCTCTCCCTGCGCTGCTCTTTCTGGCATCGCCATCAGAGGTTCTCCATCAGACAGTTGTTCATCTTTTGGCAACAAGTCTCCGGAGAAAGGCCTCAGGGACCCCGGCCCAAACGGCAAGCCCCGGAGCAAAACTCAGGCATCCTTCCCATGCAAGCCAGTGCTTTCCCATTGGCCCAGCAGCAGAGCTACTCACCTTTCCATCAAAGTCTTTGTCAGGAAAAGCAGGCCAAAGAGCACGCACAGCTCCCCACTGCCCTCCGCACTCGCCCACATGACGCGTTTGCTTCGGAAACTGCTCCTCTCGAGACCTCCCCCTGGACGACTGCCGTCTCGGGCACCGGTGCCGCGTGGCATGGAAAGGCCCGCGTCCACCCAACCAAACATGGCTAGCGCCCCCAACACAACGAGCGCCTCCCTGCGCTAGGCTCGCTCCTAAACCAGGCCTGGGAATTGCCTGCGGCAAGCGCTACCTGGCAAGGGCCAGAACCGAGCCAGCAACTGTTCCAGCAGTTTCACAGCACACACTCACGCTCCCCAACAGCCAGCCACGGTCCTTGGCATTGTTTAATTTACCAGCGTCCATACAGCCAGCGAGTATCCAATAAGAAACCAAGCAGCCCTCTTTGCTGCGCGCAGAGAATGACACAAGAAGGATCTCAGGTGGCCCCCCGACCCTGCGCAACCAGCAGTCTGTCCCGCAGCAGCATTACCTCATCTGCAGAAAGAGCGCCGCAAAGAGCGTGGCGAGAACCTCGCAGTCCAGGTCGGGCTTCTCCAGCTCCATCCACAGGCTCTTGGCGCGATAGCCTGCCAAGAAAACAAGCAGGCTCGCACAGGCTCCCTCTGCGGAGATGCCTTCTCGCAGGCAGCGGGGGCAGTACGTACCTACGTCGACAGAGAGGGGCAGATTCCCCAGGCTGAGGTTCAGGTGGCTCAGGGCCTGGGCAAATTTGGCGGCCTTTAATACCCCTCCTCCAAAGAGCTCGACGTCAGAGCTAAGCTGGATGGCCGCCCGCCCGTACTGCAGCCACTCTTCCTGGCAGCCCAGGTCCTGGCAGCACCGCGCATATTCCATGTAGGACAACAGGATCTAAAACGGTCCAGACAGGAGACTGTACAAGACTGAATGTCGCCAGGGTGATTCTCTGGCCTAGACGGCTCAGGGCAGAAACCCAACGGCCAGCTTCTCTCTTCTCTTCTGCTCTCAGGGCTCTCACCCCTACGACAAACGCTTCTTAGGACTGCCGCTGCTAACTGCGGCCGTGGCGAGACGAGGGCCCCAGCGGGGTGCTGCCTTCAAGCCACAACCAGCCCAACGCTTACAACGGTGAAACAAACGCCATGAGAGCGACTACCAGGAAGAAGAGCAACGCACGTCTGCTGGAAGTTGGTAAAGCAAAGTTCAGGGACGGGTACCACTCCGTCGCGTTTGGCCTCTTCTTGCCGCCCCGGGCAGACCCTGCTGGTACTCTAGGCGGGCCAGGGGAAAGGAGCTATGTCAGAAACGCGTCTGCTGCCGCAGAGAGGAGGCACTCACGTGACTCGCATCCTCAGACTCCTCGGCCGTGTTGACCTTCATGAGCGCTGCCAGGCGCGACAGCCTCCGGCCGCTGGAAGTGCCCTCCAGGCTGAAGAGCTGCCGCAGCAAGGAAAGGCAGTGGCTCTGCCGGAACAGCCAGGGCAGCCTCTCCCTCCTGCCACACAAGAGAAACCGCTGGGCCACAGCCACTAGCTACACAGTGCCAGGTCAGGCAGGGCCAGGGGAAGCAGGGCGACAGAGGAGGCAGCTGCACCTGCTCCCAGCAGGGCGGCAGCTGATGCAGGCCGGGCTGCAGGCGTGGAAGCGGCAGAGCCAAGAAGCACCACCGGGGAAAGATCGCTGCTAGCGAGAACGGGTTGGCACTACAGCCCAGGGAGGGCGAAGCAAAGCCGGGCACCGCGAGGGAAAGGCTTGTTCTACGGCAGCCTTGCACCTGGCTGCAACCCCCGAGCTTCCTCATTCTCACACCTCCCCTCCACTTACCCCTCCATGCCCACGTCCTGCTCCTCCCTGCCGGCTCCCTTTCCTCTGCAGCCTGTGCTCCCTGGGAACATCTCTCTGCTCTCACCCCCACCATCCCCCACAAGGCAACACGTGCCCGCTCCCCCCACCCAGGAGCCTCCAGGTCCCTCAGCAGCTTTCCCCATGCTAACACCTATGCTCAGGGAAAGTCTGGCCTTAAGCCTAGGCAGGTGTGGGCCTAGGTGCCCGGCACCACGCAGGAAACGCCTCTTCCTTCCCTTCTCTTTCCCTTCGGCTTCTTACCCTGCCTCTTGATGAAGGGAGGACTCTTTGTTCTTCCTGGGGGAGGCACGCTCTGACTTCTCCAGCAGAAACTGGAAGACGACGCCAGCTGAGGTGAGGGGCAATTTTCTCTTCAGCAGGCTCAATGCCTTCCTGAGCGTCTTCTTTGCCAGCTCCACGCAGCCCATGTTGTAGCAGACCTGCACAGGAGAAGGCTTCTTCAGACAGTCCCAAAGGGCTCCGACTGAGCACGCACCACATTTCAAGTCTCTGCCTGAACCGAGGCCGAGGGCCTCGACCGCTTTTGGCCGGAGGCTGAAGCGCTCACAGGAAAGGCTGCTGGTAGCGGCCGTGCCTCAAAATGCCAGGCCTATCGCCGCTGCCGCCACCCCCCACAAAGGCGTCCAACTCCACCCACCAGCAGAGCCCTCAGAACCTCCCCGGCACTTTACCTCCCCTTTCAGGCTCAGGAAGGTGGCTTCTTCAAAGCAGGCAAGCACATCGGCTTTCTCAGCCGCTGAGCTCCTCACGACCTCTGCTTTCTTCAGGTTCATAAAGGCCTTGGAACAAGCACACAGAGAGCAGGTGAGCGTCGGTGCAGAGCCTGCATCCAGCCCCATCGTTCCCAGTTGCCTCCAGCAGCTCTCTGAGGAGGGCACGCATCTGCCCCTGGCGATGCCCACCCTAACACAGCCCACGGGCACGAGTGCTCCTTCGCACCACCTCCTGGCGCGTGCGCCTTGTGCAAAGGGCCTGCTTCTCTGCCCCGCCTCCCTTGCCCCAGGAGAGGCAAACGGGGGGGAGAAGCCTGGCTCTGACGCCAGCGGTTCAGCCCCAAGTCCCCACAGAGGCACGTCCTAGTGCAATGGCAAAATCGGCTTGCCCAGGACAAGGCAACTGAGAGGCCTCCTTGTGCAGTGGGCTCCGGCAAGCAGGGCGACTCACCAGGTAGTTGTCGGAGACGTGCAAGTAGGCAGCCGCGCACTCCAGCAGGTAATAAAGGGCTCTGCCATCGTTGCCCATTGCCATGTGGTGGTGAGCCAGCGGCACAAGCACCAAATCCACAATGGCCCTGCATTCACAGGCACACGCGGCACCGGGCGTCCCTTTGGCCTTGCTGGGCACCGTAGCTACGCGTTCCGTCCTGGCCAGAAACTGCTCTGCCGCTCTACTCAGAGACAAAGATCACGCAGAAAGACGACGCACGCTAGCATCACCTATACCGCTCCGTCTGCCTAGACTAACAGCATATTCTAGCGCAGCACAAGCAAGGCCCTGTGCACACGCGCGTCATACGGGAGCGCTGGGTTTCACAGCCTTCCCAGGCGTGCAGAGGGCTGGCCGCTTATTCTTTCAGCCCCCCGCATTCACAACCACAGTTTCCCAGCAGCGTTCCACATTACAGTTGACACGGGCGACCCCCGAGTGGCCTGGCTCCCCCCATCCTTGCTCCGTCTTCCCCCTGTGCTCCTCCCTCCCTTCCGCTCTTGCCTTCCCTCCTCGCTCGAGAGCTGTGGCTCTGCCCTGACTGCAAGCCAGTACCACTCACTAACACAGCGCTTGGGCGCAGGATTCGTTTTCTTCCACTGCAGCAACGTCAACCCGCGCGCGCTGAGCAGTCTTCTCGCGCGCCGTAGCCCCAGAGCCCAAGGCGAGCGGGGCCAGGCAGGGCAAAACGGGGGCGAGGAGCAACATCGCCCCTTTCAAGCCCTAGCAAACTATTCCTTTGGCTTTAGCGGTAACAAGATCCACGAGGGCGCGATGCTGTTGGTGCCTTTGCTGACCCTGCTCTGGAGCAACGCTGCTCTTGGCCACAGGGAGGAAGTCAAGCAGGCCTTTCTGCCACCTTCCAGCAGCCCCCCTGCTCCCGCTGGCTGCTTTGCCCCTGCACACCTCGCAACATTGCTCTCCTACAGCTAGGAAGGCAGGGCTGGCTCCGCCCTAACGTGACCATCGTCACCCTGATCCCACTGGCTTCCTCCAAGAGGCTCATCTCCAGGGCCACCCCATCCCAGCTCCCACCCAACAGGCCAGCTCTTTCCTGAGCTAGAGTCACAGCCAGCAGGCACAACTGCAAACTCCACTTGCCCCCTCTGCAGACCCTGAGCCCGCTGACTTCCCAACGTAACCAAAACCTACTCTCCTCACCGAAAAGTCTCCTCCAAGAAGCTCTTCTCTTTCTGCAGGGCTTTTGCAGTACCTGGAAACAAAGCACGAGTTAAACGCTTCCTCACCTCACACGCGGGAAGAGCTGCATCTTGCCATGCTCCATCCGAAAGGGGAGGAGAGCAGAGTCAAAGGGACCGACGGCAGCTCTCTTCCTGGCCTCTTCCCCCGAGAGCTGCCTTCCCGGCAGGGCTGTTACGTTTTGGGCAAGCGTAGCACACCCACCAGGAAAGGCGCCTCAGCCTGCGGGGCCGGGGGGTGCACCGCACGGCTCTTGTCACTGCAAGGACATGGGCTGCTCTCCGGTCATTCCAGGGAAACGCAGGAGGGCGTTCCGGGGCACAGAGGCTCTACGCTGTGCCCACAGCATGGCTCTGCTGGTGCAGCTGGCCTCAGTGGAGGACTAAGCTAGTCTCAGGGAAGCCTCTCCCCTCTGCTGACAGCATCCCTAGGCTTCAGCAAAACGCTTCTGCGGACGGCGCTTCCATTAATTGCGCAAGCACAGTGCGGAGGGCCCAGGCTCCAAAGCACGGCAGCTAGCATACCCGGAGTGGCACGGAGCTCATCCCTCTTCAACTCCTCCTTTCTGAGCAGGGAGGCCTCCCAGCTGGACGAGCAGCGTTCGCTGGCACGGTCGTCGCAGCTCTCTGCCTCCCGGGCGCTGCCGAGGGCCAAGCGGTGGAAGGCCACAAAGTCCCCTCCGCCGCAGCACTGGCACTTGTGCGCTTGCCTCTCCAGGAAGGCCGCGCACTTGCGGTGCATGGCCACCCTCTGTCCCTTGGGCCACAGCTCGTAGGCAGCCTCCCGCAGCAGTGGGGCGCAGAAGGTCAGGACGCCAGACTGCAGCCTCGCGGTCTTCTCGGTCTCGCCCAAGCACCGCTTCTGGGCACCTGAAAGGCAACGGGGCTTCACATCAGCCACAGCTGGGGCCACAGCCGGGGCACGAAAGACAGGCCTTGGCGTGGATCCTTGGCAGGAAACCAGCGCTCCTGCACTCGGAGCCTCGCAGCGCTAGGGTGAAAGGGACCCGTTTGCCTTGCCGACACCAGCACAGCCTGCGCAACAGGCTACTGCCCTGCGCTCTCCCTCCCAACGCACAGCCTTCAGCTGCACTCCCGCAAGCAGCTGCCGAGGCTGCTGGCAGCAGAAGCAAGGCCGGCCATTTGGCCCATTACACACCACCGGAGGGGGCAGTGCAGCGTGCCCTGGCGAGCCCCGCCAGGCACACAGCCGGGAGCAGCAGGAGCCTACCACGCTCCCGGGGGCGCATTATCACCACTTACCGCTCTCTTCCTCCAGAGAGGTGGCGGGCCCCTTGGTGGGAACACTGCTGCCTTCTGGCACCTTCCCAGCATTCAGCCACTTCAAGATGTTGCCTCTCACCAGGACATTCAACGCCTTGTTCATCTTGGTCCTGGTCCACCTGGGAAGGAGGCGTAACAGCAGCTCGGTGGTAAACGTCGGCCCGATGACGGCTGCGCACTTCAAGACCATCCGCTCCGAGGGCTTCATGCTGTCCACCTCAGCCAGCGCAATCCCTGTCCAAAACAAGCCACAGCTCTCTCTCTTGCCCCCTCCCAAGCCTGAGGCTGCCGAGGCTGCCTTAGCTTCCCCACACCAGACGCTACATTTGTAGCCTTCTTTCCTAGGGACCAAACCCCTTGGGCAGTCGCAACCCAGGGCACACAGACACCCAGCCTCTCTCTAGCCCATGCCCCGGGAAAGAACCTCCGTGCAGCCGCCAGCCGCCGCAGCGGGGCTCGGCCCCTCACCTTTCAAGGTGGAGGGAAGCACGATGCTCTGCAGGTTCACGTCAGGTCTGATGGTGCACACCCTGCGCTCCTTCCCCGCGCTGGAGCTCCAGGAGGCTGCGGCAGGGGAAGCCTCCCTTACAGAAGCTGAGCGGAGCAAGAGAGCAGCGTAAAGCGATTTTCAAAGGGAGACGATTCAGGCCGTCACCTCCTGCTTGCCCTCCATCTTCCACCCTTTAGCATTCATCCCCCCCCGGGCAGGTCTTACAGCAGCTGGGCCCTGCGCTCCGTGGCAGCATAAATCCACCGCGCGGCTGCACCCAAGGAACACTGCAGCCACGCCACTCTCCGCCCTGCTCCACAATAACCGCCCCCGTTCATGCTGCCTCCAGACAATACCAGGGCTTAGCTCAGTGCCAGGGAGCGTCTCTTCCCCTCCTTTGCCATTTTCTGCCCCGTCCGCATTGCTTCGCCCCACAAAGCCACCCAAACTCCCCAGCCTGTGCTTAGGCTAGCCCAGCAGCAAGGCATGCAGGAGCCCACGCCTGAGCCAGGCCAAGGCCTCTACTGCTGCAACACCAGCCTGGGCCAACTTCACAGGGGAAGCCCAGGGCAACAACGCGCTCTGGAAGATGCGCCACAGCAACCAGGCCGTCAGCCACAACGGCGCTTACTGAAGAGGCTCTCCCACTTGTCCTCCATTTTCTCGCCCTTCCGCAGCAGGTGGAACAAGAGCATGTCGTGGCGCTTAAGGTCGCTCAGCAGTTCCTCGCAGTAATATGGGATCCCGTAGCTTCTCTGCATCAGGAACCTGGAAAGGAGCAGATCCAGCAGGGACTGACACAGGCAAAGCAAGGTGGGACACGTTTCAGACCAGCCTCTTTGCCACAGCTACACCTCCCTTTTGAACAGGCCAGCACTCCCACTGCCTTTGGCATCTGAGCTGCCCGGAAGATACAGCGGTTGCTGGAACGCGCAGGAAAAGAGTCGCGCGCAGTGCCCAAGGCACAGAGCTGCAAGCCTCGTCTCTCCTGGCCCCAACAGCCTAGATGCTCTCCGGCACCAGTGAGAGCCTCGGCCCCAGCAACAAATCGCCCCCCACTGCCCCACCACGTTCGTTCCCTCCTGCCCTCTGCAGCGGGTCAACCCCTCGCAAAGAGCTCCGAGGCCCCGCCTGGGACTTACGTCTCTAGGGCCCTGGGCACGCTGACAACTCCCAGCTCCCGGCAGGCTTTCTGCACAACAGCTGAAGCTTTCAGCTCTCCCAGATGAACGTGGGTCGTTTGCTGCAACTTCATGATGTCTGCTGCAGCTTCGCAGAGCCTCTGTCTTCCGTAGCGAGCAGGAGCAAAGCCCAGGACCACAAAGAGCGGGACATCTCTGAGCACATGCGACATAACAGCCCAGGAGGCAGAGTCGATGTAGTGCGCGTTGTCGATGACAAACAGGACAAGCTCGTCTTCAACGATCTGAAACAAGCACGTTGGTCTGGGTGGATTCTGAGGGATTCTCAAGCATCTTCCACAGGACAGACTTTGGCCGGCCTCTCCCCACACAGAGGACGCGCAGAAGTCGCTCT
Source organism: Struthio camelus (assembly GCF_040807025.1). Classification (NCBI taxonomy): domain Eukaryota; kingdom Metazoa; phylum Chordata; class Aves; order Struthioniformes; family Struthionidae; genus Struthio; species Struthio camelus. The sequence continues at coordinate 416,665 of NC_090974.1, read as the reverse complement.
CCTCTCCCCAGCTACCTCTTCGTTCGGAATCTCACCCGCTCTTCCGTGCTCCGAGACTCTTAAGCTCCCTCGGGCACGGTGGCACGGAAAGACACCGTTCCTCCTCCTCCGGAGCACATGCCCTCCAACTTCACAGGAGCAAAGTTATCAGGGGGCATGGCACGCGGAGTTTAGCCTCTGCAGGGCAATGACTCCGGTACACTGTCCTCCCACCAGCTCCCACCACTCTCCTGCAGAGCCCTCAGCCTGCGGCCTTGCTTTCCTTCTCTGACCCAGGATGGGGAGAACGGCTCACCTTCTGTAGCAGTTTCTTGAAAACCAACCCCAATTCCGTTGTCCTTTGAGCGCCGCTCATCTTGGACACCTTCTCCGACAGGGGAAACTGGCCAGAAAAGCAGAGTCACAGAGAAACAGCCTTTCAGGGCGGTTCAGCACACCTGCCCACCACGCAAGTCCAAGCGAGCAAAACGCCTCGGCTGCCCTCAGCATCTTACCTCTCCCCCCACACAGTGGAGAGGAGACGCAGCGCGCACGTCACCGGGAGCCTACAACGGAGGCCCTCTGCTGAGGGTCTCTGGCAGAGCTCTTGCAGGGAGGCATGAGGGGGGAGAAGAGCTTCTTCCCTCGCCGTGGCAATCGCGCGAGGGAGCAGGCTGCTCACGCACCAGTGAACTCAGCACCAGCTCATCGGCCCCCTCTCAAAGCCTCTCTGCAATGCCCTTTCCAGGCTGCTGAGCAAGACACCGGCAACTGCCTGCAGCAGCCTGGCACCTGCACTCACCCCTAACAAGGAGCCCCCTCGCCCCCCTCTTTGGACCCACAAACAGAAGCCCAGCCTGTGCTACCCTCCTGCTACTCCCACCACGGAGCTAAGCCCACTCCCCAGCACGGTGTCCCAACCACAACAGCCACAGGACGGCTCACAAGCAGGCCTTCGCCATGGCCACAGAGGCCTCTCGCTCTCACCTTAACGACGAAAGGCACATTGAGGAGGCAGTAGCTGCTCTCTTCCACCAGCCCTTGGAGCTTTTCCTGCAGGGCGAGCTCTCTGGCACTGCACGATTTACAGGCCTGCAGGCCCATGGCCACAGCCAGCACCATGCGCATGGCAGAGTAGACCTGCTTCAGGTTGAGCTCCAGCGCTTCCACAGCCACTACCCTGCCATGCAGAAGCAAAAGGCACTGAGATTCAGAGAGGGACCCAAGCAGCCGCAGGCTTCTCACACTAAGCTCTAGGGCAGAGGCGGAATCCAGGGCCACTTGGGTTTCTTCTCTTGGCTCCGCAGCTACGGCCAAAAGCCCTGACTGAGCTCGGGCTCTACTTTGCTTGGGGCCTGGCCCAAAGAAGGAAGCTCAACAGCAGTGGCTCCAGCAGCCACCTCTAGCTCCCTCAAGAGGCAGCAGGAGGGCACGCAGCTGCTCCTCAGCAGCAGCTCCTGCAGGCCTTGCAGGGATGCTGCAGTCCAAGGGCCACGCACCCGGGCAGAGGGCAGAGGGGCTCCAGTAGCCCACGGACATCAGCGGCTGGGCAGCGAAAGCGTTCCACAGCTCCCGGTCAGCAACACTCACCTGAGCCCAGCAGCCTGGCCTAAAGAGGCAAGCTCCGTAAGTAAATGGCTCTTTCCAGAGCCCGTCACGCCCTCAAACGCCATGATGTGGCTTGCTTTCTTATCCACATAGGCTTTCAAGTAACTTTCAAAGAGGGCAATCTCCTCCTCCCGACCTGGGAAGGCAAACAAGAAAGCGACCCGTTGCAGCGAGCTGAAAAGCAAACAGCCGTCGGCACCCTTCTCTCTCGCCGCCGCAGCGGGTCAGTCGGACCCAAGGAAATCTCCTCCCCGATCCCAACTACGGCCATCCCTTTAGCCCTGAGGCTGTGAGCAACTGCACACTGGAAAGGTCCCGCCACGCTAGCTATGCAGCACGGCAGGGAGCATCCGGCGCACGCCTCACCCTGCTTCCCACCTCTAGCTGCGGCCCAACCCCAAAGACAGGAACCAGCTAGGAGCCAAGGTATGCACCAAACCCTTAGGGCCACGCCAGGCAACGCCATCCCTCGCAAAAGCTTCTCCGTTCCCAGAGCGGAACTAACAGGTACCGACGGCAACAAATTGGCCTTCAGCAGACCAAGGCGTTCTCCACCTACCGAGCAACGGGGAAGAGCTGGGCCTCTCCTTCGTAACATCCATGCCAAACATGCTAGCGGGAGGAAGAGAAAAACAAAAGCCAATGAAGTAGGCAGAAGCTGGAGGACGTAGAGCCACGCGTGGAGCTGAGGGTGCGCTCCCGGGGACCCGCTCTTCTTTCGAGCCGGAGCGAATCCTGCCCACGCTCCCACTGGCCCAGCAGAGAGCGCAAACACCAAACGAGCACTAGCAAAGCTGCAGCCAGGAAGAAGCCCAACGGCCACAGTGGGACACCACACAGCATCAAGACTCGAGCGCCACAGGCCAAAGCCCAAGGAAGCGGAGACACGAGCAAGAAGCCAGGCAGTGCCGCTGGCTAGCACACTGCTGCACCCCGCAGGACAAGCCAAACAAGTCTCTGGTCCTGCCTACTGCTTCCCTGGCCTTTGCTCACAGGCAGCGCTTTCGAGAAGCGGGGCCCTGCAACAGCGGCTGTCAAGGCAAAGACGGGCAAGAAAAAACACTTCAAGCCACGACGTGCAACAGGACGACAAGGGTCACTTCTTGGGCCAAGGCGCCAAGCACCAGGCACCTTGGGCTCGAGTTCTTCTGAAGTTGCAAGGGGACGGCAACGTCAACGTTCCAAACGGCCTCCAAAGAGGATGCCAAACCCTGGCCCAGGGGAACACCTGAACTTTCACCAGGAGGCACTCAGGAACTGAGTCCTGGCCTGACCAAAAGCTTTCCGGGAGCGTCATGCTCGGAAGCAGCTGGGAGAAAACCTCCCTGGGGCAGAATTGCCACTGCGTTAGTCTTGCGCGCAATGGAGCAAGCACAGGGCAGAAAGCACAGCTGGAAGCCGTTTGGACCGGGGCTGCAAGGCCCCTCTGTGCCTACGGACACCTAAAAGCCTTCTCCACCCCTCCGGCATCACTCCCCGTCTCCTTACAGCAGGAGGCACCAGCGTAGGCAGGCCAAAAGCGTACCCGTGCTCTGCCTTTCCATCTTCTCAGCCCCAGCGATGGGAGGGGTGGGCGGGGGCCAGCTCTGCACAACTCCTCTTTGCGGACCAAGACTGGACCCTGTGTGCCACCCTGCCCCCAACCAGCCCGCTCAAACAGGACACTCACCACTTCGCCGACACCCCCAGGTATTGATACACGGGGCCAGGATCGACAACCCCCTTCATCTTTGCCTCCGGCAGCTCCTCGAAGCACCATCGGGGCAGCCTAGAGGCTGCGTACGTCGCTGCGTCACAGGACACCAGCCCAGGGTAGTGCTCCATCAGCCGGGCTGCCAGATTCACCTTCTGGCCAATGACTGCCGCAGAGAGAGAGCACGCATTCACGTACCTATGAAACCAACCCGCTCCACCCTTCACCGCCAACGGCTGCATCACCTCCAGCACAGGCAAGCCCCAAACCGTTGGCAGCACAACCAGCAGGAACAACAAGGCTCTGAGCCTGGTCCCCCGCACCGCAGCGGCGCCCGCTCTGCCTCCCTCATTCCCCACAGGACACAGGACACAGGCCAAGGCCTCGTCCCAGCCCAGCACATACGGGCAACAGGGTGTTCCCTGCCGCTCTGCCTCTTCCTTTGACACGCTGCTCCGGCTGAACAGACCCAGCCCAGCCACCCGCTCCTCAGCCAAACACCTCGTACCTGTGTATTCGTGCCTCACGCGATGGCCTACGACTCCGCAGAGCACCGTCCCGCTGGTAACCCCGACAGACACGGCCCTGACACACACGGAGAGCGACAGGCGCTCAGCAGCGCCCGCGCACAGGCCTGCCTGCCCACCTACCTTCACCCCTTCACCCGGCTCCCCTCGCACCACCTCCCGCCCTGGCAGGGCAGACCTCGGGGACCTGCAGAGCTCCGCAGCGTAACGCCCCCAGGTGAAAGGGGCTCCCGAGAGCAGCCAGGCAGTTTTCAACCCTTCCCCTGAGGCCTCACAGCTGGGACGGGCGGAAAGTCCCTGACTCCAGCCAGCCTCAGCACGCCTCCTCGGCGCGGGCAAGAAGGGCACCTCTCAGGGCACTGTCTCCTTCCTCCCAGGGACAGAGGAGGCCAAGCTAGAGGGCACGTCTCGCTGAGAAACCATCCCTCCCTCCTTCCCCCGCGCAGTCCCAGGCAACGCGCCTCCCCACTCACTCGATTTTCCTAGGCCTCGAGGAGCACGCCTTGGAGATTTGAACAGCGCTTTCCAAGGCGTGAACGCTTTCGTCGGGCAGCTTCTCTCCAGGGAGTCCAAACACGCACAGGAACGTGCAGCCCTGCCAAGGACAGCGGCAGCACAGCTTGGGACAGCGCCTACGGCAAACGGCTCGTGCCGTGCGAGTCGAGCCGCTGCCGAGAGCAGCAGAGCTTCAGGGCAACCCCCAGCCAGAGGGTGCTGATCCCAGCGCCGAGGCAGAGCTGCTTCTCCTTTCCCCGCTGCTCAGTAGACCGAGAGAGCCACTGCCCTCTCGTTTGCTGCCCACACTTTTGCGGGGTGGGCTCCTCCCCCACACTCACTTTATCAAACATGGAGATTTTGTTGATCTCGCCCTTGTGAGGACGGATGATCTCCAGCATCATCACGCTGCTGTCCTGGATAGCCTTGCAGATCTGCGTTAAGTTGACATCGGCAGCAAACTGCAGCTTGACAAAGAGGCAGGTGACCGGCCGTAGCTCGGACAAGTAGTCCAGGGGCTGTCTGTCATCAATCTGGAAGACGAGAGCAGCACACCTTCAGCAGCCAGCTCTCCCCGAGAGCGGACTGCCCCCAGCAAACACCAAGCAAGAGCCCCCACGTGGGCAGCAGCACGCGCTCTCAGCGGAAGGAATAACTCCTCCCCTCGGGGCAAAATAAACACAGCTCCCGGCAGCTGTGGCCATACCTTCCTCAGAACAGATGCGGGGACGTACTTCCGCAGCAACTTCCCCAGAGCATGCCGAGGGGCCAGGGAAACAGCAGGCCTCAGGATGCCTAGGGAAGGAAAATCCAGGCGGTCACTGGCAGGCTGGCACTACGAGCCTGCCTAGGGAAAAGCAGTTGGAAAGCAGGGGCTGGCACTGGAACTCAGGGAGAGAAAGTCTCCTCCAGTTGCACATTTCTTCCTCCTGCAGGTGCTCAGCCAGAGCAGGCCCCTGGAAGCAGGGGGAAGCAGCGAGTGCCTCCGCTGAAGCGCACCAGGGCCAAAGGCACAAATGCTGACTGCAAGGGGGAGAGGGCAGAGGGCGTTCCTCGCTGGCCCCTGAACAAGCCCGCCCCCACCTTTCTGGGCAGCCACAGAACGTCATGAACACGGGCCTCACCTGACGCCTCAGGAGAACTGTAGTTCAGCTGGGCTCGGGTAAACTTGGAGAAGATGTCTTCGCGGTCCGACAGAGACATCCGTTCCATGCCTGTAACCTAAAGGCACACAGTACAAAAACGCGTCGAGGACAGCTCCAGGACCCACAGAGGACAGTACCCGTTGAGGCAAACTCTTCCAGCGCCTCCTGACGCCCTCTTCAAAGCCACCCAGCAGAATCCAGAGACAACCCTGAGACAAAACTGCTCCCCAGCAGCTACTGCTCCCCACCTACGGGAGCACCTCTACACCTAGAACTCCCTCCACGCGCGTCTCCTCGCCCTTCTCACACCTTCCTCCCTCACAGCCACGTCCACGCCCAGGCCCTCAGAATTGCTCCAGAGGCCGTCCCACCCACCTTCACAGCGCTTTGGCCTTTAAGTCTCTTGGTCTTGATCTGGTTCCGGTTACAGAGCTCCCAGCAGCTGGCTGACAGGATCACGTCACTTGCATTGGCAAGGTTTTGGGCCTGCCACACTTCACCCACGGCCTGGCCAAGGATCAGGAAGTGCTGCTGCTTTTTGTCTCCAACAGTCAGGAGGGACATATGCCCTGCAGAGATCCCTGGGGAGAGACAAGCACAACTGATGCAGAGAGCATTTTTACCTCCACAGCCCGCCACAGCTCAGCTCCTCCCAGGCCAACTTTGAAGCTCAGCCCTGGAGCCAGGCTCTTCCGCTCAACTGCTTCGAGCGCAGGCGTCCCACTTGATGGATTCAGGATCGATCGTGGCCGGGGAGGGGGTCCTAATCAGGGGCCCCACACCGGCACGTTGGCCAGCCACCGGCTCACTTTGCATGCAGGCAGCTCGTGAACGCCTGCCTGAGAACGCGCAGCAGCCTAACGCAGCACTCCCCGTACCTATCTTCAGTCGGAGCTTCAGACCCACGTCCGTCTCACGGATCCTGTACTTCTCCTGGATTTGCTGGCTACACTGCAGCACCAGGCTGATGGTGTCTCTCAGCTGCGTGTGCTTTGCTCTCCACAGCACCAGCACAGCATCCCCTGGGGAAAGCGAGGGGACAGGGACGGCTCTCGTGACACCTGACGCTCCCTGACCTGCACCCACCGGCCGGGACAGCGGAAGCCAGCAGGCGTGCCAGGGAAAACGCGTTTGGGTGAAGGCCTCCTCCTCAACTACAGCACCCTGGCCACAGGCACACCTCCCCCTCTGCCCCGCCAGCTACAACTGCAGCCACGCCGCCAGGGCCCGGGACGGCAGCTCCCCCTGGGCACCTGCGTGCCAGCAGAGCCACCCCTCGGGGCTCTGCCGGCTCGCGCCTCTGTCTCCCCTCTCCCCTCGCACTCGTCTGCAGCTGCAGCAGACAAGGCCACGTCTCTTTTACGCACACGTACCTGCAAACTTCAAGATGTCTCCACCAAAAGCCAGCAGCTCTGCAGACCAAAAAAAAAACACAAGAAGAGCTGCAGCTAGGCCTTCTTCAGGAAGGCCGCAGGACAAGCCGCTCTGCTCAGACAGCAGCACAAGAGCAGCGGTGCTTTGGGGGCACAACTTAGCAAACGGAGCAGCTACACTGCTCACAGGGACCACAGCCCTGGGACCTACGCTACTGTGCCCTGTGACAAGGCCCCAGGGAAGGCAACGCACACTTTGGTCAGCGCCCCCATCCCCAGCTCATTTGGGCACTAACACTGGCTAGATGCCCCCGCTCCCCCCTGCGCCCCAACACCAGCAAAATCTTCCTCCATCACTGAACAGCGGTCACTCCACAAGCCCAAGGGTGGGTGCTGAGAAAGCGGGCACCTCCTTAGTCTTTGTGGGGAGCAGAAAGCACCTGCCAGAAGAGCCCAGCTGCTCTCGGCGGCTCTCAGCCCCATAGGAACCCCCAGCCCGCGCAAGGAGGAGGCGGCGGCGGCAGCAGCAGCAGCAGCAGCAGCAGCAGGCTGCCCAGCACCTCCCTCTCGTCGTGCCCCAATCCCACACAGTCCTGCAGAACGGCACTTACCCTCCAAAATGTCACCCATGTAGCGATTGAGGGTTTGCGTTACCTCATCCGCACCCCGCTCTATGCTGATGCTCTGGCTGAATTTCTCTGTCAGAGCAGTGAAACCTGCAACAGGGACACACAGGCACAAAGAAATCAGGCCGCGTCTACAGGGCCCAAGGACCTGGCACTTTCCACGTCGCTTTCAGCCAGCCAAGGGAACCACGCTCCGGGAGAACCCAGGCGCGCCCCTGACAGCAGCCACAGCCCTCTAATTCCACCCGCGCTTCTGAGCGCTCGCTGACGGGCGCCTTCCCCATGCTCACACCCACCCGTTACGCCTAGCTCCTGCACTTGGCTGCCACCCTCCAGCGCGTCCCCCGGCTGCCTCCCCTCTTGCCTACAGCCAGGCAACACCCTGAGCTAGAAAGCCCACGAGGCCTTGGCCAACTAACGCAGCACCTGGCCAGCCAGCTCCTCTGCGCAGCAGCTGCTCCTCCAAGTTGGCCCTGACAAAGACTAACAAGGGGGAGGCAAGGCAGCCAGGCCTCCTCTCCCAGGCCTCCATGAGCCAGAGCCTGGCCCACCTCACACCTCCCCAAAGCTCCAGAGAGAGCACTGCAGGCAACAGCGCGGGCCCAAGCTGCTGCTCCGGCAGCCTCAGGGCTCCCTAACGCACGCTGCTCGGAGCAGACGGCTGACCACAAGCAGGCCGCAGGGCTGCTGCCAGCAAAGACCACCCCCGGGCTGTGACCTCGGCTACGTCCGAGCGCTACTTCCCCAAAGCGGAAGACCTCAGCGGCAAACGACATCTCCTTTGACCCCTTCTCTACCACAGGCGGGACGACCAGGGCTCCAAAAGGCCCGCTAAGTCCCAGCGGCTCGGGTCGGGGACTCCTCCTCAGTGCCCGCCCTTCATAACGCTTTGACCCACCTGACACATCAGCAAAGAGCAGCACTCCATGGAAGTTCTGAACGCAACGGTTCTCCTGCTTCAAGTCCTCAGACAAAAGCAGGTCGGGGACGTAAGCAGCTACTTCCCCCAGTTCTGAGCAGTGCTTTGACCTTCGCTCCCAGGCACAAGACATCGTCAGCGCCCTGGGGTACCTGCGGTACCTCAGTACAAGACGACCCACCGTGCCCACCAGGGAGGACGACCAGACACCACTGCACAGCGTTGCGCACTGGCCTTTGGGAGGCGCGGCTGGCCCTCTGTCACCAAGGGGCCGGGGGAGGTCACAGTCGGCTCACAGTGACATCGTCCGCGTGTCATCATTTACCTGTCCACTGTCGCCTACGCTGATCCGGCTAACAGTGACAGCCTCGGCAAGGCACCGCTCACCCAGCAACTGCCGGGAAGCTGCCCCCCGCTCCCTCCCTACGCCGAGCCGGTTGCTCAGAGGTGGCTAGCGCGACGCAGTTGTCTCCCGTACAGAGCTGAAGGAGGCTCGCACAGCGACTGACCTCCACCCGTGGCCGAAACAGCAGCTGCTTCCCACGTTCCCAAGCGCAAAGGGCCTAACAGACGTGCTGACAGCCAGCAGCCCAGGCTTCCCCAAAAGCACGGCCACTGCAGCACGCAGCTGGGCGTTTCCGGGGCTGCTCGGAGGACTTGTATTTCTTTGCAAAAAGAAGTGGGGCTTTCCCGGGGGGGCAGCGGGGGACACAGCCAACCTCCATCCACACGGCTCCTGGGGGAGGCCGGGAGGAGATGGACAGGGCTGGGCCAGGACCACGGCGCACCGACGTATCAGAGAGGGCAAGACAAAGTCCAAAGCCGCAGCAGGAGGCAGCTCCAGGTCCCTGCTCCGAGTGAGAACGCTGTTGTAAACCTTGCATGCCCCAGGGAAACAGAGCCACGCTGGGCACCCTGGCTCACGCACGGCCCTCTGCCTCCAGGCAGGCAAAGGCAGCTCCCCGTCCACCTTAGCCGCTGCCCCGAGCCACACAACTGCTGCCACCAAAGCAGCAGCACTGAGGAGAGCCGGGCTCTACGGGGGACGAGGGCTAGCAGCCAAGGCCGCGCTCCGCGCGCGCCAAAGCTGCCCTTCTCCCAGTCGCTCAGAGGAGCAGCTGCACGAGTTGGCGTGCCTGCCACACGGTGACACTCAGCGGCTGCTTGCCCAGGCAGCCTCCAGTGTCCCTCTCGGACTGTGCCTCTCCCTCAGGCAATGGCCAGGCGAGGGAGCACCAGCCCCTCCCAGGCCTGGGGGACCAGGTGCTTTAGACAAGCCTGTGCCCTTGCGCTGCTGACCTCAAACAGCAGAGCACTTGGCAGCAGAAACCAGCCTGCCTTCTTTCCTGCTGCCTCAGCCCTCAGAGAGAGGCTACCAAGATGGTCTCTCTTCTTGCCTCCAGAAGGCTCCCCCTGCTGCCTCGGGGCCCACCAAAGTCTCCCAAGCAAGCACAAGTCACTTGCACCCAACACACACAACTGCAACCTGCTGGCGACAGCCAGGCACACACACCGAGCCAGGCCCAGGTTCGGAACGCTGCTTGCCAGCCCAGCTCACACGCTTCCTCCTTCCTCCTTCCCACGAGGCAGGCAAAGCGGTCACCCGTACGGGAGACTGACGATGCAGGCCGACCGAGCAGGCTTGCTCTGCCTCCTCAGGAAGAGCGCGCAGCAGCGTGACGACGCCTAGGCCAACGCTCTCTCTTGCCAGTGAGCAGCAAGGGCTGGCTGCTCCCCAAGGCAAGCTCAGCTGGGAGCTGGGCCGACCCCAGCACAAGCAGCGCCCTCGCCCACAGGGGCATCCCTCTTGGCTACATCTATATGCACACACGTACATCCATTCTCCACTAAGGAGCTCTCATCCGCATCAACCAGAGAGGGCAACAGGATGAGGCCGCTAGTGCTGTTGACTTTTCTGACTAGGGAACACTTCCAACCAGTCCCGCTTCCAGAAAAACACCCTCCCACCCTCCCCACCTCAGCAACCACTTGGCCCTACACCAGGGCCAAGCTCCTCCTGCAGCCGGCTCAAGCGCTTACACAGCGCCACAGGCAACTGCACTAGGGCGAGGGGGAGAGAATTTCTTGCACTGCTTTACAGCCCTCGACTCTTGTGAGCACTAACAACGGGGGTGGTGGCTTCCCCGCCGCCTAGCTTTCCCAATAAACCACAGGCCAGAGACTCTCGTGGCACGCCTTCAGCGTCCTCTTGCTGTGGTCTGTGACTCCATACAGAACGCTGAGATGATGGCAGTGTTTCTTTATTTAACCCCTGGAAGAGCATCCTCGCTCGGCCGTGCTGGCAGCTTCAGCAGGTACCTGCAGCTACAGACTTCAGGCTTTGCTTGCTTCAGCTGGGGAAAACGTGGCGCTGTCTCCAGCCACAAGTCTCCCACGGGGCCCTTGCCAGTGAACCACCGCTCCTGAGGAAAACAAAAGCCCAAGTGAGAGCCGCGAAGAACAGGAGGTCCCCAGAGCCACAGGCGCGGTCCGGGAAGGCAAGCGAGGCCTCTCGCAGTAGCTTCTTCCACCCATCACCCAATTTGCCGTGCTGCAAAAGCCTATCAGGGAGGGCAAGGAGAGGGAACGCAAAGGAAACCTCCTCCAGCCAGGTTCAGGCTGGCTCCCAGAGCTGGCTCAAGGGAGAGGCAGAGATTCCACTCCACCGCTCCTCAGCCCAGCAGAGATGCTGGGAAGGAGCGGCATGCTGCAGCGCCTGCTGCTCCCTCGCGTGTCCTTCCAGCCCCTCCTGAGGGAAGGGCATCGCAGCTGCCACTGCCCTCCTGCTGAGGAGGGCTAGCAGCCCCTACCAGCTCGCCAAGGACTTTCGGCACACGCTCCTGAAGCTCGCTGGGGGCTTTCCCTACGTGGACCTGCCGGAGTACAGTCCGCGCCACCTTCTCCTAGGGCATGCCAAACCTCTGCCCAGGGAGCAACTCAGAGGCAAAGAGGATCCACTTACAGCGCTCATCTCCAGCCAAGTCTTCTCCAGGAGGTTGCCATTCGCCTCACAGGCTTGGAGGCCCTGCCTGAGGCACAACAGGCTCTGGTCTTTGTTACCCAGCATGCAGAAAACGTACGCTTTCAGATGGTAGGCTCTGGGGTAGAAGACGGGGCTTGTAGAGCACCGAGCAAAAACCTCTTCCACAAGCTACCGAGAGAACAACGGAGAGGCACGTCAGCAGAAGTCATCGAGCTGGGCGATGGCTCGGCACTGAGGACCGCACCTATTCCCCAAAGGGGAAAGCAGCCGCAAAGGCACAAGGAGCACGCAGCTAGCAAGGCTGAGATACCACACAAGTCTCTCCCGAGCCATAAGCCCTCACATGCAGCAGGCATTTCAGCAGGGCTCACTAGCTAGCTCATGGCTGGGCAAGTCTCTTCTCCTGTCTTGCAGACCATTCCCATCCCCACAAGGGAATCCTCACGTGCCCAGGAAGACCCCCGTCACCTCACTGCCTTCTCTACCACCTCTTGCTGCCGCCCCATGGGGGAGCAGCCTCTTGCCATGTTCCTCTCTAACCCACTACCACACTCTGCCTCTAGCCTGGCTCCATCCCAGCGCGGCTGCTTCGCCCTGGCCTTGCCAATCCACTGCTGCTCGCAACACAGCTTTCCCTAGAGGCCCCTCACAGCGTGCACACCCCCCTCCTCCTCTTCCCTCACCCTTAGAGCCCTGCTGCGGCTCTCCCGGGCCCTCGCCGAGCTGCGCTCAATGTCCTTCCGCAGCACCAGCGTGTAGCACTCCAGGAGCCGGCTGCATGCTTGGGTGGCCAAAACGGAGGCGTCAGCTCTCTTCAGCAGCCTCTTGGCCTTTTCAAAGGGCTTCTGGAACTCGGCCCACTGCCCAAGCCTTCCAAACCTACACCGTCCAGAGAGAAACACACACACACACACACACACGTTTTGTAGAGTACTTGATCAAGTACTCTACACCCCAGCGACGGCCGCCTTGTTGGACAGGGCACGGGGGACACGACAGGCCCAGAGCTCCCACCTCCCCTGCCAGAACCACTGCCTGGGCCTCTCGCCAGTCTAAGCACCTCTGTAACTTACCAAAGAGCCAGGGACGAATACAGTCCAAGCAGGATGCTGTTGTGCGAGCTGAGGATGTGGTTTGCTTCGTTCTGCTCAACGAAGCTCCTGCACTCTTCAAAGGACTTGTACTCCCAGCCTGTAATACAAATGCATCGCAGAGAAGCAGTGCCGCCCTCCGCTGCCTTGTTTTCCCTCGGGCATTCGTAGCAGGACAAAGCTCAAGCACAGCTGGAGAATTTCTGGGCAGGTAAACCACTCAGAGAGCAAGCAAAACCAAACAGGAACAAGGCAAGGGCTGGAGTTCTAGCCTAGCTCCTCAGGGCTAGTCAAGCGCCACACAAATATCTATTCCCTTTTCTTCAGCAGCTTTCGAGCGCTGACAGACACACGCTGCCATTGACCAGCAAGCGACAGCCACTCCATAGCGTAGGCTGTTAGATGCCTCCTGGTCAGGCACATCCCCCAGCACTGCTAGGCCCGCCTCCCCAGGAGCCAGAGCAGAGCGAGCCTGGGAAGAGGTTTCAGAAAGGGGAATCTCAAAACACGGGAAGCAAAGAGGGAAATTGCCAGCATTTTGAAATCACTCTGGGATCACCTGTAGAACATGCAAACAAAGACAGGGGAGGCAGGAAAGACAGACAAAGACACACCCAGAGCCAAAGAGCCCGGGACTCGGCCCAGGAAGTGAAAGCGTGGCTGGAGGCTCTGGCGTCCGTGTTGTAGCAGGAGAAAAAGCATCTTTGCAAGCCTCCTGGCTCTCTGGGGCCCTCCTCACTGAGCACTTACCAGCGTAAAGCAACAGGTCGAAGCAGCAGGAGAAGAAGTATGCCTGCCCAATGATGCTGTGCTCTGCAGCCACCTGCTTCTCGAGCCTGCGCAGCACTTCCTCACATTCTGGGTACCTGCGGAGGAACACAGCGAGCCTCCAGGGAGCCTCTCCGCGGGGTGGGATCCCAGTCACCACCTCCGGACGCTCCCCGCTCCCCTTCCCATCATCCCGCTCTCCCTGCGCTGCTCTTTCTGGCATCGCCATCAGAGGTTCTCCATCAGACAGTTGTTCATCTTTTGGCAACAAGTCTCCGGAGAAAGGCCTCAGGGACCCCGGCCCAAACGGCAAGCCCCGGAGCAAAACTCAGGCATCCTTCCCATGCAAGCCAGTGCTTTCCCATTGGCCCAGCAGCAGAGCTACTCACCTTTCCATCAAAGTCTTTGTCAGGAAAAGCAGGCCAAAGAGCACGCACAGCTCCCCACTGCCCTCCGCACTCGCCCACATGACGCGTTTGCTTCGGAAACTGCTCCTCTCGAGACCTCCCCCTGGACAACTGCCGTCTCGGGCACCGGTGCCGCGTGGCATGGAAAGGCCCGCGTCCACCCAACCAAACATGGCTAGCGCCCCCAACACAACGAGCGCCTCCCTGCGCTAGGCTCGCTCCTAAACCAGGCCTGGGAATTGCCTGCGGCAAGCGCTACCTGGCAAGGGCCAGAACCGAGCCAGCAACTGTTCCAGCAGTTTCACAGCACACACTCACGCTCCCCAACAGCCAGCCACGGTCCTTGGCATTGTTTAATTTACCAGCGTCCATACAGCCAGCGAGTATCCAATAAGAAACCAAGCAGCCCTCTTTGCTGCGCGCAGAGAATGACACAAGAAGGATCTCAGGTGGCCCCCCGACCCTGCGCAACCAGCAGTCTGTCCCGCAGCAGCATTACCTCATCTGCAGAAAGAGCGCCGCAAAGAGCGTGGCGAGAACCTCGCAGTCCAGGTCGGGCTTCTCCAGCTCCATCCACAGGCTCTTGGCGCGATAGCCTGCCAAGAAAACAAGCAGGCTCGCACAGGCTCCCTCTGCGGAGATGCCTTCTCGCAGGCAGCGGGGGCAGTACGTACCTACGTCGACAGAGAGGGGCAGATTCCCCAGGCTGAGGTTCAGATGGCTCAGGGCCTGGGCAAATTTGGCGGCCTTTAATACCCCTCCTCCAAAGAGCTCGACGTCAGAGCTAAGCTGGATGGCCGCCCGCCCGTACTGCAGCCACTCTTCCTGGCAGCCCAGGTCCTGGCAGCACCGCGCATATTCCATGTAGGACAACAGGATCTAAAACGGTCCAGACAGGAGACTGTACAAGACTGAATGTCGCCAGGGTGATTCTCTGGCCTAGACGGCTCAGGGCAGAAACCCAACGGCCAGGTTCTCTCTTCTCTTCTGCTCTCAGGGCTCTCACCCCTACGACAAACGGTTCTTAGGACTGCCGCTGCTAACTGCGGCCGTGGCGAGACGAGGGCCCCAGCGGGGTGCTGCCTTCAAGCCACAACCAGCCCAACGCTTACAACGGTGAAACAAACGCCATGAGAGCGACTACCAAGAAGAAGAGCAACGCACGTCTGCTGGAAGTTTGTAAAGCAAAGTTCAGGGACGGGTACCACTCCGTCGCGTTTGGCCTCTTCTTGCCGCCCCGGGCAGACCCTGCTGGTACTCTAGGCGGGCCAGGGGAAAGGAGCTATGTCAGAAACGCGTCTGCTGCCGCAGAGAGGAGGCACTCACGTGACTCGCATCCTCAGACTCCTCGGCCGTGTTGACCTTCATGAGCGCTGCCAGGCGCGACAGCCTCCGGCCGCTGGAAGTGCCCTCCAGGCTGAAGAGCTGCCGCAGCAAGGAAAGGCAGTGGCTCTGCCGGAACAGCCAGGGCAGCCTCTCCCTCCTGCCACACAAGAGAAACCGCTGGGCCACAGCCACTAGCTACACAGTGCCAGGTCAGGCAGGGCCAGGGGAAGCAGGGCGACAGAGGAGGCAGCTGCACCTGCTCCCAGCAGGGCGGCAGCTGATGCAGGCCGGGCTGCAGGCATGGAAGCAGCAGAGCCAAGAAGCACCACCGGGGAAAGATCGCTGCTGGCGAGAACGGGTTGGCACTACAGCCCAGGGAGGGCGAAGCAAAGCCGGGCACCGCGAGGGAAAGGCTTGTTCTACGGCAGCCTTGCACCTGGCTGCAACCCCCGAGCTTCCTCCTTCTCACACCTCCCCTCCACTTACCCCTCCATGCCCACGTCCTGCTCCTCCCTGCCGGCTCCCTTTCCTCTGCAGCCTGTGCTCCCTGGGAACATCTCTCTGCTCTCACCCCCACCATCCCCCACAAGGCAACACGTGCCCGCTCCCCCCACCCAGGAGCCTCCAGGTCCCTCAGCAGCTTTCCCCATGCTAACACCTATGCTCAGGGAAAGTCTGGGCTTAAGCCTAGGCAGGTGTGGGCCTAGGTGCCCGGCACCACGCAGCAAACGCCTCTTCCTTCCCTTCTCTTTCCCTTCGGCTTCTTACCCTGCCTCTTGATGAAGGGAGGACTCTTTGTTCTTCCTGTGGGAGGCACGCTCTGACTTCTCCAGCAGAAACTGGAAGACGACGCCAGCTGAGGTGAGGGGCAATTTTCTCTTCAGCAGGCTCAATGCCTTCCTGAGCGTCTTCTTTGCCAGCTCCACGCAGCCCATGTTGTAGCAGACCTGCACAGGAGAAGGCTTCTTCAGACAGTCCCAAAGGGCTCCGACTGAGCACGCACCACATTTCAAGGCTCTGCCTGAACCGAGGCCGAGGGCCTCGACCGCTTTTGGCCGGAGGCTGAAGCGCTCACAGGAAAGGCTGCTGGTAGCGGCCGTGCCTCAAAATGCCAGGCCTATCGCCGCTGCCGCCACCCCCCAACAAAGGCGTCCAACTCCACCCACCAGCAGAGCCCTCAGAACCTCCCTGGCACTTTACCTCCCCTTTCAGGCTCAGGAAGGTGGCTTCTTCAAAGCAGGCAAGCACATCGGCTTTCTCAGCCGCTGAGCTCCTCACGACCTCTGCTTTCTTCAGGTTCATAAAGGCCTTGGAACAAGCACACAGAGAGCAGGTGAGCGTCGGTGCAGAGCCTGCATCCAGCCCCATCGTTCCCAGTTGCCTCCAGCAGCTCTCTGAGGAGGGCACGCATCTGCCCCTGGCGATGCCCACCCTAACACAGCCCACGGGCACGAGTGCTCCTTCGCACCACCTCCTGGCGCGTGCGCCTTGTGCAAAGGTCCTGCTTCTCTGCCCCGCCTCCCTTGCCCCAGGAGAGGCAAACGGGGGGGAGAAGCCTGGCTCTGACGCCAGCGGTTCAGCCCCAAGTCCCCACAGAAGCACGTCCTAGTGCAATGGCAAAATCGGCTTGCCCAGGACAAGGCAACTGAGAGGCCTCCTTGTGCAGTGGGCTCCGGCAAGCAGGGCGACTCACCAGGTAGTTGTCGGAGACGTGCAAGTAGGCAGCCGCGCACTCCAGCAGGTAATAAAGGGCTCTGCCATCGTTGCCCATTGCCATGTGGTGGTGAGCCAGCGGCACAAGCACCAAATCCACAATGGCCCTGCATTCACAGGCACACGCGGCACCGGGCGTCCCTTTGGCCTTGCTGGGCACCGTAGGTACGCGTTCCGTCCTGGCCAGAAACTGCTCTGACGCTCTACTCAGAGACAAAGATCACGCAGAAAGACGACGCACGCTAGCATCACCTATACCGCTCCGTCTGCCTAGACTAACAGCATATTCTAGCGCAGCACAAGCAAGGCCCTGTGCACACGCGCGTCATACGGGAGCGCTGGGTTTCACAGCCTTCCCAGGCGTGCAGAGGGCTGGCCGCTTATTCTTTCAGCCCCCCGCATTCACAACCACAGTTTCCCAGCAGCGTTCCACATTACAGTTGACACGGGCGACCCCCGAGTGGCCTGGCTCCCCCCATCCTTGCTCCGTCTTCCCCCTGTGCTCCTCCCTCCCTTCCGCTCTTGCCTTCCCTCCTCGCTCGAGAGCTGTGGCTCTGCCCTGACTGCAAGCCAGTACCACTCACTAACACAGCGCTTGGGCGCAGGATTCGTTTTCTTCCACTGCAGCAACGTCAACCCGCGCGCGCTGAGCAGTCTTCTCGCGCGCCGTAGCCCCAGAGCCCAAGGCGAGCGGGGCCAGGCAGGGCAAAACGGGGGCGAGGAGCAACATCGCCCCTTTCAAGCCCTAGCAAACTATTCCTTTGGCTTTAGCGGTAACAAGATCCACGAGGGCGCGATGCTGTTGGTGCCTTTGCTGACCCTGCTCTGGAGCAACGCTGCTCTTGGCCACAGGGAGGAAGTCAAGCAGGCCTTTCTGCCACCTTCCAGCAGCCCCCCTGCTCCCGCTGGCTGCTTTGCCCCTGCACACCTCGCAACATTGCTCTCCTACAGCTAGGAAGGCAGGGCTGGCTCCGCCCTAACGTGACCATCGTCACCCTGATCCCACTGGCTTCCTCCAAGAGGCTCATCTCCAGGGCCACCCCATCCCAGCTCCCACCCAACAGGCCAGCTCTTTCCTGAGCTAGAGTCACAGCCAGCAGGCACAACTGCAAACTCCACTTGCCCCCTCTGCAGACCCTGAGCCCGCTGACTTCCCAACGTAACCAAAACCTACTCTCCTCACCGAAAAGTCTCCTCCAAGAAGCTCTTCTCTTTCTGCAGGGCTTTTGCAGTACCTGGAAACAAAGCACGAGTTAAACGCTTCCTCACCTCACACGCGGGAAGAGCTGCATCTTGCCATGCTCCATCCGAAAGGGGAGGAGAGCAGAGTCAAAGGGACCGACGGCAGCTCTCTTCCTGGCCTCTTCCCCCGAGAGCTGCCTTCCCGGCAGGGCTGTTACGTTTTGGGCAAGCGTAGCACACCCACCAGGAAAGGCGCCTCAGCCTGCGGGGCCGGGGGGTGCACCGCAAGGCTCTTGTCACTGCAAGGACATGGGCTGCTCTCCGGTCATTCCAGGGAAACGCAGGAGGGCGTTCCGGGGCACAGAGGCTCTACGCTGTGCCCACAGCATGGCTCTGCTGGTGCAGCTGGCCTCAGTGGAGGACTAAGCTAGTCTCAGGGAAGCCTCTCCCCTCTGCTGACAGCATCCCTAGGCTTCAGCAAAACGCTTCTGCGGACGGCGCTTGAGACAGAGCAGCGCTTCCATTAATTGCGCAAGCACAGTGCGGAGGGCCCAGGCTCCAAAGCACGGCAGCTAGCATACCCGGAGTGGCACGGAGCTCATCCCTCTTCAACTCCTCCTTTCTGAGCAGGGAGGCCTCCCAGCTGGACGAGCAGCGTTCGCTGGCACGGTCGTCGCAGCTCTCTGCCTCCCGGGCGCTGCCGAGGGCCAAGCGGTGGAAGGCCACAAAGTCCCCTCCGCCGCAGCACTGGCACTTGTGCGCTTGCCTCTCCAGGAAGGCCGCGCACTTGCGGTGCATGGCCACCCTCTGTCCCTTGGGCCACAGCTCGTAGGCAGCCTCCCGCAGCAGTGGGGCGCAGAAGGTCAGGACGCCAGACTGCAGCCTCGCGGTCTTCTCGGTCTCGCCCAAGCACCGCTTCTGGGCACCTGAAAGGCAACGGGGCTTCACATCAGCCACAGCTGGGGCCACAGCCGGGGGACGAAAGACAGGCCTTGGCGTGGATCCTTGGCAGGAAACCAGCGCTCCTGCACTCGGAGCCTCGCAGCGCTAGGGTGAAAGGGACCCGTTTGCCTTGCCGACACCAGCACAGCCTGCGCAACAGGCTACTGCCCTGCGCTCTCCCTCCCAACGCACAGCCTTCAGCTGCACTCCCGCAAGCAGCTGCCGAGGCTGCTGGCAGCAGAAGCAAGGCCGGCCATTTGGCCCATTACACACCACCGGAGGGGGCAGTGCAGCGTGCCCTGGCGAGCCCCGCCAGGCACACAGCCGGGAGCAGCAGGAGCCTACCACGCTCCCGGGGGCGCATTATCACCACTTACCGCTCTCTTCCTCCAGAGAGGTGGCGGGCCCCTTGGTGGGAACACTGCTGCCTTCTGGCACCTTCCCAGCATTCAGCCACTTCAAGATGTTGCCTCTCACCAGGACATTCAACGCCTTGTTCATCTTGGTCCTGGTCCACCTGGGAAGGAGGCGTAACAGCAGCTCGGTGGTAAACGTCGGCCCGATGACGGCTGCGCACTTCAAGACCATCCGCTCCGAGGGCTTCATGCTGTCCACCTCAGCCAGCGCAATCCCTGTCAAAAACAAGCCACAGCTCTCTCTCTTGCCCCCTCCCAAGCCTGAGGCTGCCGAGGCTGCCTTAGCTTCCCCACACCAGACGCTACATTTGTAGCCTTCTTTCCTAGGGACCAAACCCCTTGGGCAGTCGCAACCCAGGGCACACAGACACCCAGCCTCTCTCTAGCCCATGCCCCGGGAAAGAACCTCCGTGCAGCCGCCAGCCGCCGCAGCGGGGCTCGGCCCCTCACCTTTCAAGGTGGAGGGAAGCACGATGCTCTGCAGGTTCACGTCAGGTCTGATGGTGCACACCCTGCGCTCCTTCCCCGCGCTGGAGCTCCAGGAGGCTGCGGCAGGGGAAGCCTCCCTTACAGAAGCTGAGCGGAGCAAGAGAGCAGCGTAAAGCGATTTTCAAAGGGAGACGATTCAGGCCGTCACCTCCTGCTTGCCCTCCATCTTCCACCCTTTAGCATTCATCCCCCCCCCGGGCAGGTCTTACAGCAGCTGGGCCCTGCGCTCCGTGGCAGCATAAATCCACCGCGCAGCTGCACCCAAGGAACACTGCAGCCACGCCACTCTCCGCCCTGCTCCACAATAACCGCCCCCGTTCATGCTGCCTCCAGACAATACCAGGGCTTAGCTCAGTGCCAGGGAGCGTCTCTTCCCCTCCTTTGCCATTTTCTGCCCCGTCCGCATTGCTTCGCCCCACAAAGCCACCCAAACTCCCCAGCCTGTGCTTAGGCTAGCCCAGCAGCAAGGCATGCAGGAGCCCACGCCTGAGCCAGGCCAAGGCCTCTACTGCTGCAACACCAGCCTGGGCCAACTTCACAGGGGAAGCCCAGGGCAACAACGCGCTCTGGAAGATGCGCCACAGCAACCAGGCCGTCAGCCACAACGGCGCTTACTGAAGAGGCTCTCCCACTTGTCCTCCATTTTCTCGCCCTTCCGCAGCAGGTGGAACAAGAGCATGTCGTGGCGCTTAAGGTCGCTCAGCAGTTCCTCGCAGTAATATGGGATCCCGTAGCTTCTCTGCATCAGGAACCTGGAAAGGAGCAGATCCAGCAGGGACTGACACAGGCAAAGCAAGGTGGGACACGTTTCAGACCAGCCTCTTTGCCACAGCTACACCTCCCTTTTGAACAGGCCAGCACTCCCACTGCCTTTGGCATCTGAGCTGCCCGGAAGATACAGCGGTTGCTGGAACGCGCAGGAAAAGAGTCGCGCGCAGTGCCCAAGGCACAGAGCTGCAAGCCTCGTCTCTCCTGGCCCCAACAGCCTAGATGCTCTCCAGCACCAGTGAGAGCCTCGGCCCCAGCAACAAATCGCCCCCCACTGCCCCACCACGTTCGTTCCCTCCTGCCCTCTGCAGCGGGTCAACCCCTCGCAAAGAGCTCCGAGGCCCCGCCTGGGACTTACGTCTCTAGGGCCCTGGGCACGCTGACAACTCCCAGCTCCCGGCAGGCTTTCTGCACAACAGCTGAAGCTTTCAGCTCTCCCAGATGAACGTGGGTCGTTTGCTGCAACTTCATGATGTCTGCTGCAGCTTCGCAGAGCCTCTGTCTTCCGTAGCGAGCAGGAGCAAAGCCCATGACCACAAAGAGCGGGACATCTCTGAGCACATGCGACATAACAGCCCAGGAGGCAGAGTCGATGTAGTGCGCGTTGTCGATGACAAACAGGACAAGCTCGTCTTCAACGATCTGAAACAAGCACGTTGGTCTGGGTGGATTCTGAGGGATTCTCAAGCATCTTCCACAGGACAGACTTTGGCCGGCCTCTCCCCACACAGAGGACGCGCAGAAGTCGCTCTCCTCTCCCCAGCTACCTCTTCGTTCGGAATCTCACCCGCTCTTCCGTGCTCCGAGACTCTTAAGGTCCCTCGGGCACGGTGGCACGGAAAGACACCGTTCCTCCTCCTCCGGAGCACATGCCCTCCAACTTCACAGGAGCAAAGTTATCAGGGGGCATGGCACGCGGAGTTTAGCCTCTGCAGGGCAATGACTCCGGTACACTGTCCTCCCACCAGCTCCCACCACTCTCCTGCAGAGCCCTCAGCCTGCGGCCTTGCTTTCCTTCTCTGACCCAGGATGGGGAGAACGGCTCACCTTCTGTAGCAGTTTCTTGAAAACCAACCCCAATTCCGTTGTCCTTTGAGCGCCGCTCATCTTGGACACCTTCTCCGACAGGGGAAACTGGCCAGAAAAGCAGAGTCACAGAGAAACAGCCTTTCAGGGCGGTTCAGCACACCTGCCCACCACGCAAGTCCAAGCGAGCAAAACGCCTCTGCTGCCCTCAGCATCTTACCTCTCCCCCCACACAGGGGAGAGGAGACGCAGCGCGCACGTCACCGGGAGCCTACAACGGAGGCCCTCTGCTGAGGGTCTCTGGCAGAGCTCTTGCAGGGAGGCATGAGGGGGGAGAAGAGCTTCTTCCCTCGCCGTGGCAATCGCGCGAGGGAGCAGGCTGCTCACGCACCAGTGAACTCAGCACCAGCTCATCGGCCCCCTCTCAAAGCCTCTCTGCAATGCCCTTTCCAGGCTGCTGAGCAAGACACCAGGAACTGCCTGCAGCAGCCTGGCACCTGCACTCACCCCTAACAAGGAGCCCCCTCGCCCCCCTCTTTGGACCCACAAACAGAAGCCCAGCCTGTGCTACCCTCCTGCTACTCCCACCACGGAGCTAAGCCCACTCCCCAGCATGGTGTCCCAACCACAACAGCCACAGGACGGCTCACAAGCAGGCCTTCGCCACGGCCACAGAGGCCTCTCGCTCTCACCTTAACGACGAAAGGCACATTGAGGAGGCAGTAGCTGCTCTCTTCCACCAGCCCTTGGAGCTTTTCCTGCAGGGCGAGCTCTCTGGCACTGCACGATTTACAGGCCTGCAGGCCCATGGCCACAGCCAGCACCATGTGCATGGCAGAGTAGACCTGCTTCAGGTTGAGCTCCAGCGCTTCCACAGCCACTACCCTGCCATGCAGAAGCAAAAGGCACTGAGATTCAGAGAGGGACCCAAGCAGCCGCAGGCTTCTCACACTAAGCTCTAGGGGAGAGGCGGAATCCAGGGCCACTTGGGTTTCTTCTCTTGGCTCCGCAGCTACGGCCAAAAGCCCTGACTGAGCTCGGGCTCTACTTTGCTTGGGGCCTGGCCCAAAGAAGGAAGCTCAACAGCAGTGGCTCCAGCAGCCACCTCTAGCTCCCTCAAGAGGCAGCAGGAGGGCACGCAGCTGCTCCTCAGCAGCAGCTCCTGCAGGCCTTGCAGGGATGCTGCAGTCCAAGGGCCACGCACCCGGGCAGAGGGCAGAGGGGCTCCAGTAGCCCACGGACATCAGCGGCTGGGCAGCGAAAGCGTTCCACAGCTCCCGGTCAGCAACACTCACCTGAGCCCAGCAGCCTGGCCTAAAGAGGCAAGCTCCGTAAGTAAATGGCTCTTTCCAGAGCCCGTCACGCCCTCAAACGCCATGATGTGGCTTGCTTTCCTATCCACATAGGCTTTCAAGTAACTTTCAAAGAGGGCAATCTCCTCCTCCCGACCTGGGAAGGCAAACAAGAAAGCGACCCGTTGCAGCGAGCTGAAAAGCAAACAGCCGTCGGCACCCTTCTCTCTCGCCGCCGCAGCGGGTCAGTCGGACCCAAGGAAATCTCCTCCCCGATCCCAACTACGGCCATCCCTTTAGCCCTGAGGCTGTGAGCAACTGCACACTGGAAAGGTCCCGCCACGCTAGCTATGCAGCACGGCAGGGAGCATCCAGCGCACGCCTCACCCTGCTTCCCACCTCTAGCTGCGGCCCAACCCCAAAGACAGGAACCAGCTAGGAGCCAAGGTATGCACCAAACCCTTAGGGCCACGCCAGGCAACGCCATCCCTCGCAAAAGCTTCTCCGTTCCCAGAGCGGAACTAACAGGTACCGACGGCAACAAATTGGCCTTCAGCAGACCAAGGCGTTCTCCACCTACCGAGCAACGGGGAAGAGCTGGGCCTCTCCTTCGTAACATCCATGCCAAACATGCTAGCGGGAGGAAGAGAAAAACAAAAGCCAATGAAGTAGGCAGAAGCTGGAGGACGTAGAGCCACGCGTGGAGCTGAGGGTGCGCTCCCGGGGACCCGCTCTTCTTTCGAGCCGGAGCGAATCCTGCCCACGCTCCCACTGGCCCAGCAGAGAGCGCAAACACCAAACGAGCACTAGCAAAGCTGCAGCCAGGAAGAAGCCCAACGGCCACAGTGGGACACCACACAGCATCAAGACTCGAGCGCCACAGGCCAAAGCCCAAGGAAGCGGAGACACGAGCAAGAAGCCAGGCAGTGCCGCTGGCTAGCACACTGCTGCACCCCGCAGGACAAGCCAAACAAGTCTCTGGTCCTGCCTACTGCTTCCCTGGCCTTTGCTCACAGGCAGCGCTTTCGAGAAGCGGGGCCCTGCAACAGCTGCTGTCAAGGCAAAGACGGGCAAGAAAAAACACTTCAAGCCACGACGTGCAACAGGACGACAAGGGTCACTTCTTGGGCCAAGGCGCCAAGCACCAGGCACCTTGGGCTCGAGTTTTTCTGAAGTTGCAAGGGGACGGCAACGTCAACGTTCCAAACGGCCTCCAAAGAGGATGCCAAACCCTGGCCCAGGGGAACACCTGAACTTTCACCAGGAGGCACTCAGGAACTGAGTCCTGGCCTGACCAAAAGCTTTCCGGGAGCGTCATGCTCGGAAGCAGCTGGGAGAAAACCTCCTTGGGGCAGAATTGCCACTGCGTTAGTCTTGCGCGCAATGGAGCAAGCACAGGGCAGAAAGCACAGCTGGAAGCCGTTTGGACCGGGGCTGCAAGGCCCCTCTGTGCCTACGGACACCTAAAAGCCTTCTCCACCCCTCCGGCATCACTCCCCGTCTCCTTACAGCAGGAGGCACCAGCGTAGGCAGGCCAAAAGCGTACCCGTGCTCTGCCTTTCCATCTTCTCAGCCCCAGCGATGGGAGGGGTGGGCGGGGGCCAGCTCTGCACAACTCCTCTTTGCGGACCAAGACTGGACCCTGTGTGCCACCCTGCCCCCAACCAGCCCGCTCAAACAGGACACTCACGACTTCGCCGACACCCCCAGGTATTGATACACGGGGCCAGGATCGACAACCCCCTTCATCTTTGCCTCCGGCAGCTCCTCGAAGCACCATCGGGGCAGCCTAGAGGCTGCGTACGTCGCTGCGTCACAGGACACCAGCCCAGGGTAGTGCTCCATCAGCCGGGCTGCCAGATTCACCTTCTGGCCAATGACTGCCGCAGAGAGAGAGCACGCATTCACGTACCTATGAAACCAACCCGCTCCACCCTTCACCGCCAACGGCTGCATCACCTCCAGCACAGGCAAGCCCCAAACCGTTGGCAGCACAACCAGCAGGAACAACAAGGCTCTGAGCCTGGTCCCCCGCACTGCAGCGGCGCCCGCTCTGCCTCCCTCATTCCCCACAGGACACAGGCCAAGGCCTCGTCCCAGCCCAGCACATACGGGCAACAGGGTGTTCCCTGCCGCTCTGCCTCTTCCTTTGACACGCTGCTCCGGCTGAACAGACCCAGCCCAGCCACCCGCTCCTCAGCCAAACACCTCGTACCTGTGTATTCGTGCCTCACGCGATGGCCTACGACTCCGCAGAACACCGTCCCGCTGGTAACCCCGACAGACACGGCCCTGACACACACGGAGAGCGACAGGCGTTCAGCAGCGCCCGCGCACAGGCCTGCCTGCCCACCTACCTTCACCCCTTCACCCGGCTCCCCTTGCACCACCTCCCGCCCTGGCAGGGCAGACCTCGGGGACCTGCAGAGCTCCGCAGCGTAACGCCCCCAGGTGAAAGGGGCTCCCGAGAGCAGCCAGGCAGTTTTCAACCCTTCCCCTAAGGCCTCACAGCTGGGACGGGCGGAAAGTCCCTGACTCCAGCCAGCCTCAGCACGCCTCCTCGGCGCGGGCAAGAAGGGCACCTCTCAGGGCACTGTCTCCTTCCTCCCAGGGACAGAGGAGGCCAAGCTAGAGGGCACGTCTCGCTGAGAAACCATCCCTCCCTCCTTCCCCCGCGCAGTCCCAGGCAACGCGCCTCCCCACTCACTCGATTTTCCTAGGCCTCGAGGAGCACGCCTTGGAGATTTGAACAGCGCTTTCCAAGGCGTGAACGCTTTCGTCGGGCAGCTTCTCTCCAGGGAGTCCAAACACGCACAGGAACGTGCAGCCCTGCCAAGGACAGCGGCAGCACAGCTTGGGACAGCGCCTACGGCAAACGGCTCATGCCGTGCGAGTCGAGCCGCTGCCGAGAGCAGCAGAGCTTCAGGGCAACCCCCAGCCAGAGGGTGCTGATCCCAGCGCCGAGGCAGAGCTGCTTCTCCTTTCCCCGCTGCTCAGTAGACCGAGAGAGCCACTGCCCTCTCGTTTGCTGCCCACACTTTTGCGCGGTGGGCTCCTCCCCCACACTCACTTTATCAAACATGGAGATTTTGTTGATCTCGCCCTTGTGAGGACGGATGATCTCCAGCATCATCACGCTGCTGTCCTGGATAGCCTTGCAGATCTGCGTTAAGTTGACATCGGCAGCAAACTGCAGCTTGACAAAGAGGCAGGTGACCGGCCGTAGCTCGGACAAGTAGTCCAGGGGCTGTCTGTCATCAATCTGGAAGACGAGAGCAGCACACCTTCAGCAGCCAGCTCTCCCCGAGAGCGGACTGCCCCCAGCAAACACCAAGCAAGAGCCCCCACGTGGGCAGCAGCACGCGCTCTCAGCGGAAGGAATAACTCCTCCCCTCGGGGCAAAATAAACACAGCTCCCGGCAGCTGTGGCCATACCTTCCTCAGAACAGATGCGGGGACGTACTTCCGCAGCAACTTCCCCAGAGCATGCCGAGGGGCCAGGGAAACAGCAGGCCTCAGGATGCCTAGGGAAGGAAAATCCAGGCGGTCACTGGCAGGCTGGCACTACGAGCCTGCCTAGGGAAAAGCAGTTGGAAAGCAGGGGCTGGCACTGGAACTCAGGGAGAGAAAGTCTCCTCCAGTTGCACATTTCTTCCTCCTGCAGGTGCTCAGCCAGAGCAGGCCCCTGGAAGCAGGGGCAAGCAGCGAGTGCCTCCGCTGAAGCGCACCAGGGCCAAAGGCACAAATGCTGACTGCAAGGGGGAGAGGGCAGAGGGCGTTCCTCGCTGGCCCCTGAACAAGCCCGCCCCCACCTTTCTGGGCAGCCACAGAACGTCATGAACACGGGCCTCACCTGACGCCTCAGGAGAACTGTAGTTCAGCTGGGCTCGGGTAAACTTGGAGAAGATGTCTTCGCGTTCCGACAGAGACATCCGTTCCATGCCTGTAACCTAAAGGCACACAGTACAAAAACGCGTCGAGGACAGCTCCAGGACCCACAGAGGACAGTACCCGTTGAGGCAAACTCTTCCAGCGCCTCCTGACCCCCTCTTCAAAGCCACCCAGCAGAATCCAGAGACAACCCTGAGACAAAACTGCTCCCCAGCAGCTACTGCTCCCCACCTACGGGAGCACCTCTACACCTAGAACTCCCTCCACGCGCGTCTCCTCGCCCTTCTCACACCTTCCTCCCTCACAGCCACGTCCACGCCCAGGCCCTCAGAATTGCTCCAGAGGCCGTCCCACCCACCTTCACAGCGCTTTGGCCTTTAAGTCTCTTGGTCTTGATCTGGTTCCGGTTACAGAGCTCCCAGCAGCTGGGTGACAGGATCACGTCACTTGCATTGGCAAGGTTTTGGGCCTGCCACACTTCACCCACGGCCTGGCCAAGGATCAGGAAGTGCTGCTGCTTTTTGTCTCCAACAGTCAGGAGGGACATATGCCCTGCAGAGATCCCTGGGGAGAGACAAGCACAACTGATGCCGAGAGCATTTTTACCTCCACAGCCCGCCACAGCTCAGCTCCTCCCAGGCCAACTTTGAAGCTCAGCCCTGGAGCCAGGCTCTTCCGCTCAACTGCTTCGAGCGCAGGCGTCCCACTTGATGGATTCAGGATCGATCGTGGCCGGGGAGGGGGTCCTAATCAGGGGCCCCACACCGGCACCTTGGCCAGCCACCGGCTCACTTTGCATGCAGGCAGCTCGTGAACGCCTGCCTGAGAACGCGCAGCAGCCTAACGCAGCACTCCCCGTACCTATCTTCAGTCGGAGCTTCAGACCCACGTCCGTCTCACGGAGCCTGTACTTCTCCTGGATTTGCTGGCTACACTGCAGCACCAGGCTGATGGTGTCTCTCAGCTGCGCGTGCTTTGCTCTCCACAGCACCAGCACAGCATCCCCTGGGGAAAGCGAGGGGACAGGGACGGCTCTCGTGACACCTGACGCTCCCTGACCTGCACCCACCGGCCGGGACAGCGGAAGCCAGCAGGCGTGCCAGGGAAAACGCGTTTGGGTGAAGGCATCCTCCTCAACTACAGCACCCTGGCCACAGGCACACCTCCCCCTCTGCCCCGCCAGCTACAACTGCAGCCACGCCGCCAGGGCCCGGGACGGCAGCTCCCCCTGGGCACCTGCGTGCCAGCAGAGCCACCCCTCGGGGCTCTGCCGGCTCGCGCCTCTGTCTCCCCTCTCCCCTCGCACTCGTCTGCAGCTGCAGCAGACAAGGCCACGTCTCTTTTACGCACACGTACCTGCAAACTTCAAGATGTCTCCACCAAAAGCCAGCAGCTCTGCAGACCAAAAAAAAAACACAAGAAGAGCTGCAGCTAGGCCTTCTTCAGGAAGGCCGCAGGACAAGCCGCTCTGCTCAGACAGCAGCACAAGAGCAGCGGTGCTTTGGGGGCACAACTTAGCAAACGTAGCAGCTACACTGCTCACAGGGACCACAGCCCTGGGACCTACGCTACTGTGCCCTGTGACAAGGCCCCAGGGAAGGCAACGCACACTTTGGTCAGCGCCCCCATCCCCAGCTCATTTGGGCACTAACACTGGCTAGATGCCCCCGCTCCCCCCTGCGCCCCAACACCAGCAAAATCTTCCTCCATCACTGAACAGCGGTCACTCCACAAGCCCAAGGGTGGGTGCTGAGAAAGCGGGCACCTCCTTAGTCTTTGTGGGGAGCAGAAAGCACCTGCCAGAAGAGCCCAGCTGCTCTCGGCGGCTCTCAGCCCCATAGGAACCCCCAGCCCGCGCAAGGAGGAGGCGGCGGCGGCAGCAGCAGCAGCAGCAGCAGCAGCAGCAGGCTGCCCAGCACCTCCCTCTCGTCGTGGCCCAATCCCACACAGTCCTGCAGAACGGCACTTACCCTCCAAAATGTCACCCATGTAGCGATTGAGGGTTTGCGTTACCTCATCCGCACCCCGCTCTATGCTGATGCTCTGGCTGAATTTCTCTGTCAGAGCAGTGAAACCTGCAACAGGGACACACAGGCACAAAGAAATCAGGACGCGTCTACAGGGCCAAAGGACCTGGCACTTTCCACGTCGCTTTCAGCCAGCCAAGAGAACCACGCTCCGGGAGAACCCAGGCGCGCCCCTGACAGCAGCCACAGCCCTCTAATTCCACCCGCGCTTCTGAGCGCTCGCTGACGGGCGCCTTCCCCATGCTCACACCCACCCGTTACGCCTAGCTCCTGCACTTGGCTGCCACCCTCCAGCGCGTCCCCCGGCTGCCTCCCCTCTTGCCTACAGCCAGGCAACACCCTGAGCTAGAAAGCCCACGAGGCCTTTGCCAACTAACGCAGCACCTGGCCAGCCAGCTCCTCTGCGCAGCAGCTGCTCCTCCAAGTTTGCCCTGACAAAGACTAACAAGGGGGAGGCAAGGCAGCCAGGCCTCCTCTCCCAGGCCTCCATGAGCCAGAGCCTGGCCCACCTCACACCTCCCCAAAGCTCCAGAGAGAGCACTGCAGGCAACAGCGCGGGCCCAAGCTGCTGCTCCGGCAGCCTCAGGGCTCCCTAACGCACGCTGCTCGGAGCAGACGGCTGACCACAAGCAGGCCGCAGGGCTGCTGCCAGCAAAGACCACCCCCGGGCTGTGACCTCAGCTACGTCCGAGCGCTACTTCCCCAAAGCGGAAGACCTCAGCGGCAAACGACATCTCCTTTGACCCCTTCTCTACCACAGGCGGGACGACCAGGGCTCCAAAAGGCCCGCTAAGTCCCAGCGGCTCGGGTCCGGGACTCCTCCTCAGTGCCCGCCCTTCATAACGCTTTGACCCACCTGACACATCAGCAAAGAGCAGCACTCCGTGGAAGTTCTGAACGCAACGGTTCTCCTGCTTCAAGTCCTCAGACAAAAGCAGGTCGGGGACGTAAGCAGCTACTTCCCCCAGTTCTGAGCAGTGCTTTGACCTTCGCTCCCAGGCACAAGACATCGTCAGCGCCCTGGGGTACCTGCGGTACCTCAGTACAAGACGACCCACCGTGCCCACCAGGGAGGACGACCAGACACCACTGCACAGCGTTGCGCACTGGCCTTTGGGAGGCGCGGCTGGCCCTCTGTCACCAAGGGGCCGGGGGAGGTCACAGTCGGCTCACAGTGACATCGTCCGCGTGTCATCATTTACCTGTCCACTGTCGCCTACGCTGATCCGGCTAACAGTGACAGCCTCGGCAAGGCACCGCTTACCCAGCAACTGCCGGGAAGCTGCCCCCCGCTCCCTCCCTACGCCGAGCCGGTTGCTCAGAGGTGGCTAGCGCGACGCAGTTGTCTCCCGTACAGAGGTGAAGGAGGCTCGCACAGCGACTGACCTCCACCCGTGGCCGAAACAGCAGCTGCTTCCCACGTTCCCAAGCGCAAAGGGCCTAACAGACGTGCTGACAGCCAGCAGCCCAGGCTTCCCCAAAAGCACGGCCACTGCAGCACGCAGCTGGGCGTTTCCGGGGCTGCTCGGAGGACTTGTATTTCTTTGCAAAAAGAAGTGGGGCTTTCCCGGGGGGGCAGCGGGGGACACAGCCAACCTCCATCCACACGGCTCCTGGGGGAGGCCGGGAGGAGATGGACAGGGCTGGGCCAGGACCACGGTGCACCGACGTATCAGAGAGGGCAAGACAAAGTCCAAAGCCGCAGCAGGAGGCAGCTCCAGGTCCCTGCTCCGAGTGAGAACGCTGTTGTAAACCTTGCATGCCCCAGGGAAACAGAGCCACGCTGGGCACCCTGGCTCACGCACGGCCCTCTGCCTCCAGGCAGGCAAAGGCAGCTCCCCGTCCACCTTAGCCGCTGCCCCGAGCCACACAACTGCTGCCACCAAAGCAGCAGCACTGAGGAGAGCCGGGCTCTACGGGGGACGAGGGCTAGCAGCCAAGGCCGCGCTCCGCGCGCGCCAAAGCTGCCCTTCTCCCCAGTCGCTCAGAGGAGCAGCTGCACGAGTTGGCGTGCCTGCCACACGGTGACACTCAGCGGCTGCTTGCCCAGGCAGCCTCCAGTGTCCCTCTCGGACTGTGCCTCTCCCTCAGGCAATGGCCAGGCGAGGGAGCACCAGCCCCTCCCAGGCCTGGGGGACCAGGTGCTTTAGACAAGCCTGTGCCCTTGCGCTGCTGACCTCAAACAGCAGAGCACTTGGCAGCAGAAACCAGCCTGCCTTCTTTCCTGCTGCCTCAGCCCTCAGAGAGAGGCTACCAAGATGGTCTCTCTTCTTGCCTCCAGAAGGCTCCCCCTGCTGCCTCGGGGCCCACCAAAGTCTCCCAAGCAAGCACAAGTCACTTGCACCCAACACACACAACTGCAACCTGCTGGCGACAGCCAGGCACACACACCGAGCCAGGCCCAGGTTCGGAACGCTGCTTGCCAGCCCAGCTCACACGCTTCCTCCTTCCTCCTTCCCACGAGGCAGGCAAAGCGGTCACCCGTACGGGAGACTGACGATGCAGGCCGACCGAGCAGGCTTGCTCTGCCTCCTCAGGAAGAGCGCGCAGCAGCGTGACGACGCCTAGGCCAACGCTCTCTCTTGCCAGTGAGCAGCAAGGGCTGGCTGCTCCCCAAGGCAAGCTCAGCTGGGAGCTGGGCCGACCCCAGCACAAGCAGCGCCCTCGCCCACAGGGGCATCCCTCTTGGCTACATCTATATGCACACACGTACATCCATTCTCCACTAAGGAGCTCTCATCCGCATCAACCAGAGAGGGCAACAGGATGAGGCCGCTAGTGCTGTTGACTTTTCTGACTAGGGAACACTTCCAACCAGTCCCGCTTCCAGAAAAACACCCTCCCACCCTCCCCACCTCAGCAACCACTTGGCCCTACACCAGGGCCAAGCTCCTCCTGCAGCCGGCTCAAGCGCTTACACAGCGCCACAGGCAACTGCACTAGGGCCAGGGGGAGAGAATTTCTTGCACTGCTTTACAGCCCTCGACTCTTGTGAGCACTAACAACGGGGGTGGTGGCTTCCCCGCCGCCTAGCTTTCCCAATAAACCACAGGCCAGAGACTCTCGTGGCACGCCTTCAGCGTCCTCTTGCTGTGGTCTGTGACTCCATACAGAACGCTGAGATGATGGCAGTGTTTCTTTATTTAACCCCTGGAAGAGCATCCTCGCTCGGCCGTGCTGGCAGCTTCAGCAGGTACCTGCAGCTACAGACTTCAGGCTTTGCTTGCTTCAGCTGGGGAAAACGTGGCGCTGTCTCCAGCCACAAGTCTCCCACGGGGCCCTTGCCAGTGAACCACCGCTCCTGAGGAAAACAAAAGCCCAAGTGAGAGCCGCGAAGAACAGGAGGTCCCCAGAGCCACAGGCGCGGTCCGGGAAGGCAAGCGAGGCCTCTCGCAGTAGCTTCTTCCACCCATCACCCAATTTGCCGTGCTGCAAAAGCCTATCAGGGAGGGCAAGGAGAGGGAACGCAAAGGAAACCTCCTCCAGCCAGGTTCAGGCTGGCTCCCAGAGCTGGCTCAAGGGAGAGGCAGAGATTCCACTCCACCGCTCCTCAGCCCAGCAGAGATGCTGGGAAGGAGCGGCATGCTGCAGCGCCTGCTGCTCCCTCGCGTGTCCTTCCAGCCCCTCCTGAGGGAAGGGCATCGCAGCTGCCACTGCCCTCCTGCTGAGGAGGGCTAGCAGCCCCTACCAGCTCGCCAAGGACTTTCGGCACACGCTCCTGAAGCTCGCTGGGGGCTTTCCCTACGTGGACCTGCCGGAGTACAGTCCGCGCCACCTTCTCCTAGGGCATGCCAAACCTCTGCCCAGGGAGCAACTCAGAGGCAAAGAGGATCCACTTACAGCGCTCATCTCCAGCCAAGTCTTCTCCAGGAGGTTGCCATTCGCCTCACAGGCTTGGAGGCCCTGCCTGAGGCACAACAGGCTCTGGTCTTTGTTACCCAGCATGCAGAAAACGTACGCTTTCAGATGGTAGGCTCTGGGGTAGAAGACGGGGCTTGTAGAGCACCGAGCAAAAACCTCTTCCACAAGCTACCGAGAGAACAACGGAGAGGCACGTCAGCAGAAGTCATCGAGCTGGGCGATGGCTCGGCACTGAGGACCGCACCTATTCCCCAAAGGGGAAAGCAGCCGCAAAGGCACAAGGAGCACGCAGCTAGCAAGGCTGAGATACCACACAAGTCTCTCCCGAGCCATAAGCCCTCACATGCAGCAGGCATTTCAGCAGGGCTCACTAGCTAGCTCATGGCTGTGCAAGTCTCTTCTCCTGTCTTGCAGACCATTCCCATCCCCACAAGGGAATCCTCACGTGCCCAGGAAGACCCCCCGTCACCTCACTGCCTTCTCTACCACCTCTTGCTGCCGCCCCATGGGGGAGCAGCCTCTTGCCATGTTCCTCTCTAACCCACTACCACACTCTGCCTCTAGCCTGGCTCCATCCCAGCGCGGCTGCTTCGCCCTGGCCTTGCCAATCCACTGCTGCTCGCAACACAGCTTTCCCTAGAGGCCCCTCACAGCGTGCACACCCCCCTCCTCCTCTTCCCTCACCCTTAGAGCCCTGCTGCGGCTCTCCCGGGCCCTCGCCGAGCTGCGCTCAATGTCCTTCCGCAGCACCAGCGTGTAGCACTCCAGGAGCCGGCTGCATGCTTGGGTGGCCAAAACGGAGGCGTCAGCTCTCTTCAGCAGCCTCTTGGCCTTTTCAAAGGGCTTCTGGAACTCGGCCCACTGCCCAAGCCTTCCAAACCTACACCGTCCAGAGAGAAACACACACACACACACACACGTTTTGTAGAGTACTTGATCAAGTACTCTACACCCCAGCGACGGCCGCCTTGTTGGACAGGGCACGGGGGACACGACAGGCCCAGAGCTCCCACCTCCCCTGCCAGAACCACTGCCTGGGCCTCTCGCCAGTCTAAGCACCTCTGTAACTTACCAAAGAGCCAGGGACGAATACAGTCCAAGCAGGATGCTGTTGTGCGAGCTGAGGATGTGGTTTGCTTCGTTCTGCTCAACGAAGCTCCTGCACTCTTCAAATGACTTGTACTCCCAGCCTGTAATACAAATGCATCGCAGAGAAGCAGTGCCGCCCTCCGCTGCCTTGTTTTCCCTCGGGCATTCGTAGCAGGACAAAGCTCAAGCACAGCTGGAGAATTTCTGGGCAGGTAAACCACTCAGAGAGCAAGCAAAACCAAACAGGAACAAGGCAAGGGCTGGAGTTCTAGCCTAGCTCCTCAGGGCTAGTCAAGCGCCACACAAATATCTATTCCCTTTTCTTCAGCAGCTTTCGAGCGCTGACAGACACACGCTGCCATTGACCAGCAAGCGACAGCCACTCCATAGCGTAGGCTGTTAGATGCCTCCTGGTCAGGCACATCCCCCAGCACTGCTAGGCCCGCCTCCCCAGGAGCCAGAGCAGAGCGAGCCTGGGAAGAGGTTTCAGAAAGGGGAATCTCAAAACACGGGAAGCAAAGAGGGAAATTGCCAGCATTTTGAAATCACTCTGGGATCACCTGTAGAACATGCAAACAAAGACAGGGGAGGCAGGAAAGACAGACAAAGACACACCCAGAGCCAAAGAGCCCGGGACTCGGCCCAGGAAGTGAAAGCGTGGCTGGAGGCTCTGGCGTCCGTGTTGTAGCAGGAGAAAAAGCATCTTTGCAAGCCTCCTGGCTCTCTGGGGCCCTCCTCACTGAGCACTTACCAGCGTAAAGCAACAGGTCTAAGCAGCAGGAGAAGAAGTATGCCTGCCCAATGATGCTGTGCTCTGCAGCCACCTGCTTCTCGAGCCTGCGCAGCACTTCCTCACATTCTGGGTACCTGCGGAGGAACACAGCGAGCCTCCATGGAGCCTCTCCGCGGGGTGGGATCCCAGTCACCACCTCCGGACGCTCCCCGCTCCCCTTCCCATCATCCCGCTCTCCCTGCGCTGCTCTTTCTGGCATCGCCATCAGAGGTTCTCCATCAGACAGTTGTTCATCTTTTGGCAACAAGTCTCCGGAGAAAGGCCTCAGGGACCCCGGCCCAAACGGCAAGCCCCGGAGCAAAACTCAGGCATCCTTCCCATGCAAGCCAGTGCTTTCCCATTGGCCCAGCAGCAGAGCTACTCACCTTTCCATCAAAGTCTTTGTCAGGAAAAGCAGGCCAAAGAGCACGCACAGCTCCCCACTGCCCTCCGCACTCGCCCACATGACGCGTTTGCTTCGGAAACTGCTCCTCTCGAGACCTCCCCCTGGACGACTGCCGTCTCGGGCACCGGTGCCGCGTGGCATGGAAAGGCCCGCGTCCACCCAACCAAACATGGCTAGCGCCCCCAACACAACGAGCGCCTCCCTGCGCTAGGCTCGCTCCTAAACCAGGCCTGGGAATTGCCTGCGGCAAGCGCTACCTGGCAAGGGCCAGAACCGAGCCAGCAACTGTTCCAGCAGTTTCACAGCACACACTCACGCTCCCCAACAGCCAGCCACGGTCCTTGGCATTGTTTAATTTACCAGCGTCCATACAGCCAGCGAGTATCCAATAAGAAACCAAGCAGCCCTCTTTGCTGCGCGCAGAGAATGACACAAGAAGGATCTCAGGTGGCCCCCCGACCCTGCGCAACCAGCAGTCTGTCCCGCAGCAGCATTACCTCATCTGCAGAAAGAGCGCCGCAAAGAGCGTGGCGAGAACCTCGCAGTCCAGGTCGGGCTTCTCCAGCTCCATCCACAGGCTCTTGGCGCGATAGCCTGCCAAGAAAACAAGCAGGCTCGCACAGGCTCCCTCTGCGGAGATGCCTTCTCGCAGGCAGCGGGGGCAGTACGTACCTACGTCGACAGAGAGGGGCAGATTCCCCAGGCTGAGGTTCAGATGGCTCAGGGCCTGGGCAAATTTGGCGGCCTTTAATACCCCTCCTCCAAAGAGCTCGACGTCAGAGCTAAGCTGGATGGCCGCCCGCCCGTACTGCAGCCACTCTTCCTGGCAGCCCAGGTCCTGGCAGCACCGCGCATATTCCATGTAGGACAACAGGATCTAAAACGGTCCAGACAGGAGACTGTACAAGACTGAATGTCGCCAGGGTGATTCTCTGGCCTAGACGGCTCAGGGCAGAAACCCAACGGCCAGCTTCTCTCTTCTCTTCTGCTCTCAGGGCTCTCACCCCTACGACAAACGGTTCTTAGGACTGCCGCTGCTAACTGCGGCCGTGGCGAGACGAGGGCCCCAGCGGGGTGCTGCCTTCAAGCCACAACCAGCCCAACGCTTACAACGGTGAAACAAACGCCATGAGAGCGACTACCAGGAAGAAGAGCAACGCACGTCTGCTGGAAGTTTGTAAAGCAAAGTTCAGGGACGGGTACCACTCCGTCGCGTTTGGCCTCTTCTTGCCGCCCCGGGCAGACCCTGCTGGTACTCTAGGCGGGCCAGGGGAAAGGAGCTATGTCAGAAACGCGTCTGCTGCCGCAGAGAGGAGGCACTCACGTGACTCGCATCCTCAGACTCCTCGGCCGTGTTGACCTTCATGAGCGCTGCCAGGCGCGACAGCCTCCGGCCGCTGGAAGTGCCCTCCAGGCTGAAGAGCTGCCGCAGCAAGGAAAGGCAGTGGCTCTGCCGGAACAGCCAGGGCAGCCTCTCCCTCCTGCCACACAAGAGAAACCGCTGGGCCACAGCCACTAGCTACACAGGGCCAGGTCAGGCAGGGCCAGGGGAAGCAGGGCGACAGAGGAGGCAGCTGCACCTGCTCCCAGCAGGGCGGCAGCTGATGCAGGCCGGGCTGCAGGCATGGAAGCGGCAGAGCCAAGAAGCACCACTGGGGAAAGATCGCTGCTGGCGAGAACGGGTTGGCACTACAGCCCAGGGAGGGCGAAGCAAAGCCGGGCACCGCGAGGGAAAGGCTTGTTCTACGGCAGCCTTGCACCTGGCTGCAACCCCCGAGCTTCCTCATTCTCACACCTCCCCTCCACTTACCCCTCCATGCCCACGTCCTGCTCCTCCCTGCCGGCTCCCTTTCCTCTGCAGCCTGTGCTCCCTGGGAACATCTCTCTGCTCTCACCCCCACCATCCCCCACAAGGCAACACGTGCCCGCTCCCCCCACCCAGGAGCCTCCAGGTCCCTCAGCAGCTTTCCCCATGCTAACACCTATGCTCAGGGAAAGTCTGGCCTTAAGCCTAGGCAGGTGTGGGCCTAGGTGCCCGGCACCACGCAGCAAACGCCTCTTCCTTCCCTTCTCTTTCCCTTCGGCTTCTTACCCTGCCTCTTGATGAAGGGCGGACTCTTTGTTCTTCCTGGGGGAGGCACGCTCTGACTTCTCCAGCAGAAACTGGAAGACGACGCCAGCTGAGGTGAGGGGCAATTTTCTCTTCAGCAGGCTCAATGCCTTCCTGAGCGTCTTCTTTGCCAGCTCCACGCAGCCCATGTTGTAGCAGACCTGCACAGGAGAAGGCTTCTTCAGACAGTCCCAAAGGGCTCCGACTGAGCACGCACCACATTTCAAGTCTCTGCCTGAACCGAGGCCGAGGGCCTCGACCGCTTTTGGCCGCAGGCTGAAGCGCTCACAGGAAAGGCTGCTGGTAGCGGCCGTGCCTCCAAATGCCAGGCCTATCGCCGCTGCCGCCACCCCCCACAAAGGCGTCCAACTCCACCCACCAGCAGAGCCCTCAGAACCTCCCTGGCACTTTACCTCCCCTT
The DNA here is from genome assembly GCF_040807025.1 of Struthio camelus. NCBI lineage: Eukaryota > Metazoa > Chordata > Aves > Struthioniformes > Struthionidae > Struthio > Struthio camelus. The sequence goes on along the minus strand of NC_090974.1, from coordinate 379,320 downwards.
TCAGGCTCAGGAAGGTGGCTTCTTCAAAGCAGGCAAGCACATCGGCTTTCTCAGCCGCTGAGCTCCTCACGACCTCTGCTTTCTTCAGGTTCATAAAGGCCTTGGAACAAGCACACAGAGAGCAGAGGCGAGCGGGGCCAGGCAGGGCAAAACGGGGGCGAGGAGCAACATCGCCCCTTTCAAGCCCTAGCAAACTATTCCTTTGGCTTTAGCGGTAACAAGATCCACGAGGGCGCGATGCTGTTGGTGCCTTTGCTGACCCTGCTCTGGAGCAACGCTGCTCTTGGCCACAGGGAGGAAGTCAAGCAGGCCTTTCTGCCACCTTCCAGCAGCCCCCCTGCTCCCGCTGGCTGCTTTGCCCCTGCACACCTCGCAACATTGCTCTCCTACAGCTAGGAAGGCAGGGCTGGCTCCGCCCTAACGTGACCATCGTCACCCTGATCCCACTGGCTTCCTCCAAGAGGCTCATCTCCAGGGCCACCCCATCCCAGCTCCCACCCAACAGGCCAGCTCTTTCCTGAGCTAGAGTCACAGCCAGCAGGCACAACTGCAAACTCCACTTGCCCCCTCTGCAGACCCTGAGCCCGCTGACTTCCCAACGTAACCAAAACCTACTCTCCTCACCGAAAAGTCTCCTCCAAGAAGCTCTTCTCTTTCTGCAGGGCTTTTGCAGTACCTGGAAACAAAGCACGAGTTAAACGCTTCCTCACCTCACACGCGGGAAGAGCTGCATCTTGCCATGCTCCATCCGAAAGGGGAGGAGAGCAGAGTCAAAGGGACCGACGGCAGCTCTCTTCCTGGCCTCTTCCCCCGAGAGCTGCCTTCCCGGCAGGGCTGTTACGTTTTGGGCAAGCGTAGCACACCCACCAGGAAAGGCGCCTCAGCCTGCGGGGCCGGGGGGTGCACCGCAAGGCTCTTGTCACTGCAAGGACATGGGCTGCTCTCCGGTCATTCCAGGGAAACGCAGGAGGGCGTTCCGGGGCACAGAGGCTCTACGCTGTGCCCACAGCATGGCTCTGCTGGTGCAGCTGGCCTCAGTGGAGGACTAAGCTAGTCTCAGGGAGGCCTCTCCCCTCTGCTGACAGCATCCCTAGGCTTCAGCAAAACGCTGCTGCGGACGGCGCTTGAGACAGAGCAGCGCTTCCATTAATTGCGCAAGCACAGTGCGGAGGGCCCAGGCTCCAAAGCACGGCAGCTAGCATACCCGGAGTGGCACGGAGCTCATCCCTCTTCAACTCCTCCTTTCTGAGCAGGGAGGCCTCCCAGCTGGACGAGCAGCGTTCGCTGGCACGGTCGTCGCAGCTCTCTGCCTCCCGGGCGCTGCCGAGGGCCAAGCGGTGGAAGGCCACAAAGTCCCCTCCGCCGCAGCACTGGCACTTGTGCGCTTGCCTCTCCAGGAAGGCCGCGCACTTGCGGTGCATGGCCACCCTCTGTCCCTTGGGCCACAGCTCGTAGGCAGCCTCCCGCAGCAGTGGGGCGCAGAAGGTCAGGACGCCAGACTGCAGCCTCGCGGTCTTCTCGGTCTCGCCCAAGCACCGCTTCTGGGCACCTGAAAGGCAACGGGGCTTCACATCAGCCACAGCTGGGGCCACAGCCGGGGGACGAAAGACAGGCCTTGGCGTGGATCCTTGGCAGGAAACCAGCGCTCCTGCACTCGGAGCCTCGCAGCGCTAGGGTGAAAGGGACCCGTTTGCCTTGCCGACACCAGCACAGCCTGCGCAACAGGCTACTGCCCTGCGCTCTCCCTCCCAACGCACAGCCTTCAGCTGCACTCCCGCAAGCAGCTGCCGAGGCTGCTGGCAGCAGAAGCAAGGCCGGCCATTTGGCCCATTACACACCACCGGAGGGGGCAGTGCAGCGTGCCCTGGCGAGCCCCGCCAGGCACACAGCCGGGAGCAGCAGGAGCCTACCACGCTCCCGGGGGCGCATTATCACCACTTACCGCTCTCTTCCTCCAGAGAGGTGGCGGGCCCCTTGGTGGGAACACTGCTGCCTTCTGGCACCTTCCCAGCATTCAGCCACTTCAAGATGTTGCCTCTCACCAGGACATTCAACGCCTTGTTCATCTTGGTCCTGGTCCACCTGGGAAGGAGGCGTAACAGCAGCTCGGTGGTAAACGTCGGCCCGATGACGGCTGCGCACTTCAAGACCATCCGCTCCGAGGGCTTCATGCTGTCCACCTCAGCCAGCGCAATCCCTGTCCAAAACAAGCCACAGCTCTCTCTCTTGCCCCCTCCCAAGCCTGAGGCTGCCGAGGCTGCCTTAGCTTCCCCACACCAGACGCTACATTTGTAGCCTTCTTTCCTAGGGACCAAACCCCTTGGGCAGTCGCAACCCAGGGCACACAGACACCCAGCCTCTCTCTAGCCCATGCCCCGGGAAAGAACCTCCGTGCAGCCGCCAGCCGCCGCAGCGGGGCTCGGCCCCTCACCTTTCAAGGTGGAGGGAAGCACGATGCTCTGCAGGTTCACGTCAGGTCTGATGGTGCACACCCTGCGCTCCTTCCCCGCGCTGGAGCTCCAGGAGGCTGCGGCAGGGGAAGCCTCCGTTACAGAAGCTGAGCGGAGCAAGAGAGCAGCGTAAAGCGATTTTCAAAGGGAGACGATTCAGGCCGTCACCTCCTGCTTGCCCTCCATCTTCCACCCTTTAGCATTCATCCCCCCCCGGGCAGGTCTTACAGCAGCTGGGCCCTGCGCTCCGTGGCAGCATAAATCCACCGCGCGGCTGCACCCAAGGAACACTGCAGCCACGCCACTCTCCGCCCTGCTCCACAATAACCGCCCCCGTTCATGCTGCCTCCAGACAATACCAGGGCTTAGCTCAGTGCCAGGGAGCGTCTCTTCCCCTCCTTTGCAATTTTCTGCCCCGTCCGCATTGCTTCGCCCCACAAAGCCACCCAAACTCCCCAGCCTGTGCTTAGGCTAGCCCAGCAGCAAGGCATGCAGGAGCCCACGCCTGAGCCAGGCCAAGGCCTCTACTGCTGCAACACCAGCCTGGGCCAACTTCACAGGGGAAGCCCAGGGCAACAACGCGCTCTGGAAGATGCGCCACAGCAACCAGGCCGTCAGCCACAACGGCGCTTACTGAAGAGGCTCTCCCACTTGTCCTCCATTTTCTCGCCCTTCCGCAGCAGGTGGAACAAGAGCATGTCGTGGCGCTTAAGGTCGCTCAGCAGTTCCTCGCAGTAATATGGGATCCCGTAGCTTCTCTGCATCAGGAACCTGGAAAGGAGCAGATCCAGCAGGGACTGACACAGGCAAAGCAAGGTGGGACACGTTTCAGACCAGCCTCTTTGCCACAGCTACACCTCCCTTTTGAACAGGCCAGCACTCCCACTGCCTTTGGCATCTGAGCTGCCCGGAAGATACAGCGGTTGCTGGAACGCGCAGGAAAAGAGTCGCGCGCAGTGCCCAAGGCACAGAGCTGCAAGCCTCGTCTCTCCTGGCCCCAACAGCCTAGATGCTCTCCGGCACCAGTGAGAGCCTCGGCCCCAGCAACAAATCGCCCCCCACTGCCCCACCACGTTCGTTCCCTCCTGCCCTCTGCAGCGGGTCAACCCCTCGCAAAGAGCTCCGAGGCCCCGCCTGGGACTTACGTCTCTAGGGCCCTGGGCACGCTGACAACTCCCAGCTCCCGGCAGGCTTTCTGCACAACAGCTGAAGCTTTCAGCTCTCCCAGATGAACGTGGGTCGTTTGCTGCAACTTCATGATGTCTGCTGCAGCTTCGCAGAGCCTCTGTCTTCCGTAGCGAGCAGGAGCAAAGCCCATGACCACAAAGAGCGGGACATCTCTGAGCACATGCGACATAACAGCCCAGGAGGCAGAGTCGATGTAGTGCGCGTTGTCGATGACAAACAGGACAAGCTCGTCTTCAACGATCTGAAACAAGCACGTTGGTCTGGGTGGATTCTGAGGGATTCTCAAGCATCTTCCACAGGACAGACTTTGGTCGGCCTCTCCCCACACAGAGGACGCGCAGAAGTCGCTCTCCTCTCCCCAGCTACCTCTTCGTTCGGAATCTCACCCGCTCTTCCGTGCTCCGAGACTCTTAAGCTCCCTCGGGCACGGTGGCACGGAAAGACACCGTTCCTCCTCCTCCGGAGCACATGCCCTCCAACTTCACAGGAGCAAAGTTATCAGGGGGCATGGCACGCGGAGTTTAGCCTCTGCAGGGCAATGACTCCGGTACACTGTCCTCCCACCAGCTCCCACCACTCTCCTGCAGAGCCCTCAGCCTGCGGCCTTGCTTTCCTTCTCTGACCCAGGATGGGGAGAACGGCTCACCTTCTGTAGCAGTTTCTTGAAAACCAACCCCAATTCCGTTGTCCTTTGAGCGCCGCTCATCTTGGACACCTTCTCCGACAGGGGAAACTGGCCAGAAAAGCAGAGTCACAGAGAAACAGCCTTTCAGGGCGGTTCAGCACACCTGCCCACCACGCAAGTCCAAGCGAGCAAAACGCCTCGGCTGCCCTCAGCATCTTACCTCTCCCCCCACACAGTGGAGAGGAGACGCAGCGCGCACGTCACCGGGAGCCTACAACGGAGGCCCTCTGCTGAGGGTCTCTGGCAGAGCTCTTGCAGGGAGGCATGAGGGGGGAGAAGAGCTTCTTCCCTCGCCGTGGCAATCGCGCGAGGGAGCAGGCTGCTCACGCACCAGTGAACTCAGCACCAGCTCATCGGCCCCCTCTCAAAGCCTCTCTGCAATGCCCTTTCCAGGCTGCTGAGCAAGACACCAGGAACTGCCTGCAGCAGCCTGGCACCTGCACTCACCCCTAACAAGGAGCCCCCTCGCCCCCCTCTTTGGACCCACAAACAGAAGCCCAGCCTGTGCTACCCTCCTGCTACTCCCACCACGGAGCTAAGCCCACTCCCCAGCACGGTGTCCCAACCACAACAGCCACAGGACGGCTCACAAGCAGGCCTTCGCCACGGCCACACAGGCCTCTCGCTCTCACCTTAACGACGAAAGGCACATTGAGGAGGCAGTAGCTGCTCTCTTCCACCAGCCCTTGGAGCTTTTCCTGCAGGGCGAGCTCTCTGGCACTGCACGATTTACAGGCCTGCAGGCCCATGGCCACAGCCAGCACCATGCGCATGGCAGAGTAGACCTGCTTCAGGTTGAGCTCCAGCGCTTCCACAGCCACTACCCTGCCATGCAGAAGCAAAAGGCACTGAGATTCAGAGAGGGACCCAAGCAGCCGCAGGCTTCTCACACTAAGCTCTAGGGGAGAGGCGGAATCCAGGGCCACTTGGGTTTCTTCTCTTGGCTCCGCAGCTACGGCCAAAAGCCCTGACTGAGCTCGGGCTCTACTTTGCTTGGGGCCTGGCCCAAAGAAGGAAGCTCAACAGCAGTGGCTCCAGCAGCCACCTCTAGCTCCCTCAAGAGGCAGCAGGAGGGCACGCAGCTGCTCCTCAGCAGCAGCTCCTGCAGGCCTTGCAGGGATGCTGCAGTCCAAGGGCCACGCACCCGGGCAGAGGGCAGAGGGGCTCCAGTAGCCCACGGACATCAGCGGCTGGGCAGCGAAAGCGTTCCACAGCTCCCGGTCAGCAACACTCACCTGAGCCCAGCAGCCTGGCCTAAAGAGGCAAGCTCCGTAAGTAAATGGCTCTTTCCAGAGCCCGTCACGCCCTCAAACGCCATGATGTGGCTTGCTTTCTTATCCACATAGGCTTTCAAGTAACTTTCAAAGAGGGCAATCTCCTCCTCCCGACCTGGGAAGGCAAACAAGAAAGCGACCCGTTGCAGCGAGCTGAAAAGCAAACAGCCGTCGGCACCCTTCTCTCTCGCCGCCGCAGCGGGTCAGTCGGACCCAAGGAAATCTCCTCCCCGATCCCAACTACGGCCATCCCTTTAGCCCTGAGGCTGTGAGCAACTGCACACTGGAAAGGTCCCGCCACGCTAGCTATGCAGCACGGCAGGGAGCATCCGGCGCACGCCTCACCCTGCTTCCCACCTCTAGCTGCGGCCCAACCCCAAAGACAGGAACCAGCTAGGAGCCAAGGTATGCACCAAACCCTTAGGGCCACGCCAGGCAACGCCATCCCTCGCAAAAGCTTCTCCGTTCCCAGAGCGGAACTAACAGGTACCGACGGCAACAAATTGGCCTTCAGCAGACCAAGGCGTTCTCCACCTACCGAGCAACGGGGAAGAGCTGGGCCTCTCCTTCGTAACATCCATGCCAAACATGCTAGCGGGAGGAAGAGAAAAACAAAAGCCAATGAAGTAGGCAGAAGCTGGAGGACGTAGAGCCACGCGTGGAGCTGAGGGTGCGCTCCCGGGGACCCGCTCTTCTTTCGAGCCGGAGCGAATCCTGCCCACGCTCCCACTGGCCCAGCAGAGAGCGCAAACACCAAACGAGCACTAGCAAAGCTGCAGCCAGGAAGAAGCCCAACGGCCACAGTGGGACACCACACAGCATCAAGACTCGAGCGCCACAGGCCAAAGCCCAAGGAAGCGGAGACACGAGCAAGAAGCCAGGCAGTGCCGCTGGCTAGCACACTGCTGCACCCCGCAGGACAAGCCAAACAAGTCTCTGGTCCTGCCTACTGCTTCCCTGGCCTTTGCTCACAGGCAGCGCTTTCGAGAAGCGGGGCCCTGCAACAGCTGCTGTCAAGGCAAAGACGGGCAAGAAAAAACACTTCAAGCCACGACGTGCAACAGGACGACAAGGGTCACTTCTTGGGCCAAGGCGCCAAGCACCAGGCACCTTGGGCTCGAGTTCTTCTGAAGTTGCAAGGGGACGGCAACGTCAACCTTCCAAACGGCCTCCAAAGAGGATGCCAAACCCTGGCCCAGGGGAACACCTGAACTTTCACCAGGAGGCACTCAGGAACTGAGTCCTGGCCTGACCAAAAGCTTTCCGGGAGCGTCATGCTCGGAAGCAGCTGGGAGAAAACCTCCCTGGGGCAGAATTGCCACTGCGTTAGTCTTGCGCGCAATGGAGCAAGCACAGGGCAGAAAGCACAGCTGGAAGCCGTTTGGACCGGGGCTGCAAGGCCCCTCTGTGCCTACGGACACCTAAAAGCCTTCTCCACCCCTCCGGCATCACTCCCCGTCTCCTTACAGCAGGAGGCACCAGCGTAGGCAGGCCAAAAGCGTACCCGTGCTCTGCCTTTCCATCTTCTCAGCCCCAGCGATGGGAGGGGTGGGCGGGGGCCAGCTCTGCACAACTCCTCTTGGCGGACCAAGACTGGACCCTGTGTGCCACCCTGCCCCCAACCAGCCCGCTCAAACAGGACACTCACCACTTCGCCGACACCCCCAGGTATTGATACACGGCGCCAGGATCGACAACCCCCTTCATCTTTGCCTCCGGCAGCTCCTCGAAGCACCATCGGGGCAGCCTAGAGGCTGCGTACGTCGCTGCGTCACAGGACACCAGCCCAGGGTAGTGCTCCATCAGCCGGGCTGCCAGATTCACCTTCTGGCCAATGACTGCCGCAGAGAGAGAGCACGCATTCACGTACCTATGAAACCAACCCGCTCCACCCTTCACCGCCAACGGCTGCATCGCCTCCAGGACAGGCAAGCCCCAAACCGTTGGCAGCACAACCAGCAGGAACAACAAGGCTCTGAGCCTGGTCCCCCGCACCGCAGCGGCGCCCGCTCTGCCTCCCTCATTCCCCACAGGACACAGGCCAAGGCCTCGTCCCAGCCCAGCACATACGGGCAACAGGGTGTTCCCTGCCGCTCTGCCTCTTCCTTTGACACGCTGCTCCGGCTGAACAGACCCAGCCCAGCCACCCGCTCCTCAGCCAAACACCTCGTACCTGTGTATTCGTGCCTCACGCGATGGCCTACGACTCCGCAGAACACCGTCCCGCTGGTAACCCCGACAGACACGGCCCTGACACACACGGAGAGCGACAGGCGCTCAGCAGCGCCCGCGCACAGGCCTGCCTGCCCACCTACCTTCACCCCTTCACCCGGCTCCCCTCGCACCACCTCCCGCCCTGGCAGGGCAGACCTCGGGGACCTGCAGAGCTCCGCAGCGTAACGCCCCCAGGTGAAAGGGGCTCCCGAGAGCAGCCAGGCAGTTTTCAACCCTTCCCCTAAGGCCTCACAGCTGGGACGGGCGGAAAGTCCCTGACTCCAGCCAGCCTCAGCACGCCTCCTCGGCGCGGGCAAGAAGGGCACCTCTCAGGGCACTGTCTCCTTCCTCCCAGGGACAGAGGAGGCCAAGCTAGAGGGCACGTCTCGCTGAGAAACCATCCCTCCCTCCTTCCCCCGCGCAGTCCCAGGCAACGCGCCTCCCCACTCACTCGATTTTCCTAGGCCTCGAGGAGCACGCCTTGGAGATTTGAACAGCGCTTTCCAAGGCGTGAACGCTTTCGTCGGGCAGCTTCTCTCCAGGGAGTCCAAACACGCACAGGAACGTGCAGCCCTGCCAAGGACAGCGGCAGCACAGCTTGGGACAGCGCCTACGGCAAACGGCTCATGCCGTGCGAGTCGAGCCGCTGCCGAGAGCAGCAGAGCTTCAGGGCAACCCCCAGCCAGAGGGTGCTGATCCCAGCGCCGAGGCAGAGCTGCTTCTCCTTTCCCCGCTGCTCAGTAGACCGAGAGAGCCACTGCCCTCTCGTTTGCTGCCCACACTTTTGCGGGGTGGGCTCCTCCCCCACACTCACTTTATCAAACATGGAGATTTTGTTGATCTCGCCCTTGTGAGGACGGATGATCTCCAGCATCATCACGCTGCTGTCCTGGATAGCCTTGCAGATCTGCGTTAAGTTGACATCGGCAGCAAACTGCAGCTTGACAAAGAGGCAGGTGACCGGCCGTAGCTCGGACAAGTAGTCCAGGGGCTGTCTGTCATCAATCTGGAAGACGAGAGCAGCACACCTTCAGCAGCCAGCTCTCCCCGAGAGCGGACTGCCCCCAGCAAACACCAAGCAAGAGCCCCCACGTGGGCAGCAGCACGCGCTCTCAGCGGAAGGAATAACTCCTCCCCTCGGGGCAAAATAAACACAGCTCCCGGCAGCTGTGGCCATACCTTCCTCAGAACAGATGCGGGGACGTACTTCCGCAGCAACTTCCCCAGAGCATGCCGAGGGGCCAGGGAAACAGCAGGCCTCAGGATGCCTAGGGAAGGAAAATCCAGGCGGTCACTGGCAGGCTGGCACTACGAGCCTGCCTAGGGAAAAGCAGTTGGAAAGCAGGGGCTGGCACTGGAACTCAGGGAGAGAAAGTCTCCTCCAGTTGCACATTTCTTCCTCCTGCAGGTGCTCAGCCAGAGCAGGCCCCTGGAAGCAGGGGGAAGCAGCGAGTGCCTCCGCTGAAGCGCACCAGGGCCAAAGGCACAAATGCTGACTGCAAGGGGGAGAGGGCAGAGGGCGTTCCTCGCTGGCCCCTGAACAAGCCCGCCCCCACCTTTCTGGGCAGCCACAGAACGTCATGAACACGGGCCTCACCTGACGCCTCAGGAGAACTGTAGTTCAGCTGGGCTCGGGTAAACTTGGAGAAGATGTCTTCGCGTTCCGACAGAGACATCCGTTCCATGCCTGTAACCTAAAGGCACACAGTACAAAAACGCGTCGAGGACAGCTCCAGGACCCACAGAGGACAGTACCCGTTGAGGCAAACTCTTCCAGCGCCTCCTGACGCCCTCTTCAAAGCCACCCAGCAGAATCCAGAGACAACCCTGAGACAAAACTGCTCCCCAGCAGCTACTGCTCCCCACCTACGGGAGCACCTCTACACCTAGAACTCCCTCCACGCGCGTCTCCTCGCCCTTCTCACACCTTCCTCCCTCACAGCCACGTCCACGCCCAGGCCCTCAGAATTGCTCCAGAGGCCGTCCCACCCACCTTCACAGCGCTTTGGCCTTTAAGGCTCTTGGTCTTGATCTGGTTCCGGTTACAGAGCTCCCAGCAGCTGGCTGACAGGATCACGTCACTTGCATTGGCAAGGTTTTGGGCCTGCCACACTTCACCCACGGCCTGGCCAAGGATCAGGAAGTGCTGCTGCTTTTTGTCTCCAACAGTCAGGAGGGACATATGCCCTGCAGAGATCCCTGGGGAGAGACAAGCACAACTGATGCAGAGAGCATTTTTACCTCCACAGCCCGCCACAGCTCAGCTCCTCCCAGGCCAACTTTGAAGCTCAGCCCTGGAGCCAGGCTCTTCCGCTCAACTGCTTCGAGCGCAGGCGTCCCACTTGATGGATTCAGGATCGATCGTGGCCGGGGAGGGGGTCCTAATCAGGGGCCCCACACCGGCACCTTGGCCAGCCACCGGCTCACTTTGCATGCAGGCAGCTCGTGAACGCCTGCCTGAGAACGCGCAGCAGCCTAATCCAGCACTCCCCGTACCTATCTTCAGTCGGAGCTTCAGACCCACGTCCGTCTCACGGATCCTGTACTTCTCCTGGATTTGCTGGCTACACTGCAGCACCAGGCTGATGGTGTCTCTCAGCTGCGCGTGCTTTGCTCTCCACAGCACCAGCACAGCATCCCCTGGGGAAAGCGAGGGGACAGGGACGGCTCTCGTGACACCTGACGCTCCCTGACCTGCACCCACCGGCCGGGACAGCGGAAGCCAGCAGGCGTGCCAGGGAAAACGCGTTTGGGTGAAGGCATCCTCCTCAACTACAGCACCCTGGCCACAGGCACACCTCCCCCTCTGCCCCGCCAGCTACAACTGCAGCCACGCCGCCAGGGCCCGGGACGGCAGCTCCCCCTGGGCACCTGCGTGCCAGCAGAGCCACCCCTCGGGGCTCTGCCGGCTCGCGCCTCTGTCTCCCCTCTCCCCTCGCACTCGTCTGCAGCTGCAGCAGACAAGGCCACGTCTCTTTTACGCACACGGACCTGCAAACTTCAAGATGTCTCCACCAAAAGCCAGCAGCTCTGCAGACCAAAAAAAAAAACACAAGAAGAGCTGCAGCTAGGCCTTCTTCAGGAAGGCCGCAGGACAAGCCGCTCTGCTCAGACAGCAGCACAAGAGCAGCGGTGCTTTGGGGGCACAACTTAGCAAACGTAGCAGCTACACTGCTCACAGGGACCACAGCCCTGGGACCTACGCTACTGTGCCCTGTGACAAGGCCCCAGGGAAGGCAACGCACACTTTGGTCAGCGCCCCCATCCCCAGCTCATTTGGGCACTAACACTGGCTAGATGCCCCCGCTCCCCCCTGCGCCCCAACACCAGCAAAATCTTCCTCCATCACTGAACAGCGGTCACTCCACAAGCCCAAGGGTGGGTGCTGAGAAAGCGGGCACCTCCTTAGTCTTTGTGGGGAGCAGAAAGCACCTGCCAGAAGAGCCCAGCTGCTCTCGGCGGCTCTCAGCCCCATAGGAACCCCCAGCCCGCGCAAGGAGGAGGCGGCGGCGGCGGCAGCAGCAGCAGCAGCAGCAGCAGGCTGCCCAGCACCTCCCTCTCGTCGTGGCCCAATCCCACACAGTCCTGCAGAACGGCACTTACCCTCCAAAATGTCACCCATGTAGCAATTGAGGGTTTGCGTTACCTCATCCGCACCCCGCTCTATGCTGATGCTCTGGCTGAATTTCTCTGTCAGAGCAGTGAAACCTGCAACAGGGACACACAGGCACAAAGAAATCAGGACGCGTCTACAGGGCCGAAGGACCTGGCACTTTCCACGTCGCTTTCAGCCAGCCAAGAGCACCACGCTCCGGGAGAACCCAGGCGCGCCCCTGACAGCAGCCACAGCCCTCTAATTCCACCCGCGCTTCTGAGCGCTCGCTGACGGGCGCCTTCCCCATGCTCACACCCACCCGTTACGCCTAGCTCCTGCACTTGGCTGCCACCCTCCAGCGCGTCCCCCGGCTGCCTCCCCTCTTGCCTACAGCCAGGCAACACCCTGAGCTAGAAAGCCCACGAGGCCTTGGCCAACTAACGCAGCACCTGGCCAGCCAGCTCCTCTGCGCAGCAGCTGCTCCTCCAAGTTGGCCCTGACAAAGACTAACAAGGGGGAGGCAAGGCAGCCAGGCCTCCTCTCCCAGGCCTCCATGAGCCAGAGCCTGGCCCACCTCACACCTCCCCAAAGCTCCAGAGAGAGCACTGCAGGCAACAGCGCGGGCCCAAGCTGCTGCTCCGGCAGCCTCAGGGCTCCCTAACGCACGCTGCTCGGAGCAGACGGCTGACCACAAGCAGGCCGCAGGGCTGCTGCCAGCAAAGACCACCCCCGGGCTGTGACCTCAGCTACGTCCGAGCGCTACTTCCCCAAAGCGGAAGACCTCAGCGGCAAACGACATCTCCTTTGACCCCTTCTCTACCACAGGCGGGACGACCAGGGCTCCATCCACGACGGGAACTACCGCTCCCAGCATGCCCCGGGAACGGGAACTACCGCTCCCAGCATGCCCCGGGACGGGAACTACCGCTCCCAGCATGCCCCGGGAACAGGAACTACCGCTCCCAGCATGCCCCCGGAACAGGAACTACCGCTCCCAGCATGCCCCGGGACGGGAACTACCGCTCCCAGCATGCCCCGGAACAGGAACGACCGCTCCCAGCATGCCCCGGGAACAGGAACTACCGCTCCCAGCATGCCCCGGGACGGGAACTACCGCTCCCAGCATGCCCTGGAACGGGAACTACCGCTCCCAGCATGCCCCGGAACAGGAACTACCGCTCCCAGCATGCCCCGGGAACGGGAACTACCGCTCCCAGCATGCCCCGGGAACAGGAACTACCGCTCCCAGCATGCCCCGGAACAGGAACGACCGCTCCCAGCATGCCCCGGGAACGGGAACTACCGCTCCCAGCATGCCCCGGAACAGGAACGACCGCTCCCAGCATGCCCCGGAACAGGAACGACCGCTCCCAGCATGCCCCGGGAACAGGAACTACCGCTCCCAGCATGCCCCGGGAACAGGAACTACCACTCCCAGCATGCCCCCGGAACAGGAACGACCGCTCCCAGCATGCCCCGGGAACAGGAACTACCGCTCCCAGCATGCCCCGGGAACAGGAACGACCGCTCCCAGCATGCCCCGGGAACAGGAACTACCACTCCCAGCATGCCCCGGGAACAGGAACTACCGCTCCCAGCATGCCCCGGGGACGGGAACTACCGCTCCCAGCATGCCCCGGAACGGGAACTACCGCTCCCAGCATTCCCCGGGGCGGGAACTACCGCTCCCAGCATGCCCCGGGAACGGGAACTACCGCTCCCAGCATGCCCCGGGACGGGAACTACCGTTCCCAGCATGCCCCGGAACAGGAACTACCGCTCCCAGCATGCCCCGGAACAGGAACTACCGCTCCCAGCATGCCCCGGGAACAGGAACTACCGCTCCCAGCATGCCCCGGGAACAGGAACCACCGCTCCCAGCATGCCCCGGGACGGGAACTACCGCTCCCAGCATGCCCCGGGACGGGAACTACCGCTCCCAGCATGCCCCGGGAACAGGAACCACCGCTCCCAGCATGCCCCGGAACAGGAACCACCGCTCCCAGCATGCCCCGGGAACAGGAACCACCGCTCCCAGCATGCCCCGGGAAAGGGAACTACCGCTCCCAGCATGCCCCGGGAACAGGAACTACCGCTCCCAGCATGCCCCGGGAACGGGAACTACCGCTCCCAGCATGCCCCGGGAACAGGAACTACCGCTCCCAGCATGCCCCGGGAACAGGAACTACCGCTCCCAGCATGCCCCGGGACAGGAACTACTGCTCCCAGCATGCCCCGGGGCGGGAACTACCGCTCCCAGCATGCCCCGGAACGGGAACTACCGCTCCCAGCATGCCCCGGAACGGGAACTACCGCTCCCAGCATGCCCCGGGAACGGGAACTACCGCTCCCAGCATGCCCCGGGAACGGGAACTACCGCTCCCAGCATGCCCCGGGACGGGAACTACCGCTCCCAGCATGCCCCGGGACGGGAACTACCGCTCCCAGCATGCCCCGGGAACGGGAACTACCGCTCCCAGCATGCCCCGGGGCGGGAACTACCGCTCCCAGCATGCCCCGGGACGGGAACTACCGCTCCCAGCATGCCCCGGGAACGGGAACTACCGCTCCCAGCATGCCCCGGGACGGGAACTACCGCTCCCAGCATGCCCCGGGAACGGGAACTACCGCTCCCAGCATGCCCCGGGAACAGGAACTACCGCTCCCAGCATGCCCCGGGACGGGAACTACCGCTCCCAGCATGCCCCGGAACAGGAACTACCGCTCCCAGCATGCCCCGGAACAGGAACTACCGCTCCCAGCATGCCCCGGGAACAGGAACTACCGCTCCCAGCATGCCCCGGGACGGGAACTACCGCTCCCAGCATGCCCCGGGAACAGGAACTACCGCTCCCAGCATGCCCCGGGACGGGAACTACCGCTCCCAGCATGCCCCGGAACAGGAACTACCGCTCCCAGCATGCCCCGGGACGGGAACTACCGCTCCCAGCATGCCCCGGAACAGGAACTACCGCTCCCAGCATGCCCCGGGGCGGGAACTACCGCTCCCAGCATGCCCCGGAACAGGAACTACCGCTCCCAGCATGCCCCGGGAACGGGAACTACCGCTCCCAGCATGCCCCGGGAACAGGAACTACCGCTCCCAGCATGCCCTGGGAACAGGAACTACTGCTCCCAGCATGCCCCGGGAACGGGAACTACCGCTCCCAGCATGCCCCGGGAACAGGAACTACCGCTCCCAGCATGCCCCGGGAACAGGAACTACCGCTCCCAGCATGCCCCGGGAATGGGAACTACCGCTCCCAGCATGCCCCGGAACAGGAACTACCGCTCCCAGCATGCCCCGGGAACAGGAACTACCGCTCCCAGCATGCCCCGGGAACAGGAACTACCGCTCCCAGCATGCCCCGGGACGGGAACTACCGCACCCAGCATGTCCCGGGACGGGAACTACCGCTCCCAGCATGCCCCGGAACAGGAACTACTGCTCCCAGCATGCCCCGGGAACGGGAACTACCGCTCCCAGCATGCCCCGGGAACAGGAACTACCGCTCCCAGCATGCCCCGGGAACAGGAACTACCGCTCCCAGCATGCCCCGGGAATGGGAACTACCGCTCCCAGCATGCCCCGGAACAGGAACTACCGCTCCCAGCATGCCCCGGAACAGGAACTACCGCTCCCAGCATGCCCCAGGAACGGGAACTACCGCTCCCAGCATGCCCCGGAACAGGAACTACCGCTCCCAGCATGTCCCGGGAACGGGAACTACCGCTCCCAGCATGCCCCGGAACAGGAACTACCGCTCCCAGCATGCCCCGGGAACAGGAACTACCGCTCCCAGCATGCCCCGGGACGGGAACTACCGCTCCCAGCATGCCCCGGAACAGGAACTACCGCTCCCAGCATGCCCCAGGAACGGGAACTACCGCTCCCAGCATGCCCCGGGACGGGAACTACCGCTCCCAGCATGCCCCGGGAACAGGAACTACCGCTCCCAGCATGCCCCGGGAACAGGAACTACCGCTCCCAGCATGCCCCGGGACGGGAACTACCGCTCCCAGCATGCCCCGGGAAAGGGAACTACCGCTCCCAGCATGCCCCGGAACAGGAACTACTGCTCCCAGCATGCCCCGGGAACGGGAACTACCGCTCCCAGCATGCCCCGGGAACAGGAACTACCGCTCCCAGCATGCCCCGGGAACAGGAACTACCGCTCCCAGCATGCCCCGGGAATGGGAACTACCGCTCCCAGCATGCCCCGGAACAGGAACTACCGCTCCCAGCATGCCCCGGAACGGGAACTACCGCTCCCAGCATGCCCCAGGAACGGGAACTACCGCTCCCAGCATGCCCCGGGACGGGAACTACCGCTCCCAGCATGCCCCGGGAACAGGAACTACCGCTCCTAGCATGCCCCGGAACGGGAACTACCGCTCCCAGCATGCCCCGGAACGGGAACTACCGCTCCCAGCATGCCCCGGGAACGGGAACTACCGCTCCCAGCATGCCCCGGGAACAGGAACTACCGCTCCCAGCATGCCCCGGGAACAGGAACTACCGCTCCCAGCATGCCCCGGAACGGGAACTACCGCTCCCAGCATGCCCCGGGAACAGGAACTACCGCTCCCAGCATGCCCCGGGAACAGGAACTACCGCTCCCAGCATGTCCCGGGAACAGGAACTACCGCTCCCAGCATGCCCCGGGAACGGGAACTACCGCTCCCAGCATGCCCCGGGAACAGGAACTACCGCTCCCAGCATGTCCCGGGAACAGGAACTACCGCTCCCAGCATGCCCCGGGAACGGGAACTACCGCTCCCAGCATGCCCCGGAACAGGAACTACCGCTCCCAGCATGTCCCGGGAACGGGAACTACCGCTCCCAGCATGCCCCGGAACAGGAACTACCGCTCCCAGCATGCCCCGGGACGGGAACTACCGCTCCCAGCATGCCCCGGGAATGGGAACTACCGCTCCCAGCATGCCCCGGGAACAGGAACCACCGCTCCCAGCATGCCCCGGAACAGGAACTACCGCTCCCAGCATGCCCCGGGACGGGAACTACCGCTCCCAGCATGCCCCGGAACAGGAACTACCGCTCCCAGCATGCCCCGGAACAGGAACTACCGCTCCCAGCATGCCCCAGGAACGGGAACTACCGCTCCCAGCATGCCCCGGAACAGGAACTACCGCTCCCAGCATGCCCCGGGACGGGAACTACCGCTCCCAGCATGCCCCGGGAACAGGAACTACCGCTCCCAGCATGCCCCAGGAACGGGAACTACCGCTCCCAGCATGCCCCGGAACAGGAACTACCGCTCCCAGCATGCCCCGGAACAGGAACTACCGCTCCCAGCATGCCCCGGGGACAGGAACTACTGCTCCCAGCATGCCCCGGGAACAGGAACCACCGCTCCCAGCATGCCCCGGAACAGGAACTACCGCTCCCAGCATGCCCCGGAACAGGAACTACCGCTCCCAGCATGCCCCGGAACAGGAACTACCGCTCCCAGCATGCCCCGGGACGGGAACTACCGCTCCCAGCATGCCCCGGGAACAGGAACCACCGCTCCCAGCATGCCCCGGGAACAGGAACCACCGCTCCCAGCATGCCCCGGGACGGGAACTACCGCTCCCAGCATGCCCCGGAACGGGAACTACCGCTCCCAGCATGCCCCGGAACAGGAACTACCGCTCCCAGCATGCCCCGGGAACAGGAACCACCGCTCCCAGCATGCCCCGGAACAGGAACTACCGCTCCCAGCATGCCCCGGGACGGGAACTACCGCTCCCAGCATGCCCCGGGAACAGGAACTACCGCTCCCAGCATGCCCCGGGAACGGGAACTACCGCTCCCAGCATGCCCCGGGGCGGGAACTACCGCTCCCAGCATGCCCTGGAACGGGAACTACCGCTCCCAGCATGCCCCGGGAACAGGAACTACCGCTCCCAGCATGCCCCGGGAACAGGAACTACCGCTCCCAGCATGCCCCGGGAACAGGAACTACCGCTCCCAGCATGCCCTGGAACGGGAACTACCGCTCCCAGCATGCCCCGGGAACAGGAACTACCGCTCCCAGCATGCCCCGGGAACGGGAACTACCGCTCCCAGCATGCCCCGGGAACAGGAACTACCGCTCCCAGCATGCCCCGGGGCGGGAACTACCGCTCCCAGCATGCCCTGGAACGGGAACTACCGCTCCCAGCATGCCCCGGGAACAGGAACTACCGCTCCCAGCATGCCCCGGGAACGGGAACTACCGCTCCCAGCATGCCCCGGGACAGGAACTATTGCTCCCAGCATGCCCCGGGGCAGGAACTACCGCTCCCAGCATGCCCCGGGACGGGAACTACCGCTCCCAGCATGCCCCGGAACGGGAACTACCGCTCCCAGCATGCCCCGGGACGGGAACTACCGCTCCCAGCATGCCCCTGGAACGGGAACTACCGCTCCCAGCATGCCCCGGGAACGGGAACTACCGCTCCCAGCATGCCCCGGGACGGGAACTACCGTTCCCAGCATGCCCCGGAACAGGAACTACCGCTCCCAGCATGCCCCGGGAACAGGAACTACCGCTCCCAGCATGCCCCGGGAACGGGAACTACCGCTCCCAGCATGCCCCGGGGCGGGAACTACCGCTCCCAGCATGCCCCGGGACGGGAACTACCGCTCCCAGCATGCCCCGGGGCGGGAACTACCGCTCCCAGCATGCCCCGGGAACGGGAACTACCGCTCCCAGCATGCCCCGGGACGGGAACTACCGCTCCCAGCATGCCCCGGGAACGGGAACTACCGCTCCCAGCATGCCCCGGGAACAGGAACTACTGCTCCCAGCATGCCCCGGGAACGGGAACTACCGCTCCCAGCATGCCCCGGGAACAGGAACTACCGCTCCCAGCATGCCCCGGGAACAGGAACGACCGCTCCCAGCATGCCCCGGAACTGGGAACTACCGCTCCCAGCATGCCCCGGGAACGGGAACTACCGCTCCCAGCATGCCCCGGGAACAGGAACTACCGCTCCCAGCATGTCCCGGGAACAGGAACTACCGCTCCCAGCATGCCCCGGGAACAGGAACTACCGCTCCCAGCATGCCCCGGGAACAGGAACTACCGCTCCCAGCATGTCCCGGGAACAGGAACTACCGCTCCCAGCATGCCCCGGGAACAGGAACTACCGCTCCCAGCATGTCCCGGGAACGGGAACTACCGCTCCCAGCATGTCCCGGGAACAGGAACTACCGCTCCCAGCATGCCCCGGGAACAGGAACTACCGCTCCCAGCATGTCCCGGGAACGGGAACTACCGCTCCCAGCATGTCCCGGGAACAGGAACTACCGCTCCCAGCATGCCCCGGGAACAGGAACTACCGCTCCCAGCATGTCCCGGGAACAGGAACTACCGCTCCCAGCATGCCCCAGGAACGGGAACTACCGCTCCCAGCATGCCCCGGAACAGGAACTACCGCTCCCAGCATGCCCCGGAACAGGAACTACCGCTCCCAGCATGTCCCGGGACGGGAACTACCGCTCCCAGCATGCCCCGGAACAGGAACTACCGCTCCCAGCATGCCCCGGGAACAGGAACTACCGCTCCCAGCATGTCCCGGGAACAGGAACTACCGCTCCCAGCATGCCCCGGGAATGGGAACTACCGCTCCCAGCATGTCCCGGGAACAGGAACTACCGCTCCCAGCATGTCCCGGGAACGGGAACTACCGCTCCCAGCATGCCCCGGAACAGGAACTACCGCTCCCAGCATGCCCCGGAACAGGAACTACCGCTCCCAGCATGTCCCGGGAACGGGAACTACCGCTCCCAGCATGCCCCGGAACAGGAACTACCGCTCCCAGCATGCCCCGGGAACAGGAACTACCGCTCCCAGCATGTCCCGGGAACAGGAACTACCGCTCCCAGCATGTCCCGGGAACAGGAACTACCGCTCCCAGCATGCCCCGGGAACGGGAACTACCGCTCCCAGCATGCCCCGGAACAGGAACTACCGCTCCCAGCATGTCCCGGGAACGGGAACTACCGCTCCCAGCATGCCCCGGGAACAGGAACTACCGCTCCCAGCATGCCCCGGGACAGGAACTACTGCTCCCAGCATGCCCCGGGGCGGGAACTACCGCTCCCAGCATGCCCTGGGACGGGAACTACCGCTCCCAGCATGCCCCCGGAACAGGAACTACCGCTCCCAGCATGTCCCGGGAACAGGAACTACCGCTCCCAGCATGCCCCGGGAACAGGAACTACCGCTCCCAGCATGTCCCGGGAACAGGAACTACCGCTCCCAGCATGCCCCGGGAACAGGAACTACCGCTCCCAGCATGCCCCGGGAACAGGAACTACCGCTCCCAGCATGCCCCGGGAACAGGAACTACCGCTCCCAGCATGTCCCGGGAACAGGAACTACCGCTCCCAGCATGCCCCGGGAACAGGAACTACCGCTCCCAGCATGTCCCGGGAACAGGAACTACCGCTCCCAGCATGCCCCGGGAACAGGAACTACCGCTCCCAGCATGTCCCGGGAACGGGAACTACCGCTCCCAGCATGTCCCGGGAACAGGAACTACCGCTCCCAGCATGCCCCGGGAACAGGAACTACCGCTCCCAGCATGCCCCGGGACGGGAACTACCGCTCCCAGCATGCCCCGGGACGGGAACTACCGCTCCCAGCATGCCCCGGGACGGGAACTACCGCTCCCAGCATGTCCCGGGAACGGGAACTACCGCTCCCAGCATGCCCCGGAACAGGAACTACCGCTCCCAGCATGCCCCGGGAACAGGAACTACCGCTCCCAGCATGTCCCGGGAACAGGAACTACCGCTCCCAGCATGTCCCGGGAACAGGAACTACCGCTCCCAGCATGCCCCGGGAACGGGAACTACCGCTCCCAGCATGCCCCGGAACAGGAACTACCGCTCCCAGCATGTCCCGGGAACGGGAACTACCGCTCCCAGCATGCCCCGGGAACAGGAACTACCGCTCCCAGCATGTCCCGGGACGGGAACTACCGCTCCCAGCATGTCCCGGGACGGGAACTACCGCTCCCAGCATGCCCCGGGAACAGGAACTACCGCTCCCAGCATGCCCCGGGAACGGGAACTACCGCTCCCAGCATGCCCCGGGAACAGGAACTACCGCTCCCAGCATGCCCCGGGACGGGAACTACCGCTCCCAGCATGCCCCGGGAACAGGAACTACCGCTCCCAGCATGCCCCGGGAACGGGAACTACCGCTCCCAGCATGCCCCGGGAACAGGAACTACCGCTCCCAGCATGCCCCGGGACGGGAACTACCGCTCCCAGCATGCCCCGGGAACAGGAACTACCGCTCCCAGCATGCCCCGGGACGGGAACTACCGCTCCCAGCATGCCCCGGGAACGGGAACTACCGCTCCCAGCATGCCCCGGGACGGGAACTACCGCTCCCAGCATGCCCCGGGACGGGAACTACCGCTCCCAGCATGCCCCGGAACAGGAACTACCGCTCCCAGCATGCCCCGGGACGGGAACTACCGCTCCCAGCATGCCCCGGAACAGGAACTACCGCTCCCAGCATGCCCCGGGGCGGGAACTACCGCTCCCAGCATGCCCCGGGACGGGAACTACCGCTCCCAGCATGCCCCGGGACGGGAACTACCGCTCCCAGCATGCCCCGGAACAGGAACTACCGCTCCCAGCATGCCCCGGGAACGGGAACTACCGCTCCCAGCATGCCCCGGGACGGGAACTACCGCTCCCAGCATGCCCTGGAACGGGAACTACCGCTCCCAGCATGCCCCCGGAACGGGAACTACCACTCCCAGCATGCCCCGGGAACGGGAACTACCGCTCCCAGCATGCCCCCGGAACGGGAACTACCACTCCCAGCATGCCCCAGGAACGGGAACTACCGCTCCCAGCATGCCCCCGGAACGGGAACTACCACTCCCAGCATGCCCCGGAACAGGAACTACCGCTCCCAGCATGCCCCGGAACGGGAACTACCGCTCCCAGCATGCCCCGGAACGGGAACTACCGCTCCCAGCATGCCCCGCGCCCCCCTCCCTCCGTTCCCGCCTCTCCACCGCGGGGGCGGGGGAGGGGGCGTGGCCGCCCCTCGGCCGTTGGGCGGCGCTTCCCATCGTGCCCCGCGCGGCCGCCAAGATGGAGGAGATCGGGATCCTGACGGAGAAGGCGCAGGTGCGGCCCGGCCCCCCCCCCCCCCCGGGACCCCCGGGAGCCCCCGAGCCCCCCCCCGCCAGCGCCCCCCCGCGGCCCCTCGGGCCCCCCCGCTCCCCCCCCCCGCGATCCCTCCCCCGGCGCTGCCGAGTCACGGCGGGACCCGCGGGCCTCCCCGCCCCCCCCCACCTCCACCACCGCCGCGACGGGCCCAGGCGTCCGGGTGCCGCCTCTGCCCGCCCCTCCCCTCCCCCCAGCAAGGGGCCCAGGCGTCCGGCTGTTCCTTCGCCCCCGGGGATCCCCCGCTCGGGTCGCCTAGGTGTCTGAAGGGCCCAGGCGTCCGGGGAGGGACCCAGGTGTCCGGGAAGGACCCAGGCGTCCGGGATGGGCCCAGGCGTCCGGGGAGGGACCCAGGTGTTCGGGAGGGACCCAGGTGTCCGGGGGGGGGCCCAGGTGTCCGGGAGGGGCCCAGGCGTCCGGGGAGGGACCCAGGCGTCCGGGGGGGGACCCAGGCTTCTGGGGAGGGACCCAGGTGTCCGGGATGGGCCCAGGTGTCCGGGGAGGGGCCCAGGTGTCCGGAGAGGGACCCAGGTGTCCGGGGAGGGGCCCAGGCGTCCGGGAGGGGCCCAGGCGTCCGGGGAGGGGCCCAGGCGTCCGGGAGGGGCCCAGGTGTCCGGGGAGGGACCCAGGTGTCCGAGAGGGGCCCAGGCGTCCCGGGAGGGACCCAGGCGTCCGGGGAGGGACCCAGCTGTTCGGGAGGGACCCAGGTGTCCGGGGGGGGGCCCAGGTGTCCTGGAGGGGCCCAGGTGTCCGGGAGGGGCGCAGGCGTCCGGGGAGGGGCGCAGGCGTCCGGGGAGGGGCCCAGGCGTCCGGGGAGGGGCCCAGGCGTCCGGGAAGGACCCAGGCGTCTGGGGAGGGACCCAGGCGTCCGGGAAGGACCCAGGCGTCCGGGAAGGACCCAGGCGTCCGGGGAGGGACCCAGGTGTCCGGGAGGGGCCCAGGTGTCCGGGAGGGGTCCAGGCGTCCGGGGAGGGACCCAGGCGTCCGGGGAGGGACCCAGGCGTCCGGGGGGGGACCCAAGTGTCCGGGAGGGACCCAGGTGTCCAGGAGGGACCCAGGTGTCCGGGGATGGGCCCAGGTGTCTGGGGAGGGACCCAGGTGTCCGGGAGGGACCCAGGTGTCCGGGGAGGGACCCAGGCGTCCGGGAGGGGCCCAGCCGTCTGGGATGGACCCAGGCATCCGGGAGGGACCCAGGTGTCTGGGGAGGCCCAGGTGTCCGAGAGGGGCCCAGGTGTCCGGGGAGGGACCCAGGTGTCCAGGAGGGGCCCAGGTGTCCGGGGAGGGACCCAGGCGTCCAGGAGGGACCCAGGCATCCAGGTGCCCCCTCCGCGGGGCCCAGGCATCCGAGGGACCCAGGCGTCCGGGTGCCCGCAGGAAGAGCTGCCGGCGCTGGCCGCCCCCCGCCCACAGCCCGGACTCTCCTTCCTGGTGCCGGAGCCCGAGGACCTGGAGGACCTTTACAGCCGCTACAAGGTGGGTGCCGGGGGGGTCCCCACGGCCTCCAGGGGGTCCCCACGGCCTCCGAGGACCCCCACAACCTCGGGGGGGGGTCACAGATTTGGGGGGGGTCCCCATGGCCTTGGGGGTGGGGCATGTCCTTATAGAGTTCCATGGCATCAGGGTGGTGGGTTCCCCATGGCTTTGGTGGGTCCCCTGTGGTCTCAGAGGGGTCCCACGGCCTCATGGGGGGAGTCCTATAGGTTTTTGGGGGTCCCCATGGCCTTGGGGAGGTCCCATGGCCTCACAGGGGTCTCCTGGCCTCGGGGTGGGGGGGGAGTCTCACAGATTTTGGGGGATCCACATGGCCTCAGAGGTGTCTCCACAGCTTTGAGGTGCGTCCTGCTGCTTTGGGAGGGATCCTGTGGTCACGGTGGGGGGTTTCCGTGGCCTCAAGGAACAGCCCGTGGCCTCGGAGATGTCCCCTCGGCCACAGGGAGCGGTCTCACAGCCTTGGTGGGGTCCCACCGCCTGGAAGGAGGTTCCCCACAGCCTCAAGGAATGTCCCTTGGCCTCATATGGGTCCCCGTGGCCTCCAAGAGTGTCCCCATGTCCTTGGTTGGGTCTTACGGTCTTGGGGGGGCGATCTCATGCCCTTGAGGAGCACCCCATGGCTTCTGTAGGGTCCTCATGATTTTGACCATTGCCCCACATTTGTGGGGTGGGTTCTCGTGGTCTCGGAGAGATCTTCATGGCCTCGAGAAGCATCCCATGGCCTGGGGGGTGGTACCCTGGGTCTCGGAGGTGTCCTCACAGCCTTGAGGACTTCCATAGCCTCTGAGGTGGCCCGATGGCTTTGACGAACGTCCCATGGTGTGGGGGAGGTCCTTATGGCCTTGGAGGGGTCCTCGTAGCTTTGGAGGAGTCCCTGTGGCCTCAAGGAGCGTCCCATGGTCTGGAAGGTTGGGTCTCCATGGCCTCAGAGGTGTCCCTATGGTCTCAAGAAGTGTGCTGTGGTCAGGGGTGGGGTCCCCACGGCCTCAGGGAGGTTCCCATGGCCTCGGAGGTGTCACCGTGGCCTCAGGGAGCATCCCGTGGCCTCAGGGACTGTCCCTTGTCCTCGGGGTGCCCCCCGGGCGCCCCATGACGCAGCGGCGGTGGCCCCACAGAAGCTGCAGCAGGAGCTGGAGTTCCTGGAGGTGCAGGAGGAGTACATCAAGGATGAGCAGAAGAACCTCAAGAAGGAGTTCCTGCACGCGCAGGAGGAGGTGAAGCGCATCCAGAGCATCCCGCTGGTCATCGGGCAGTTCCTGGAGGCCGTCGACCAGAACACGGCCATCGTGGGCTCCACCACAGGTGGCCTTGGGGGCGTGGGGACAGCCGCGGGGGGGCTGGGGACGTGGGGACAGCCGCAGCGGGTTGGGGATGGGGTGGGGGGTGGTCGTGAAGACACAGGTATCACGGGGGCATGGGGACAGTCACGAGGGAACAGGTACCATGGGGACAGCCGTGACGGGACAAGCATGGAGGGCCACAGCAGGCCGGGGACAGCTATGGGGGCTGTGGACGGCCACCAGGGGAACGGGGACATGGGGATGGCCATGACGGGACAAGTGTTTTGGTGACGTGAGAAGGGTCACAAAGGACTGGGGATGACCCTGAGCGAAGAGGTATCACGGGGACGTAGGAACGGATGCGAGGGGACGTTTATCTTGGGGACGTGGGGACAAACCGAAGAGAACAGCTATCGTGGGGACCTGGGGATGGCCACGAGGTGCTGGAGAGCCCCACGAGGGACCTCCACGAGGGGCTGCGGACCTCCTTCGCTGGGCAGGGGAGGTACGACAGGGCCGGCCGGATGGGGACGACCACAGCGGGACGCTTGGGGACACCCGGCCACCTCCCCGCAGGTTCCAACTACTACGTGCGGATCCTGAGCACCATCGACCGGGAGCTGCTGAAGCCCAATGCCTCGGTGGCCTTGCACAAGCACAGCAACGCCCTGGTCGACGTCCTCCCGCCCGAGGCCGACAGCAGCATCATGATGCTCACGTCAGGTGGGCGAGCTCCGGAGGGACCTCCGAGGCTGGGCGCGGAGGGTGGGGAGCAGCAGGACGTGGTCCCCGTGGTGGCTGGACACCACCAGCGGAGGCCCTCGGGGTCGATACGTGGCCGAGGATCTTCATAAACGTTCTTGGTGGTGGGACCGGGGGTGCTCGGGGTACGTTTGTGGGTGATGCCACGCTGGGGAGATGCTGGTGCGCTGGAGACCAGAGATGTCCAGAGCAGCAGGACATGGTGCAGGTGGTGGTTAAACGTTAAGGATGTTCTTCCGGCCTTGATGTCAGGTTGTTAACGTTGCCGGTGGCGGGATCAAGGGCTCTCTTGCTAAGTTCATGGGTGACACCAGGCTGGCAAGATGCTGGTCCACCGGAGGTGGACCTTGAGAATGGAGAGCAACAGAGCCTGCTCCAGGTGGTGGCCAGAGACCACAAATGTTTTCTAGTGCTTGGTGTTAGGTCACGTATCTTTATTTATGTGCTTAAGGGTGGGATTAAAGGAGCTCTTATGGGTGCTACTAGGTTGAGGAGATGCAGATAATGCTGCAGACCAGAGATCTCCAGAGCCGGACTGGAGAGTGAAGAGCAGCAGCACGTGGTCCAGGTGGTGACCAGATACTGTGGACCTGTTTCGTGACTTAGCGTTGGGTCGTGTGTCCTTATTCATGTCATTGATGGGGGGGGGTTCAAGGGTGCTGTCAGCAAGTTCATGGGTGATACCATGCTGAGGAGATGCTGGTGCACTGGAGACCAGGGATCTTCTCCCGACCCTGAGGGTGAAGAGCGGCCAGACCTGGTCCATGAGGTGGAACGATACCAGAGACGTATTTCAGGGTTTGAACTGGGTCACGTTATCTTTGTTAATGCTCCCGGTGGTGGGACTAGGTGGGCAACGCCAGGCTGGGGAGATGCTGGTGCACTGGAAACCGGAGATGTCCAGAGCCAGGTCTTGAGAATGGAGAGCAGCGGGATGCAGTCCAGGTGACGGCCAAGCGCTGGGGATGTTCTTCAGGGCTTGATGTTGGGTTGTGTGTTTTTATCAACACCATTGATGGTAGAAGTAGAAGAGCTCCTGGTGACAGCAGGCTGGGGAGATGCTAGTGCGCTGGAGACCAGAACTCTCCAGAGCTGGACCATGAGGGTGAGGAGCAGCCAGATGTGGTCCGCGTCATGGAGGAATATCAGAGATGTCCAGAGGTTTCTTCTTTACCGTCTCAGGGAAGATGAAGTTGGTGGAGCTCTGTCCTTGGAGATCCCCAGCTCTCAACTGGGTGAAGCTCTTGAGTGACCTCCTCTGATTGGAGATGTTTTGAGGAGGAGAGCAGACCAGGGACCTTGTGTCCTTGCTGTCCTGGAAGGGATGGAGCTGAGCCAAGACCCATGGAGGTGATGTGCCTCCATCCTTGGAGACTCCCCACACTTGCTTGGATGAAGCTCTTGAGTGTTCTGTTCTGATTGGAGTTGTCTTGAGGAGAAGGTTGGACCAGGCATCTCCCAAGGTTTCTTCCCCACCATCCCGGAGAGGATGGAGGTGCAGCAAGGTCCATGGAGATAGTGGACCTCTGTGCTTGGAGATCTGCTGTTCTCATCTGGATGAAGCTCTTGAGTGACCTTCTCTGGTTGGAGATGCTTTGAGGTGGAGGGACCTCGTGTCTCCGCTGGCCTGGAAGGGATGGAGTCAGGTCCAAACCCATGGAGGTGGTGAACCTCCATCCTTGGAGTTCCCCAGCCCTCTCCATGATGAAGCTCTGCGCAATCTGCTGTGGGGGGAGCTGGTTTGAGGAGGTGGCGGTTGGGCCAGGCCCCCTGGCAAGGTCCCTGAGCACCCTTGGGTGCCAGCTGCCACCCTCTGACACCCCACTGACAGCCTGGCCCTGTTGCAGACCAGAAGCCCGACGTGATGTACGCCGACATCGGGGGCATGGACATCCAGAAGCAGGAGGTGCGGGAGGCCGTGGAGCTGCCCCTCACCCATTTCGAGCTCTACAAGCAGGTGGGGACACCCGGCACCCCGGGGTGGGGGTAGGGGGACGTATGAGCCCCCGTGTGACACCCCCATGTCTCTCCCGTCCCCCGCAGATCGGCATCGACCCCCCGCGGGGCGTCCTCATGTACGGCCCTCCCGGCTGCGGCAAGACCATGCTGGCGAAGGCTGTGGCCCACCACACGACAGGTGGGCACCCCGGGGTGCGGGGGCACCCATGAGTGGTGGGGAGGGGGTACCCCGAGGTGGGGAAGGGAACACTTAGGTGCTGGGGGGGACCGTTGAGGGGTAAGGAGCACCCAAGGGTGACAGGAGCTCCTGGGGTGGTGGGGCGTCCTTGGGGTGCTGGGGGGACCCAAGGGTGACATGGGGGTCCCTGGGGTAGTGAGGGGCACCCAAGGGTGATGGAGGTACTAAGAGGATGTAAGAGGTTGCTTGGGGTGGTAGGGAGCACCCAAGGGTGACAGGGCCACTCGGGGTGGTGGTAGGGGGTCCTTGGGGTGGTGAAAGGCACCCGGGGTGCTAGAGAGTCTTTGGGGTGCTGGGGACACCAAGGGTGACAGGGGCACCCAGAAGCGCTAGCGAGATCCTTTGGGTGCTGGGGGGCCCTTGGAGTTTTGAGGGTCACCAAAGGGTGACTGGGTCACGTGGGATGGTGGCGGTAGGTCCTTGGGGTGATGAAGGGTTCCCAGAGGTCCTGGGGGCATCCAAGGGTTACTGGGACACCCAGGGGTGCTGGGGGGCCCCTGGGGGGCAGGGAGCACCCAAGGGTGACAGGGGCACCCAAGGGTGCTGAGTGGAAATCCTTGGAGGCGGGGGGGCCACCTGAGTCCCCAAGCCCTAGCAGGGCCGGGAGGCATCTCCACCCAGACGCCCAGATCCCAGGCGAGGCGGGGTAGCGGGGGGCACTCGGGGGTGCCGCCCTGGTCCCCAACGCGCCCATGGGTGCCCCCAGCGGCCTTCATCCGGGTGGTGGGCTCGGAGTTCGTGCAGAAGTACCTGGGCGAGGGCCCGCGCATGGTGCGCGACGTCTTCCGCCTGGCCAAGGAGAACGCGCCCGCCATCATCTTCATCGACGAGATCGACGCCATCGCCACCAAGCGCTTCGACGCCCAGACCGGCGGTGAGCTGGCGCCCCGGGGTGCGGGGAGGGGGGAGGGGGGCGGCACCCCAGGGTGGGGGGGGGGTTGCGGGGTACCCCGGGGTGAGGAACAGGACGGGGGAAGCTGGGGTGGGAGGTGGCACCCCGGGGGTGAGGGATGTGGGATGGGATCCCCTCAGCACCCTGGGGTGGGGGGCAGGGGATGGGGACCCTAGGGTGGGGGGGGGGACCCTGGGGTGGGGGGGCGCGGGATGGGGTCACCTCAGGGATCTTGGGGTGGTAGGGGAGCAGCATGGGAAACAGGGAGGTGACACCCCAGGGTTGAGGGAACAGGACAGAACCACTTTGGGGACCCCAGGGTGGGGGTAGAAGGATGAAGATCCCTTGGGGACCCTGGAGTGGGGGGCAGCACCCTGGGGTGGGGAGGCCGGGACCCCCTTGGGGACCCTGGTCATTGGGCTTCGGGGGACTCCAGGGTGGGAACGGGACCATCTTGGAGACCCCAGGGTGGGCGACAGGGACCCCCTTGGTTACCTTGGGGTTTGGGGGACCCTGGGGTGGGGGTCCTGGATATCCCAGGGGGGTCCCTGGTGTCCGGGGGGGGTCCCAGGATCCTCGGGTGTCAGCACCCACCATCCCCCCACAGCCGACCGGGAGGTTCAGCGCATCCTCCTGGAGCTCCTCAACCAGATGGACGGCTTTGACCAGAACGTCAACGTCAAGGTAGGTGCTTGGGGGGCACCCATGGGTGCTGGGGAGTTCCCATGGGTGCTGGGGGGTTCCCATGGGGAACCTCAGCTATGTTCCTCAGCTATGGGGTGCTGAGGAAGCACAGTGTCCCCATCTCCCCAACCCATCACAGCGATGCGTGAAGCAGGCACGATGGACTCATGGGTGTCCTGTGGGTGCTAGGAGAGGCCCATGGGTGCTGGGGGGAAGATCTCATGGGTGCTGTGGCCCAGGTGGTCGTGGTGACAAAGCAGGTGGACATACCGGACCCGCGAGTGTCCCCAAACGCTAAGAGGTCCCATGGGTGCTGTGGAGGTCCCATGGGTGCTGGGAGGTCCCATGGGTGCCATGCCCCAGGTGATCATGGTGGCGACCTGAATGGACACACTGGACCCATCAGTTTCCCCAGGTGCTATAGGGCTCCCACGGGTGCTGGAGAGGCACCCGTGGGTGCCATGAGACTCCCACGGGTGTCAGCGGGGCTCCCAGGAGTGCCGTGGCGCAGGCGGTCGCAGCAATCCAACTGGGCGGACGGGTTGGACGAGCGGGCGTCCCCGAGCGTTGGGTCTTGCCGTGGGTGTCCCCTGGGTGCTGTGGGAGGTCCCACGGGTGCCGTGTCCCAGGTGATCATGGCGACGAACCGGGCGGACACGCTGGACCCGGCTCTGCTGCGCCCCGGCCGCCTCGACCGCAAGATCGAGTTCCCGCTGCCCGACCGGCGCCAGAAGCGTCTCATCTTCTCCACCATCACCGGCAAGATGAACCTCTCCGAGGAGGTGGACCTCGAGGACTGTATCCCGCGGGGGACGTGGGGCCGCCGTGGGGACACGGGGGATGGAGGGCTGGACGCAGGGCCGTGGGGCCATGGAGCACCCCGGGGAGATGGGGGGATGTGGGAGGGGTGTGGGGCACCCTGGGGAGATGGGGGGGACCTGGGAGGACAGGGGGTGACCTGGGAGATGGGAGATGCAGGGACATGGGGCACCCTGGGGAGATAGGGGACACATGGGGACATGGGGTGACCTGGGGCCATGGGTGACCCAGGGAGATGGGGGGACAGGGGGTGACCTGGGAGATGGGAGACGCAGGGACATGGAGCACCCTGGGGAGAGGAGGGACATGTTGGGAGATGGGGCACCCTGGGGAGATGGGGGACACGTGGGGACATGGAGCACCCTAGGGAGATGGGGGACATGGGGTGACCCAGGGAGATGGGGGGACAGGGGGTGACCTGGGAGATGGGAGACGCAGGGCCATGGAGCACCCTGGGGAGATGGGGGACACGTTGGGAGATGGGGGACATGGGAACATGGAGCACCCTGGGGAGATGGGGGACACGTGGGGACATGGGGTGACCTGGGGCCATGGGTGACCCAGGGAGATGGGGGGACAGGGGGTGACCTGGGAGATGGGAGACGCAGGGCCATGGGGCACCCTGGGGAGATGGGGGACACGTGGGGACATGGGGTGACCTGGGGCCATGGGTGACCCAGGGAGATGGGAGACGCAGGGACATGGAGCACCCTGGGCAGAGGAGGGACATGTTGGGAGATGGGGGACATGGGGTATCCTGGGGAGATGGGGGGCACGTGGGGACATGGAGCACCCTAGGGAGATGGGGGGCATGGGGTGACCTGGGGCCATGGGTGACCTGGGAGATGGGAGACGCAGGGCCATGGAGCACCCTGGGGAGATGGGGGGACACGTGGGGACATGGGGTGACCTGGTAGATGGGGGACGTGGGGACGT
Source organism: Struthio camelus (assembly GCF_040807025.1). Taxonomy (NCBI): domain Eukaryota; kingdom Metazoa; phylum Chordata; class Aves; order Struthioniformes; family Struthionidae; genus Struthio; species Struthio camelus. Next base: position 348,666 of record NC_090974.1, on the reverse strand, counting down.
GGAGCACCCTGGGGAGATGGAGAACGAGGGGGACAAGGGGTGACCTAGGAGATGGGGGACAAGACGTTTGGGTGACATGGGGCACCCTGGGGAGATGAGGGACCGGTGGGGGACATGGGGTGACCCGGGGACATGGGGCACCCTGAAGAGATGGAGGACGCACAGGGGACACGGGGACACAGAGCCGCCCCAGGGCGACAGGGGATGCAGGGACACGCTGGGGACATGGGGACACAGGGCACCCTGGGGAGATGGGGGGCAGGGGGCACCTCAGGGGACATCGGGGACCCTCGAGGGTGAAAGGGACCCCAGAGGGACATTGGGGACCCCGAAGGGACAGGAGGGGACCCCAAGGAACCCCAAAGGGACATCAGGGATCCTAGGGGACATCGGGGACCCCAAAGGGACAGGGAGACCCCAAAAGGACATCAGGGACCCCAACGGGACATCGGAGACCCTAGGGGACATCAGGGACCCCAACGGGACATCGGGGACCCCAGGGGACATCGGGGACCCCAAAGAGACAGGGGGGATCCTCTGGGATATAAGAGACCCTTGGGGACCCCAGGGGACATCAGGTTCCCCATGGGGATGGGGGGGGAGCTTGAGGGAGCCGGGCGGGACATTAGGGGCGCAGGGGACATCGGGGACCCGGGAGGGGACATCGGGGACCATCTGCCCGGCTGTTTCCCTGACGCCACCCAGACGTGGCCCGGCCGGACAAGATCTCGGGGGCGGACATCAACTCCATCTGTCAGGAGGTAGGTGACACGGGGACACCAGGTGCCCTGCGCCCCCCGCCGCCAGGTGACACGAGTGCCCTATCTATCCGGGGCCGGGTGACAGGGGTGACACGGGTGCTGTTGGTGGGGGGGGGAAGAGGGAGGTGACACAAGTGCCACTTTTCGCTATCCCCAGCCAGGGGAGGTGACACTATGTCTTGTCCCCAACCAGGGGAGGTGACACAGGCGGTGTTCTGGCACGTCCCCACCCGGGTGCACCCAAAGGGGAGGTGCCACAGGCGCCACCTCACCACGTCCCAAACCAGGGGAGGTGCCACAGGCGCCACCTCGTCACGTTCCCAGGGGGCCACCACAGCGGGTGGCTTGGGCGCCATTTGGCCACCTGCCGGGGCGAGGCCAGCCCCGGGGCGAGGTGACATGGGTGCCACCGGCTGTGTCCTCGCAGGGTGGCATGCTGGCGGTGCGGGAGAACCGCTACATCGTGTTGGCCAAGGACTTTGAGAAGGCCTACAAGACCGTCATCAAGAAGGACGAGCAGGAGCACGAGTTCTACAAGTGACGCCGCGGGGACGGGGACGTCACCTACCCGGCCGCCACCGCCGCCCCAATAAACCTTGGCCCCCCACCCACCCGCCTCCCTGCATCTGCTTGGGGACACGGAGGGGGGACACATGGGACATGACCCTGGAGGTGGCCCCAGGGAAGTGGGGGCAACCCCGCTGGTGGCCCTGGGGAGGTGGAGACAGTGCTGGGGACATGGGGACAACCCTGGAGATGGTCCTGGGGATGCGGGGACAGCAGTGGGGACATGGGGGTGACCCTGGGGGTGGCCCTGTGGACACCGGGACAGCAGTGGGGACATGGTGGTCCTGGGGATGGCAGGGACAGCCCTGGTGATGGCCCTGGGGACGCGGGGACAACTGCCAGTCATGTCCCTGTGGGTGTGGGGACAAGTCTAGGTACACAGGGACAACTCTGGGGACATGGGGACATCTTTGGGGACCTAGGGACAGCCACGAGGATGTCTTTGGAGACGTGGGGATGTCTCTGGGGACACGGGGACAGTTTTGGGGAGCCAGGGCTGGCACAAGGACATCTTAGGAGGTGGGGACATCTGAGGGGACGTCCTTGGAGACATGGGGACGGCCCTGGGGCTTCGGGGACATCCTTGGGGACATCTTTGGGAATGTTGGGATTGCCGTGGGGCTGTCCTTGGGGACATCGTGGGGACACGATGAGGTCGTTGAAGGACACGAGGACATGGGGATGGCCTTGGGGCCGTCCTTGGGGACATCGTGGGGACACGATGAGGTCGTTGAGGGACAGGAGGACATGGGGATGGCCTTGGGGCCGTCCTTGGGGACATCGTGGGGACACGATGAGGTCGTTGAGGGACAGGAGGACATGGGGATGGCCTTGGGGCCGTCCTTGGGGACATCGTGGGGACACGATGAGGTCGTTGAGGGACACGAGGACATGGGGATGGCCTTGGGGCCGTCCTTGGGGACATCGTGGGGACACGATGAGGTCGTTGAGGGACAGGAGGACATGGGGATGGCCTTGGGGACATCGTGGGGACATCGTGGGGACACGATGAGGTCGTTGAGGGACACGAGGACATGGGGATGGCCTTGGGGACGTCTTGGGGACATCGTGGGGACACGATGAGGTCGTTGAGGGACACGAGGACATGGGGATGGCCTTGGGGCCGTCCTTGGGAACATCGTGGGGACACGATGAGGTCGTTGAGGGACACGAGGACATGGGGATGGCCTTGGGGACGTCTTGGGGACATCGTGGGGACACGATGAGGTCGTTGAGGGACACGAGGACATGGGGATGGCCTTGGGGATGTCTTGGGGATGCGGTGACATTGATGACATCACTGGGGACATGGGATCCATGGGGGGGGGGAATTGGGGGCCCAGAGACGGATTTGGGGGGAAACTAGGGGGATTTGGGGTCTGGGGGGGATTTTGGGGTGAAAAGGAGGAATTTTGGGGTCTGGGGGGGGAATCGGGGGGGGGCTTTGAAGTCCAGGGTGGGGGATTTGGGGGTGAATCAGGGAGCTTTGGGGTCTAGGGGGGAATTTGGGAGGAAATTGGAGGGATTTGGGGTCCAGGGACGGGATTTGGGGGGGAATTGGGGGATTTGGGGTGTGAGGAGGATTTGGGGGTCCAGGGTGGGGGATTTGGGGGGAATTAGGGGGATTTAGGGTCCATGGGGGAATTTGGGGGGAAATCAGGGGGGGATTTGGAGGAATTTGGGGAGAATCAGGGGAGATTTGGGGGGAAATCAGGGGAGATTTGGGGTGTGAGGAGGATTTGGGGGTCCGGGGCGGGAGATTTGGGGGGAATCAGGGGGATTTAGGGTCCATGGGGGAATTTAGGGGAAAATCGGGGGGGGATTTGGGGGGGAATCGGAGGAATTTGGGAGGGAATCGGTGGAGATTTGGGGGGAAATCAGGGGATTTGGGGTGTGAGGAGGATTTGGGGGTCCGGGGTGGGGGATTTGGGGGGAAATCAGGAGGAATTGGGGGTTCCGTGGGGGGATTTAGGGGGGAAATCGGGGAGGGGGGGTGGAAAATTTGGGGGAAATCGGTGCGATTTGGGGGGGGGCGGTGTGGGGCGAAGTCGCGCGCCTGGGGGGGTGGGATTTAAAGGGGGGGGAGGGGGGGTCCGTTGCGGGGGTGATTTTTAGGGGGCGAAACCAGGCGGATTTGGGGCCGGGTCTGGGCGGTGGCCAGCGGGAGGCTCCGCCCCCTCCGCGCCGGGGCGGGGCGGGGGGGGCGGGGTCACGTGACGGCCGCCGCAGTGCGCCGAGCGGAGCCGAGTCCGAGCCGGGCGGAGCCGAGCGGAGCCGAACGGAGCCGAACGGAGCCGAGCGGAGCCGAGCGGAGCCGAAGCCGAGCGGGAGCCGAGCGGAGCCGAACGGCTCCGAGTGTTGCCGAGCGGAGCCGAACGGGGCCGAGGCGGAGCCGAAGCCCAGCGGAGCCCGCCCGAACGTCTCCGAGTGTCGCCGAGCGGAGCCGAGTGTCGCCGAGCGGAGCCGAGTGTTGCCGAGCGCAGCCGAACGTCTCCGAGCGCAGCCGAAGGCTCCGGACCGGCCATGTCGCGACCCGCCGCCGCCGCCGCCGCCGCTCCGTGACAGCGACGGCTCCGCCGTTCCCCTCCCCCATCCTCCCGGGGGGGGGGCCCAGGCGTCCGGCGGGGGGTGGGGGAGGGGGGGGGAGAAAGGAGGGGCCCCCATGGCCGGCCCGGGCCGGGGGGGTCGAGGCGGGATGAGGAGCCGTTAACACCGGGCCCGAAACGGCAGCGGCAGCGGCAGCGGGCCCGGCCGCCGCCATGGCTGCGCGCAGCCCCTCGCTGCTCCTCGGCCTCCTCCTGGGTGAGTCCGGCCCCCCGTGTCCCCCCCCCCGTGTCCCCCCCCCGTGTCCCCCCCCCGTGTCCCCCCCGTGTCCCCCCCCCGTGTTCCCTCCCGTGTCCCCCCCCGTGTCCCCTCTCCCCTCCCGTGTCCCCCCCCGTGTCCCCTCTCCCCCCCCGTGTCCCCCCCCGTGTCCCCTCTGTCCCCCCCCCGTGTCCCCCGTGTCCCCCCCCCCGTGTCCCCCCCTCTGTCCCCCCCCCATGTCCCCTCTGTCCCCCCCCCGTGTCCCCTCTGTCCCCCCTGTGTCTCCTCTGTCCCCCCCCGTGTCCCCCTCCGTGTCGCCTCCGGTCCCCCCCGTGTCCCCCCCGATGTCCCCTCTGTCCCCCCCCGTGTCCCCCCCTCTGTCCCCCCTCTCCCCCCCCGTGTCCCCTCTCCCCCCCCGTGTCCCCCCTCTGTCCCTTGTCGCCCCCCGTGTCGCCCCTCTGTCCCCCCCTCTGTCCCCCCGTGTCCTCCCATGTCCCCCCTCTGTCCCATGTCCCCCCTGTGTCCCCTCCCGTGTCCCCTGTGTCCCCCCCGTGTCCCCCCAGTCCCCCGTGTCCCCCCCGCTCCCCCCTCTTCCCCCCCCGTGTCCCCCCCATGTCCCCCTCCGTGTCCCCTGTGTCCCCCCCCGTGTCCCCCCATGTCCCACTGTCCCCCCGATGTCCCCTCTGTCCCCCCCATGTCCCCCCATCTGTCCCCTATGTCCCCTTATCCCCCCATGTCCCCTCTGTTCCCCCCCCTTGTCCCCCCCCGTGTCCCCCCATGTCCCACTGTCCCCCCGATGTCCCCTCTGTCCCCCCCGTGTCCCCCTATCTGTCCTCTATGTCCCCTTATCCCCCCCCCGGTGTCTGCCTGTCCCCCCTGATGTCCCCCCGTCCCCCCCCAGTGTCCCCCTATCTGTCCCCCTGTGTCCCCCCCGTCCCCCCATCTGTCCCCCATCTGTCCCCCCTGTCCCCCCCTGTTGTCCCCCCCCGGTGTCCCCTCCGCAGCGCCCTCCCCCCGTCCCCGCAGTCCCCTCCGCAGTGTCCCTCCCCCCCCCCCGCTCAAGTGTCCCCTTCCCGGGCCCCTGCCACCTCCGCTGTGTCCCCCCCCCCCCCCCCCGGTGACAAAGTGTCCCCTTCCCCCCCTGCTCAAGTGTCCCCTTCCTGGGCCCCTGCCACCTCCCGCCGCAAGTGTCACCTTCCTGGGCCCCTGTCCCCTCCCCCCCCCCGAAAAGTGTCCCCTCCCCCCTCAAAACGGGGCCCCCCCCCGACACATGTCACCCCCAAAGTGTCCCCTCCGCGGTCCCCGTCCCCCGCCCGACACATGTCCCCCCGTCCCCTCTGCAATCCTCCCCCCCCCACCACCACCACCCTGGGGTCCCCCGTGTCCCCCCACCCCCCCACTGCCACCCTGGGGTCCCCTGTGCCCCCCCGCCGCCACCCTGGGGTCCCCCATGTCCCCCCACACCCCCGCTGCCACCCTGGGGTCCCCCGTGTCCCCCCCCCCACCGTGTCCCCCCCCACTGCCACCCTGGGGTCCCCTGTGCCCCCCCCACCACCCTGGGGTCCCCCCTGTCCCCCCACCCCCCCCGCTGCCACCCTGGGGTCCCCCGTGTCCCCCCCCCCACCGTGTCCCCCCCCCCGGCCACCCTGGGGTCCCCCGTGTCCCCCCCCACCGTGTCCCCCCCCCGCTGCCACCCTGGGGTCTGCTGTGTCCCCCCCTCCCCGTGTCCCCCCCCCAACTGCCACCCTGGGGTCCCCCGTGTCCCCCCCCACCGTGTCCCCCCCCCGCTGCCACCCTGGGGTCTGCTGTGTCCCCCCCTCCCCGTGTCCCCCCCCCAACTGCCACCCTGGGGTCCCCCGTGTCCCCCCCCCACCATCTCCCCCCCCACACTGCCACCCTGGGGTCCCCCGTGTCCCCCCCCCCACCGTGTCCCCCCCCCCGCTGCCACCCTGGGGTCCCCCGTGTCCCCCCCCACCGTGTCCCCCCCCACTGCCGCCACCCTGGGGTCCCCCGCGTCCCCCCACCCCCCCGCTGCCACCCTGGGGTCACCTGTGCCCCCCACCACCACCCTGGGGTCCCCCGTGTCCCCCCACACCCCCGCTGCCACCCTGGGGTCCCCTGTGTCCCCCCCTCCCCGTGTCCCCCCCCCACCACCCTGGAGTCCCCCGTGTCCCCCCCCACCGTGTCCCACCCCTCCACTGCCACCTTGGGGTCCCCCATGTCCCCCCCCCCCGCTGCCACCCTGGGGTCCCCCGTGTCCCCCCCCACCGTGTCCCCCCCCCGCTGCCACCCTGGGGTCCCCCGTGTCCCCCCCCACCGTGTCCCCCCCCACTGCCACCCTGGGGTCCCCCGTGTCCCCCTCCACCGTGTCCCCCCCCCGCCGCCACCCTGGGGTCCCCCGTGTCCCCCCCCCACCGTGTCCCCCCCCCCGCTGCCACCCTGGGGTCCCTCATGTCCCCATCCCCCCCACCACCACCCTGGGGTCCCCCGTGTCCCCCCCCAAGGCCGTGTCGCAGTGCCCCCTCCCCGCTGCCGCCGACACGTGTTTCCCTTCCCCCCCCCCCCGCCCCCTCCGGAACCGCAACACCCCGGGCTTGCGGGTGACGAGCGCCTCCGCCTGTGCGGCAGCGGTGACGGGGTGCCGGGCCGGGTGCGTGGAGGTGGACTCGCACACGGAGGCCGTGCTGGGCGACCCCTTCAAGCTGCTCTGCATCTCCTGCAAGCGCCGCAGCGAGACCACCGCCGAGGCCCTCACCGAGTGGTTCTTCCGCGAGGAGGGTACCCAGGGCTTTGACAAGGTGAGGGGTTTGGGGAGGGGGGGGGTACGTACAGCCGGACCCGGCTTACACCTGCGCAAGGGCGTGGGGGAGAGGACAACCGGAGGGGGGCAGTGGGGTGGGGCCTACAGCCTGGTCGTGGTGTGGGATACTGGGGGTACAGTCAGACGGGGCTGCAGGATACAGGGGTTACAGCCGGACGGGGGCACAGGATATGGGGTGTACGGTACAGCCGGACGGGGGCGCAGGATACGGGGGTTACAGCCGGACGGGGGCGCAGGATACGGGGGTTACAGCCGGACAGGGGCGCAGGATACGGGGGTTACAGCCGGACGGGGGCGCAGGATAGGGGGGGTACAGCCAGGCAGGGGCACAGGATACGGGGGGTACAGCTGGACGGGGGCACAGGATACGGGGGGTACAGCCGGACAGGGGCGCAGGATATGGGGGGTACAGCCAGGCAGGGGCACAGGATACGAGGGTTACAGCCGGACAGGGGCACAGGATATGGGGGATGCAGCCGGACGGGGGCGCAGGATACGAGGGTTACAGCCGGACAGGGGCACAGGATACGAGGGTTACAGCCGGGCAGGGGCGCAGGATACGGGGGGTACAGCTGGACGGGGGCACAGGATACGGGGGGTACAGCCGGACAGGGGCGCAGGATATGGGGGGTACAGCCAGGCAGGGGCACAGGATATGGGGGATGCAGCCGGACGGGGGCGCAGGATACGAGGGTTACAGCCAGGCAGGGGCGCAGGATACGGGGGGTACAGCCGGATGGGGGCACAGGATACGGGGGTTACAGCCAGGCAGGGGCACAGGATATGGGGGATACAGCCGGACGGGGGCGCAGGATACGAGGGTTACAGCCGGGCAGGGGCGCAGGATACGGGGGGTACAGCTGGACGGGGGCACAGGATACGGGGGTTACAGCCGGACAGGGACGCAGGATACGGGGGTGTACGGTATAGACAGGCAGGGGCGCAGGATACGGGGGTTACAGCCGGACGGGGGCGCAGGATACGGGGGTTACAGCCGGACGGGGCGCAGGATATGGGGGTGTACAGCCAGACAGGGGCGCAGGATACGGGGGGTACAGCCGGACAGGGGCACAGGATACGGGGGGCACAGGATATGGGGGGTACAGCCGGACGGGGGCGCAGGATACGGGGGGTACGGCCGGGTGGGGGCGCAGGATACGGGGGGTACAGCCAGACGGGTGCACAGGGTACAGGAGGAGTACAGCTGGACGGGGGGGGAGCGCAGAATACGGGGGTACAGCCGGAAGGGGGCGTAGGATACGGGGAGGGTACAGCCAGATGAGGGTACAGGATACAGGGGGGTACAGTCAGTCAGGGGTGCAGGATACAGGGCATACAACCAGATGGGGGCACAGGATACAGGGGGTACAGGCGGATGGGGATGCAGGATATTGAGGGGGGGCACAGATGTCGATATGGGGGGAGGGGTACAGCTGGACAGAGCGCAGGATACCGGGGGGTACAGCCAGACGGGCGCAGGATACCGGGGGGGGGGGTACAGCCAAACAGGGGCACAGGATACGGGGAGTACAGCCAGACGGTGCAGGATATTGGGGGGGGGGGTACAGCCGGACAGGGGTGCAGGATATTGGGGGGGGGAGTACAGTCAGATTGGGGCACAGGATACAGGGGGTACAGCCAGACAGGAGTTGGAAGAGATTGGGGCCAGGGTACAGCCAGACAGGGTTGGGGGGCACAGTTGTACAGCCAGGCAGGTGTGCAGGGTCAGGGGTACAGCCGGACGGGGGTGAAGGAGGTTGGGAGCAGGGTACAGCTGGATAGGGGTGCAGCCCCCCGGGGTACAGTCGGGGGCAGTGGGGTCAGACAGCTGGACAGGGTTTGGGGAGATATGGAGTACAGTTGAATGGGAGTTTGGGGACACACGGGGTACAGCGGGGCAGGGGTGTGGGGTCGTGGGTGCAGCCAAACAGTGGTGGAGGAGGTTGCGGCAGGGTACAGCCAGACAGGGGTGCAGCACACAGGTACAGCCGGATGGAGGTGTAGGATCATGGGTACAGCTGGACAGGGGTGTAGGGTGCAGCTGAAGGAGTGTGTGGGACACCTAGGGGGTACAGCCAGACAGGTGCAGGGATGTGGGTACAGTCGGACAGGATGGAGGAGATTGGGGGCAGGGTACAGCTGGACAGGGATGCAGGGTGGTTGGGGATACAGCCCGATAGGGGTACAGGCCACATATGGAGTTATGGGTACAGCTGGACAGAGGCGTGAGTAAACAGTACAGCTAGACAGGGGTGTGGGACATGGCTATACAGCTGGACAGGGCTGCAAGGTTGGGGGTACAGCCAAATGTGTGGGGAAAAGGGGGGCTCGGGTGCATTTGGGTGGGGGGGACATGGGGTTACAGCCAGACAGGGGTGCAGGACATGGGGTTACAGCCAGAGGACTGTAGGGTCAGAGGTACAGCCGGAGAGGAGCGTGGGATACAGGGATACAGCCAGAGGTGTGGGTCCATAGGTACAGCCAGACAGGTTTGGGGGATAGGGAGGTACAGCTAGATGGGGGTGTGCGGTCAGAGGTACAGCCGGACAGGGGTGCAGGACACAGGGAGGTTGAGAGCACAGCCGTACTGGAGAGGATTTGGGCCGGCGCGATAGTGCCTTATGGGTACAGCTGGACGGAGGGGATTGAGGTATGGAGGGGTGCTGTGGGTACAACCGGACTGGGGTAATTAGGATTGGGGGGGGGGGGAGTCATGAGTACAACCAGTTGGAGGACAGCCTGATGGCAGTGGTTCTGTGGGGTCCAGCTGGCCTGGGGGGATTCGAGTGTGGGAGAGGTGGTGTGGGTACAGTCATACCATGGGGACTGGGGCATGGGCAGCTGTTGTGGCTACAGTCAGACTGATGGGACTGGAGACGGGACAGCTGGAAGGGAGTTACACCCGTAGTGACAGTGACAAATCCTACAGTACAAGCCCAAGCAGCCATGTCGGTAGTTCCCGGCTGCCCTGGCCCTGCATTGGTGTTGCCAGGAGAGGGTAACCCCCCCAGCGATGGTGGTAGTGACGGTGACAAATCCTGCCGTACAATTCTGACTGGCCATATTGACTGCTCCTGGGTGACCTGGCCACCCCAGCCCCGCGTCGGTGTTGCTGGCGCATGGTTACCCCCCGATGACAGTGACGGTGACAGTGACGGTGACAAGTCTTACAGTACAAGCCCAGATGGCCCTGTTGGTAGTTCCTGGGTGGCCCAGCCACCCTGGCCCCCCGTCGGTGTTGCCGGAAGGGGGTTCCCCCATGACGACAGTGACAATGACAGTGATGGTGACGGTGACAAGTCCTAGAGTACAAGCGGCCACCCTGATAATTCCCTAGGTGGCCCATCTGCTCTGGCCCCACATTGGTGTTGCTGGCGGGTGGTTACCCCCATGGTGACGGTGACGACAGCGACGGTGAAAAACCGTTCAGCACAAGCCCGAGCCGCCATGTCTGTAGCTCCCAGGTGACCTGGCTGCCCCGGCTCGGTGTCAGTGTTACTGAGAGGGTGTTACACCCTCAGTGGGGGTGACGGTGACAAATCCAACAGTACAAACATCCACGTTGGTAGTTCCTCGAGTAGCCCAGCCACCCTGTCCCCACGTTGGTGTTGCTGGTGGGTGGTTACACCCACAGTGACGGTGACGACAGTGACAAACCTTTCAGCCCAAGCAGCAACATCTGTAGTTCCCAGGCCCAGGCTCCGTGTCGGTGTTGCCGGGACAGTGTTACACCCTCAGTGAGGGTGACAGTGACAAATCCTCCCATGCAAGTGTCCACGTTGGTAGTTCCCCAGGTGGTCCACCTGCCCTGGCCCTGTGTCAGTGTTGCTGGCGGGCGGTTACCCCCCTAGTGATGGTGACAGTGACGGTGACAAACCTTTCAGCCTAAGCCCAAACAGCAACATCTGTAGTTCCCGGGCAGCCGGCTCCATGTGTGGGTGTTGCCGGGACGGTGTTACACCCTCAGTGAGGGTGACGGTGACAAATCCTCCCCTACAAGCCTCCACGTTGGTCGTTCCCCGGGGGGCCCATCCAGCGTGGCCCCGCGTTGGTGTCGCTGGCGGGCGGTGACGGCGACAACGGCGGGTGACGCTGACAAACCTTTCAGCCCAAGCCCGAGCGGGCCCCGGCTATGTAGCTCGCCGGGGCGCGGGTCGGCGTGGCCGGAAGGGCGGTCCCGCCTGCCGGTGACGCCGCCTGCCGGTGCCAGATCCTGCGGTACGAGCCCGAGGGGCCGGTGGTGGTGGCGGACGGGCGCTTCGAGGGGGTGCTGGTGTGGAACGGCTCGCGGGGCACCCGGGACCTGCAGGACCTCTCGGTGCTGCTCACCAACGTGTCGGCCCGGCACGCCGGCGACTACGTGTGCCGGGTGGAGCGCAACCTCACCTTCGAGGGCTACGTCTACAGCCTGGCCCTCAACAAGACCATCCGCCTGGCCGTCGTCAGCAAGGGTGGGTGGGGTCACGGCGGGGAGGGGGGCGGGGCGGGTTGGGTTGTGGGTGGGGGCGTTGGGTTGAGGTGGGGTGCGGGGTGGTGGGTCTGGAGGTGGGGTGGTGGGATCTAGGGGCAAGGTGGTGGGATCTAGGGGCAGGGTGATGGGTCTGGGGGTGGTGCTCTGGGATCTAGGGGCGGGGTGATGGGTCTGGGGGCGGGGCTCTGAGATCTAGGGGCGGGGTGATGGGTCTGGAGGTGGGGTGGTGGGATCTAGGGGAGGGGTGATGGGTCTGGGGGCGGGGCTCTGGGATCTAGGGGCGGGGTGATGGGTCTGGAGGTGGGGTGATGGGATCTAGGGGTGGGGTGATGGGTCTGGGGGTGGGGTGATGGGTCTAGGGCAGGGGTGATGGGTCTGGGGGTGGAGTGATGGATCTGGGGGCGGGGTGATGGGTCTGGGGGCAGGGTGATGGGATCTAGGGGTGGGGTGATGGGTCTGGAGGTGGGGTGGTGGGATCTAGGGGTGGGGTGATGGGTCTGGGGGTAGGGTGATGGGTCTGGGGGTTGGGCTCTGGGATCTAGGGGCAGGGTGATGGGTCTGGGGGTGGGGCTCTGGGATCTAGGGGTGGGGTTTTGGAGTCGGGGGGTGGGGTTATGGGTCATGGGGTGGGGTTATGGGATCTGGAGTGGGGTTGTGGGACCTAGAGGTGGGGTGATGGGAACTAGGGGTGGGGTTATGGGGTCTGGGGGTGGGGTTATGGGGTCTAAGGGCAGGGTTATGGCAATTGGGGCAGGGTTGGGGTCTGACGGCGGGGTTGTGGGGTCGGGGGTGGGGTGATGGGTCTGGGGGCGGGGTTATAGGATCTAGGGGTGGGGTTCTAGGTCTGGGGGTGGGGTTATTGGGCCTGGGGGTGGGATGATGGGTCTGGGGGTGGAGTTATGACTCTAGGGGTGGGGTTGTGGGCTCTAGGGGTGGGGCTATGGGGTTTGGAGGTGGGGCTGTGGGGTCTAGGGGTGGGGTTGTGGGTCTGGGAGCTATGGGGGCGGGGCTATGGGTCTGGGGCAGGGTGATGGGTCTGGGGGCGGGGCTCGGGTCTAGAGGTGGGGTCGTGGGTCTGGGGGTGGGGCTCTGGGACTGAAGGGGTGGGCCATATGGGTGTGGGTGGGGCCTATCCCTTAGGGACGGGGCCTATCAGCACAGGGCCCCCGCCACCCCCAGGTGAGCTGTGGTGGATGGTGGCATGAAGGTTGGGGGGGAGGTGGCCACCTTGGGGGTGGGGCCTGTGGGCCGGGGAGGCGGAGCCCAGCGGCACTGACCCCGCCCCCCCCGGCGGCACAGCCACCCGCGACATGGCGTCCATCGTGTCGGAGATCATGATGTACGTGCTCATCGTGGTGCTCACCGTGTGGCTGGCGGCCGAGATGCTCTACTGCTACCGCAAGGTGGCGGCCGCCGCCGAGGCCCCCGCGCCCGAGAACGCGTGAGCTCCCCGGGGGACAGGGACGGGGTTGGGGACACGGATGGGATGGGGATGGGGACGGGGACAAGGACAGGGACAGGGTTGGGGACAGGGATGGGGTGGGGACAAGGATGGGATGGAGATGGGGACGGGGACAAGGACAGGGACAGGGTTGGGGACGGGGATGGGATGGGGACAAGGATGGGATGGAGATGGCGACAGGAACGGGGTTGGGGACATGGATGAGATTGGGATGGGGACGGGGACAAGGACAGGGACAGGGTTGGGGACAGGGATGGGGTGGGGACAAGGATGGGATGGAGATGGGGACGGGGACAAGGACAGGGACAGGGTTGGGGACAGGGATGGGATGGGGACAAGGATGGGATGGAGATGGCGACAGGGTTGGGGTTGGGGACGCAGATGGGATGGGGACGGGGACAAGGACAGTGACAGGGCTGGGGACGGGGATGGGATGGGGACAAGGATGGGATGGAGATGGGGACAGGAACGGGGTTGGGGACACGGATGAGATTGGGATGGGGACGGGGACAAGGACAGGGACAGGGTTGAGGACAGGGATGGGATGGGGACAGGAATGGGGTTGGGGACGCAGATGGGATGGGGACGGGGACAAGGACAGTGACGGTTGGGGACAGGGATGGGATGGGGACAAGGATGGGATGGGATGGGGACAGGAACGGGGTTGGGGTCGCAGATGGGATGGAGATGAGGACAAGGACAGGGACAGGGCTGGGGACGGGGATGGGATGGGGACAAGGATGGGATGGAGATGGGGACAGGAACGGGGTTGGGGACACGGATGAGATTGGGATGGGGACGGGGACAAGGACAGGGACAGGGTTGAGGACAGGGATGGGATGGGGACAGGAATGGGGTTGGGGACGCAGATGGGATGGGGACGGGGACAAGGACAGTGACGGTTGGGGACAGGGATGGGATGGGGACAAGGATGGGATGGGATGGGGACAGGAACGGGGTTGGGGTCGCAGATGGGATGGAGATGAGGACAAGGACAGGGACAGGGTTGGGGACAGGGATAGGATGGGACAAGGATGGGATGGAGATGGGGACAGGAACGGGGTTGGGGTCGCAGATGGGATGGAGATGAGGACAAGGACAGGGACAGGGTTGGGGACAGGGATGGGATGGGACAAGGATGGGATGGAGACGGGGACAGGAACGGGGTTGGGGACACGGATGAGATGGGGATGGGGATTGGGAGAAGGACAGGGACAGGGTTGAGGACAGGGATGGGATGGGGATGGAGCAGGGACCAGGACAGAGATGGGGACAAGGAGAGGGACAGGGTTGAGGACAGGAATGGGATGAAGACAAGGATGGGATGGGATGGGGATGGAGCAGGGACCACGATGGGCACGGGGACAAAGACAGGGATGGGACAGGGACAGGGATGGGGACAAGAATGGGATGGGGACGGAGCAGGGATCAGGACCGGGATGGGGACAAGGACAGGGATGGGGTTGGGGACACGGATGGGATGGGGACGGAGCAGGGACCGGGATGGGGACAAGGACAGGGACGGGGTTGGGGACACGGATGGGATGGGGACAAGGACAGGGATGGGGTTGGGGACAAGAATGGGATGGGGACGGAGCAGGGACCGGGATGGGGACAAGGACAGGGATGGGGTTGGGGACACGGATGGGATGGGGACGGAGCAGGGACCAGGATGGAGATGGGGACAAGGACAGGGACGGGGTTGGTGACAGAGATGGGGACAGGGACAAGGATGGGATAGAGACGGGGACGGAGCAGAGATGAGGCCGGGGATGGGGACAGAGAGGGGACACGAGTGGAGGGGACAGGACAGAGAGGGGACAGACGAGACCTCGCCGCCTTCGCCCGCAGCTCCGAGTACCTGGCCATCACGTCGGAGAGCAAAGAGAACTGCACCGGGGTGCAGGTGGCCGAGTGACGCCGCGCCTGTGTCCCCCCCCCCCCCCGCCGCCGCGCCTGTGTCCCCCCGCCCGCGCGCCCCGACACGCGTGTGCCACCGCCTGCATGAGCCGAGGTGGGCCGGGGAGAGGTTGGGGGGGGGGGACACGCTTGCTGCTTGCACGCCGCCATGCATGGGTCACGCCAGGACACGCCAGGTCATGCTGCACGGGGCGGGGAGGTTGGGGTGGGGGGGGACGACAGGAGACCGGCGCTGCCGCGGCGACCGGCGGCCGCCTGTAGCCCGCGCCGCCGGAGGACTGAGGACGGCGGCGGTGGCGGCGCCGACAGGCGGGACCGCGCCGACGCGCGCGGGACCGCGGCCGACGGACGCGAGACCGCCGCCGACGCGCGTCACCCGCGGCCGGGTGACGGTGACGCTCCTCGTCACGCCTCCCGTCGTTCCCGTTGTCTCGTTTGCACTTTCGGGGCCGGGGAAAGGTGGTGGTGGTTGGCGGGGGGGTGGGGGGCGCCGGGGGGGGGCCGAGCTTGTGCTCCTCCCCTGCAATAACCGCCCCCCCCCGAAACGCTCCCCAAATCCCCCCACCACCACCACCCCGATGCCTCCCCAAAATAAACCGCCTGTTTGAGCCGTGTCTCCGCGTGGGAATGACGCCGCCGCAGGCGGGAGGGCCCAGGCGTCCGGGCGGGTGGTCCCGGCCGCCCCACGTGCATCCGGGACCAGCCGTTGAGGTGTACCCGCCGTTGGGGTGTCCTCGTGGTTGCCGCGGCCAAGGCGTCCCCACCGTTGAGGTGTCCCCAGCAGCAGGAGGCCTCCATGAGCAAGGTGTGCCACCGTTGACACGTCCTCACCATCAGGGTGTCCCCACCGTTGAGGTGTCCCCAGCAGCAGGAGGCCTCCATGAGCAAGGTGTGCCACCGTTGACACGTCCTCACCATCAGGGTGTCCCCACCACCTGGATTTTCTCACTGTTGGGGTGTCGCCACTGCCATAGTGTCCCCATGACCCCCATGTTCCCATCCTCGAGGTGTCCCACCATTGAGGTGTCCCTGTCATCAAGGTGTCCCCATGACTAGGGTGTTTGTTCCCTCACTGGGGTGTCCCCATGGCCAAAGTGTCCCACCGTCGAGGTGTCCTTACCCTCAGGACATCCCCACCAGCCGGGTGTCCCCATGGCCAACATGTCCTCATGGTCAAGGTGTCTCACCATCAGGGTGTCCCCACCACCAGGGTATCCCCCATGGCTAAGGTGTCCTCACCTTTGAGGTTTCACCACCATCAGGACGTCCCCACCATTGGAGACCGAGATGTCCCCATGACCAGGGTGTCCCTATGGCCAACATGTCCCTACAACCAGGAGGTCTTCACGACCAGGGTGTCCCCACAACCTGGGTGTCCTCAGCCAGCCTGTCCCCATGACCAGGATGTTCCGATGACCAGTGTGTCCCCACCGTCAGGGTGTCCCCACCGTTGGGCCATCCCTGCCGTCAAAGTGTCCCCATGACTGAGTCATCCCAACGAGGGTGTCTCCATGGCTGAGATGTCCCCACTGTCAAACTATCTGCAACCAGAATGTCCCCACAACCAGGACCAAAGTGTCCCACCATCAGGGCATCCCCACCATCAAGGTGTCCCCACCATCAGGATGTCACCATGACCAGTATGTTCCCATGGTCAAGATGTCCCCACAAGCAAGTCATCTCCATGACCAGGATGCCCTCATGCCCAAAGTGTTCCACCATCAGAACATGCCCACCACCAGGACATCCCCGCAACAAGGATATCCCCACAGCTGAGGTGTCCCACCACCAAGACGTCCCCACCACAAGGTGTCCTCAGCACCAGGACGTCCCCATGACCAGTGTGTCCCCCCATCAGCGCGTCCCCACCACCAGGATTTCCCCACCACCAAGCTGTCCCCATGGCCGAGGTGTCCCCCCATCAGCACATCCCCACCGCCAGGACATGTCCACCATCAAGCTGTCCCCACAGCTGAGGTGTCCCCCCATCAGTATGTCCCCACCACCAAGCTGTCCCCATGGCCGAGGTGTCCCCCCCATCAGCACGTCCCCACCACGAAGCTGTCCTCATGGCTGTGGTGTCCCGCCATCAGCACGTTCCCACCACCAGGACATGCCCACGGCCGAGGTGTCCCCCCATCAGTATATCCCCACCACCAAGCTGTCCCCATGGCCGAGGTGTCCCCCCCATCAGCACGTCCCCACCATGAAGCTGTCCTCATGGCTGTGGTGTCCCGCCATCAGCACGTCCCCGCCACCAGGACATGCCCATGGCCGAGGTGTCCCCCCATTCGCACGTCCCCACCACCAGGACATGCCCACGGCCGAGGTGTCCCCCCCCATCAGCACGTCCCCGCCACCAGGACATGCCCACGGCCGAGGTGTCCCGCCATCAGCATGTCCCCACCACCAGGACGTGCCCATGGCCAAGGTGTCCCCTCATCAGCACATCCCCACCACCAAGCTGCCCCCACAGCTGAGGTGTCCCCCCATCAGCACGTCCCCACCACCAAGCTGCCCCCACGGCCGAGGTGTCCCCCCATCCGCACGTCCCCACCACCAAGCTGCCCCCACGGCTGAGGTGTCCCCCCATTCACACGTCCCCACCACCAGGACATGCCCATGGCTGAGGTGTCCCACCATCAGCACGTCCCCACCACGAAGCTGTCCTCATGGCTGTGGTGTCCCGCCATCAGCACGTCCCCGCCACCAGGACGTGCCCACGGCCGAGGTGTCCCGCCATCAGCACGTCCCCACCACCAGGACATGCCCATGGCCAAGGTGTCCCCCCATCAGCACATCCCCACCACCAAGCTGCCCCCACAGCTGAGGTGTCCCCCCATCAGCACGTCCCCACCACCAAGCTGCCCCCACGGCCGAGGTGTCCCCCCATCCGCACGTCCCCACCACCAGGCCATGCCCGTGGCCGAGGTGTCCCCCCATCCGCACGTCCCCACCACCAGAACATCCCCACCCCGGGCTTGTCCCCACCCCGAGCCATCCCATCATCCCCTTCAAGCCTGAAGCCGCCCCGGGGGTGGTGGCAGACACGGCTGCGTCATGCGTGTCGACACGTGCCGGCGTCAGCCCCGGTTTTTCCGGTTTTTCTGGCGCAACTCAAAAAAAAAAAAAAAACCCTCCAAAGAATGCAAAAAAAAGCAATTTCCAGCAGGTCTAAAAAATAAGCCCGTCACCTGGCCGCTCGTTAGGGCTTTAATTAAGGCTAATTCGGCAGGGCGGCGCCCGCCGGCGCCGTGCCTCACCGGCTATTTCGGCGGCTAAATGACCCGTTTCGGGGCTCAATCACCCCCTTGGCGGGAGCCAAGTGACCCGATTTCGGGGGTGAAATGAGCCGTTTCGGGGGCGACGTCACCCGGCGCCGTTTCAGGCGGCCTTAAAACAACCGACCGACCGGCTGAAGCGTCTCTTGCTGGAGAAGGTAAGCCCCGCCACCGTTTCGGGGCTAAAAATGGCCTTTTTGGGGCAAACCAGGGGCGCGAGGGAGGGTTTGGGGGGGGGGGCCGCGGGGAGGGTGTTTCGGTTGTAGCGGGGGGACGGAGGGTGGGTTTTTTGGGGGGTGAAGGGTGTTTTGTGGGTGTGGTTTTTTTTTTTCTTTTCAAATTTTGGGGGTGTTTTCCCAAATTCGGCTGGTTTCGGGTGCCGGGACCATGGGCCGGATCTGCCGGTGCAAGAAGCGGCGCGTGGTGGCCAAGGGCAAGAAGAAGTCCAAGGCGCAGGTACGTCGGCCCGATTCCGGCTCGTTTCGGCCCGTTTCGGCCCGTTTCGACCCGGGTTCTTTTTGGGGCCGTTTCGGGCGGTTTTCGGGCCGCTGACGTCGGCGTTTTTTCGCAGGGTTGCTGCGGGTGCGCGGCGCCGGCGCGGGAGGCCGGGGTGCCGGCGCGGGAGCGGGCGCCGCCGGCCACCTCCACCGTGGTCATCTGGCCACCGCCGGCCATCGTCACCCTCGGGAGGCCCCGGGTGACGCTGGCGGCGGGTCCCTGCTGGCTCTAGCGGCCCCGAAATCGCCCCGATTGGCCCCAAAAAACCCGGCCGGCGGCAACGGCGTGTGGCCGGCAGGCGGCGCTCGGCCCAAAAGTCCGTTTCGCGGCCCCAAAAATCTCCTTCTCGGCCCCAAAATCTGCTTCTCGGCCGCAAAAATCTGTTTCTTGGCCCCAAGATTCCGTTTCTCGGCCCAAAAATCGGCTTGTCGGTCCCAAAAATCCGCTTCTCGGCCCCAAAATCTGCTTCTCGGCCCCAACATCTGCTTCTCGGCCACAAAAAAATCTATTCCTCGACCCCATATCTGCTTCTTGGCCCCAAAATCTGCTTCTCGGCCCCAAAAATCTGTTTCTTGGCCCCAGAAATCCACTTCTCGGCCCCAAAATCTGCTTCTCGGCCGCAAAATCCATTTTTCAGCCCCAAAAAAATCTATTCCTCGACCCCAAATCTGCTTCTTGGCCCCAAAATCTGCTTCTCGGCCCCAGAAATCTGTTTCTTGGCCCCAAAATTCTGTTTCTCGGCCCAAAATCCGTTTCTTGACCCAAAAACTGTTTCTCGGCCCCCAAATCTGCTTCTCAGCCCCCAAAAGCCCATTTCTCGGCCCAAAAATCTGCTCAAAAATGCATTTCTCAGCCCCAAAAACCCGTTTCTTGACCCAAAAAATCTGTTTCCTGGCCCAAAAATCCATTTCCCAGCCAAAAGACCCGTTTCCCAGCCCCAAAATCTGTTTTTCAGCCCAAAAATCCGCTTCTCAGCCCAAAAAATCCATTTCTCGGCCCAAAAATCTCTTTCTCGGCCCAAAAATCTGCTTCTTGGCCCAAAAATCTGCTTCTTGGCCCCAAATCCGCTTCTCGGCCCAAAAAACTGGCTCTTGGCCCCAAAAATGAGTCTTGGAACAGAAACGGAGCAATTGGCCCCAAAACACCCAGTTCTCAGCCGCAAAATGGCGCTTGGCCCAAAAAACCAGCTTCTCAGCCCAAAATCCATTCTTAGCCCAAAAGCAGCTCCTGGCCCCAGAAACAGGTTTTGGCCCCAAAAAACCTTTTTTGGCTCAAAATTGGCTCTTGGCCCCAAAACCAGGTTTTGGCCCCAAAACGGCTCTTGGCCCAAAGACCAAATTTTCAGCCCCAAAAAATGGCTCTCGACCCAAAAAATGGCCCAAAAAGCCAATTCTTGGCCCCAAACCGGCCCAAAATCGTAGCGATTGGCCCCAAAAATGGCACACAGCACGGAAAGCAGCTCTTGGCCCCAAATCCACTTCTTTTCACCCCAAAATGGCCCCGGGCACAAAAAAAAATAAAGACTCTTGGGACAGAAATGTGACAATCGCCCCCAAAATGGCATCAGGCACAGAAACCGTCTCTCAGGCCCCCCAAAAAAACACTTTTTGGCCCCAAAACTTCTCGCAGGCCTAGGAAAGCTCTCGCCCCCCCCCCCCAAATGGCCCAAAATCCGGGTTTTTTTGGGCCAAAAGTGGGTTCTTGGCCCCAAAATGACACTGGGAGAGGGAAAAAAAAAAAAATGACTCCCGGCCCCCAAACCTGGTCTTTGGCCCCAAAAACGCAGCTCCCCCCCCCGCCCAAACCAGTTCTTGGCCCAAAAAATCACAGTTCTCGGCCCCAAAAGGACCTTTTGGCTGAAAAGCGGGTTTTTCGCCCCAAACCGCATCGTTCCCCTCCCCCCCCCCCGGCCCGGTAATTAAAATCGTTAAAATCCTGATGTAAAGTGACTGCCGGACGCCTGGGCCCCTTTTGGGGGGGGGGGGGCATCTGGCATCATGTCCCCACCCCCCTCCCCGCCCCTGTTCTGCGGCGCTGCCCCTTTAAGAGCGGGAGGGAGGGGGGAGGCGCGCTGCGATTGGGCGGTGGGGGTGGCGGGGGCGGAGCCTGCCCGAGTCCCGCCCCCCCCCTCCCCCGGCCCTTCCGCGGCTGCTGAAACCAGCGCCGAGGCCGGTCGCGGCGGACACGCGTGACCCGGGGTGGGTGGGGGGCGGGAGACACGTGACCGGGGGGCACGTGACCGCGTACACGCGTGACCGGGGACACGCGTGAGCGGGGAGGGAGGAGGCGTGAGCAGGGAGGACACGCGTGGGCAGGGGCACGCGATCGCTGTGACGGGGGGGGCGACACGGGTGGGCAGGGACACGCAGCTGGGGGGGGGCACGTGTGACCGAGAGCTCGTAATTGGGGGGGACGGGTGGGCACAAGAGACCAGGGACACGCGTGTGACGTGTCTGCGGGAATCAGGTGAGAGGCGTGGGCGGCGGTCACGCGTGGGCAGAGACACGTGATTGTGGCGTGACCCGGGACACGCGCGGGCAGGGAGAGCTGTCTGGGATCATGTGACCGGGACGTGACCCGCGTGGGAATCGGTCACGAGTGGGCAGCGGCCACGCGTGGGTAGATGTGCGACCAGGAACACGCCTGAAAAGGGGACGTGACTGTGGGGGCACGTGACCAGGGGACACTCGTGACCGAGGACACGTGATGGACACGCGTGACCGTGGGAAACGCGTGACCGTGGGAAACGCGTGTCCGTGGTTGCTGGACTGGGGGAGGGGCTGATACACGTGACCGGAGGACACGCGTGACCGTGGGGGTCCTCCCCCCCCCCTCCCCCAGGAGCAGCCAATCCCCAGCCTCCAGCCCGCCCTTCCCTAGCCAATCACCGGCCTCCCCTCCAACCCCGCCCCGAGCCCCGCCCCCCTCAGTGACATCACAAAGAGGCGCGTTGTGGGGGGGGGAAGGAGCCTTTAATAGCGGCCAGCCCGGGGGGGGGGGGAGGGGCGTGGCAAGGGGAGGGGGCGGGGTCAGAGAGGTTACAAGGGGAGGGGGCGTGGCCGGGGGCGTGGCCAGGGAGGTTCCAAGCGGGAGGGGCGGGAACGAGGGGAGGGGGCGGGGCCAAGGACGTTCCAAGGGGGGGAGGTGGCCGAGGGGGGGTGAGGGAGGTTCCAAGGGGAGGGGCTGGGCAGGGGGCGTGGCCGGGGAGGTTCCAAGGGGAAGGGGGCGTGGCCGAGGGAAGAGGCGGGGCCAGGGAGGTTCCAAGATGTGGGGGCGTGGCCGGAGGAGGGGCGTGGCCGAGGGGAGGGGGCGTGGCCAGGGAGGTTCTAAGGGGGAGGGGGCGGGGCCAAGGAGGAGGGGGCGGGGCCGTGGGAAGTCCAAGGGGCGGGGCTGCAGGGAGGGGGGGCGGGGCTGAGGGGAGCGGAACCAGCTCAGCGGAGGAGGGGGCGGTTCCAAAGAGGGGGCGGGGCCGAGGGCAGGGGGCGGGGCCAGGGAGGCCCCTCCCCCTGCCGGCCCCAGCCCCTGCCGGACGCCTGGGCCCGCGGCGGGGGGGGGGAGGGGCGGCCTCAGAGCTGGGCGATGTCGTAGGCGCTGCGGAGGGGGGAGGGGAGCGAGGTCACGGGTGGGCGGGGCCCACGGGGGGCACGAGTGGGGGTCCCACGGGTGGGGGTCCCACGGGTGGGGGGTCCCAAGGGTGGGGCGTTCCCATAGGTAGGGGGTGTCTCCCACGGGTGGGGGGTGTCTCCCACAAGTGAGGGACCCACTCGGGGGTCTAGCATGGCTTGGGGGGCTCCCATGGGTGGAGGGGTCTCCCACGGGTGCGGGGGGTCTGTACTGGGTGGGTAGTCCCAGTTGGGGGGGGTCTCCCACGGCTGGAGGGTCTCCCAAGTGGGGTCCCACGAGTGTTTTCTCCCACGAGTGGGGGTATCCCATATGTGGGTGGCCCAATGGGTGGGGTTATCCCACGGGTGGGCGTGTCCCGGGTGGGGGGGTCTCCTATGGGTTGGGGTCCCACAGGTGGGGGTCTCCCTTAGGCTGTTGGTCTGTGCTGGGGGGGGTCCCACGAGTGGGAGGGTCCCACTTGGTGGGTCTCGAATGGGTGGGGGGGTCCCACAGGTTGGGGGGGGTCCCATGGGTGGCGGGTCTCCCACTGGCGGGGGGGTCCCACATATGGGGGGGTCCCACGAGTGGCAGGTCCCACGGGGGAGGGGGGTCTCCCATGGGTGGGGGGATCTCTCATGGGTGGGGGATCCCATGGATGGGGAGGGTCTCCCACGGGTGCTGTCCCGAATGGGTGGGGGGTCCCACTGGTGGTTGCGTCCCACGTGTGGGGTCTCCCACGGGTGGGGTCTCCCACGGGTGGTGTCTCCCACGGGTGGGGGGGGCCCATAGGTGGGGGGGTCTCCCATAGGTGGGGGGCATGGATTGGGGTCTCTCCCACGGGTGAGGTTCCTCCCACGGGTGGGGGGTCCCACGGGTGGGGGGTCCCACGGGTGGGGGGGGGTCCCCGCTGCCCCTCACTTCTTCCTCTGCCGCCTGCGGCACCGCGGCGCCTTGCGCAGCTTCCCGCCTGCAGGAGACACGCGTGGGCCCAGGCGTCCGGGGGCCCCGCTGCCGCCCCCCCCCACCCCACTCCCCAGGGACCCAGGCGTCCGGGTCACCCCTCCCCCCCCCAACACACACACACCCTCCCCCCACTTCCTCAGGGGGCCCAGGCGTCCGGGGAGGGGCCCAGGCGTCCGGGGGGGGCCCAGGTGTCCGGGGGGGGCCTAGGAGTCCAGGGGGGCCCAGGTGTCCGGGGGAGGGGCCCAGGAGTCCGGGGGAGGGGCCCAGGTGTCCGGGGGGGCCCAGGCATCCGGGGAGGGGCCCAGGTGTCTGGGAGGGGCCCAGGCATCCGGGAGGGGCCCAGGTGTCCAGAGGGGCCCAGGTGTCCTGGAGGGGCCCAGGTGTCCAGAGGGACCCAGGTGTCCGGGGAGGGGCCCAGGTGTCCGGGGGGGGCCCAGGTGTCCGGGGGAGGGGCCCAGGCGTCCGGGGAAGGGGCCCAGGCGTCCAGGAGGGGCCCAGGTGTCTGGGGAGGGACCCAGGTGTCCGGGGATGGGGCCCAGGTGTCCGGGAGGGGCCCAGGTGTCCGGGGAGGGGCCCAGGTGTCTGGGAGGGACCCAGGTGTCCAGGGAGGGGCCCAGGCGTCCGGGAGGGGCCCAGGTGTCCGGGAAGGACCCAGGCGTCCGGGAGGGGCCCAGGTGTCCGGGGGGGGCCCAGGTGTCCGGGAGGGGCCCTGGTGTCCGGGGGGGGGCCCAGGCGTCCAGGAGGGACCCAGGTGTCCGGGGAGGGACCCAGGTGTCCGGGGGGGCCCAGGTGTCCGAGGAGGGGCCCAGGTGTCCGGGGGGGGGCCCAGGTGTCCGGGGAGGGGCCCAGGTGTCCGGGGGGGGCCCAGGTGTCCGGGGAGGGGCCCAGTTGTCCGGGGAGGGACCCAGGTGTCTGGGGAGGGGGCCCAGGTGTCCGGGGAGGGGCCCAGTTGTCCGGGGAGGGACCCAGGTGTCCGGGAGGGACCCAGGTGTCCGGGGGGGGCCCAGGTGTCCAGGGGGGCCCAGGTGTCCGGGGGGGGCCCAGGTGTCCGGGAAGGACCCAGGCGTCCGGGAGGGGCCCAGGTGTCCGGGGGGGGCCCAGGTGTCCGGGAGGGGCCCTGGTGTCCGGGGGGGGGCCCAGGCGTCCAGGAGGGACCCAGGTGTCCGGGGAGGGACCCAGGTGTCCGGGGGGGCCCAGGTGTCCGGGGAGGGGCCCAGTTGTCCGGGGAGGGACCCAGGTGTCCGGGGAGGGGGCCCAGGTGTCCGGGGAGGGGCCCAGTTGTCCGGGGAGGGACCCAGGTGTCCGGGGGGGGCCCAGGTGTCCGGGAGGGGCCCAGGTGTCCGGGGGGGGCCCAGGTGTCTGGGGAGGGGCCCAGGTGTCCAGGGGGGCCCAGGTGTCCGGGGGGGGCCCAGGCGTCCGGGAGGGGCCCAGGTGTCCGGGAGGGACCCAGGTGTCCGGGGGGGGCCCAGGTGTCCAGGGGGGCCCAGGTGTCCGGGGGGGGCCCAGGTGTCTGGGAGGGGCCCAGGTGTCCGGGGGGCCCAGGCGTCCAGGCGGCACTCACAGGCCAGGACGCCGATGCCGGTGACGAAGAGCCCGGCGGCGGCCGCCAGCCCCCAGCGCCGCAGCCAGCCGTAGTCTGGGGGGGGGGGGGTGGAGTCAGGGGGCGTGGCCTCGCCCGGGGGCGGGGCTTCGCGAGGAGGGGGGCGTGGTCACAGGCAGGTGGGCGGGGTGGTGCTTGTGGGGGGGGCTGAGGGTGGGGAAGGGGGTGGGGCTAGAGGGGGTGTGTCTGAAGGGAGGTGGGTGGGGCCTGGGGAGTGGGCGGGGTAAGGAACGGAGGGGCGGGGCTTAAGAAGATGGGGCGGGGCTTGGGGAGGGCGGGGCGAGGAAAAGGGGGCGGGGCTTGCACGGGGGCGGACCCACCGTAGTAGAACTCGTCCTGGGTCCTGTCATCACCTGTGGGGGGGGGGGGAATTACCCACAATGCCCTGCGGGGGGGGGGGAACAGGTCCCCCAGTGCCCCCAGTTCAGCCCAGTCCATCCCAGTTCCCGGCCAGGAGCTCACCTGGGACTGGGTCGTCGGGGAGCCTCCAGGGGGGCCCAGGCGTTCGGGGAGGGGGCCCAGGCGTCCGGGAGGGCCCAGATGTCTGAGAGGGCCCAGGCGTCCGGGAAGGGGCCCAGGCATCCGGGAGGGACCCAGGCGTCCGAGAGAGCCCAGATGTCTGGGAGGGCCCAGGCGTCCGGGAAGGGGGCCCAGGCGTCCGGGAGAGCCCAGGCATCCGGGAGAGCCCAGGCATCCAGGAGGGCCTAGGTGTCCAGGGGAGGGACCCAGGCGTCTGGGAGGGCTCAGGCGTCCGGGGGGGCCCAGGCGTCCGGGGGGGCCCAGGCGTCCGGGAAGGGGGCCCAGGCGTCCGGGAAGGGGGCCCAGGCGTCCGGGCCTCTTCCTGGGCCGGGGCCAGGTGGAGGCTCAGAGCCAGGAGGGAGACAGAGACCAAGAGCTGGAGGGGGGGGGGGGGAGAGGAGAAGGCAGCGAGTACCCACTCACCCGAGTGTCCCCTCACCTGAGTGCCTACTTGCCCGAGTGGCTGCAGGCACAAGTGTCCCCTCACCTGAGTGTCACTCACCCGAGTGTCACCCGAGGGACCTGACGCGCACAACCCTCTCACGGGGGGGGGGGGGGGGAGGAGGTGAGCACTCACTCGCCCGAGTGTCCCCTCACCCGAGTGTCCATGCTCTCGAGTGCCCCCTCGCCAGAGGGTCACTCCCCCGAGTGTCCCCCCCCCGAGTGCTTGCTCACCCAAGTGATCTCCCCTAAGTGTCCCCTCGCCTGAGCATCCGCTCGCCTGAGCATCCGCTCGCCCGAGCGTCGCTCACCCGCGCGCCCACGGAAGAACGGCGACAGTGGGGGGGGGGGCACAGAAACAGGACCCGCCCGGACGCCTGGGCCCCCTGAGCATCTCCTCCTCCCCCCTCCCCCCCCCAGCAGGGGCCCAGGCGTCCGGGCGGGAAAGAGGCTTCCGGGTTAGCGGAGGTTGGGGGGGGGGGACCCAGGCGTCCGGGACAAGAGGGACCCAGGCGTCCGGGTGGGATGGAGGCTTCCGGGTTTGGGGAGGGACCCAGGAGTCCGGGCTGGGGGGGGGGAAGAGAGGGGCCCAGGCGTCCGGGGAAGTGTGTGTGTGTGTGGGGGCCCAGGCGTCCGGACGGGGGCCACTTACCCTCATGGCGCCACGAGGAGAGAAGGGGCCGGGGGGGGGCAGCTCCTCCCCACAGGAAATCCTGGGCGGGGAGACCCCAGGACGCCTGGGCCCCTCCCGGACGCCTGGGTCCCCCCCGCAAGGCTGGATGCCTGGATCCCCCCTAGCCAGACTGCTGGTCCACTCTGCCAGGACGCCTGGGCCCCTCCCGGATGCTGGGGTCCCCCCGGACGCCTGGGCCCCTCCCTGGACTCCTGGCCCCCCCGGACGCCTGGGTCCCTCCCGGACACCTGGGCCCCTCCCCGGACGCCTGGGCCCCTCCCCGGACACCTGGGTCCCCCCGGACACCTGGGCCCTTCCCGGACGCCTGGGCCCCTCCCCGGACACCTGGGTCCCCCTGGACACCTGGGCCCTTCCCGGACGCCTGGGTCCCTCCCCGGACGCCTGGGCCCCTCCCCGGACACCTGGGTCCCCCTGGACACCTGGGCCCTTCCCGGACGCCTGGGTCCCTCCCCGGACGCCTGGGCCCCTCCAGGACACCTGGGCCCCTCCCGGACGCCTGGGCCCCTCCCAGACGCCTGGGCCCCTCCGGACGCCTGGGCCCCTCCAGGACGCCTGGGCCCTTCCCCGGACTCCTGGGTCCCTCCCGGACACCTGGGCCCCCCCCCCCGGACTCCTGGGCCCCTCCCGGACGCCTGGGCCCCCCCCGGACGCCTGGGCCCCTCCCCGGACACCTGGGCCCCTCCTGGATGCCTGGGTCCCCCCCGGACGCCTGGGCCCCTCCAGGACACCTGGGCCCCTCCCGGACGCCTGGGCCCCTCCCGGACGCCTGGGTCCCTGCACGGACGCCTGGGCCCCTCCAGGACACCTGGGCCCCTCCAGGACACCTGGGTCCCTGCACGGACGCCTGGGTCCCTCCCGGACGCCTGGGCCCCTCCTGGACACCTGGGCCCCCCCCCGGACTCCTGGGCCCCTTCCCGGACTCCTGGGCCCCCAATAACTCGCCGGCGGCGGGTATGAAACCTCCTCTTTATTCCCTGGCGGCCGCAGCCGGGGGGGGGGGTGGGAGCCCCCAAACCGCCCCTGGGGCCCCCCCATATCCCCCCCCAATAATTCCTCCCCCCCCCAGTTGCCCCCCGCTTCTGCCCCGGCTCCGGGGGGGCTACGGCGCCGCCGGGGCTGCGGGAGAGAGACAGAGACCTGTGAGGGGCCCAGGCGTCCGGGGAGGACCCAGGCGTCCGGCGGCCCCCGCCCCCCCCCCCGTTTGCCCCCTAACGCCACTTTTTCCACCCCAACACCCCTCATTCGCCCCCCCAACACCCCCTCTCCCCCAACCCCCGTTCGCCCCCCAACACCGTCGCTTGCCCAACACCCCTAATTCGCCAACACCCCATCTCCCCCCCACACCCTCTTCGCCCTACACCATCTGCCAACAGCGTCGCTCTCCCCCAACACCGGCACTTGCCCCAACACCCACCCGCCCCCAACAGCCCTCACTCGCCCCCCCAACACCCCATCTGTCCCCCAACACCCCCAATCACCACCAACACCCTCACTTGCTGCGCAACACCCTCCAGTTGCCAACACCCTCCCTGCCCAACACCCCCTTTCCCCCAACACCGCTTGCCCCCCAACACCCCCTTTCCCAACACCCATTCACCCAACACCCATCCGCCCAACACCCCATCTGCCCCCAACACCCCCTTCCCCAACACCCCATCTGCTCCCAACACCCCATCTGCCCCCAACACCCCCTTCCCCAACACCCCATCTGCCCCCAACACCCCATCTGCCCCCAACACCCCTAATTGCCCCAACACCCCTAATTGCCCCAACACCCCATCTGCCCCCAACACCCCCTTCCCCAACACCCCATCTGCCCCCAACACCCCTAATTGCCCCAACACCCCCTTCCCCAACACCCCATCTGCCCCCAACACCCCCTTCCCCAACACCCCATCTGCCCCCAACACCCCTAATTGCCCCAACACCCCCTTCCCCAACACCCCATCTGCCCCCAACACCCTGAATTCGCCACCACCCCACCTGCCCCCCAACAGCCCCACTTGCCCCCCACTCACTGGGGGTCTTGGCCGGCTGCCGGGGGTCCGGGGGGCTGCGGGAGACCGGGGGGGAGGTCAGGGGCACCCATGGGTGGGGGTGACCCATGGGTGGGGGTCCTGGGTGGGGGGGCTGTTGGGGGTCCCGTGGGGGGGGTCTGGGGGTGGGGGGTCCCGGGGGGGATCCCATGGGTGAGGGTCCCATGGGGGTCCCATGGGTGGGGGGGTCCCATGGGGGGTCTCGGGGGGGTCCCAGGGGTGGGGGGGGCCCCATGGGGGGGTCTCGGGGGTGGGGGGCTCTTGGGGGTCCCATGGGTGGGGGGGTCCCATGGGGGGTCTCAGGGGGGCCCCATGGGGGGTTTTGGGGGTGGGGGGCTCTTGGGGGTCCCATGGGTGGGGGGGTCCCATGGGGGGTCTCTGGGGGGGGTCCCCATGCGTGGGGGGCTGTTGGGGGTCCCATGGGTGGGGGGGTCCCATGGGTGGGGTCTCGGGGGGTCCCAGGGGTGCGGGGGCCCCATGGGGGGGTCTCGGGGGGGGTCCCATGGGTGGGGGGCCCCATAGGGGGGTCTTGGGGTTGGGGGGCTGTTGGGGGGTCCCATGGGTGGGGGGTCCCAGGGGGGTCCCATGGGTGGGGGGATGTTGGGGGTCCCGGGGGGGGTATTGGGGGGGTCCCATGGGTGGGGGGGGTCCGGGGGGTCCCATGGGTGCCCCTGTTGGGGGTCCTGTGGGTGGGGGGTCCCGGGGGGGGGTCTCACCTGGGCTCCGACTTTTTGCACTTGAACTTCTTACCTGGGGGAGGGAAAAATGGGGGGGTCGGGGGGGGCTCGGAGGTTTTGGGGGTCCCTGGGGGGGGATTGGGGGGTCCCAGAGCAGTTTTGGGGGTCCCTAGAGGAGATTTGGGGTCGGGGGAGGTTGGGAGTCCCGTGGGGAGGTTTCAGGGGGTCTCAGGGAGGATTTGGGGGTCCCAGGGGGGTTGTGGGGGTCCCAGGGGGGTTTGGGGGGGGTCCCCGTTTTGGGGGGGGTCTCACTGAGGGCCACGAGGATGCCTGGGGGGGGTTTAGGGGGGTCCCAGGGCTGTTTTGGGGGGATTCTGGGGGGTTTGGGGGGTCCCGGGGGGTTCTGGGGGGGTCCCAGGGGGTTCTGGGGGGGTCCCTGGGGGTTTTGGGGGGGGTCCCCGTTTTGGGGGGGGTCTCACTGAGGGCCACGAGGATGCCTGAGGGGTTTAGGGGGGTCCCAGGGCTGTTTTGGGGGGATTCTGGGGGGTTTTGGGGGCCCTGGGGGGTTTGGAGGGGTCCCAGGGGGGTTGCGGGGGTCCCGGGGGGTTTTGGGGGGGGTCCCCGTTTTGGGGGGGGGCTCACTGAGGGCCACGAGGATGCCTGGGGGGGGTTTAGGGGGGTCCCAGGGCTGTTTTGGGGGGATTCTGGGGGGTTTTGGGGGGTCCCGGGGGGTTTGGGGGGTCCCAGGGGGTTGGGGGGTCCCAGGGGGGTTGGGGGGTCCCGGGGGGGTCCCCATTTTGGGGGGGGTCTCACTGAGGGCCACGAGGATGCCCAGGACGAACATGCCGATGGCCAGCACCAGCCCCACCAGCCGCAGCGTCTCGTAGTCTGGGGGCGACAGCGGGGGCAGCAGCCCGCGACCCCCCCCCCCCGCGACCCCCCCCCAAACCCCCCAGCACCCCACCACCCCCCCGAGACCCCCCAGACCCCCTCAAACCCCCCCAGCACCCCACCACCCCCCCGAGACCCCCCCAGACCCCCCCAAACCCCCTCAGCACCCCACGACCCCCCCGAGACCCCCCAGGACCCCCCAAAACCCCCCCAGCACCCCACCACCCCCCGAGACCCCCCAGACCCCCCCAAACCCCCCCAGCACCCCACAACCCCCCCAAACCCCCCGAGACCCCCCAAAACCCCTCAGCACCCCACAACCCCCCTGAGACTCCCCCAAACCCCCCCAGCACCCCACGACCCACCTGAGACCCCCCAAACCCCCCCCCGAGACCCCCCAAAACCCCTCCAGCACCCCACGACCCCCCCGAGACCCCCCAGACCCCCCAAACCCCCCCCAGCACCCCACGACCCCCCCGAGACCCCCCAAACCCCCCCGAGACGCCCCAAACCCCTCCAGCACCCCACGACCCCCCCGAGACCCCCCAGACCCCCCCCAAAACCCCCCAGCACCCAACTCCCCCAGACCCCCCAGACCCCCCCAAAACCCCTCAGCACCCCACGACCCCCGAGACCCCCCCAAACCCCTCCAGCACCCCACGACCCCCCCGAGACCCCCCAAACCCCCCCGAGACGCCCCAAACCCCTCCAGCACCCCACGACCCCCCCGAGACCCCCCAGACCCCCCCAAAACCCCCCAGCACCCGACTCCCCCCAGACCCCCCAGACCCCCCCAAACCCCCCCAGCACCCCACCACCCCCCGAGACCCCACAACCCGCCTGAGACCCCCCAAACCCCCCCAAACCCCCCAGCACCCCACGACCCCCCCGACACCCCCCAACCCCCCTGAGACCCCCCAGACCCCCCCAGACCCCCCAGCACCCCATAACCCCCCCAAGACCCCCTCAGACCCCCCCAACCCCCGAGACCCCCCCAACCCCACCCCAGCACCCCACAACCCCCCGAGACCCCCCACAAGCCCCCGAGACCCCCTAGACCCCCCCAGGCCCCCCAGCACCCCCCAAAAAACCCCAAAGTGCCCCAAACCCCCTCACCCCCCAAAAGACCCCAAATGCCCCCAAAAGACCCCCAAACCCCCTCAATCCCCCCAAAAGACCCGAAACCCCCCCGAGACCTCAACCCCCCCCAAAATGCCCCAAAATCCCCCAAAACACCCCCAAAATGCCCCAAAGCCCCTCAAGCCCCCCAAAACGCCCCCCAAACTCCCTCGACCCCCCCAAACTCCTCAAAACCCCCCAAATGCCCCCAAAACACTCTAAAAGACCCCAACCCCCCCCAAAAGACCCCCAAGCCCCCCCCAATGTCCCCAAAATGCCCCAAATCCCCCCCCAAAGCCCCCCCCCACCCGGCTCACCATAGGCGAAGGGGTCCTTGGCGCGAGCAGCTTCTGGGGGGGGGGGGGAAGAGTGAGGGGGGGGGCCCAGGTGTCCGGGCGGCAGCTGCTGAGTCAGCAGCGCCGCAAGGGCTGGCGGGGGTGGTGGTGGGGGGTCCCCTGGGTGCTCCCCCCCCTCACCCTCCCCTCCCCACCCTGCGCCAGGCTCTGCGGTGCCGTTCACTCTGGAGCGGAATGACAACCAGGGCTGAGTTTGGGGGGGTAGAAGGGTGGGGGCTCCCCTAAAGGGTGGTTTTGGGGTGCAGGTGAGGGGAGGGGTCCCTGAGTGCCCCCCCCACTCCCCCACCTCGTGCCAGGCTCTGTGGCACCGTTCACTCTGGAGTGGAATGACAGCCAGGGCTAAGTTTGGGGGGGTAGAAGGGTGGGGGCTCCCCTAAAGCCTGGTTTTGGGGTGCGGGAGAGGAGGGGGGGGTCCCTGGGTGCTCCCCCCCCACTCCTCCACCTTGTGCCAGGCTCTGCAGCACCGTTCACTCTGGAGCAGAATGATGGCCAGGGCTGAGTTTGAGGGGGCAGAAGGGTGGAGGCTCCCCTAAAGGGTGGATTTGAGGTGCGGGTGAGGAGGGGGGGGTTCCCTGAGTGCTGCCGCCCCCACCCCAGGCTCTGCGGCACCGTTCACTCTGGAGCGGAATGACGGCCAGGGCTGTTTGCAGGGAACAGAAGGGTGGCGGCTCCCCTAAAGCCTGGTTTTGAGGTATGGGTGGGGAGGGGGGGTCCCTGGGTGCTCCCCCCCCACTCCCCCACCTCGTGCCAGGCTCTGCAGCACCGTTCACTCTGGAGCGGAATGATGGCCAGGGCTGAGTTTGGGGGGGCAGAAGGGTGGGGGCTCCCCTGAAGCCTGGATTTGAGGTGCGGGTGAGGAGGGGGGGGTTCCCTGAGTGCTGCCGCCCCCACCCCAGGCTCTGCAGCACCGTTCACTCTGGAGCGGAATGATGGCCAGGGCTGAGTTTTGCGGGGGGAGAAGGGTGGGGGCTCCCCTAAAGCCTGGATTTGAGGTGCAGTTGAGGAAGGGAGGTCCCCTGAGTGCTGCCGCCCCCACCCCAGGCTCTGCGGCACCGTTCACTCTGGAGCGGAATGATGGCCAGGGCTGAGTTTTGCGGGGGGAGAAGGGTGGGGGCTCCCCTAAAGCCTGGTTTTGGGGTGCAGGTGAGGGGGGGGTCCCTGAGTGCCCCCCCCCACTCCCCCACCTCGTGCCAGGCTCTGCAGCACCGTTCACTCTGGAGCAGAATGACGGCCAGGGCTGAGTTTGGGGGAGTAGAAGGGTGGGGGCTCCCCTAAAGCCTGGATTGGAGGTGCGGGTGAGGAGGGGGGGTCCCCTGGGTGCTGCCGCCCCCACCCCAGGCTCTGCGGCACTGTTCACTCTGGAGTGGAATGATGGCCAGGACTGAGTTTGCAGGGAACAGAAGGGTGGGGGCTCCCCTAAAGCCTGGTTTTGGGGTGCGGGAGAGGAGGGGGGGTCCCCTGGGTGCTCCCCCCCCACTCCCCCAACTCGTGCCAGGCTCTGCGGCAACGTTCACTCTAGAGCGGAATGATGGCCAGGGCTGAGTTTTGCGGGGGTAGAAGGGTGGGGGCTCCCCTAAAGCCTAGTTTTGGGGTGCAGGTGAGGAGGGGGTCCCTGAGTGCCCCCCCCACTCCCCCACCTCGTGCCAGGCTCTGCGGCACCGTTCACTCTGGAGCGGAATGACGGCCAGGGCTAAGTTTGGGGGGATAGAAGGGTGGCGGCTCCCCTAAAGCCTGGATTTGAGGTGTGGGTGAGGAAGGGGGTTCCCCTGAGTGCTGCCGCCCCCACCCCAGGCTCTGCGGCACCGTTCACTCTGGAGCGGAGTGATGGCCAGGGCTGAGTTTGGGGAGGCAGAAGGGTGGGGGCTCCCCTAAAGCCTGGATTTGAGGTGTGGGTGAGGAAGGGGGGGTCCCCTGAGTGCTGCTGCCCCCACCCCAGGCTCTGCAGCACCGTTCACTCTGGAGCGGAGTGATGGCCAGGGCTGAGCTTCGGGCGGGAGCAGGAAGGGTGGGGGCTCCCCTAAAGCCTGGTTTTGGGGTGCAGGAGAGGAGGGGGGGGTCCCTGGGTGCTCCCCCCCACTCCCCCACCCTGCGCTAGTCTCTGCGGTGCCGTTCACTCTGGAGCGGAATGATGGCCAGGGCTGAGTTTGGAGGGGGGAACGGAAGGGTGGGGGCTCCCCTAAAGGCCAGTTTTTGGGTGGGGGAGGGGGGGATCCTGTCTGCTCCCCCCCACTTACTCCCCCACCCCACGCCAGGCTCTGCAGCACCGTTCACTCTGGAGTGGAATGATAACCAGGCTGAATTTTGGGGGGGGGTGCTGAGCAAAGGTGGCGGCTCCCCTAAAGCCTGGTTTTGGGGTGCAGGTGAGGGGAGGGGTCCCTGGCTGCCTCCCCCACTCCCCCACCTCGTGCCAGGCTCTGCAGCACCGTTCACTCTGGAGCGGAATGATGGCCAGGGCTAAGTGTGGGGAGACAGAAGGGTGGGGGCTCCCCTAAACCCTGGATTTGAGGTGCGGTTGAGGAAGGGGGGGTCCCCTGGGTGCTGCCGCCCCCACCCCAGGCTCTGCGGCACCGTTCACTCTGGAGCGGAATGATGGCCAGGGCTGAGTTTTGCGGGGGGAGAAGGGTGGGGGCTCCCCTAAAGCCTGGTTTTGGGGTGCAGGTGAGGGGGGGGTCCCTGGGTGCCCCCCCCCACTCCCCCACCTCGTGCCAGGCTCTGCGGAACCACTCACTCTGGAGTGGAATGACGGCCAGGGCTGAGTTTTGCGGGGGTAGAAGGGTGGGGGCTCCCCTAAAGCCTGGTTTTGGGGTGCAGGAGAGGAGGGGGGGGGTCCCTGGGTGCCTCCCCCACTACCCCACCTCGTGCCAGGCTCTGCAGCACCGTTCACTCTGGAGCGGAATGATGGCCAGGGCTGAGTTTGGGGAGGCAGAAGGGTGGGGGCTCCCCTAAAGCCGGGATTGGAGGTGCGGGTGAGGAAGGGGGGTCCCCTGGGTGCTGCCGCCCCCACCCCAGGCTCTGCGGCACCGTTCACTCTGGAGCGGAATGACAGCCAGGGCTGAGTTTGCAGGGAACAGAAGGGTGGGGGCTCCTCTAAAGCCTGGATTTGAGGTGCGGTTGAGGAAGGGGGGTCCCCTGGGTGCTGCCACCCCCACCCCAGGCTCTGCAGCACCGTTCACTCTGGAGCGGAATGATGGCCAGGGCTGAGCTTCGAGAGGGAGCAGAAGGGTGGGGGCTCCCCTAAAGGCTGGTTTCGGGGTGTGGGTGGGAAGTGGGGGGTCCATGGGTGCTCCCCCCCACTCCCCCACCTCGTGCCAGGCTCTGCAGCACCGTTCACTCTGGAGCAGAATGACAGCCAGGGCTAAGTTTGGGGGGGTAGAAGGGTGGGGGCTCCCCTAAAGCCTGGTTTTGGGGTGCGGGAGAGGAGGGGGGGTCCCTGGGTGCTCCCCCCCCACTCCCTCACCCTGTGCCAGGCTCTGCAGCACCGTTCACTCTGGAGCGGAATGACGGCCAGGGCTAAGTTTGGGGGGGGTAGAAGGGTGGGGGCTCCCCTAAAGGCTGGTTTTGGGGTGCAGGAGAGGAGGGGGGGTCCCTGGGTGCTCCCCCCCCACTCCTCCACCTTGTGCCAGGCTCTGCAGCACCGTTCACTCTGGAGCGGAATGATGGCCAGGGCTGAGTTTGCAGGGAACAGAAGGGTGGGGGCTCCCCTAAAGCCTGGTTTTGGGGTGCGGGAGAGGAGGGGGGGTCCCTGGGTGCTCCCCCCCCACTCCTCCACCTTGTGCCAGGCTCTGCAGCACCGTTCACTCTGGAGCGGAATGATGGCCAGGGCTGAGTTTTGCAGGGGGAGAAGGGTGGGGGCTCCCCTAAAGCCTGGTTTTGGGGTGCAGGTGAGGGGGGGGTCCCTGGGTGCCCCTCCCCACTCCCCCACCTCGTGCCAGGCTCTGCGGCACCGTTCACTCTGGAGCGGAATGACGGCCAGGGCTAAGTTTGGGGGGGTAGAAGGGTGGGGGCTCCCCTAAAGGCTGGTTTTGGGGTGCAGGAGAGGAGGGGGGGTCCCTGGGTGCTCCCCCCCCACTCCTCCACCTTGTGCCAGGCTCTGCAGCACCGTTCACTCTGGAGCAGAATGATGGCCAGGGCTGAGTTTGAGGGGGCAGAAGGGTGGAGGCTCCCCTAAAGGGTGGATTTGAGGTGCGGGTGAGGAGGGGGGGGTCCCCTGGGTGCTGCCTCCCCCACCCCAGGCTCTGCGGCACCGTTCACTCTGGAGCGGAATGACGGCCAGGGCTGTTTGCAGGGAACAGAAGGGTGGCGGCTCCCCTAAAGCCTGGTTTTGAGGTATGGGTGGGGAGGGGGGGTCCCTGGGTGCTCCCCCCCCACTCCCCCACCTCGTGCCAGGCTCTGCAGCACCGTTCACTCTGGAGCGGAATGATGGCCAGGGCTGAGTTTGGGGGGGCAGAAGGGTGGGGGCTCCCCTGAAGCCTGGATTTGAGGTGCGGGTGAGGAGGGGGGGGTTCCCTGAGTGCTGCCGCCCCCACCCCAGGCTCTGCAGCACCGTTCACTCTGGAGCGGAATGATGGCCAGGGCTGAGTTTTGCGGGGGGAGAAGGGTGGGGGCTCCCCTAAAGCCTGGTTTTGGGGTGCAGGTGAGGGGGGGGGTCCCTGGGTGCCCCTCCCCACTCCCCCACCTCGTGCCAGGCTCTGCGGCACCGTTCACTCTGGAGTGGAATGACAACCAGGGCTGAGTTTTGCGGGGGTAGAAGGGTGGGGGCTCCCCTAAAGCCTGGTTTTGGGGTGCGGGTGAGGAGGGGGGGGTCCCTGGGTGCTCCCCCCCCACCCCCCCCCCCCGTGCCAGGCTCTGCAGCACCGTTCACTCTGGAGCGGAATGACGGCCAGGGCTAAGTTTGGGGGGATAGAAGGGTGGCGGCTCCCCTAAAGCCTGGATTTGAGGTGCGGGTGAGGAATGGGGGTCCCCTGAGTGCTGCCGCCCCCACCCCAGGCTCTGCGGCACCGTTCACTCTGGAGCGGAATGACAACCAGGGCTGTTTGCAGGGAACAGAAGGGTGGGGGCTCCCCTAAAGCCTGGTTTTGGGGTGCAGGTGAGGGGAGGGGTCCCTGGCTGCCTCCCCCACTACCCCACTCCCCCACCTCGTGCCAGGCTCTGCAGCACCGTTCACTCTGGAGCGGAATGATGGCCAGGGCTGAGTTTGGGGAGGCAGAAGGGTGGGGGCTCCCCTAAAGCCTGGATTTGAGGTGCGGGTGAGGAAGGGGGGTCCCCTGAGTGCTGCCTCCCCCACCCCAGGCTCTGCGGCACCGTTCACTCTAGAGCGGAATGACGGCCAGGGCTGAGTTTGCAGGGAACAGAAGGGTGGGGGCTCCCCTCAAGCCTGGTTTTGGGTTGTGGGTGGGGAGTGGGGGGTCCCTGGGTGCTCCCCCCCCACTCCCCCACCTCGTGCCAGGCTCTGCAGCACCGTTCACTCTGGAGCGGAATGATGGCCAGGGCTGAGTTTGGAGGGGGGAACGGAAGGGTGGGGGCTCCCCTAAAGGCCAGTTTTTGGGTGGGTGGGGGATCCTGTCTGCTCCCCCCCACTTACTCCCCCACCTCACGCCAGGCTCTCCAGCACCGTTCACTCTGGAGTGGAATGACAACCAGGGCTGAATTTTGGGGGGGGGGTGCTGAGCAAAGGTGGGGGCTCCCCTAAAGCCTGGTTTTGGGGTGCAGGTGAGGGGAGGGGTCCCTGGGTGCTCCCCCCCCACTCCCCCACCTCGTGCCAGGCTCTGCAGCACCGTTCACTCTGGAGTGGAATGATGGCCAGGGCTGAGTTTGGGGAGGCAGAAGGGTGGGGGCTCCCCTAAAGCCTGGATTGGAGGTGCGGGTGAGGAAGGGGGGTCCCCTGAGTGCTGCCGCCCCCACCCCAGGCTCTGCGGCGCCGTTCACTCTGGAGCGGAATGACAGCCAGGGCTGAGTTTGGGGAGGCAGAAGGGTGGGGGCTCCCCTAAAGCCTGGGTTTGAGGTGCGGTTGAGGAAGGGGGGTCCCCTGGGTGCTGCCACCCCCACCCCAGGCTCTGCAGCACCGTTCACTCTGGAGCAGAATGACGGCCAGGGCTGAGTTTGGGGAGGCAGAAGGGTGGGGGCTCCCCTAAAGCCTGGGTTTGAGGTGCGGTTGAGGAAGGGGGGTCCCCTGGGTGCTGCCACCCCCACCCCAGGCTCTGCAGCACCATTCACTCTGGAGCGGAATGATGGCCAGGGCTGAGCTTCGGGAGGGAGCAGAAGGGTGGGGGCTCCCCTAAAGGCTGGTTTCGGGGTGTGGGTGGGAAGTGGGGGGTCCATGGGTGCTCCCCCCCCACTCCCCCACCTCGTGCCAGGCTCTGCAGCACTGTTCACTCTGGAGCGGAATGACGGCCAGGGCTGAGTTTTGCGGGGGGAGAAGGGTGGGGGCTCCCCTAAAGCCTGGTTTTGGGTTGAGGAAGAGGAGGGGGGGGCTCCCCTGGTTGCTCCTCCCCACCATCCTAGGCTCTGCAGCACTGTTAACTCTGGAGCGGAATGATGGCCAGGGCTGAGTTTGGGGGTGGGGGGGGAGCAGGAAGGATGGGTGTCCCCTGGGTGCTGAGTGCCTCGCGCGGAGGAGGGGAGGGGGGTGCCGGCTGCCCATCCGGGGGTGCTAAAATTGGGGGGGGGCACAGGGGAAACCCCCCCTCCTCTCCAGGCCGCCATTTTGGGGTGCCGGTGACCCCCCCCCCCACCTCTCTTCCTCTAGGGCGCCATTTTGGGGGGTCCGGAACCTCCTTAGCGGAGCTGAAGGGGGTCCCTCCATTTGGGGAAGGGTCCCCGAGCTGCCTGGTTGGGGGGCGAGGGGGGGGAAGTCCTCCAATTTTGGGGGGGGGGGCGGAGGGGGGGGCAGGCACCGCTCCCTCACCGCGCTGGGCAGCCTCCGTCGGGGTGGCCATGGCCGGGTCGGGGCCGGTTCGGGTCCCTTCGGGTCGGTTCGGGTCTTTCCGGAGCCGGTTCGGGTCTTTCCGGAGCCGGTTCGGGTCCCTTCGGGCCGGTTCGGGTCCCTTCGGGTCTTTCCGGAGCCGGTTCGGGTCCCTTCGGGCCGGTTCGGGTCTTTCCGGAGCCGGTTCGGGTCCCTTCGGGTCTTTTCGGGTCCCTTCGGGTCTTTTCGGGTCCCTTCGGGTCTTTCCGGAGCCGGTTCGGGTCCGTTCGGGTCTCTGCCCCCCCCACCTCCCGCCCTGGCTGCCTTCGGGTCCGCTCGGAGCCGGTTCGGGGTCGGTTCGGTTCCGGTTCGAGCCGGTTCTGGTCGGTTCGGGGCCGGTTCGGCTCCTCTTCAGGCCGGTTCGGGCCGGTTCTGGTCGGTTCGGGGCCGGTTCGGCTCCTCTTCAGGCCGGTTCGGGCCGGTTCCGAGCCGGTTCGAGTCGGTTCGGAGCCGGTTCGGGGCCGGTTCGGTTCCTCTCCGGCTCCTCTCACAACCGGGTCGGATCAAGCCGGTACCGGCTCTGCGGCTGCGGCACTAACCGAGGGGGGGGGGGGGCGGGAACGGCCGAGGGGGGGGCGGAGCCAGGCGAGGCCCGCCCACTGGGCCCAGGAGTCCGGGGTGGGGGGGGGGAAAGGGGGGGGGGTTGGAGGGGCCCAGGCATCCGGGGGTGGGGGGGGTCGGAGGGGCCCAGGTGTCCGGGGGGGCTCGGAGGGGCCCAGGTGTCCGGGGGGGGGTCGGAGGGGCCCAGGCATCTGGGGGTGGGGGGCTCGGAGGGGCCCAGGTGTCCGGGGGGGGTCAGAGGGGCCCAGGCATCCGGGGGGGGGGGTCAGAGGGACCCAGGAGTCCGGGGGGGGATCGGAGGGGCCCAGGCGTCCGGGGAAGGGGGGGGGGTCGGAGGGGCCCAGGCGCCCGGGGGGGGGTCAGAGGGGCCCAGGCATCCGGGGGGGGGTCAGAGGGACTCACGTGTCTGGGGGGGGTCGGAGGGGCCCAGGCACCCGGGGGGGGGTCAGAGGGACTCACGTGTCTGGGGGGGGGTCGGAGGGGCCCAGGCGTCCGGGGGGGGTCAGAGGGGCCCAGGCGTCCGGGGAAGGGGGGGGGTCAGAGGGGCCCAGGCGCCCGGGGGGGGGGGGTCAGAGGGACTCACGTGTCTGGGGGGGGGTCGGAGGGGCCCAGGCGTCCGGGGAAGCCCCCCCCCCAATCGAGGGACCCCCCCCCACCTCAACCCGGTATCCCGGCGCTGACACCGCCTTTGGCAGCGCAACAGCGTGACGGCGCAACAGCCGGCACCGCCCCACCCCGGCGCCGCAACACCCGGCACTGCGACACCCGACACCACCCCACCCCGGCGCCGCAACACCTGACCTGCGACACCCGGCGCCGCAACACCTGGCGCCCCAGCAGAGCAACAGCCGGCACCGCAACCCCTGGCAGCAGGACAGCTGGCGCCGCTACACCTGGCGCCACGAACCTGGGGCAGCACAACCGCACGCCAGCTGGCACCGCGACACCCGGCAATGCGACACCCGACACTGCAACACCTGGCACCGTCGCAAAGCAGCAGCTGGCACTACAACACCCGGCAGGGCAACAGCCCCAAACCCCCCCACGCGGTAAAATGACACCCCCCTGACACCCCAACGCCGCAACAGTGTGACACCCGGCAGCGTGACAGCCAGCACGGCGACACCTGAACCACAACACCCCCCCCCAACATACACACACAGCAAAACAAACACCTCCGACAACCCAACACCTGGCCCACAATGCCCCACAGGCACCAAAACGACACCCGGCACTGCAACACCCGACCCACAACACCCCACATGCAACAGAACCACACCCGGCAGCACATCACCCCAACACTGCAACACCCGGCCACGCCACAACTAGACCGGCAACACCCGGCTGACCCACAGCATCCTGTCTTGCAACAAGATGACGCTGTGACACCCCATGACGGTGACACCTGGCCCACGGCACCCCACAACCAGCGAAACACCGCCTGCAACACTGCAACAACCCAACACCACAACACCCAGCAACGTGACACCCCCGCCAACACCCTGCATCCAACAAAACGGTGTCCTGGACACCGCAACACCCGACCCACAACACCGTTCAAGTGACAAAGCGGCACCTGGGACCAAGATACCCCCAGTACAACGGCAGGCGGTGCACAACACCCGGCGCACAACGAAAGGGCACCCAGCAATGCTACAGCTGGCATCACCGCAACCCACCCCTGCAACAACCCCTATGCAGCGACAGCCAACCTGCAACACCCCGCAGTCGACGTGACAGCCAGCACCACAACACCTGAACACTGCAACACCCAGCAGTTGCACAACTGGCCCCTTGGTACCTCCAACCCGGCAACAGCTGACCCAAGTCCAACAACACCCAGCATCACACACCCCCAACACCGTGACACCCAACCCCCAACACCCCATAGCCAACAAATCGATACTTGGGGCTGAGAAACCCCCAGCACAGCAACACCCGAACCGCAACACCACCGACAAGCGACACCCGGTGCCGTGACACCCCACCGCACAACACCTGGCGATGCGACAACCAGCCCCCACGATACTGCCAATGCCGCAACCCCCCACAACCGAACCTGGCCCCACAACACACTAATACAGCTACACCCAACACCTGGCAATGCCACAACCCGCCACATGACACCCCCCCCAACACCGCAACACATGACCCACAACCCGACCAGCAAAACAACACCCAGCACCCCAACACCCCAGCACAACAACGCATAACACTTGGTGATGCAACAGCCACCGATGTGACACCCCCGACAGGGCAACGCCTGACCCCCAACCCCAGACAACCAACAAAGCGACACCCGGCAGCGTAACAACCCAATGCCACAACACCCAGCAACGCCGCTACTGACGCCACGACACCCGTAACACCACAACACCTGGTGCACAACACCCCACAACCAGCAAAATGCCACCCGGCACTTTGACAGACAAACCACCGCCCCCCCAGCAACACCCGACCCACAGCACAACCAGGGAAGCGACGCTACACCGTGACTACCCTGATACAACAACACCCAGTAGGTTACACCCAACACACAAAACAATGCCATGACACCTCGCCACCACAACACCCCCAGCAATGTGACAATCAGCTGCTGGACACCCCCCAACACCGCAACGCCCAACCCACAACACCCCACGACTGACGAAACGGCACCCGATGCCGGCCACCCCAACACAACACCCAACGCCCAACACCTGGTAGCGCAACCACCGCCCACACAGCGCCCACAACACCCCGACACAACAGAACGACTCCCCAACCCTTGAGCCGCAACACCCCAACGGGCAACACACAACAAAAGAGACACCCAACCACCCCCCCCTCCAACTGGCAAAACAACACCCAGCACCGTGCCATCCCACCCGCCAGAACACCCGTCAACGCAACAACCACCACCAGGCAACACCCTCCTCCAAAAAAAGGAGAGACACCCCAGGCAAAAAAAAACACCTGACACAACACACGAACCCCCAAACCTGGCTCCCAACACCTCAACCCCCTCCACCTGACACCGCACACCCCACACCAGCAACAGCCACGGGCGGCGGTGGCAGCGTTTATTGGCTGGGGCCGGGGGGGAGGGGGCAGCAGGGACAGGCGGTGGTGCCTGTGCGACTGTCACGGCGTGCACAGGCGCGGGCGGGTGTTGCGGCTGTCCCTGCCGTGGGGGGGGGTCACCTGCAAGAAAGGGGGTGGGAGGGGGGGTCACAATGGGGAAGGGACCCAGGCGTCCGGGCGCCCCCTGACCGGGCTCCCGCCGCGCCCGGGGAGCCCAGGCGTCCCGGGGGCCCAGGCGTCCGGGTGCCGACTCACCCCCTGCCGCCGCTCTATCTCATCCGGGTGGACAAACCTGCCCAGGTGGGAAAGGGTGAACGGGGGGGGCCCAGGCGTCCGGGTTAACGCCGCCCCCCCCCCAACAAGGGGCCCAGGCATCCGGGTCCCCCCACCCCAAAGGGGCCCAGGCGTCCGGGTGCCACCACCCACAAAGGGCCCAGGCGTCCGGGTGTGATGCCAAAGGGGCCCAGGCGTCTGAGTGTGACCCCAAAGGGGCCCAGGCGTCCGGGTCCCCCCACCCCAAAGGGGCCCAGGCGTCCGGGTGTCTCCCCCTTCCAAGGGGCCCAGGCGTCCGGGTGCCCCCAAAGGGGCCCAGGCGTCCGGGTGACCCCCACCCAAAGGGGCCCAGGCGTCCGGGTGCTTCCCGCAAGGGGCCCAGGCATCCGGGTGGCTCCCACCCAAAGGGGCCCAGGTGTCCGGGTGCTTCCCGCAAGGGGCCCAGGTGTCCGGGTGCCCCCCCCACAAGGGACCCAGTTGTCCAGGTGGCCCCCACCCACAAGGGGCCCAGGCGTCCGGGTGCCCCCACAAGGGACCCAGGTGTCCGGGTGGCCCCCACCCACAAGGGGCCCAGGTGTCCGGGTGCTTCCCCCAAGGGGCCCAGGCGTCCGGGTGACCCCCACCCAAAGGGACCCAGGGCGCTCACGGCGGATGGACTGGCGCAGGGCTCCCTCCTCCTCGTCGGGTTCCCCCGTCCTGCAACAGCCGGCGCCACCCCAGTTACTCCCAGTTACTCCCAGTTGCCCCCCAAGTTACCTCCCAGTGCCTCCCAGTTGCCCCAGTGCCCCCCCAATTGCCCTCCCAGTGCCCCCAGTGCCCTCCCAGTGCCTCCCAGTTGCCCCAGTGCCCCCCCAATTGCCCTCCCAGTTGCCCCAGTGCCCTCCCAGTGCCTCCCAGTTGCCCCTGTCCCCCCAATTGCCCTCCCAGTGCCCCCCAGTGCCCTCCCAGTGCCCTCCCAGTGCCCTCCCAGTTGCCCCAGTGCTCCCCAATTGCCCTCCCTGTTGCCCCAGTGCCCTCCCAGTGCCTCCCAGTTGCCCCAGTGCCCCCAATTGCCCTCCCAGTTGCACCCCAGTGCCCTCCCAGTGCCTCCCAGTTGCCCCAGTGCCCCCCCAATTGCCCTCCCAGTTGCCCCAGTGCCCTCC
Organism: Struthio camelus; assembly: GCF_040807025.1. Lineage (NCBI taxonomy): Eukaryota > Metazoa > Chordata > Aves > Struthioniformes > Struthionidae > Struthio > Struthio camelus. The sequence goes on along the minus strand of NC_090974.1, from coordinate 305,184 downwards.
CAGTGCCCCCCAGTTACTTGGGCTGTTGGTCGAATTTGCAGCGGCAGCGGCGGCCTGAAAAGGGGAGCGGAAGCCGTGGGGGCCCGGACGCCTGGGCCCCTCCGGGGGGCGGGGGGGGGGCAAGGGGAGGGGTGCTGGGGTGTTGTGGGGGCAGGGTGTTGCGGGGTGTTGGGGGTGTTGTGCGGGTGTTGGGGGGTGGCTGTGGATGCTGTGGGGTGCGTTGAGGGTGTTGGGGGCGGCTGGGGGTGCTGGGGGCTGTTTCTGAGGGTGGGGGTGGCCTTGAGGGTGTTGTGAGGGTGTCGCGGGGGGTGTTGTCGAGGTGTTCAGGGATGCTGGGGTGTTGTGGAGCTGCTGTGGGGAATTTGGGGGTATTTGGGGGGTGTTGGGGCGAATCGGTGTGTATTGGGGGGCGTCAGGGTGTTGTGGGGCTGTTGCGAGGGTGTTGCGCTTCTGGGGAGGGGTCGGTTTCCGGGGCTTTGGGGGTGTCGTGCAGGATAGCGCAGGGTGTTGTGGAGGGTGTGGGGCCGTCGGGGTGTGACGGGGTGTCGCGCGGCTGTTGGGGGCGGGCTGTAGCGCGGCGGCGGCGCCGGGGGTGTCACGCGTGCGGGGAGGGCGGGAGGAGGCCGCGCCGCGGCGGCATTGTGGTTGTCGCGGTGTTGTCGCGGTGTTGTCGGGCCGCCACTCACTGAGGATGAGGGCGACGCCGAGGCAGAAGAGGACGCCGGCGAAGACCAGGCCGCCGACGCGCAGCGAGTGGTAGTCTGGGGGGGGGGGGGAACAGTCGGCAACACCCCACAACACCCCACAACAACACCCCACAACATGCCAAATCACGCCAAAAGACACCAAATCACGCCAAAGCACACCCCGACAGCCGTGTGCGCCCCGCCTCTCCCCCCCGCTACCCCGCGCGCCGCCTGTGCGCTACACCCTCCCGCCCCCCCCGAACACGCAATGACACGCGTGCGCGCCGCCCACCGTAGTAGAAGCGGTCGGGCTCCGCCGGTGGCTCTGCGGGAGGGAGGAGGGGAGAGGGGGTTCGTGGGGGCCCAGGCGTCCGGGTGCCCCCCCCCCACCAAGGGGCCCAGGTGTCCGGGTGTGACCCCAAAGGGGGCCCAGGTGTCCGGGTGCCCCCCCATAAGGGGCCCAGGTGTCCGGGTGTGACCCAAAGGGGCCCAGGCGTCCGGGTGCCCCCCCCACAAATGGGCCCAGGTGTCCGGGAGTCCCCCCATAAGGGGCCCAGGCGTCCAGGTGTGACCCCAAAAGGGCCCAGGTGTCCGGGTGCCCCCCCCACAAAGGGGCCCAGGTGTCCGGGTGCCCCCCCACCAAGGGGCCCAGGTGTCCGGGTGTGACCCCAAAAGGGCCCAGGTGTCCGGGTGCCCCCCCCAACAAGGGGCCCAGGCGTCCGGGTGCCCCCCCCAACAAGGGGCCCAGGTGTCCGGGTGCCCCCCGATAAGGGGCCCAGGCGTCCAGGTCTGATCCCAAAGGGGCCCAGGCGTCCAGGTGCCTTCCCCCTACAAGGGGCCCAGGCATCCAGGTGTGACCCCAAAGGGGCCCAGGTGTCCGGGTGCCCCCCCCATAAGGGGCCCAGGTGTCCGGGTGTGACCCCAAAGGGGCCCAGGTGTCCGGGTGCCTTCCCCCTTCAAGGGGCCCAGGTGTCCGGGTGCCCCCCCCACAAAGGGGCCCAGGCGTCCGGGTGCCCCCCCCAACAAGGGGCCCAGGTGTCCGGGTGTGACCCCAAAAGGGCCCAGGCATCCGGGTGCCCCCCCCACAAAGGGGCCCAGGTGTCCGGGAGTCCCCCCCCAAGGGGCCCAGTCATCCAGGTGTGACCCCAAAGGGACCCAGGTGTCCGGGAGCCCCCCCACAAAGGGGCCCAGGTGTCCGGGTGTGACCCAAAGGGGCCCAGGCGTCCGGGTGCCCCCCCCACAAATGGGCCCAGGTGTCCGGATGCCCCCCCACCAAGGGGCCCAGGTGTCCGGGTGTGACCCCAAAAGGGCCCAGGTGTCCGGGTGCCCCCCCCCAAGGGGCCCAGGTGTCCGGGTGCCCCCCGATAAGGGGCCCAGGCGTCCAGGTCTGATCCCAAAGGGGCCCAGGCGTCCAGGTGCCTTCCCCCTACAAGGGGCCCAGGCATCCAGGTGTGACCCCAAAGGGGCCCAGGTGTCCGGGTGCCCCCCCCATAAGGGGCCCAGGTGTCCGGGTGTGACCCCAAAGGGGCCCAGGTGTCCGGGTGCCTTCCCCCTTCAAGGGGCCCAGGTGTCCGGGTGTGACCCCAAAGGGGCCCAGGCGTCCGGGTGCCCCCCCCACAAAGGGGCCCAGGAGTCCGGGTGCCCCCCCCACCAAGGGGCCCAGGCGTCCAGGTGCCCCCCCCAACAAGGGGCCCAGGCTTCTGGGTGTGACACCAAAGGGGCCCAGGCGTCCGAGTGCCTCCCCCACAAAGGGGCCCAGGCGTCCGGGTGCCCCCCCAACAAGGGGCCCAGGCGTCCAGGTGTGACCCCAAAAGGGCCCAGGTGTCCGGGTGCCCCCCCCACAAAGGGGCCCAGGTATCCGGGAGCCCCCCCATAAGGGGCCCAGGCGTCCGGGTGTGACCCCAAAAGGGCCCAGTTGTCTGGGTGCCCCCCCCCAGCAAGGGGCCCAGGCGTCCGGGTGCCCCCCACCCCCCACAAAGGAAGGGGCCCAGGCGTCCGGGCGCTCTCACCGGCGCGCCCGGCGGCCGGCAGCAGCCCCAGCAGCAGGACGAGGGCGGCGGGTGCCATGGCCGGGCCTGGGGGGGGGGGGGGGAATGGACACGCTTGCACACGCGTGTGCCGGGGCCGACACGCCTGTGCGACCCCCTCCCCCGCACACACACGCGTGTGCGACCCCCCCCGCACACACACGCGTGTGCGACCTCCCGCCCCCCCCCCCCCGCCGCCATGACCCCGCGGGCACACGCGTGTGCGACCTGCCCCCCCCCCCGCACACGCGTGTGCTGTCACCTCCCCCCCACCCCCACCCCGGGGGGCCGATGGCCGTCGCCGTGGAGACGTGGCCTTGGCCCCTCCCCCGCTGTTTGCCCTCCGGGATGGGTGCCTCCCCCCCCACCCCACCCCCACCGCCGAGGGGCCCAGGCGTCCGAGGGGCCCAGGCGTCCGGGGACACCCCCAAACCCCCAACGTGGGGCCCAGGTGTCCGAGGGGCCCAGGCGTCCGGGGACACCCCCAAACCCCCAACGTGGGGCCCAGGCGTCCGAGGGGCCCAGGCGTCCGGGGACACCCCCAAACCCCCAACGTGGGGCCCAGGCGTCCGAGGGGCCCAGGCGTCCGGGGACACCCCCAAACCCCCAACGTGGGGCCCAGGCGTCCGAGGGGCCCAGGTGTCCGGGGACACCCTCAATCCCGCCCAGGGGGCCCAGGTGTCCGAGGGGCCCAGGCGTCCGGGGACACCCCCAAACCCCCAACATGGGGCCCAGGCGTCCGAGGGGCCCAGGCGTCCGGGGACACCCCCAAACCCCCAACGTGGGGCCCAGGCGTCCGAGGGGCCCAGGCGTCCGGGGACACCCCCAAACCCCCAACGTGGGGCCCAGGCGTCCGAGGGGCCCAGGCGTCCAGGGACACCCTCAATCCTGCCCAGGGGGCCCAGGCATCCGAGGGGCCCAGGCGTCCGGGGACACCCCCAAGCCCCCAACATGGGGCCCAGGCGTCCGAGGGGCCCAGGCGTCCAGGGACACTCTCAATCCTGCCCAGGGGGCCCAGGCATCCGAGGGGCCCAGGCGTCCGGGGACACCCCCAAGCCCCCAACATGGGGCCCAGGCGTCCGAGGGGCCCAGGCATCTGGGGACACCCTCAATCCCGCCCAGGGGGCCCAGGCATCCGAGGGGCCCAGGCGTCCGGGGACACCCCCCCAACTTCCCTCGAGGGGCCCAGGCGTCCGAGGGGCCCAGGCATCCGGGGACACCCTCAATCCTGCCCAGGGGGCCCAGGCATCCGAGGGGCCCAGGCGTCCGGGGACACCCCCAAACCCCCAACGTGGGGCCCAGGCATCCGAGGGGCCCAGGCGTCCGGGGACACCTCCAAACCCCCAACGTGGGGCCCAGGCGTCCGAGGGGCCCAGGCGTCCGGGGACACCCCCCAACTTCCCCCGAGGGGCCCAGGTGTCCAAGGGGCCCAGGCGTCCGGGGACACCCCCAAACCCCCAACATGGGGCCCAGGTGTCCGAGGGGCCCAGGCGTCCGGCTCCCCCCAACCCTCCCACCAGCCTCACTCGCCTCCTGCGTCCGCCTTCGACCACCAGCTCCCCGGGGCCCCTCGGACGCCTGGGCCCCTCGGACGCCTGGGCCCCTCCGGGGGCGGGGGAGGCACCTGCTGCCCTGATTGGGGGGAGGGGGGGGGAACGCCTGGGCCCCTTGTGTGTGTGTATGTGGGGGGGGGGGGGACACCCGGACGCCTGGGCCCCCCCCAGGTTGGGGGAGGGGGGTGACGCAGGGTCCCGCATGTACCTCGGGCTCCCGGACGCCTGGGTCCCTCGGACGCCTGGGTCCCTCCCGGACGCCTGGGCCCTCCCGGACGCCTGGGCCCTCGCCAGGCAGCGGCTATTTTTACCCGCTGCCTCGTGCCAGGCCCCAAAATACCCCCCCGGCGTCAGCGGGTGACACTGGAGTGTCCCCAGGGTCCTGCCAGGGTCCCCCAATGTCCCCAGTGTCCCCCCCCCAGTGTCCCCAGTACCTCCAATGTCCCCCCAGTGTCCCTAGAGTCCTCCCAACGTCCCCAGTGTCCCCTCGATGTCCCCAGTGTCCCTCAAAGGTCCTCGCTGTCCCCAATGTCCCCTCAGTGTCCCCAAGGGCCCCCCAGTGTCCCCAGTGTCCCCAACATCCCCAGTGTCCCCTCAATGTCCCTAACGTCCCCCAATGTCCCCAAGGTTCCTCGATGTCCCCCGGTGTCCCCAATGTCCCCCCAATGTCCCCAGTGTCCCCAGTACCTCCAATGTCCCCCAGTGTCCCCAGTGTCCCCCAAAGGTCCCCGATGTCCCCCCAGTGTCCCCAAGGTCCCCCAATGTCCCCAGTGTCCTCCAAAGGTCCCCAGTGTCCCCTCAATGTCCCCAATGTCCCCAGTGTCCCCCAATGTCCCCCAGTGTCCCCCAATGTCCCCAGTATCCCCTCAATGTCCCCAATGTCCCCCAGTGTCCCCAAGGTCCTCCAATGTCCCCAGTGTCCCCTCAATGTCCCCCAGTGTCCCCAGTGTCCCCAATGTCCCCCAGTGTCCCTAAGGTCCTCCAATGTCCCCAGTGTCCTCCAAAGGTCCCCAGTGTCCCCTCAATGTCCCCAATGTCCCCAATGTCCCCAATGTCCCCCAGTGTCCTCCAGTGTCCCCAATGTCCCCAGTGTCCCCAAGGTCCCCAGTGTCCCCAGTGTCCCCCCCAAGGTCCCCAATGTCCCCCCAGTGTCCCCAATGTCCCCCAATATCCCCAGTGTCCCCAGTGTCCCCCCAAGGTCCCCAATGTCCCCCAGTGTCCCCAAGGTCCCCAGTGTCCCCAGTGTCCTCCAAAGGTCCCCAGTGTCCCCTCAATGTCCCCAATGTCCCCAGTGTCCCCCAATGTCCCCCAGTGTCCCCAAGGTCCCCAGTGTCCCCAGTGTCCCCCAAAGGTCCCCGATGTCCCCCCAGTGTCCCCAATGTCCCCCAATGTCCCCAGTGTCCTCCAAAGGTCCCCAGTGTCCCCCAATGTCCCCAGTGTCCCCAGTACCTCCAATGTCCCCCAGTGTCCCCTCAATGTCCCCAATGTCCCCCAATATCCCCAATATCCCCAGTGTCCCCCAGTGTCCTCCAAAGGTCCCCAATGTCCCTGACATCCCCAATGTCCCCCAGTGTCCCCAGTGTCCCCCAGTGTCCCCAGTGTCCCCCAAAGGTCTCCAGTGTCCCTGATGTCCCCAGTGTCCCCAGTGTCCCCCAATGTCCCCAATGTCCCCCAGTGTCCCCAGTGTCCCCAGTGTCCCCCAGTGTCCCCAGTGTCCCCCAAAGGTCTCCAGTGTCCCTGATGTCCCCAGTGTCCCCAGTGTCCCCCAATGTCCCCAATGTCCCCCAGTGTCCCCAGTGTCCCCAGTGTCCCCCAGTGTCCCCAGTGTTCCCTCAATGTCCCCAAGGTCCCCAGTGTCCCCAGTGTCCCCCCAATGACCCCAGCGCCCCCCCGTCCCCTCTGTCACGTGTCCCCCCCGTGTCCCCCCCGTGTCCCCCCCCGGCCGTGTCCCCGCGGCCCCGCACAAGGCCCCTCTGTGCGCCGCCGGCCTCGGGCCAGGCACCAACAGCGGCGCCTTTGTCCGCCCCCGGGGACCCAGGCGTCCGGGCCGGGGGGGGGGTGGGGGGGGGGTAGGGGCCCAGGCGTCCGGGCCTGCCCCACCCCCACGCCCAGGGGACACCCAGACATCCGGGAAGGGCCCAGGCGTCCGTGCAGGGGCCCAGGCGTCTGGGGAGGGGCCCAGGAGTCTGAGAGGGGCCCAGGCGTCCGGGGAGGGACCCAGGCGTCCTGGAGGGGCCCAGGCGTCTGGGGAGGGGCCCAGGAGTCTGAGAGGGGCCCAGGTGTCCGGGGGAGGGGGCCCAGGAGTCTGAGAGGGGCCCAGGTGTCCGGGGAGGGGGCCCAGGCGTCCGGGAGGGACCCAGGTGTCCAGGGAGGGGCCCAGGTGTCTGGGGAGGGGGCCCAGGCGTCCGGGAGGGACCCAGGTGTCCAGGAGGGGCCCAGGCGTCCGGGGGGGCCCAAGTGTCCTGGGAGGGACCCAGGTGTCCTGGAGGGACCCAGGTGTCCTGGAGGGGCCCAGGCCTCCGGGAGGGGGCCCAGGCGTTCGGGGAAGGGACCCAGCGTACAGGAGGGACTCAGGAGTCTGAGAGGGGCCCAGGTGTCCGGGAAGGACCCAGGTGTCCTGGAGGGGCCCAGGTGTCTGGGAGGGGCCCAGGTGTCCGGGGAGGGGCCCAGGTGTCCTGGAGGGGCCCAGGCGTCCGGGGAGGGGCCCAGGTGTCCTGGAGGGGCCCAGGTGTCCGGGAGGGGCCCAGGTGTCCGGGAGGGGCCCAGGCGTCCGGGGAGGGGCCCAGGTGTCCTGGAGGGGCCCCGGCGTCTGGGGAGGCCCAGGTGTCCGGGAAGGACCCAGGTGTCTGGGGAGGGACCCAGGTGTCCGGGGAGGGGCCCAGGTGTCCGGGAGGGGCCCAGGTGTCCGGGGAGGGGCCCAGGCATCCGGGGGGGCCCAGGTGTCCGGGAGGGACCCAGGTGTCCTGGAGGGGCCCAGGCGTCCGGAGGGACCCAGGTGTCCTGGAGGGGCCCAGGCGTCCGGGGAGGGACCCAGGTGTCCTGGAGGGGCACAGGTGTCCAGGAGGGGCCCAGGTGTCCGGGGAGGGGCCCAGGTGTCCGGGAGGGACCCAGGTGTCCGGGAAGGGGCCCAGGTGTCCGGGGAGGGGCCCAGGCATCCGGGGGGGCCCAGGTGTCCGGGAGGGACCCAGGTGTCCTGGAGGGGCCCAGGCGTCCGAAGGGACCCAGGTGTCCGGGAAGGGGCCCAGGCGTCCGGGGAGGGGCCCAGGTGTCCGGGAGGGGCACAGGCGTCCGGGGAGGGGCCCAGGTGTCTGGGAGGGGCCCAGGCGTCCGGGGAGGGACCCAGGTGTCCGGGAGGGGCCCAGGTGTCTGGGGAGGGACCCAGGTGTCCGGGGAGGGGCCCAGGCGTCCGGGGAGGGACCCAGGTGTCCTGGAGGGGCCCAGGCGTCCGGGAGGGGCCCAGGTGTCCGGGGAGGGGCCCAGGCGTCCGGGGAGGGACCCAGGTGTCCTGGAGGGGCCCAGGCGTCCGGGAGGGGCCCAGGTGTCCGGGGAGGGGCCCAGGCGTCCGGGGGGTGGGGGCAGAGGGAGGGAGCGACTGAAGAGGGTCCCAGGCGTCCGAGTTCGGGGGAGGGGGGAGGTGGGGGGAAGAGGAAAGAAGGGCCCAGGCGTCCGGGTCCCAGGGGTAGGCGGTTGGGGGGGGGGGGAGGGGAGCAGGAGGAGGAGCCCAGGCGTCCGGGAGGGGCCCAGGCGTCCGGGTCCGCCCCGCCGCCGCCGCCGCCCGCAGCAGCCGCGACCGGGAGCGCCGCAGCCGAAACCGGGGGGCAAAACCCGCGCGGGGGGAGGGCAGGGGGGAGACCCGCGTGGGAGGAGAGGAACACGCGTGGGGGGAGCAGATCCCGGGGGGGGGCGAGTCCCCGTGGGGGGGGGCAGTTTTGGGGGGGGCGGAACATCATGGTCCGGGCTGGGGGGTGGCCCCGGGGTCCCCCCTTGGCCGTGGCGCTGCTGCTGGTGGGGGGTGGCGCGTGGGTGGGGGGTCGCGAGTGGGTGGGGGGCCCCTCGAGGGGGGGGCCCGAGGGGGGGTCCCGGGGTGGGCTTCAGGGAGGGATGGAAGGGGGATCCCAGGGGGAAGTGGGCACCCGCGGCGGTCCCGCGTGGGTGCCGAGGGCGGCGTGGGGGGATGGTCCCGAGTGGGAGCGGGGCACCCACAGGGGCTCCCTTCGGGGGGGTCCCCGGTGGGAGGGGGTTAGCGGACCCGAGGGGGGGCCCCAGGAGGACATCGGCCCCCACGGGGGTGGTGGGGCGGTGGGGGACCACGGGAGACCCACACCTGATGCGTGGGGGGCTGGTCACGAGTGGGTAGGGGGTCCCCTAGGGGGTCCCATTCTGCGAGGTCTCCTTGGGGATGCGCTGCGGCCTGTTACGGGGGGTGAGGAGAGTCAGGCAGGGCACAAGGGGGGTCCCGCGTGGGTGGGGGGCCCCGAGTGGGTCAGGGGTCCCGCGTGGGGAATCGACACCCACTGGGAATGGGCGGATGCTCCCCCTAGGGGACGCACGCGGGAACTCCAGGGGGGTCCTGATGGGGGTAAGCAGGCGGGCCAGCCCCCCCACGAGGTTCCCGCGTGGGAGGGGGTTTCCGCGTGGGTGAGGGGACCCACGTGGGACGGGGATTCCCCGGAGGGTCGCCTTGCGGGGCCCCCAAAGGACCCCCAGGGAGTTTCCGAGGGGGGCTCCTGGGCGGCAGTTGCCCCCCACGGCGGTCCCGCGTGGGGTCCTCGGGCCGGCGTGGGTCCCGCGTGGGTGGCGACACCTCCCTCGGGTGCCCCGGAGGGACCGCGGCGGGTGCCCAGGGCGGTGGCAGCAGGGGGGCCGCAAGGCTTTGCGCCCCCCGTGGGCGGTCCCGCGTGGGGGGGCGGCGGCGCCCCGGGGGCGGGGGGGACGCGGCGCGGCTGCCCCGCCGCCTGCGACTGCGGCCAGGAGCACGCGCTGTGCCGGGGGGGGGCCGGGCTGCCGCGCGGGCTGCCCCCCCGCCTCGCCACGCTGTGAGTAACGCCCCTTCCCGTGGGACCCCCCCCACCCGTGACCGACCCCACGGACCCTCCCCGGAAACCTTCAGCCTCAGCTCTCCCCTCTTGGGGGGCAGGAAACCCCCTGCGCCCACCCCAAGTGTCACCTCTGCTCATGATACCAAGCTCCACGAGGGACATGGGACCCACGCGGGTTAATGACACCCCCGTGGGAGTCAACCCGGACCTCATAGTGATTTCCCTCGCCCCCCCCTTTCAGGGCCAGACCCCCCACGAAGCCCCCTCCAATGTCCCCACGCGGGTTTAAAGACCCACGCGCCTCCAGATCGGGCTTTCCCACGCGTGACCACCCACGCGTGACCCAACGCGGCACCCGTGGAAGACACCCACGGGAAACCCCCCTCAGGACCCTTCCCACCCCCTGTAGCCCACCGCCATGCGGTTCAGCCCCTCCCACGCGGGGAATTCCCACCCCCACGCGAGTCCTGCTGACCCCCCCCGCGGTCACCCAGCGACCTGCTCCCACGGGGAAGCCCCCACCCACGGCGTGACCACAACGTGACCAGTCCACGCAGGTCACGGTCACACGTGGGTTTAACCCCCACGCGTGTTTTCAGATGAGCACGGGAGGGTCCTGGACGCGCCCCCCCAAAGCCGGACTCGAAATTGGGCCAATTGACCCCAAAAAACCCCACCTCCCGAGCGAGGCCCCGCCCACCCGGGATTCCCCCACCCGTGAAGCCTCCTCACCCCTCCCCGGCCCCGCCCCCACGCGAGACCGCTTCCCGCCCCGCCCTCCTTCTGGCCACGCCCCCGCGGGGGAGCGGTGACGTCACGGCGAGAAGCCCCGCCCCTCGAGGGGGGAAGGGGGAGGCCGGGAGTCGCCGCGGGGTCCTTGTGTCCCCCTGTGTCCCCCCATGTCCCTCCATGTCCCCCGTGTCCCCCCGTGTCCCTCCATGTCCCTCCATGTCCCCCCATGTCCCTCCATGTCCCCCGTGTCCCCCCGTGTCCCTCCATGTCCCTCCATGTCCCCCCATGTCCTCCATGTCCCCCATGTCCCCCCATGTCCCCCCATGTCCCCCATGTCCCCCCATGTCCCCCCATGTCCCCCCATGTCCCTCCATGTCCCTCCATGTCCCCCCATGTCCCCCCATGTCCTCCATGTCCCCCGTGTCCCCCCATGTCCCCCCGTGTCCCTCCATGTCCTCCATGTCCCTCCATGTCCCCCATGTCCCCCATGTCCCTCCATGTCCCCCATGTCCCCCCGTGTCCCCCATGTCCCCCATGTCCCCCATGTCCCTCCATGTCCCCCATGTCCCCCCATGTCCCCCCATGTCCCCCATGTCCCCCATGTCCCCCATGTCCCTCCATGTCCTCCATGTCCCCCCATGTCCTCCATGTCCCCCATATCCCTCCATGTCCCCCATGTCCTCCATGTCCCCCGATGTCCCTCCATGTCCCCCATGTCCCCCCATGTCCCTCCATGTCCTCCATGTTCTCCATGTCCGCCCATGTCCCTCCATGTCCCCCCATGTCCCCCCATGTCCCCCCGTGTCCCCCATGTCCCCCATGTCCCCCATGTCCCTCCATGTCCCTCCATGTCCCCCCGCGTCCTCCATGTCCCCCATGTCCCCCGTGTCCCCCATGTCCCTCCATGTCCCCCCATGTCCCTCCATGTCCCCCCGTGTCCCCCCATGTCCCTCCATGTCCCCCCATGTCCCCCATGTCCCCCATGTCCCCCATGTCCCTCCATGTCCCCCATGTCCCTCCATGTCCCCCCATGTCCCCCCATGTCCCTCCATGTCCCTCCATGTCCCTCCATGTCCCCCATGTCCCCCATGTCCCCCCATGTCCCCCCATGTCCCTCCATGTCCCCCCGTGTCCCCCCGTGTCCCTCCATGTCCCCCCATGTCCCCCATGTCCCCCATGTCCCCCCATGTCCCTCCATGTCCCCCCATGTCCCTCCATGTCCCCCCGTGTCCCTCCATGTCCCCCCATGTCCCCCATGTCCCCCCATGTCCCTCCATGTCCTCCATGTCCCTCCATGTCCCTCCGTGTCCCTCCGTGTCCCCCCATGTCCCCCATGTCCCTCCATGTCCTCCATGTCCCTCCATGTCCCTCCGTGTCCCTCCGTGTCCCTCCATGTCCCCCATGTCCCCCCATGTCCCTCCATGTCCCTCCATGTCCTCCATGTCCTCCATGTCCCCCCATGTCCCCCATGTCCCCCCATGTCCCTCCATGTCCTCCATGTCCTCCATGTCCCTCCATGTCCCTCCATGTCCTCCATGTCCCCCATGTCCCTCCATGTCCTCCATGTCCCTCCGTGTCCCCCCATGTCCCCCCATGTCCCCCATGTCCCCCATGTCCCCCCATGTCCCCCCATGTCCCTCCATGTCCCTCCATGTCCCCCCATGTCCCTCCATGTCCTCCATGTCCCTCCATGTCCCCCATGTCCCCCATGTCCCCCCATGTCCCTCCATGTCCCTCCATGTCCCCCCATGTCCCTCCATGTCCTCCATGTCCCTCCATGTCCCTCCATGTCCCTCCATGTCCTCCATGTCCCTCCGTGTCCCCCCATGTCCCTCCATGTCCTCCATGTCCCTCCATGTCCCTCCATGTCCCTCCATATCCCTCCATGTCCCTCCATGTCCCTCCATGTCCTCCATGTCCCTCCATGTCCCCCCATGTCCCCCATGTCCCCCATGTCCCCCCATGTCCCCCCATGTCCTCCATGTCCTCCATGTCCCCCCATGTCCCTCCATATCCCTCCATGTCCCTCCATGTCCCTCCATGTCCTCCATGTCCCCCATGTCCCCCATGTCCCCCCATGTCCCTCCATGTCCTCCATGTCCCCCATGTCCGCCCATGTCCCCCCATGTCCCCCATGTCCCCCCATGTCCCTCCATGTCCCCCCGTGTCCCTCCATGTCCCCCCATGTCCCTCCATGTCCCCCATGTCCCCCATGTCCCTCCATGTCCTCCATGTCCCCCGATGTCCCTCCATGTCCCCCATGTCCCCCCATGTCCCCCATGTCCTCCATGTCCTCCATGTCCCCCCATGTCCCCCCGTGTCCCCCGTGTCCCCCCATGTCCCTCCATGTCCCCCATGTCCTTCCATGTCCTCCATGTCCTCCATGTCCTCCATGTCCCCCATGTCCCCCCATGTCCCCCCATGTCCCCCCATGTCCCCCATGTCCCCCCGTGTCCCCAGGTCCCTGGTGCGGTGGCACCTCGATGTCCTGGCTGAAGGCAGCTTCCGCGACACCCCGGCCCTGCAGCTCCTGTAGGCTCCTGCCGCGTCCCCGTCGCGTCCCCCCCCTGTCCCCAGGGTGTCCCCAGGGTGTCCCCATCCCCAGGATGCCCCCCCAGGGGGTTCCCGAGGTGTCCCCATCCCCAAGGTGCACCCAGGGGGTCCCCGACCCCAGGGTGTCCCTGGGGTGACAGTGGGATGTCCCCAACCCCAAGGGGTCCCCAGGATGTCCCCAGGGTGTCCCCATGCCCAAGGGGTCCCCGGGGTGGCAGCGGGATGTCCCCATCCCTAGGGGATGTCCCCAACAGCAGCAATGTGCCCAAGGGTGTTCCTGACCCCAAGATGTCCCCGTCCCCAAGGTGTCCCCAGGGTCTCCCCGTCCCCAAGGTGTCCCCAAGGTGTCCCTGTGCCCTGGGCGTCCCAGCCAGGGCGTCCCCAGGCTGGTGGCACTTTGTCCCCAGGATGTCCCCTAGGTGTCCCCCACCCCCAAACTGTCCCCTAGGGGTGTCCCCGACCCCAGGGTGTCCCCAGGTGTCCCCATCCCTGGAGCGTCCCTAGGTGTCCCCATCCCTGGGTGGCAGCGGGGTGTCCCTGGGTGTCCCCGTTGCCGGGTGTCCCCACTTCCGGGGTGGCAGCGTCGTGTCCTCGCAGGCTGGTCACCGCCGGGCGCTTGGGGACCATCGGGGACGGGGCCTTCGCGGGGCTGGTGCTGCTGGAGTATCTGTGAGTGCTGGGGGGACACGGGGGACCTGGGGACCTGGGGTGGACAGTGGTGGCCCTGGGGGGACACTGGGGCCCTTGGGGACACTGGTGGCCCTGGAGACCAGGTGGGGATGGTGGTGACCCTGGGGAGACACTGGGGCCCTTGGGGACACTGGTGGCCGTGGGGAGCAGGTGGGGATGGTGGTGACCCTGGGGGAGACACTGGGGCCCTTGGGGACACTGGTGGCCGTGGGGAGCAGGTGGGGATGGTGGTGACCCTGGGGGAGACACTGGGGCCCTTGGGGACACTGGTGGCCCTGGAGACCAGGTGGGGATGGTGGTGACCCTGGGGGAGACACTGGGGCCCTTGGGGACACTGGTGGCCGTGGGGAGCAGGTGGGGATGGTGGTGACCCTGGGGGGGACACTGGGGCCCTTGGGGACACTGGTGGCCGTGGGGAGCAGGTGGGGATGGTGGTGACCCTGGGGGAGACACTGGGGCCCTTGGGGACACTGGTGGCCGTGGGGAGCAGGTGGGGATGGTGGTGACCCTGGGGGGGACACTGGGGCCCTTGGGGACACTGGTGGCCGTGGGGAGCAGGTGGGGATGGTGGTGACCCTGGGGGAGACACTGGGGCCCTTGGGGACACTGGGGGCCCTGGAGACCAGGTGGGGATGGTGGTGACCCTGGGGGAGACACTGGGGCCCTTGGGGACACTGGTGGCCGTGGGGAGCAGGTGGGGATGGTGGTGACCCTGGGGGAGACACTGGGGCCCTTGGGGACACTGGTGGCCGTGGGGAGCAGGTGGGGATGGTGGTGACCCTGGGGGAGACACTGGGGCCCTTGGGGACACTGGTGGCCGTGGGGAGCAGGTGGGGATGGTGGTGACCCTGGGGGGACACTGGGGCCCTTGGGGACACTGGTGGCCGTGGGGAGCAGGTGGGGATGGTGGTGACCCTGGGGGAGACACTGGGGCCCTTGGGGACACTGGTGGCCGTGGGGAGCAGGTGGGGATGGTGGTGACCCTGGGGGAGACACTGGGGCCCTTGGGGACACTGGTGGCCCTGAGGACCAGGTGGGGATGGTGGTGACCCTGGGGGAGACACTGGGGCCCTTGGGGACACTGGTGGCCCTGGGGACCACGGTGGTGACCCTGAGGGGACCTTGGGGTCCTTGGGGACACTGGTGGCCCTGGAGACCAGGTGGGGATGGTGGTGACCCTGGGGGGGACACTGGGGCCCTTGGGGACACTGGTGGCCGTGGGGAGCAGGTGGGGATGGTGGTGACCCTGGGGGAGACACTGGGGCCCTTGGGGACACTGGTGGCCGTGGGGACCATGTGTAGATGGTGGTGACCCTGGGGGGCCCTTGAGGACTTTGGGGACATTGGTGGCCCTGGGGGACACTGGGGACCTTGGGGACCTGACAAGGATGGTGGTGGCCCAGGGGGGACCCTGGTAGCCCTGGGGAGACCTTGGGGACCAGGTGGGGATGGTGGCGACCCTGAGGGTGACGGCGGCTCCGGTGTCCCCAGGTTCATCGAGGACAACGAGGTCGGGGCCATCGCGCCCTCGGCCCTGCGGGGGCTGCGGGGGCTCCTCTACCTGTGCGTCACCCCGTGTCCCCTCCCCGGGTCCCCGGGCTGTCCCCGTGTCCCCAGGGAGTCTCCTGTCCCCTCACTATGTCCCTATGTCCAAGGGGTGTCCCTGTGTCCCCATGGTGTCCCTTGTCCCCTTCCTGTGTCCCCATGTCCCCAGGGTGGCCCCATGTCCCCAGGGTGTCCCCATGTGCCTATGTCCCCATGGTGGCCCCGTGTCCCCAGGGTGTCCCCATGTGCCTATGTCCCCATGGTGGCCCCATGTCCCCATGGTGTCCCTTGTCCCCTCCCTGTGTCCCCATGGTGTCCCCATGTCCCCAGGGTGTCCCTTGTCCCCTCCCCGTGTCCCCCTGTCCCCAGGGTGGCCCCATGTCCCCATGGTGTCTCTTGTCCCCTCCCCATGTCCCCATGGTATCCCCATGTCCCCAGGGTGTCCCTTGTCCCCTCCCCATGTCCCCATGGTGGCCCCATGTCCCCATGGTGTCCCTTGTCCCCTCCCTGTGTCCCCATGGTATCCCCATGTCCCCATGGTGTCTCTTGTCCCCTCCCCATGTCCCCATGGTGGCCCCATGTCCCCAGGGTGTCCCTTGTCCCCTCCCCATGTCCCCATGGTGGCCCCATGTCCCCATGGTGTCCCTTGTCCCCTCCCCGTGTCCCCCTGTCCCCATGGTGGCCCCATGTCCCCATGGTGTCCCTTGTCCCCTCCCCGTGTCCCCCTGTCCCCAGGGTGTCCCCATGTGCCCAGGGTGTCCCCATGTCCCCACGGTGTCTCCATGTCCCCAAGGTGTCCCCTGTCCCCGGGTTGTCCCCGTGTCCCCTCCTGTCCCCTCCCTGTGTCCCAATCCCCAGGAGGTCCCTGTGTCCCCAGGGTGTCCCCTGCCCGTGTCCCCGAGCCCCGTGTCCCCATGTCCCCGCAGGAGCCTGGCCAACAACGGGCTGGAGACGCTGCCCAGGGACCTGTTCCAGGGGCTGGAGACCCTGACGCACCTGTGAGGGGACACGGGGGACATGGAGGGACATGGGGGACATGGGGGGACATGGAGGGACATGGGGGGACATGGGGGGACATGGGGGACATGGGGGACATGGAGGACATGGAGGGACATGGAGGACATGGAGGGACATGGGGGGACATGGGGGACATGGGGGACATGGAGGGACATGGAGGGACATGGGGGGACATGGAGGGACATGGGGGGACATGGGGTGTCATGGGGGACATAGGGGACATGGAGGGACATGGGGGACATGGGGGACACAGGGGGACATGGAGGGACATGGGGGGACATGGGGGACATGGAGGGACATGGAGGGACATGGTGGGACATGGAGGGACATGGGGGACATGGGGGACATGGAGAGACATGGAGGACATGGGGGACATGGAGGGACATGGGGGGACACGGGGGACATGGAGGGACATGGAGGGACATGGGGGGACATGGGGGGACATGGAGGGACATGGGGGACATGGGGGGACATGGAGGACATGGGGGGACATAGAGGGACATGGGGGGACATGGGGGACATGGAGGGACATGGGGGACATGGGGGGACATGGGGGGACATGGAGGGACATGGAGGGACATGGAGGACATGGGGGGACATGGAGGGAAATGGGGGGACATGGGGGGACATGGGGGGACATGGAGGGACATGGGGGACATGGGGGGACATGGGGGACATGGAGGGACATGGGGGGACATGGGGGGACATGGGGGACGTGGGGGGACATGGGGGACATGGAGGGACATGGGGGGACATGGGGGGACATGGGGGGACATGGAGGACATGGGGGGACATAGAGGGACATGGGGGGACACGGGGGGACATGGAGGACATGGAGGGACATGGGGGGACATGGGGGACATGGAGGGACATGGTGGGACATGGGTGGACCCCGGCCGGGTCCCCAGCGGGGCCCAGGCGTCCGGGTGACACCCCTGCCGCCCTGGTCACCGCAGGGACCTGCGGGGCAACCCCTGGCGCTGCGACTGCCGCCTCCGCTGGCTGGTGGCCTGGTTGGCCACCGCCGCGGCCACCGCCGAGACGGGGACCTGCCGCGGGCCCCCCCCCCGCAACGGCACCCTCCTGGCCCAGCTGCACCCCCGCGACTTCCCCTGTCTCGCCCACGGTATGCCCGGACGCCTGGGCCCCTCCCCGGACGCCTGGGTCCCTCTTGTCCCGGATGCCTAGGCCCTTCTTGTCCCGACACCTGGGCCCCTCTTGTCCCAGACACCTGGTCCCCTCTTGTCCCGGACGCCTGGGCCCTTCATGTCCCGGACACCTGGGTCCCTCTTGTCCCGGATGCCTGTGCCCCTCTTGTCCTGGACGCCTGGTCCCCTCTTGTCCCGGACACCTGGGTCCCTCTTGTCCTGGACGCCTGGGCCCTTCATGTCCCGGACACCTGGGTCCCTCTTGTCCCGGACGCCTGGGCCCTTCATGTCCTGGACACCTGGGCCCTTCTTGTCCCAGACACCTGGGTCCCTCTTGTCCCGGACACCTGGGTCCCTCTTGTCCCTGACACCTGGGTCCCTCTCGTCCTGGACACCTGGGTCCCTCTCGTCCCGGACACCTGGTCCCCTCTTGTCCCGGACACCTGGGTCCCTCTTGTCCCGGATGCCTGTGCCCCTCTTGTCCCGGACGCCTGGGTCCCTCTTGTCCCAGACACCTGGGTCCCTCTTGTCCTGGACACCTGAGTCCCTCCTGTCCCTGACGCCTGGGTCCCTCCTGTCCCGGACGCCTGGGTCCTCTCCAGCGGGTGGTAGAGCCAGGGTGCATGACGATGCCACCCGGACACCTGGGTCCTTTCCCTTCCACCGGCGATGGGGATGGGCGGGCAGGTGGGTGGTGCGGCGGGTGGGCCCAGGCGTCCGGGGGCTGACCGGGGCCCCGCAGAGCTGCGACCCTTCCAGTCGCTGCCCTTCGCCTCGCTGGCGGCGGAGCCCTTCGTGCTGGGGGGGCACCCAGGGGTGGCCCTGGCCCAGCCCTTCGCCGGCGCCTGCGCCCTACTCGAGTGGGACCAGCTCGCCGGGCGCTTCCGGGCGCCCACCATCATCAACGGTGAGACTCTTCCTCCCCCAAACCTTGGGGAACCCCCCTCCCCCAAAAGCGGCTCGGAGACCCCAAAAAACCTCACAGGGAGCCCAGAAATGGCACGGGGACCTTCTTAAACCCCCAGAGGACCCCTAAAACTGGCCCTAGGTGGCATCACCCGATGGGTGGCCCCCATCCTCAATGTGCCACCGTGGTCTTGTCTCCATGGGGGTCATCAGCAGTGCCCTGTCTGCAAAGTCCCCTGTGTCCTTGTCCCCATGGGGACATCACTGGCACCCTGTCTCCAATGCCCCCCATGTCCCCATGGGGGTCATCCCTGGTGGCCCCATCTCCAATGTCCCTGCAGGGTCCTCACCATCGCCCCATCCCCCCTATCCCCCATATGCTTGTCCACATGGGGTCATCACTGGTGGCCCCATCCCCAACATCCCCCATGTCCCCATGGGGTCATCTTTGGTGACCCCATCCCCAACATCTCCAATGTCCCCATGGGGTCATCACTGGTGGCCCCATCTCCAATGTCCCTGCAGGGTCCTTACCCCACTATCCTCCATGTCCTTGTCCCCATGGGGTCATCACTGGTGGCCCTAACCTCAATGTCCCTCATGTCCCCATGGGGTCATCACTTGTAGGCCCATCCCCAACATCTCCCATGTCCCCACAGGGTCATCACTGGTGGCCCCATCCCTAACGTCCCCCCTCAGGGTCCTCACCCTCGCCCTCGTCCCCCACCTCCCGCCCCACTCTTCTGCCCGCAGGCTCCTCGCCGGTGGCCTGCCACCCGCTGCAGCTCGGGGGGGCCCTGCTGGTGGTGGTGGCCCAACTGGGCGGCTCTTCGGCCGTGTGGCGCCGAGCGGGCGGCCCCGGCGGCCGCTTTGTCCGCCTCCAGGCTTTGGGGGCCGGGCGGCTGCGGCGTCCCCACGCCGTGGCCAGCGCCCGCTTGGGTGGCCACTGGTTCCTGGGGGTGGCCGACAGCTCCAAGGCGGGCACCAGCACCCTCTTCCGCTGGGGCGGCCGGGGCTTCTACCCCCACCAGGCGCTGCGGCCGTGGCACCGCGACACCCACCTGGAGTTCCTGGAGCTGGGCGGGCACCCGGCCCTGGTGCTCTGCAGCGGCACCCGGCGTCCCTTGGTCTACCGGTGGAGCGGGGCCACCCAGGCCTTCGCCCCCCACACCGACATCCCCCACGTGCCCGATGTCTACGCCGCCAAGCACTTCCGCCTGCGGGGCCACGTCTTCTTGTGCCTCTCGCGCTTCCTGGGCGACGCCAAGGTGAGCGGGGTGGGTCACGTGGACCTTGGGGGGGGTCCATCAGGTCCCCAGAGGGGCCCTCATGGGGCTGTGGGGTACATCACGTGGACCTGGGGTCCACTCTGTCCCCAGGGTAGCCATCACGGGGCTGTGGGGTCCATCACGTGGACCTTGGGGGTCCACCATGTCCCCAGAGGGGCCCTCACGGGGCCGTGGGGTACATCACGTGGACCTGGGGTCCACCATGTCCCCAGGGTAGCCATCACGGGGCTGTGGGGTCCATCACGTGGACCTTGGGGGTCCACCATGTTCCCAGAGGGGCCCTCACGGGGCCGTGGGGTACATCACGTGGACCTGGGGTCCACTATGTCCCCAGGGTAGCCATCACGGGGCTGTGGGGTCCATCATGTGGACCTTGGGGGTCCACCATGTCCCCAGAGGGGCCCTCACGGGGCCGTGGGGTCCATCACGTGGACCTGGGGTCCACCATGTCCCCAGGGTAGCCATCACGGGGCTGTGGGGTCCATCACGTGGACCTTGGGGGTCCACCATGTCCCCAGAGGGGCCCTCACGGGGCCGTGGGGTCCATCACGTGGACCTGGGGTCCACCATGTCCCCAGGGTAGCCATCACGGGGCTGTGGGGTCCATCACGTGGACCTTGGGGGTCCACCATGTCCCCAGAGGGGCCCTCACGGGGCCGTGGGGTCCATCACGTGGACCTGGGGTCCACCATGTCCCCAGGGTAGCCATCACGGGGCTGTGGGGTCCATCACATGGACCTGGGGTCCATCATGTCCCCATGGGAGCCATCACGGGGCTGTGGGGTCCATCACGTGGACCTGGGGTCCATCACATGGATGTGGGTTCCATCGTGTGCCTGGCGGGGGGGGCCATCACGTGGGTGTGGGGTCTATCACGTAGCTATGGGGTCCATCATGTGCCCCAGGGTCCATCATGTGCCCAGGGGATCCATCACACGGCCACGGTGCCCATCATGTCCCCAGGGGGGTCCATCACGTGAACGTGGGGTCCACCATGTCCCCAGAGGGGCCCTCAGAGGGACGTGGGGGTCCGTCATGTGGACCTGGGGTCCATCATGTCCCCAGGGGAGTCATCACGGGCCGTGGGATCCATCACGTGGACCTTGGAGGTCCATCATGTCCCCAGAGGGGCCCTCATGGGGACGTGGGGGTCCATCACGTTGACCTGGGGTCCGTCATGTCCCTGTGAGGGCCCCCCACACGGCCACGGGGCCGATCATGTCCCCAGGGGGTCCATCATGTGAACGTGGGGCCCACCATGTCCCCAGAGGGGCCATTATTGGACCACGAGGTCCTTCAGCATCGCTCATCCTTGAGGGCCATCACATGAATGTGGACTCCATCACGTGGCCATAGGGTCCATCATGTCCCCAGGGGTTCCAGTATGTAGCCATGAGATCACCACCATTGCGCTTCCTTGAGCAACCAGCCCTTCCCATGATGCTCCTCACCTCCACCAACCCTTCCCATGACGCTCCTAGCCATCACCAACCCTTCCCATGATGCTCCTCACCTCCACCAACCCTTCCCATCATGTTCCTGATCTCCTCCAACCCTCCCCATGATGCTCCTGGCCATCACCAACCCTTCCCATGATGCTCCTCACCTCCATCAACCCTTCCCATCATGTTCCTGGTCTCCTCCAACCCTCCCCATGACGCTCCTGGCCATCACTAAACCTTCCCATGATGCACCTGGCCCTCAACAACCCTCCCCATGATGCACCTGGCCCTCATCAACCCTTCCCATGATGGTCCTCACCTCCTCCAACCCTTCCCATGATGCCCCCAACCTCCTCCAACCCTTCCCATGATGCCCCCAACCTCCACCAAACCTTCCCATGATGCTCCTGACCCCTACCAACCCTTCCCATGATGCGCCTGGCCCTCATCAACCCTTCCCATGATGCTCCTCACCTCCACCAACCCTTCCCATCATGTTCCTGGTCTCCTCCAACCCTCCCCATGATGCTCCTGGCCATCACCAACCCTTCCCATGATGCGCCTCTCCTCCACCAACCCTTCCCATCATGTTCCTGGTCTCCGCCAACCCTTCCCATGTTGCCCCCAACCTCCACCAAACCTTCCCATGATGCCTCCAACCTCCACCAAACCTTCCCATGATGCTCCTGACCCCTACCAACCCTCCCCATGATGCACCTGGCCCTCATCAACCCTTCCCATGATGCTCCTCACCTCCACCAACCCTTCCCATCATGTTCCTGGTCTCCTCCAAACCGTCCCCTGATGCTCCTGACCCCTACCAACCCTTCCCATGATGCTCCTGGCCCTCGTTGGCCCTCGTCAACCCTCCCCATGATGCTCCTTACCTCCACCAACCCTTCCCATCATGTCCCTCCTCTCCTCCAACCCTTCCCATGCTGCCCCCCAACGACCACCAACCCCTCCCCTGATGCTCCTGACCCCGGCCAACCCTTCCCATCATGCACCTGGCCCTGACTGCCCCTTCCCACACTGCTCTCCGGCTAGGTGATGCGCTGGGAAGGCTCCATGTTCCGGGAGGTGCAGCAGGTGCCGGCGCGCGGCTCCTTGGTCTTCCAGCCGCTGGTGCTGGCCGGGCAGCGCTACGTGGTGCTGGGCAACGACTACGCGCCCAGTCGGGTGTACCGGCTCGGCCCCGGCGGGCGCCTCGAGCCCGCCCAGGAGCTCATGGCACCCACACCCCGGGCCTTCGCCCCGCTGTCCCTGGGCCACCGCCACTTCTTGGTGGCCTCCAGCTTCAAGGGGGCCACGCAGATCTACCGCCATGTCACCGTGGACCTGGGCGCCTGAGGGACGTGGGGCGGCGGGGCCCCGTGGAACCGGGTGCTCGAGGGATGTGGGGGACCGGGGGGGGGACGTCAGCCACCACGTCACCAGAGAGCTGGGGGCCCGAGGGACACGGGGACGCGGAGATGTTGGCCGTTGTGTCACCATGGACCTGGGCATGTGAGGGACATGAGGAGCATCAGGTCATCATGTTACTGTGGGCCTGGGTGCCCGAGGGACACAGGGACGTGGGGACATTGGTCATCAAGTCACCATGGACCTGGGAGACTGAGGGATGTGGGGATGGGGGAAACCAGCCACCCCGTCACCATGGACCTGGCTACCTGAAGGACATGGGGACATTGGCCATCACCTCACTGTGGACATGGGCGCCTGAGGGACATGGGGACATCAGCCACCATGTCACCATGGACACGGGTGTCTGAAGGATGTGGGGACATCAGTCACCATGTCAACATGGACCTGGGCCTCTGAGAGACATCAGCCACTATGTCACCATTGATCATGCCTGAGGGACGTGGGGACACTGGCCACGTCACCATGGACCTGGACCTGAGGGACGTGGGGACATCAGCCACCACCTCACCATGGACCTGGGTGTCCAAGGGAAGTGGGGACATCAGCCATCATGTCACCATGGACCTGGCTACCTGAAGGACATGGGGACATTGACCATCACCTCACTGTGGACCTGGGTGCCTGAGGGACATGGGGACATCAGCCACCATGTCACCATGGGCCTGGACATCTGAGAGACATCGGCCACCATGTCACCACTGACCATGCCTGAGGGACGTGGGGACGTTGGCCACCACATCACTATGGACCTGGACGCCTGAGGGACGCAGGGACGTTGGCCATAGCATCATCATGGACCTGGATGCCTGGGGGACATCGGCCACCGCATCACCATGGACCTGGGTGGCATCTGAGGGACATCAGCCACCATGCCACCATGGATTGTTCTTGAGGGACGTGGGGACATCGACCACTGCATCACCATGGACCTGGGTGCCTGAGGGACATTGGCCACCACATCACCATGGACCTGGGCACCGGAAGGATGTGGGGACATCAGCCACCGTGTCACCATGGACCTGAGGGGGGGGACATCGGCCATGTCGCCTTGTCCCTTGTCTGCCCAACATCATCCCTAGGGTCACCATTAACCCTCATGTCCCCTCCTGGTGCCACCTTGTACCTGACATCATCACCGATGTCACCCCTTGTCCCCTCCAGGTGTTACCATGCAGCTGACATCGTCCCCAATGTCACCACTGGCCCTGTGTCCCCTCCCAGCATCCCCAACGTCACCGTCAGCCCATCAACCCTGTCCCCGTTAGCCTTGTGTCCCATCCTGGTGTCACCCCGCACCTGATATTGTCACCAGTGTCACCGTTGGACCCGCATCGCCCTGTCCCCAATAGCCCCATGTCCCCTTGTCCCCTCCCAGTGTCCCCAAAGTCACCATTAGTCCTGCATCACCCCTGTCCCCAACGTCACTGTTGGCCCAACGTCCCCTTGTCCCCTCTTGGTGTCCCCACCATCCCCATTAGCCCTTCATCACCCCTGTCCCCAATGTCACCAATAGCCCCATGTCCCCTTGTCCCCTTCCAGTGTCCCCAACGTCCCCACCAGCCCCGCGTCACCCCAGTCCCCAACGTCCCCGTCGGCCCCTTGTCCCCTCCCGGTGTCCCCAATGTCCCCATCAGCCCCACGTCACCCCCATCCCCAACGTCCCCGTTGGCCACCATCATGTCCCTCCCAACAACGACATTTACTGTTTCTTTTAAAAAAAAAAACATTTTTTTTAAGGCCGATTCCCCTTTTCTTCATATTTTGTTGGGGGGGGGAGGGGCGAAGGTCCCCAAAAGCTTCCCCTTGGGGACAGCCGGACGCCTGGGCCCCCCCTTCCCCACTTCAGCACGTGCCGGTGGCTCCTGGGGGGACATTGAGGGCGAAGGTCGGTTGGGGGTGGCCCGGACGCCTGGGCCCCCCCCCCCCCAAGGGGTTGTGGGGGATGAGGGGGACAGACACGTACCGGGGGTGACGAGGTGGCAGCTCTCCGGAGGGGGACGGCGGCGGCTGCGGGAGGGGACGAGGGGGGGGCGGTGGCGGGTGGGATGCGGCCATGGTGGCCCGGTGTCACCTCCAGCGCCCCAGTGTCCCCAACGTCCCCGCAGTGACACCGGTGCCCCCAGTGTCCCCCCCAACCCGGTGACACCGGTGTCCCCAATGTCCCCCCACCCAATGACACTGGTGTCCCCAACATCCAACCCAATGACACCGGTGTCCCCAATGTCCCCCCACCCAATGACACTGGTGTCCCCAACATCCAACCCAACGACACCGGTGTCCCCAATGTCCCCCCACCCAATGACACTGGTGTCCCCAATGTCCCCCCACCCAATGACACCGGTGTCCCCAACATCCAACCCAATGACACCGGTGTCCCCAATGTCCCCCCACCCAATGACACTGGTGTCCCCAACATCCAACCCAATGACACCAGTGTCCCCAATGCCCCCCCACCCAATGACACCGGTGTCCCCAACATCCAACCCAATGACACCGGTGTCCCCAGTGTCCCCCGACCCAATGACACCGGTGTCCCCAACATCCAACCCAATGACACCGGTGTCCCCAGTGTCCCCCCACCCAATGACACCGGTGTCCCCAACATCCAACCCAACGGCACCGGTGTCCCCAATGTCCCCCCACCCAATGACACCGGTGTCCCCAGTGTCCCCCGACCCAATGACACCGGTGTCCCCAACATCCAACCCAATGACACTGGTGTCCCCAGTGTCCCCCCACCCAATGACACTGGTGTCCCCAACATCCAACCCAACGACACCGGTGTCCCCAATGTCCCCCCACCCAATGACACCGGTGTCCCCAATGTCCCCCCACCCAATGACACTGGTGTCCCCAACATCCAACCCAATGACACCAGTGTCCCCAGTGTCCTCCCACCCAATGACAGTGGTGTCCCCAACATCCAACCCAATGACACCGGTGTCCCCAGTGTCCCCCCACCCAATGACACCGGTGCCCCCAACATCCAACCCAATGACACCGGTGTCCCCAGTGTCCCCCCACCCAATGACACTGGTGTCCCCAACATCCAACCCAATGACACCGGTGTCCCCAGTATCCTCCCACCCAATGACACCGGTGTCCCCAACATCCAACCCAATGACACCGGTGTCCCCAGTGTCCCCCCACCCAATGACACTGGTGTCCCCAGTGTCCTCCCACCCAATGACACCGGTGTCCCCAACATCCAACCCAATGACACCGGTGTCCCCAATGTCCCCCCACCCAATGACACTGGTGTCCCCAACATCCAACCCAATGACACCGGTGTCCCCAGTGTCCCCCCACCCAGTGACACTGGTGTCCCCAATGTCCCCCCACCCAATGACACTGGTGTCCCCAACATCCAACCCAATGACACCGGTGTCCCCAGTGTCCCCCCACCCAGTGACACTGGTGTCCCCAATGTCCCCCGACCCAATGACATTGGTGTCCCCAACATCCCCCCAGTGACACCAGTGTCCCCAATGTCCCCCCCAGTGACACCGGTGTCCCCAATGTCCCCGCATCCCCCTACCTGCCCTTCCTGCCACACTTGCACTTGCCACCTGGGGGGGGGGGACATGGGGACAGGACACGTCACCCCCCAACGATGGCGCCAGGACCCCCCCCCGGTGACACTCGGGGTGACATGGGGACGCCCAGGGGACACGGGGACACCCGAGAGGGCACAGGGCCACCCCAGGGGACACTCCAGGGTGACACAAGGACTCCCGGGGTGACACGGGGACACCTTGCATGACACCTAGGTGACACAAGGTCCACCCCAGGTGACACGGGGCCACCCCAGGTGGCATGGGGACACCTCAGGTGACATAGGGCCACCCCAGGTGGCACAGGGCCACCCCAGGTGACTCGGGGACACCTTGGATGACACCTAGGTGACACAAGACCCACCCCAGGTGACACGGGGCCACCCCAGGTGGCATGGGAACACCTCAGGTGACATAGGGCCACCCCAGGTGGCTCAGGGCCACCCCAGGTGACTCGGGGACACCTTGGATGACACCTAGGTGACACAAGACCCACCCCAGGTGACACGGGGCCACCCCAGGTGGCATGGGAACACCTCAGGTGACTCGGGGACACCTTGGATGACACCTAGGTGACACAAGACCCACCCCAGGTGACACGGGGACACCCCAGGTGACACAGGGCCACCCCAGGTGGCATGGGGACACCTCAGGTGACATAGCGCCACCCCAGGTGGCATGGGGACACCCCAGGTGACTCGGGGACACCTTGGATGACACCTAGGTGACACAAGACCCACCCCAGGTGACACAAGACCCACCCCAGGTGACATGGGGCCACCCCAGGTGACATAGCGCCACCCCAGGTGGCATGGGGACACCCCAGGTGGCACAGGGCCACCCCAGGTGATTCGGGGACACCTTGGATGACACCTAGGTGACATAAGACCCACCCCAGGTGACACGGGGACACCCCAGGTGGCATGGGGACACCTCAGGTGACATAGGGCCACCCCAGGTGGCACAGGGCCACCCCAGGTGATTCGGGGACACCTTGGATGACACCTAGGTGACATAAGACCCACCCCAGGTGACACGGGGACACCCCAGGTGGCATGGGGACACCTCAGGTGACATAGGGCCACCCCAGGTGGCACGGGGCCACCCCAGGTGACTCAGGGACACCTTGGATGACACCTCAGGTGACACAAGACCCACCCCAGGTGACATGGGACCACCCCAGGTGGCACGGGGACACCCCAGGTGACACGAGGCCACCCCAGGTGACATGGGGACACCCAAAGTGACTCAGGGCCACCCCAGGGGACACGTTCCCCCCCCCCCGCCGCGGTGGCCGGTGTCACTCACTGAGGAGGACGACGACGCCCATGACGCAGAGGACGGCGGCCACCACCAGCCCCCCCACGCGGAGGCTGTGCCAGTCTGGGGTGGGGGGGGGGACACAATGGGGACACGGCTGTCCCCAACGTGTCCCCGACGTCCCCTTCGGTGTCACCAGGGTCCCCAACACCCTCCCTGGTGCCACCGGTGTCCCCATGGTGCCACCTCATCCCCGATGTGCCTCCCGTTGGCACCGTGTCCCCCATGTCCCCCCCCGGTGTCACCCCCTCCTCGATGCCCCCCCCGGTGACACCGATGTCCCCAACATCCCCCCTGATGTCACCCCCTCCTCGACGCCCCCCCCGGTGACACCGATGTCCCCAATGTCCCCCCCCCGGTGTCACCCCATCCTTGATGTCCCCCTCAGTGACATCAGTGTCCTCAATGTCCCCCCTGGTGTCACCCCATCCTTGATGTCCCCCTCAGTGTCACCACTGTCCCCAATGTCCCCCCTGGTGACACCGATGTCCCCGACGTCCCCCCCGGTGTCACCCCCTCCCCGACATCCCCCTGGTGACACCGATGTCCCCGACGTCCCCCCTGGTGTCACCCCATCCCCGATATCTCCTTCAGTGTCACCACCGTCCCCAATGTCCCCCCTGGTGACACCGGTGTCCCCAACGTCCCCCCCGGTGCCACCTCATCCCCGATGTCCCTCCCATTGGCACCGTGTCCCCAACGTCCCCCCCCCCGGTGCCACCCCCTCCCCGACGTCCCCCCCCCGACGTCCCCGACGTCCCCAACTCACCGTAGTGGAAGGGGCTGGTGCCATCTGGGGGGGGAGGGGCAGGGTCACCCCGGACGCCTGGGTCCTCGGGGGGGGGGAGGGGAGGGGAGACCCCCCCTCCCAGTACAGACCCCCCCCCCGGCCCAGTATGGGGACGTTTCGTCCCAGTTTGGGGGCCCCCCTTCCCAGTTTGGGTCATTTTGTCCCAGTTTGGGACCATTTCACCCCAGTTTGGGGTCCCCCCTTCCCAGTTTGGGGTCTCCAATCCCAGTTTGGGGCCATTTTATCCCAGTTTGGGGTCCCCCCTACCCAGTTTGGGGTCATTCAATCCCAGTTTGGGGTCCCCTCCTCCCAGTTTGGGGCCATTTCATCCCAGTTGGGGGTCCCCAATCCCAGTTTGGGGTCTCCAATCCCAGTTTGGGGTCCCCCCTTCCCAGTTTGGGGCCATTTCATCCCAGTTTGGGGTCCCCCCTTCCGAGTCTGCGGTCATTTCGTTCCAGTTTGGGGGACCGAATCCCAGTTTGGGGCCATTTCATCCCAATTTGGGGTTCCCCCTTCCCAGTTTGGGGCCATTTTATCCCAGTTTGGGGTCTCCAATCCCAGTCTGGGGCCATTTTATCCCAGTTTGGGGTCATATCATCCCAGTTTGGGGTCCCCTCCTCCCAGTTTGGGGCCATCTCATCCCAGTTTGGGGTCTCCAATCCCAGTTTGGGGTTCCCCCTTCCCAGTTTGGGGCCATTTCGTCCCAGTTTAGGGTCCTCTCCTCCCAGTTTGGGGTCATTTCGTCCCAGTTTGGGGTCCCCCCTTCCCAGTTTGCAGTCATTTCGTTCCAGTTTGGGGGACCGAATCCCAGTTTGGGGCCATTCAATCCCAGTTTGGGGCCATTTCATCCCAGTTCGGATTCATTTCATCCCAGTTCGGGGCCATTTCGTCCCAGTTTGGGGTCCCCTCCTTCCAGTTTAGGGCCATTTCGTCCCAGGTCGGGGTCCCCCCTTCCCAGTTCGGGGCCATTTCATCCCAGTTTGGGTTCATTTCATCCCAGTTTGGGGCCATTTCGTCCCAGTTTGGGGTCCCCTCCTCCCAGTTTGGGGCCATTTCGTCCCAGGTTGGGGTCCCCAATCCCAGTTTGGGGTTCCCCCTTCCCATTTTGGGGCCATTTCATCCCAGTTTGGGGTCCCCAATCCCAGTTTGGGGTCTCTAATCCCAGTTTGGGGCCATTTAATCCCAGTTTGGGGTCCCCCCTTCCCAGTTTGTGGTCATATCATCCCAGTTTGGGGTCCCCTCCTCCCAGTTTGGGGCCATCTCATCCCAGTTTGGGGTCTCCAATCCCAGTTTGGGGTCCCCCCTTCCCAGTTTGGGGCCATTTCGTCCCAGTTTGGGTTCATTTCATCCCAGTTTGGGGCCATTTCGTCCCAGTTTAGGGTCCTCTCCTCCCAGTTTGGGGTCATTTCGTCCCAGTTTGGGGTCCCCCCTTCCCAGTTTGCAGTCATTTCGTTCCAGTTTGGGGGACCGAATCCCAGTTTGGGGCCATTTCATCCCAGTTTGGGGTTCCCAATCCCAGTTTGGGGCCATTCAATCCCAGTTTGGGGCCATTTAATCCCAGTTTGGGGCCATTTCATCCCAGTTCGGATTCATTTCATCCCAATTCGGGGCCATTTCGTCCCAGTTTGGGGTCCCCTCCTTCCAGTTTAGGGCCATTTCGTCCCAGGTCAGGGTCCCCCTTCCCAGTTTGGGGCCATTTCCTCCCAGTTTGGGGTCCCCAATCCCAGTTTGGGGTCTCTAATCCCAGTTTGGGGCCATTTAATCCCAGTTTGGGGTCCCCCCTTCCCAGTTTGTGGTCATATCATCCCAGTTTGGGGTCCCCTCCTCCCAGTTTGGGGCCATCTCATCCCAGTTTGGGGTCTCCAATCCCAGTTTGGGGTCCCCCCTTCCCAGTTTGGGGCCATTTCGTCCCAGTTTAGGGTCCTCTCCTCCCAGTTTGGGGTCATTTCGTCCCAGTTTGGGGTCCCCCCTTCCCAGTTTGCAGTCATTTCGTTCCAGTTTGGGGGACCGAATCCCAGTTTGGGGCCATTCAATCCCAGTTTGGGGCCATTTCATCCCAGTTCGGATTCATTTCATCCCAGTTCGGGGCCATTTCATCCCAGTTTGGGGTCCCCTCCTTCCAGTTTGGGGCCATTTCGTCCCAGGTCAGGGTCCCCCTTCCCAGTTTGGGGCCATTTCATCCCAGTTTGGGGGACTGAATCCCAGTTTGGGGCCATTTCATCCCAGTTTGGGGTTCCCCCTTCCCAGTTTGGGGCCATTTCATCCCAGTTTGGGGTCCCCAATCCCAGTTTGGGGTCCCTTCCTCCCAGTTTGGGCTCATTTCACCCCACTATGGGGTCATTTCCTCCCAGTTTGGGGTCCCCAATCCCAGTTTGGGGCCATTTCACCCCAGTTTGGGGTCCCAATCCCAGTTTGGAGTCTCTAATCCCAGTTTGGGGCCATTTCATCCCAGTTTGGGGCCCTTTCACCCCAGTTTGGGGTCCCCCCCTCCCAGTTTGGGTCACTTCATCCCAGTTTGGGCCCCCCCCAGGTCCCCAATCCCAGTTTGGCGTCCCCCCCCCTCCCAGTTTGGGGCCATTTCATCCCAGTTTGGGGCTCCCCAGTCCCAGTTTGGGCTCCGCCCCCTCCCAGTTGCCCCTCCCCCCTCCCAGTTTGCCCCACTCACCGGGGGGGGGAGGGGGGTTCGCGGTAGCCAGGGGCAGAGCTGGGGGGGCAAATAGCGCTGGGGGGGCAAATACCCCCCCAACCCACCCCAAACTGCCCCAAAACCACCCCAAACTGCCCCAAATCCCCCAAATGCCCCAAAATGCCCCCCAAATCCCCCAAATTGCCCCAAACCACCCCAAACTGCACCCAAATCCCCCTAAATGCCCCAAATTGCCCCAAAACTCCCCTAACTGCCCCCAAGCCCCCCAAAACGCCCCCAAAATGCCCCAAAATGCCCCAAAAGCACCCAAAATCCCCCAAATTGCCCCAAACCACCCCAAACTGCCCCCAAATCCCCCTAAATGCCCCAAAATGACCCCAAAATCCCCCAAATGCCCCCAAAATCCCCCAAATTGCCCCCAAACCACCCCAAACTGCCCCAAATCCCCCCAAATGCCCCCAAATGCCCCAAAATGACTCCAAAATCCCCCAAATTGCCCCAAAACTCCCCTAACTGCCCCAAAAGCACCCAAATGCCCCCAAATTGCCCCAAAATGCCCCCAAACCACCCTAAATGCCCCCAAATCAACCAAAATGCCCCCAAACCACCCAAAATGCCCCATAACCACCCAAAATGTCAACAAACCACCCCAAATGCCCCAAAACTCCCCAATTGCCCCCAAACCACCTAAAACGCCCCCAAAATCCCCCAAACTGCCCCCAAAACCTTCCCAAATGCCCCAAAATCACCCAAAATGCCCCCCAACGCCCCGAAAGCGGCCCGGCGCGCCGCCCCCACCCCCCACCTGCGAGCAGCAGCAGCCCCCCGAGGGGGGCCCAGGCCATGGCGCGACCTCGACCTGTGACCTGTGGGGGGGGGGTGGTGAGGGCCCGGACGCCTGGGCCCCTTTGGGGGTGGAGGGGGGCCCGGACGCCTGGGCCCCTTTGGGTGGGGGGATATGGGGGGGGCCCGGACACCTGGGCCCCTTGGGGGAATGGGGGGGGGGACCCGGATGCCTGGGCCCCTCTGGAGGTGACGGGGGGACCCGGACGCCTGGGCCCCTTTGGGTGGAGCCGGATGCCTGGGCCCCTTTAGGGGTGGGGTGGGGGGGGCCGGACACCTGGGCCCCTTGGGGGAGTGGGGGGGGGATCCGGATGCCTGGGCCCCTCGGGAGGTGATGGGGGGGACCCGGACACCTGGGCCCCTTTGGGTGGGGGGATATGGGGGGGGACCTGGACGCCTGGGCCCCTTTGGGGTGGGGGGATATGAGGGGGGACCCGGACACCTGGGCCCCTTTGGGGTGGGGGGATATGGGGGGGCCGGACACCTGGGCCCCTTGGAGGAGTGGGGTGGGGACCGGGACACCTGGGCCCCTCGGGAAGTGATGGGGGGGACTCGGACGCCTGGGCCCCTCGGGAGGTGATGGGGGGGACCCGGACGCCTGGGCCCCTTGGAGGAGTGGGGTGGGGACCGGGACACCTGGGCCCCTCGGGAAGTGATGGGGGGGACCCGGACGCCTGGGCCCCTCGGGAGGTGATGGGGGGGACCCGGACGCCTGGGCCCCTTGGAGGAGTGGGGTGGGGACCGGGACACCTGGGCCCCTCGGGAAGTGATGGGGGGGACCCGGACGCCTGGGCCCCTCGGGAGGTGATGGGGGGGACCTGGACGCCTGGGCCCCTTGGAGGAGTGGGGTGGGGACCGGGACACCTGGGCCCCTCGGGAAGTGATGGGGGGGACCCGGACGCCTGGGCCCCTCGGGAGGTGATGGGGGGGACCCGGACGCCTGGGCTCCTTGGAGGAGTGGGGTGGGGACCCGGACACCTGGGCCCCTTGGGAAGTGATGGGGGGGGCCAGATGCCTGGGCCCCTTTGGGGGGGGGGGGACCCGGACACCTGGGCCCCTTTGGGTGGGGGGATATGGGGGGGGCCGGACGCCTGGGCCCCTTGGGGGAGTCGGGTGGGGGGATCCGGATGCCTGGGCCCCTGTGGGGGTGATGGGGGGGACCTGGACGCCTGGGCCCCTGTGGGGGGGGTTACGGGGGGGGGCCCGGATGCCTGGGCCCCTCGGGAGGTGATGGGGGGGACCCGGACGCCTGGGCCCCTCTGGAGGTGACGGGGGGGGGACCTGGACGCCTGGGCCCCTTTGGGTGGAGCCGGATGCCTGGGCCCCTTTAGGGGTGGAGGGGGGCCGGACACCTGGGCCCCTTTGGGGGGGGGAATATTGGGGGGGTCCCCGGACACCTGGGCCCCTTTGGGGTGGGGTGGGGGGTTGGGGAGACCCGGACACCTGGGCCCCTTCTGGGGAGAGCATGGGGGGGGGGGGGCTGGACGCCTGGGTCCCCTGAAGCTCCCGGGCAGGGGTTACAGCCCGGACACCTGGGCCCCTTTGGGTGGGGCCGGACGCCTGGGCCCCTCCGAGTTCCAGGGTTGGGTGGGGTTTTGGCCCGGACGCCTGGGCCCTTTTGGGTGGGGCCGGATGCCTGAGCCCTTTCTAGCTCCAAGGCAGGGTGAGTCACAGCCCGGACGCCTGGGCCCTTTGGAAGGGCGGGGGGGGGGGGGCACCCGGACGCCTGGGCCCCTTGGGGGGAGGGGGATCCCCGGACGCCTGGGTCCCTTTTGCGGGGGGGGGCACCCGGACGCCTGGGCCCCTTGGAGGAGGGGGGCACCCGGACGCCTGGGTCCCTTTGGGGGGCACCCGGACACCTGGGCCCCTTGGAAAGGGGGGGACACCCGGACGCCTGGGTCCCTTTGGGGGGCACCCGGACACCTGGGCCCCTTGGAAAGGGGGGACACCCGGACACCTGGGCCCCTTGGAAAGGAGGGGACACCCGGACGCCTGGGTCCCTTTGGGGGACACCCGGACGCCTGGGCCCCTTGAGAGAGCACCCGGACACCTGGGCCCCTTGGAAAGCGGGGGACACCCGGACGCCTGGGTCCCTTTGGGGGACACCCGGACACCTGGGCCCCTTGGAAAGGGGGAACACCCGGACGCCTGGGCCCCTTGAGAGGGCACCCGGACACCTGGGCCCCTTGGAAAGGGGGAACACCCGGACGCCTGGGTCCCTTTGGGGGGCACCCGGACGCCTGGGCCCCTTGGAAAGGGGGGACACCCGGACGCCTGGGTCCCTTTGGAGGGGCACCCGGACGCCTGGGCCCCTTGGAAGAGGGGGGACACCCGGACACCTGGGTCCCTTGGAAAGGGGGGGGGACACCCGGACGCCTGGGCCCCTTGAAAGGGCACCCGGACACCTGGGCCCCTTGGAAAGGGGGGGGGGGACACCCGGACGCCTGGGCCCCTTGAGAGGGCACCCGGACACCTGGGCCCCTTCAAGTCTGGCAGGGGGGGGATGGGGGGGGAGGCAGGGCTGCTCCCGGACGCCTGGGTCCCTCTCCCGGCACAGCCTGGCCCCAGATAAGACAGGCAGGAACCAGGCGGTGCCACCGGCCCCCGGACGCCTGGGTCCCTTCGGGGGTGGGGGTTGGGGGAGGAGGGAGGGGGGGGGGTCCCGGACCTGCCTAGTGTCCCCTCCCCCCCGCCCCTCCCCTCTTGGGGCCCAGGCGTCCGGGGACCCCAAAAAGAGCCCAGGCGTCCAGGACCCCTCACCCCCAAAAAGGGGCCCAGGCGTCCGGGGACGGTCCCAAAGGGGCCCAGGCGTCCAGGACCCCTCACTCCCAAAAGGGGCCCAGGCGTCCGGGGACCCCAAAAGGGACCCAGGCGTCCGGGGACCCCTCCTCAAGAGGGGCCCAGGCGTCCGGGACCCCTCACTCCCAAAAGGGGCCCAGGCGTCCGGGGACCCCAAAAGGGACCCAGGCGTCCGGGGACCCCTCCTCAAGAGGGGCCCAGGCGTCTGGGACCCCTCACCCCCAAAAAGGGGCCCAGGCGTCCAGAACCTCCCCCTCCCCCCCCCCTCCAAAAGGGGCCCAGGCGTCCGGGCTGCCACCACTCACCTGCCCGCACCGGCAACGGTCGAGCTGGAAGGCGAGGGGGCGGGGCCGCACCTGGGAGGGGGCGTGGCCAGGCAAACGCCCCCCGGGGCAGGGGGCAGGGCCGGGGAGAAAGGGGCGGGGCCTAGGCGGGGAAGGGGGCGGGGCTTGCACCTGGAAGGGGCGGAGGGGGGGCAGCGTGGGGGGAGGTAGGAGTCAGGACCCCCCCCCTCCCCCGCCCAATGGTATTAGGGTGCTCAGATGGCTTATTAGGGTGCTCAGAGAGATATTAGGGTGCTCAGGGGGCTATTTGGGTGCTCAAGGTGGGTTATTAGGGTGCCCAGGTGGGATATTAGGGTGCTCAGGGAGCTATTAGGGTGCTCAGAGGGGCTATTAGGGTGCTCAAGGGGGTATTAGGGTGCTCAGATGGCTTATTAGGGTGCTCAGGGGGATTATTAGGATGCTCAGATGGGTTATTATGGTGCTCAAGGGGGTTATTTGGGTGCTCAGGGGGCTATTTGGGTGCTCAGGGGGGTTATTAGGGTGCTCAAGGGGGTATTAGGGTGCTCAGATGGCTTATTAGGGTGCTCAGGGGGATTATTAGGGTGCTCAGATGGGTTATTATGGTGCTCAAGGGGGTTATTTGGGTGCTCAGGGGGCTATTTGGGTGCTCAGGGGGGTTATTAGGGTGCTCAAGGGGGTATTAGGGTGCTCAGATGGCTTATTAGGGTGCTCAGGGGGATTATTAGGGTGCTCAGATGGGTTATTATGGTGCTCAAGGGGGTTATTTGGGTGCTCAGGGGGCTATTTGGGTGCTCAGGGGGGTTATTAGGGTGCTCGGGGGGGATATTAGGGTGCCCAAGTAGGATATTAGGGTGCTCAAAGGGGTTATTAGGGTGCTCAGGGGGGATATTAGGGTGCCTTGGGGGTTATTAGCGTGCTCAGGTGGGATATTAGGGTGCTCAGGTGGGATATTAGGGTGCTCAAGGGGGTGATATTTGGGTGCCCAAGGGGCTATTCGGGTGCTCAGGGGGCCTATTAGGGTGCCCATGGCGGGTATTTGGGTGCCCAGGGGGTTATTAGGGTGCTTGGAGGGATATTAGGATGCTTAGGGGGATGTTTGGGTGCCCAGAGGGGCTATTAGGGTGCCCAGGGGGTTTATTAAGGTGTTCAAGGGGGTTATTAGGGTGCTCAGGGGGCTATTAGGGTGCCCAGGGGGTTTATTGGGGTGTTCAAGGGGGTTATTAGGGTGCTCAGGGGGCTATTAGGGTGCCCAGGGGGATATTAGGATGCTCAGGGGGGTTATTGGGGTGCTCAGAGGGCTATTAGGGTGCCCAGGGGGGCTAGTAGGGTGCCTAGGGGGGCTATTAGGGTGCCCAGGGTAGGGTGCTCAGGGGGCTATTAGGGTGCCCGGGGGGCTATTTGGGTGCTCAGAGGGGCTATTAGGGTGCCCAGGGGGAATATTAGGATGCCCGGTGGGATATTAGGGTGCTCAGGGGGGCTACTAGGGTGCTCAGGGGGTTATTAGGGTGCTCAAGGGGGTTATATGGGTGCCTGGGGGGCTTTTGGGGTGCTCAGATGGGTTATTAAGGTGCTCAGGGGGGTATTAGGGTGCCCAGGTGGGATATTAGGGAGCTCAGGGAGTTATTAGGTTGCTCAGAGGGGCTATTAGGGTGCCCAGGGGGCTATTAGGATGCCCAGGTGGGATATTAGGGTGCTCAGGGGGTTATTAGGGGGGCTCTTTGGGTGCTCAGATGGGTTATTAGGGTGCTCAAAGGGGTTATTAGGGTGCCCAGGGGGCTATTAGGGTGCCCGGGGGGCTGTTTGGGTGCCCAGGTGGGATATTAGGGTGCTCAGGGAGTTATTAGGGTGCTCAAGGGGAGTATTAGGGTGTCTGGGGGGCTATTTGGGTGCTCAGATGGGTTATTAGGGTGGCCGGGGGGCTATTTGGGTGCCCAGGTGGGCTATTAGGGTGCTCAGGGGGGTTATTAGGGTGCTCAGATGGGTTATTAGGGTGCTCAGGGGGCTATTTGGGTGCCCAGGTGGGCTATTAGGGTGCTCAGGGGGCTATTGGGTGCCCAGGGGGGTTATTAGGGTGCCCGGGGAGCGGGTATTAGGGTGCCCCCCACCCCGGCCGTGCCCCGGCACACGCACACGCGTGTCGCTGCGCCCGCCGGCTGCCCGGCGGCTCTTTATTGCGCGTTGGGTTGGCGCCGGGTCCCGTGGAGTCGCCTTCACCGTCTGCGGGGAGGGGGTGGAGGGGGACAAAAAGCGGGTGTCAGGGGGCCCAGGCGTCCGGGTTTCGGCCCCGGAGAAGGGACCCAGGCGTCCGGGCTCGGAGGCCACCCACCACCCGCAGATGTAGCTGGGTTCCTCCTCCGATGTCTCCTCGGTGGCCCTGGCTGTCGTCTGGGTGGTCCCGGGCGTCCTGTCGGTGGCCCGGGGTGTCCCCTGGGTGTCCCAAGCTGTCTCCGGTGGTGGCCCCTCGGTGGCCGTGAACTCGTCGACGCGGAAGACCCAGCGCCCGGGGACGCCCACGTTGGAGGTGCGCCCCACGTGCAGCACCGCCGGCGTCCGCGAGCCCAGCACGTTGTAGTAGTGGGTGTCGTCGCCGCTGTTGAAGCCCACCTGGAGGGACCCGCGGGTGCTACAGGTGTCCCCGTGGTCTGGCCACCCTCCCCTGGCTGGCTACGGGGATGTCCCAGGGCCGAGACGCCTTCACTTTGCCCATGGAGGTGGCCACCATGGAGGGTGTCCCATCACCACATCCCCTTCACTCTGCCCATGGAGGTGGCCACCGTGGAGGGTGTCCCATCACCACATCCCCTTCACTCTGCCCATGGAGGTGGCCACCGTGGAGGGTGTCCCATCACCACATCCCCTTCACTCTGCCCATGGAGGTGGCCACCAAGGAGGGTGTCCTCCTGCAACATCCCCTTCACTCTGCCCATGGAGGTGGCCACCGTGGAGGGTGTCCCATCACCACATCCCCTTCACTCTGCCCATAGAGGTGGCCACCATGGAGGGTGTCCCATCACCACATCCCCTTCACTCTGCCCATGGAGGTGGCCACCATGGAGGGTGTCCCATCACCACATCCCCTTCACTCTGCCCATGGAGGTGGCCACCAAGGAGGGTGTCCTGCTGCAACATCCCCTTCACTCTGCCCATGGAGGTGGCCACCAAGGAGGGTGTCCTGCTGCAATGTCCCCTTCGCTCTGCCCATGGAGGTGGCCACCATGGAGGGTGTCCTCTTGCAACATCCCCTTCGCTCTGCCCATGGAGGTGGCCACCATGGAGGGTGTCCTCTTGCAACATCCCCTTCACTCTGCCCATGGAGGTGGCCACCAAGGAGGGTATCCCATCACCA
Organism: Struthio camelus; assembly: GCF_040807025.1. Classification (NCBI taxonomy): domain Eukaryota; kingdom Metazoa; phylum Chordata; class Aves; order Struthioniformes; family Struthionidae; genus Struthio; species Struthio camelus. Next base: position 267,528 of record NC_090974.1, on the reverse strand, counting down.
CATCCCCTTCACTCTGCCCATGGAGGTGGCCACCAAGGAGGGTGTCCTGCCACCACACCCCTTCACTCTGCCCATGGAGGTGGCCACCATGGAGGGTGTCCTGCTGCAATGTCCCCTTCACTCTGCCCATGGAGGTGGCCACCATGGAGGGTGTCCCATCACCATGTCCCCTTCACTCTGCCCATGGAGGTGGCCACCAAGGAGGGTGTCCCATCACCATGTCCCCTTCACTCTGCCCATGGAGGTGGCCACCATGGAGGGTGTCCTGCTGCAACGTCCCCTTCACTCTGCCCATGGAGGTGGCCACCAAGGAGGGTATCCCATCACCACATCCCCTTCACTCTGCCCATGGAGGTGGCCACCAAGGAGGGTGTCCTGCTGCAACATCCCCTTCACTCTGCCCATGGAGGTGGCCACCAAGGAGGGTGTCCTGCTGCAATGTCCCCTTCGCTCTGCCCATGGAGGTGGCCACCAAGGAGGGTGTCCTGCTGCAATGTCCCCTTCGCTCTGCCCATGGAGGTGGCCACCAAGGAGGGTGTCCCATCACCACATCCCCTTCACTCTGCCCATGGAGGTGGCCACCGTGGAGGGTGTCCAATCACCATGTCCCCTTCACTCTGCCCATGGAGGTGGCCACCAAGGAGGGTGTCCTGCTGCAACATCCCCTTCACTCTGCCCATGGAGGTGGCCACCAAGGAGGGTGTCCTGCTGCAATGTCCCCTTCGCTCTGCCCATGGAGGTGGCCACCATGGAGGGTGTCCTCTTGCAACATCCCCTTCGCTCTGCCCATGGAGGTGGCCACCGTGGAGGGTGTCCCATCACCACGTCCCTTTCACTCTGCCCATGGAGGTGGCCACCAAGGAGGGTGTCCCATCACCATGTCCCCTTCACTCTGCCCATGGAGGTGGCCACCAAGGAGGGTGTCCTCCTGCAACATCCCCTTCGCTCTGCCCATGGAGGTGGCCACCATGGAGGGTGTCCCATCACCACATCCCCTTCACTCTGCCCATGGAGGTGGCCACCATGGAGGGTGTCCTGCTGCAATGTCCCCTTCACTCTGCCCATGGAGGTGGCCACCATGGAGGGTGTCCCATCACCATGTCCCCTTCACTCTGCCCATGGAGGTGGCCACCAAGGAGGGTGTCCCATCACCACGTCCCCTTCACTCTGCCCATGGAGGTGGCCACCATGGAGGGTGTCCTGCTGCAACGTCCCCTTCACTCTGCCCGCAGTTGGGGATGTGGGGATGTGACACATGTGTGTCACGGCGTGGCTGCGTGTCCCTTTCCCACCTGCACCCACCTGGGCCGGAATGCCCCCCAGGCCAGTGTGGGGGTCACCCCCGTTGGAGATACCCGTGGTCCATTGGATGTCACCATAGTTGAGCATGATGAAGGCCATGACGTCATCGGTGGCCAGCACGGCCTGAAAGGTGTTCACCTACGGGGAGGTGGAGGGGGGGGAGAGGTTTTTCTCCGTGTCCCTCCATGTTCCACCACGTCCTCCATGTCCCACCACGTCCCCACAACCCTCCCCGTCCCCCTTCCTCCCCTCCCGCCGTGTCCCCACGTCCCACCTTCTTGCTGGCCGTGCCAAAGAAGGCCACGCGGTACCAGGTGGCCACGAAGGCCCAGGTGGGCTGGGGGACGGGGTCGCCGGGACCCACGGCGGGACGCAGGTCACGGGCCAGCTGGGCCAGCAGCTCGGGGTCCCGGCTCTCGCGGTAGAAGACGTCGCCACCCCAGCGCGTGTCCACGTCGGCCCAGTACGGGGCCACGAAGGGTCGGTGCCCGGGCAGTGGGAAGGGGTGGGGGGTGAACTCGGGCACCCCCACCCCGAACGACACCACGCCGTTGTTGTTCACCTGCCCCCCCCGCCCCGAGGTGGCACCCGTCAGCACGTGGCGGGGGCTGGTGGTGGGAGCACCCAGCTGTGAGGTCCCCAAGGCATGGTGTCGCCATGCCCTGGGGGGGGGGTCCCCAAGCTGTGGTGGTTCCACCTAGGGCACCCCAAGCCTCCCCGAGGCATGGTGGCCCCATGCGTCCCCAAGCTGTGGTGGCCCCAAGCCATGATGTTCCCACCTAGGGTACGCCAAGTGTCCCCAAGCCATGGTGGCCTCAAGCATCCCCAAGCCGTGGTGTCCCCAAGCGATGGTGTCCCCACCCAGGGCACCCCAATCACCCTGACCCATGGTGACCCCAAGTGTCCCCAAGCCATGGTGGCCCCACCCAGGGCAGCCCAAGTGTCCCCAAGCCATGGCGGCCTCAAGCATCCACAAGCCGTGGTGTCCCCAAGCCATGGTGTCCCCACTCAGGGCACCCCAAGCACCCTGACCCATGGTGGCCCCAAGCGTCCCCAAGCCGTGGTGGCCCCACCTAGGATACCCCAACACCCACAAGCTGTGGTGTCCCCAAACCATGGCGTCCCCACCCGGGGCAGCCCAAGCACCCCGACCTGTGATGACCCCAAGTGTCCCCAAGCCATGGTGGCCTCAAGCATTCCCAAGCTATGATGTCCCCAAGCTGTGGTGGCCCCATCCAGGGCAGCCCAAGCACCGCAACCCGTGGTGACCCCAAGCGTCCCCAAGCCATGGTGACCCCGATCCATGGTGTCCCCACGCTGTCCCCCCCCGACCTCTCGAGCCCCCCGCCCCCCCGAGCCCCACGCACGTAGAGGGAGTGGTGGGGGCGGCCGTAGAAGGTGAAGGGGTGGCTCAGGACCACGGGGGGGCTCATGCCGTCGTCCTCACGGGGGGTGCTGCTGTCCCCGACCCTTGGCCCAAAGGGGTAGAGTCGCCCCCCTGGGGGGGGGGCCCTCAGCACCCCCCCCACCGGCACCCAGGGGTGCTCGCCACCCCCAGGCACCCACCTGGGCTCCAATCCGCCCCCAGGATGGGTCTGGGACCACCACCCCGTATGGAACTGGGACCCCCGGTATGGGCCTAGGACCTCCTCCAGGATGGGTCTGGGACCACCACCCAGTATGGGACTGGGACCCCCGGTATGGGCCTGGGACCTCCTCCAGGATGGGTCTGGGACCACCACCCAGTAGGGGCCCAGGACCACCACCCGGTATGGGCCTGGGATCCCCCCAGTATGGGTGTGAGGCCCCCAGTATGGCCCTGGGACCTCCAGTATGGATATGGGACCTCCCCATAGGGGTGTGGGACCCTCCAGGATGGGTGCGGGACCCCCCAGTGTGGACCTGGACCTCCAGGATGGGTGTGGGACCCCCCCAGGATGGGTGTGGGACCTCCCAGTATAGGTCTGGGACCCCCCCAGTATGGATGTGGGACTCCCAGTATGGACCTGGACCTCCAATATGGGCCTGGGACCTCCCGGTATGGGTGTGGGACCCCCAGTATGGACCTGAACCTCTCAGTATGGTTTTGGGACCCTCCAGGATGGGTGTGGGACCCCCAGTATGGGCCTGGGACCTGCAGTATGGGTGTGGGACACCCCAGTACGGGTGTGGGACCCCCCCAGGATGGACCTGGACCTCCCAGTATGGGTGTGGGACCTCCCAGTATGGGTGTGGGACCTCCAGTATGGACCTGGACCTCCAGTATGGGTGTGGAGACCCCCCCCCCCAGTATGAGCCTAAGACCCCCCCAGGGTCACCCTAGGACCTCCCAGTATGGGCCCAGTACCCCCAAGTATAAAACTGGGACCCCCCCCTCCATGGGTCTGGGAGCCACCTCCTCATGGGTGCCCCCCACCCATGGGTGCCCCCCCATGGGTCCTCACCCGCCACCGCCACCGTCGTGGGCCAGGGGCTGCTGGACGCCAGCTCTAGGATTGGGGGGGGGAAGGGGGGTCACCCTACTGTGTCCCCCCCCCGATGTCACCCTCCGTGTCATCTCCGTCCCCACCCCTGCTGGCCCTGACATCACCCTCACCTCCCACCTGGTGTCACCACCCCCATGTCACCCTCCCTCCTCAAGTTGGTGCCACCTCCTGGTGCCACCACCCCGGTGGCACCTGTGTCACCTGCCTCCCGCCCCCCCCCCAGCGCATCCCCGACTCACCCAGCAGGAGGAGGAGGAGGAGGGGGATGGGGGCCTTCGTCTGCCTGGAGCTGGGGGATGCGGGGTGAGGGGGGGACACGTCCATCCCTCCTGTCCATCCCTCCATCCATCCCTCCTGTCATCCCTCCATCTCTCCATCCATCCCTCCTTCTGTCCATCCCCTCCATCTCTCCATCCATCCCTCCATCCCTCCATCCCTCCATCTCTCCATCCCTCCTGTCCATCCCTCCATCTCTCCATCTCCCCAACCATCCCTCCATCCATCCCTCCATCTCTCCATCCCTTCATCTCTCCATCCCTCCTGTCCATCCCTCCTGTCATCCCTCCATCTCTCCATCTCTCCAACCATCCCTCCATCCATCTCTCCAACCATCCCTCCATCCATCCCTCCATCTCTCCATCCCTCCATCTCTCCATCCATCCGTCCATCCCTCCTGTCATCCCTCCATCTCTCCATCCCTCCTGTCCATCCCTCCATCCATCCCTCCTGTCATCCCTCCATCTCTCCATCTCTCCAACCACCCCTCCATCCATCCCTCCTTCTGTCCCTCCTTCTGTCCATCCCCTCCATCTCTCCATCATCCCTCCATCTCTCCATCTCCCCAACCATCCCTCCATCCATCCCTCCATCTCTCCATCCCTTCATCTCTCCATCCCTCCTGTCCATCCCTCCTGTCATCCCTCCATCTCTCCATCTCTCCAACCATCCCTCCATCCATCTCTCCAACCATCCCTCCATCCATCCCTCCATCTCTCCATCCCTCCATCTCTCCATCCATCCGTCCATCCCTCCTGTCATCCCTCCATCTCTCCATCCCTCCTGTCCATCCCTCCATCCATCCCTCCTGTCATCCCTCCATCTCTCCATCCATCCCTCCTTCTGTCCATCCCCTCCATCTCTCCATCCATCCCTCCATCCCTCCATCCCTCCATCTCTCCATCCCTCCTGTCCATCCCTCCATCTCTCCATCTCCCCAACCATCCCTCCATCCATCCCTCCATCTCTCCATCCCTTCATCTCTCCATCCCTCCTGTCCATCCCTCCTGTCATCCCTCCATCTCTCCATCTCTCCAACCATCCCTCCATCTCTCCATCTCTCCAACCATCCCTCCATCCATCCCTCCATCTCTCCATCCCTCCATCTCTCCATCCATCCGTCCATCCCTCCTGTCATCCCTCCATCTCTCCATCCCTCCTGTCCATCCCTCCATCCATCCCTCCTGTCATCCCTCCATCTCTCCATCTCTCCAACCACCCCTCCATCCATCCCTCCTTCTGTCCCTCCTTCTGTCCATCCCCTCCATCTCTCCATCATCCCTCCATCTCTCCATCTCCCCAACCATCCCTCCATCCATCCCTCCATCTCTCCATCCCTTCATCTCTCCATCCCTCCTGTCCATCCCTCCTGTCATCCCTCCATCTCTCCATCTCTCCAACCATCCCTCCATCCATCTCTCCAACCATCCCTCCATCCATCCCTCCATCTCTCCATCCCTCCATCTCTCCATCCATCCGTCCATCCCTCCTGTCATCCCTCCATCTCTCCATCCCTCCTGTCCATCCCTCCATCCATCCCTCCTGTCATCCCTCCATCTCTCCATCTCTCCAACCACCCCTCCATCCATCCCTCCTTCTGTCCCTCCTTCTGTCCATCCCCTCCATCTCTCCATCATCCCTCCATCTCTCCATCTCTCCAACCATCCCTCCATCCATCCCTCCTGTCCATCCCTCCATCCATCCCTCCATCTCTCCATCCCTCCATCTCTCCATCCATCCCTCCATCCCTCCATCTCTCCATCCCTCCTGTCATCCCTGCATCCCTCCCTCCTGTCCATCCCTCCATCCATCCCTCCATCCCTCCATCCCTCCTGTCATCCCTCCTGTCCATCCCTCCATCCCTCCATCTCTCCAACCATCACCATCCCTCCATCCATCCCTCCTGTCCATCCCTCCACCCTTCCATCCATCCCTTCTTCTATCCATCCCTCCATCTCTCCATCCATCCCTCCTGCTCATCCCTCCATCCCTCCCGTCCATCCCTCCATCTCTCCATCTCTTCATCCATCCCTCCATCCCCCTTCCCTCCATCTCTCCTGTCCGTCCCTCCTTCTGTCCATCCATCCATCCATCTCTCCATCCCCCTTCTGTCCATCCCTCCATCCATCCCTCCATCCCTCCTTCTGTCCATCTCTCCATCCCTCCTTCTGTCCATCCCTCCATCTCTCCATGTCTTCATCCCTCCCTCCATCCTTCCCTCCATCCCTCCTTCTGTCCATCTCTCCATCCCTCCTTCTGTCCATCCCTCCATCTCTCCATCTGTCCCTCCATCCCTCCATCTCTCCTGTCCATCCCTCCATCCCTCCCTCCATCCCTCCTTCCTTCTCTCCATCCATCCATCTCTCCATCCCTTCCTCCATCTCCATCTCTTCACCCCTCCTCCACCTCTTCCTCCATCCATCCCTCCAGCTCTGCCTCCATCCTTCCTTCCCTCCATCTCCTTCGCCATCCCTCCATCTCTTCCTCCGTCCTTCCTCCCATTGCTTCCTCCCTCCCTCCATCTCTCCATCCCTTCTCGTCTCCTTCTCGATCTCCATCCGTCCCTCCATCTCATCCTCCATCCCTCCATCACTCCTTTGCCACTTCCATCCCTTCCTCCCTCCATCCCACCTTCTCTCCATCCAGCTCCTCCTCCATCCCTCCTACCTCTCCCTCCATCCCTCATCCCTCCATCTCTCCAGTCCTCCTCCCCCTCCACCTCCATCCCTTCCTCCCTCCATCCCACCACCCCTCCATCCATCTCCACCTTCATGCCTCCATCCCTTCCTCCATCTCTCCATCCCTTCCTCCCTCCATCTCTTCATCCATCCCTCATCCCTCCATCTCTCCATCCATCTCCACCTCCATCCCTCCCTCCCTCCATCCCACCACCCCTCCCTCCATCTCCATCCCTCATCCCTCCATCTCTCCATCCATCTCCACCTCCATCCCTTCCTCCCACCATTCCACCACCCCTCCATCCATCTCCATCCCTCATCCGTCCATCTTTTCCTCCATCCCTCATCCCTCCACCTCTCCATCCATCTCCATCTCCACCTCCCTCCCTCCATCCCTTCCTCCATCTCTCCCTCCCTTCCTCCCTCCCTCCATCTCTTCCTCCATCCCTCCATCCATCTCCACCTCCATCCCTCCATCCCGTCTCATCTCCTTCGCAGTCTCCATCTCCTCCTCCTTCCCTTCCTCCCTCCGTCCCTGTGCACGTGTGTCCCTCACTGGCAGGTTGTGGCGTGTTGTAGCATGTTGTGGTGTGTTATGGCAGGTTGTAGCATGTTATGGCATGTTGTGGGATGTTTTGACGTGTTGTAGCATGGTGTGGCGTGTTGTAGTGTGTTGTGACATGTCGTGGCATGTTGTAGCGTGTTGTGGCGTGTTGTGGCCCGCGCGGTCACACTCACCCCAGGGTCATGGTGGCAGCGGCTGCTCCGGCGCCTGCCCAGGGCCCCTTTATACCCGCCGGTACTGGGAGCACTGGGAGGGACTGGGAGGGATTTGGTGGACTGGGAGGGACTGGAGGCGACTGGGGGGACTGGGTCGTTCCTCCTCCCCCGGCCGCAGGGACCCAGGCGTCCGGTTACTGCCCCTCCCTCAACCCCCACCCCCAAAGGGGCCCAGGCGTCCGGGTTCCCCCCCCCCCCCACCTCCAGCCACCCCCGCTGCCAGGGGAACCAGGCGTCCGGGGATTCCCCTTCCCTCCCCTGCGTACGCAAGGGGCCCAGGCGTCCGGGTGCCCCCCCCCCCCGAGGACACTAAGCCATCTGGGTGCCCCCCTCCTGCCAAAGGGGCCCAGGCGTCCTGGTGCCCCCCCTCGAAGGGGCCCAGGTGTCCGGGTGCCCTCTCAAGGGGCCCACGTGTCTGGGTGTCCCCCCCCTTTCCAAGGGACCCAGGCGTCCGGGTGCCCCCTCCTGCCAAAGGGACCCAGGCGTCCAGGTGACCCACCTCGAAGGGACCCAGGCGTCCGGGTGCCCCCCCCCAGAAGGGACCCAGGCATCTGGGTGCCCCCCCGCCGAGAGGGGCCTAGGTGTCCGGGTGCCACCCTGAGGGCACTAAGGCATCTGGGTGCCCACTCCCCCCCGACAAGGGACCCAGGCGTCCGGGTGTCCCCCCCTGCAAAGGGACCCAGGCGTCCAGGTGCCCCTCCCTCGAAGGGACTCAGGTGTCCGGGTGCCCCCTCTTGCCATAGGGGCCCAGGCATCCGGGTGCCCCCCCCCCACTGAAGGGACCCAGGCGTCCGGCTGCCCCCCCCCCCCCCCCAGCCGAGGGCACTAAGCCATCCGGGTGCCCTCCTCCCGCCGAAGGGGCCCAGGTGTCCAGGTCCCCCCCCCACCTGAAGGGGCCCAGGTGTCCTGGTGCCCCCCCTCGAAGGGGCCCAGGTGTCCGGGTGCCCCCTCCTGCCAAAGGGACCCAGGCGTCTGGGTGCCCCTCCAAAGGGACCCAGGCGTCCGGGGGCCCCCCCCCGAGGGCACTAAGCCATCCAGCTGCCCCCCTCCTGCCAAAGGGACCCAGGCGTCCAGGTTCCCCCCTCTCGAAGGGGCCCAGGCGTCCGGGTGACCCCCCTCAAAGGGGCCCAGGCGTCCGGCTGCCCTCCAAAGGGGCTCAGGCATCCAGCTCCCCCCCCACACACCAAAGGGGCCCAGGCGTCCGGGTGCCCCGGCAGCCCCCGGGGCCACGAGCAGGGCCAGCGGCTCTCGGTGGCCGTGACGGCCAATATTGACTGAGCCGGGTCAAGGTTTTGGGGGGGGACGGGGGACGGGGAGGGGGGACAGGAGCTGCCTCGGGGCTGGGAAGGGACCCAGGCATCCGGGTACCGCCCCCACCCCGGGGGCATCGCTGCCCTTCCCCATCCGGATGGTTTTTCTGCCGCTTCGTTTTTCCTCCTTTGTTTTTTTGGTTGTTTTTTTTTTTAACCCTTTTCGGCCCTTTTCGCCCCCAAGACTCGGCGTAGAAAAAAAAAGGGGGGGGAGGCGATTTTTGGGGGGGGAGTCCCCAAGAAACGGGCGATGGGGGGGGTGAACGGCGGCTTTTTATTGGGTGGTGGCGGTAGCAAGCGGAGCTGGTCCGGCGTCGCGGGGATTTTCGGGGTGTCTCACTGGACGAGAAGGAAAGAAACGAGAGTGAAGGAGAGGAACCCAAAAACCGGGTGGAAAAAGGGGGATTTAGGGGTGACGGGGTGAAGGATGGGGGTTTTGGGTGCTCTCCTTGGTGTGGACCAGCAGCAGGAGGCAATGTTCCCCCATAGGAAGGAGCGGGTGGAAAACGGGAGGTGTGGGGAGGACGATGGGGTGAAGGATGGGGGTTTTGGGTGCTCTCCTGGCTGTGGACCAGCAGCAGGAGGCAATGTTCCCCCATAGGAAGGAACGGGTGGAAAAACGGGAGATGTGGGGAGGACGATGGGGTGAAGGATGGGGGTTTTGGGTGCTCTCCTGGCTGTGGACCAGCAGCAGGAGGCAATGTTCCCCCATAGGAAGGAACGGGTGGAAAACGGGAGATGTGGGGAGGACGATGGGGTGAAGGATGGGGGTTTTGGGTGCTCTCCTTGGTGTGGACCAGCAGCAGGAGGCAATGTTCCCCCATAGGAAGGAACGGGTGGAAAACGGGAGATGTGGGGAGGACGATGGGGTGAAGGATGGGGGTTTTGGGTGCTCTCCTTGGTGTGGACCAGCAGCAGGAGGCAATGTTCCCCCATAGGAAGGAACGGGTGGAAAACGGGAGATGTGGGGAGGACGATGGGGTGAAGGATGGGGGTTTTGGGTGCTCTCCTGGCTGTGGACCAGCAGCAGGAGGCAATGTTCCCCCATAGGAAGGAACGGGTGGAAAAACGGGAGATGTGGGGAGGACGATGGGGTGAAGGATGGGGGTTTTGGGTGCTCTCCTGGCTGTGGACCAGCAGCAGGAGGCAATGTTCCCCCATAGGAAGGAGCGGGTGGAAAACGGGAGATGTGGGGAGGACGATGGGGTGAAGGATGGGGGTTTTGGGTGCTCTCCTTGGTGTGGACCAGCAGCAGAAGGCAATGTTCCCCCATAGGAAGGAACGGGTGGAAAACGGGAGATGTGGGGAGGACGATGGGGTGAAGGATGGGGGTTTTGGGTGCTCTCCTTGGTGTGGACCAGCAGCAGGAGGCAATGTTCCCCCATAGGAAGGAGCGGGTGGAAAACGGGAGATGTGGGGAGGACGATGGGGTGAAGGATGGGGGTTTTGGGTGCTCTCCTTGGTGTGGACCAGCAGCAGGAGGCAATGTTCCCCAATGAGAAGGGAGAGACAGGTAATTGGGGATTTACCGTTGACGGTGAGACGAACAAGCTGAGACTCACCAGCAAGAAGTCGGGCGCTTCCCAGGCCTTGAGGAGCTCCGCAACACCTTCCACCCAGCGCCCGCCGGGCAACTGGAGGTCGTCGCCGCGCTCGCCGTTGTAGTTGCCGCAGGCGGCGCACAAGCGGCCGCCCAGCTCCTTGGGGACCGACACCGTCATCTCGCCGTGGGGGCTGAGGCGGATGACGAAGTCGGGGGCTTTCTCGATGACGATGTCACCAGTCTGGGATTCGGTGATGGTCAGGTCTTCGGACACCTTGGTGGGGACCTTCGTGGGGATCCCGTTGACCTGGTTGGGGAGACATGGTGGGGGGGGGGGATGTGGAGGGAGGGCGGGAGGTGGACGTGGTGCCCATCAATGCCCAACGGAGTGGAGGTGACTGGTGGCTAGGCCTCAAGGTTGGGCGACGATGAGGTTGAGAAGACCTTCATCCATCAGGCATCACCCACCACCCGAAATGGAGCCGGAAGGACACGTCCCCAGGTTGGGCAAAGATGGGGGTTGAGAAGACCTTCATCCATTGGGCATCATCCTCCCCACAATGGAGCTGGAGGGCGGACACATGCCCAAGGTTGGGTGAAGACGGGGTTGAGAAGACCTTCATCCATTGGGCATCCACCCACAATGGAGCTGGAGGGCGGACACATGCCCAAGGTTGGGTGAAGACGGGGTTGAGAAGACCTCCATCCATTGGGCATCACCCACAACCCTCCTCCTTCGCTCCCATCAGAGCCCAAGACGGGGCAAAACCCCTCCATTTTAGGTCCGGATGGCAGCTAGGGAGACCCAGACGGTTGACGCTGTTGACCGAGGTCTTGGAGGCATCAAGCTGGGTCAGAGCAGGAGGAGCCGGTCCCCACCCGGACGCCTGGGCTCCCCCCATCTGTTCTCTGTGGACATCCCCATTTCTTCCCAAGGGGCGAGGAGATCTGGCTGGTGTTTTGGGTGGGCTTTTAATATTTTCGGCAGGGCAGAAGCGGGATGGGATGGGTCGGGAGGACCTACCCAGACCTTCTTGTTCTTCTTGATGGTGACGAAGGGCTCGCCGGTGAAGAGGTGCACTGCCAGCACGGCCGGCAGGTCCCGCTCGGCGTCCTCGCCCACCACCACCACCACCCGAAACCAAGCCGGGTGGCCGTGGTCGCAGAGGGCCGCCACCTCGTAGACGCCGAACGGGACGCTGGGGCCGGTGGCGGCGTCGAAGGAGGCGAAGCGGCTGGCCGGCGCCAGGGTGCAACGGCCCGGCTGCTCGACGCAGCCCCGCACGCCGTCCCGCAGGGCGCAGGTCTGGCCGAAGGGGCAGCTCGTCCGCTTGCAGGTCACGGCGCCCGCCGCCCGGCACGTGCAGGTCTCCGTGCAGTCCTCGGAAAGCACCGTCTCGGCGATCTGCGGAAATCGGGGTGGGGGGGAGGTGGATGCACCCGCGCACCCCGTGCAAAGCGGCCGCCGTTGCCCCAAAATGCATCGCGCCGGGGGGACAGATGCACCCGTGCGAAGTGGCCGCCGTTGCACCAAAAAGCATCGTGCCAGGAGGACGGATGCACCCGAGCACCCATGCAAAGTGGCCACCATTGCCCCAAAATGCATCCTGCCAGGGAGACGGATGCACCCGAGCACCCATGCAAAGTGGCCGCCGTTGCCCCAAAATGCATCGCGCCAGGAGGACGGATGCACCTGAGCACCCATGCAAAGTGGCCACCATTGCACCAAAATGCACTGTGCCGGGAGGACGGATGCACCCATGCAAAGCAGCCGCCATTGCCCCAAAATGCATCGCACCAGGATGGATGCACCTGTGCATCTGTGCAAAGCGGCCACTGTTGCCCCAAAATGCATTGCACCAGGATGGATGCACCCGAGCACCCGTGCAAAGCGGCCGCTGTTGCACCAAAATTCATCACGCCGGGAGGATGGATGCACCCATGCACCCCGTGCAAAGCAGCTATGGTTGCACCAAAATGCATCACAACAGGAGGACAGATGCACCCGTGCGAAGGTGCAGCCGTTGCCCCAAAATGCATTGCACCAGGACGGATGCACCCATGCAAAGCGGCCGCGGTTGCACTAAAATGCATTGCACCAGGATGGATGCACCCGTGCACCCGTGCAAAGCGGCTGCCGTTGCCCCAAAATGCACTGTGCCGGGAGGACAGATGCGCCCGTGCACCCGTGCAAAGTGGCCACTGTTGCACCAAAATGCATCGTGCCAGGAGGACGGATGCACCCGAGCACCCGTGCAAAGCAGCCGCCGTTGCCCCAAAATGCATCGTGCCAGGAGGACGGATGCACCCGAGCACCCGTGCAAAGTGGCCACTGTTGCCCCAAAATGCATCGTGCCAGGAGGACGGATGCACCCGAGCACCCGTGCAAAGTGGCCACTGTTGCCCCAAAATGCATCGTGCCAGGAGGACGGATGCACCCGAGCACCCGTGCAAAGCGGCCGCCGTTGCCCCAAAATGCATCACGCCAGGAGGACGGATGCACCCATGCACCCCGTGCAAAGCAGCCGCCGTTGCCCCAAAATGCATTGCACCAGGATGGATGCACCCGTGCACCCGTGCAAAGCGGCCGCCGTTGCCCCAAAACGCATCGCGCCGGGAGGCCGGCTGCACCCGTGCGAAGCGGCGGCACCCACCTCGAAGTAGCGCCCGCGGTGCAGGCACCCGCAGCTGTCCACGGAGACGCACTCCTCCCCGTTGAACATGGTGCCGGCGTCGCACTCGCAGCCCTCGAAGCATTTGCCGGTGCAGCGCGGGGCGGCCGAGAGGCTGGCGCAGGCGAAGTCGCACGAGCGGGTGCACAGCGCGTAGTGGCTGTTGGCGGGACACTCCATGGCTGCAGCGGGGCAAAAAGCGCCAGACGGGCGGCCCTGCACCACTGTCGCCACGTTTCCCCCCTCCCCGCTCCTGTCTTTATTTATTTAATTAATTATTTTTTTGTTATTTTGGCTTTCCACCCCAATTTTCCAGCCCGATTTCATCGGGGCGTTTGGCTCGTGGCGTTTTCGTGCAAGGCGCGCCGAGGGAACGAAGGCACCGCGACGGTTCCCCCGCGGTTTGGGAGGTGAAGGCTTTGCTGTGCGTCCCGCTTTCCTTTGCATCCTCTTTCCCTTGCAGCCCTCTTTCTTTTGCAACCCACCTTGCTTTCCATCCCCCTTCCCTTTGCATCCTCTTCCCTTTGCATCCTTCTCCCCTTTGCATCCTGCTTCCTTTGCATCCCACTTTCTTTTGCATCCCCTTTCCTTTGCATCCGCTTTGCTGTGCATCCCACTCTCCTGTGCATCCCATTCGCTTTGCATCCCCCTTCCCTTTCTATCCCTCTTCCCTTTGCATCCCCCTTCCCTTTGCATCCTCTTCCCTTTGCATCCCTCTTCCCTTTGCATCCCTCTTCCCTTTGCATCCTCTTCCCTTTGCATCCCTCTTTCTCCTGCATCCTCTTCCCTTTGCATCCTGCTTGGCTTTCCGTTTCACTTTCCATTGCATCCCGCTGTCCTTTGCATCCCCTTTCCTTCGCATCCATTTTCCTTTGCATCCACTTTCCCTTGCATCCTCTTTCCTTTGCATCCTGCTCACTTTGCATCCTCTTTCCCTTTGCATCTGCTTTCCTGTGCATCCCTCTTTTCTTTGCACCCCACTTCCTTTGCATCCTCTTCCCTTTGCATCTTCTTCCCTTTGCATCCTGCTTCCTTTGCATCCCACTTTCCTTTGCACCCACTTTCTTTTGCATCCCTCTTTTCTTTGCATCCTCTTTCATTTGCATCCTCTTCCCTTTGCACCTGCTTTCTTTTGCATCCCCCTTTCCTTCACATCCACTTTCCTTTGCATCCCACTTTCCTGTGCACCCTCTTCCCTTTGCATCCTCTTTTCTTTGCATCCCACTTTCCTGTGCACCCACTTTCCTGTGCACCCCACTCACTTTGCATCCCCCTTCCCTTTGCCTCCTCTTTCCCTTGCATCCCTCTTTCCTTTGCATCCTCTTCCCTTTGCATCCTGCTTTCCTTCATGTCCATTTTCCTTTGCATCCCACTTTCCTTTGCATCCCACTTTCCTTTGCATCCCACTTCCTTTGCATCCTCTTCCCTTTGCATCCTACTTCCCTTTGCATCCTCCTCTCCTTTGCATCCTCTTTCCTTTGCATGCGCTTCCCTGTGCATCCCACTTTCCTGTGCATCCTCTTTCCTTTGCCTCCCCTTTCCTTTGCATCCACCTTTCCTGTGCATCCACTTTCCTGTGCATCCCACTTCCTGTGCATCCCACTTTCTTTTGCATCCCACTTCCTTTGCATCCACTTTCCCTTGCATCCCTCTTTCCTTTGCATCCCCTTTCCTTTGCATCCTGCTTTCCCGTGCATCCCACTCACTTTGCATCCCCTTTGCATCCCCCTCCTCCGGCCACGTGCGCCGCCGCCGAAACACCCCAACCCCCCCCAACCCCCCACCCCAAAACCACGAACCTCCCCCCCCCTCCCCGCCCCCCGCAAACCGGCGGCAGCTTACGGCAGCCGGCCGCCGTCCTCCAGTCGCCGAGCTCGGCGCCGGCCGCCTGGCAGGCGGCGGCGTAGGCCTGCAAGCCGCGGCAGCGGGCCGCCTCGGCGCCGGGGCCGCCGGCGCACGCCTCCCGCGCGCACGCCTCCACGTAGGCGGCCGGGCTGACGGCGCCGTGGCAGCCGCCGAAGGGTCCCGCCGCTTCGGCCGCCGCGCCGCACCGGTCCGGCGCCCGCCACGGCGCCAGGGCGCCTTCGGAGCAGCGCGGGCACTCGGCGCCGCAGTCGTCGGCGCAGTCGGCGCCAGCGGAGGCCTCCGTTTTCCAGGCGGCGGGGTCGGCGGCGTCGGCGCAGAGGCCGCGGACGTGGTCCAGGTAGGCGTCGGGCAGCGAGACGACGGCGTAGGAGGTGGCGTCGTAGAGCACCTTGAGGCCATCCGGGCTTTGCAGCACGAGGTTGGCGCCTTCTTGGTTGACCCAGACGGCGCCGTTGGCCAGCGAGAGGGGCAGGAGGTGGCGCTCGCCATTCACCTGGGGCAGGGGGGAGGCAGTGGGTTGGGGGCAGGGGGAGGAAACAAAAAGAGGGGGTATGTTTTTGGGGGGAGGGGGGAAATATTGCGCCGGTGCAGAAAAAAATGCGCCGGGCGAAGCAAATGCAACATGCAAAGCAAATGCACCATGCAAGGAAAATGCACCATGCAAGGAAAATGCACCGGGCAGAATGCATGCACCATGCAAAGACAGTGCACCATGCGAAACGAATGCCCCGGGCAAAGACAATGCACCGGGCAAAACACATGCAGCATGCAAGGCAAATGCAGCATGCAAAACAAATGCACAGTGCAAAGACGATGCACCATGCAAAACACATGCACCATGCAAAACACATGCACCATGCAAAACGAATGCATAGTGCAAAGACAATGCACCGGGCAAAATAAATGCACCATGCAAAGACAATGCAGCATGCAAAACGAATGCATAGTGCAAAGAAAATGCACTGGGCAAAACACATGCACCGTGCAAAGACAATGCAGCATGCAAAAGGAATGCATAGTGCAAAGATGATGCACCATGCAAAGAAAATGCACCATGCAAAGAAAATGCACCGGGCAAAACAAATGCTACATGCAAAGAAAATGCGTTTGGCAAAACACATGCACCATGTACAGACAATGCACGGGGCAAAACGAATGCATAGCGCAAAGACAATGCACCGGGTGAAGCAAATGCACCATGCAAAGCAAATGCACCATGCAAAACACATGCACCATGCAAAGACAATGCAGCATGCAAGACAAAAGCATAGGGCAAAGAAAATGCACGGGGCAAAACACATGCACCGTGCAAAGACAATGCAGCATGCAAAAGGAATGCATAGTGCAAAGACGATGCACCATGCAAAGAAAATGCACTGGGTAAAACACATGCACCATGTACAGACAATGCACGGGGCAAAACACATGCACCGTGCAAGGAAAATGTACCGGGCAAAACAAACAAATGCACTGGACAAAACAAATGCACCATGCAAAGACAATGCAGCATGCAAAACAAATGCATAGTGCAAAGAAAATGCACCATGCAAAGCAAATGCACCGTGCGAGGGAAATGCACCAGGCAAAACAAATGCTACATGCAAAGAAAATGCACCGGGCAAAGAAAATGCGTTGGGCAAAACCAATGCACCATGCAAAGACAATGCACCGGGTGAAGCAAATGCACCATGCAAAACACATGCACAATGCAAAACACATGCACCATGCAAAACAAATGCATAGTGCAAAGACAATGCACCGGGCAAAATAAATGCACCATGCAAAGACAATGCAGCATGCAAAACGAATGCATAGTGCAAAGACAATGCACCGGGCAAAATAAATGCACCATGCAAAGACAATGCAGCATGCAAAACAAATGCATAGTGCAAAGACAATGCACCGGGCAAAACAAATGCACCATGCAAAGCAAATGCACCGTGCAAAACACATGCACCATGCAAAGAAAATGCACCGGGCAAAGCAAACGCACCACGCAAAGAAAATGCACCGAGCAAAACACATGCATGCAAAGGCAATGCACTATGCAAAACGAACGCATAGTGCAAAGAGAATGCACCGGGCAAAACACATGCACCATGCAAAACAAATGCGCCAGCGCGGAAATATTGCGCTGTGCAAAGGAAATGCAGTGGTCCGAGGAAAAGGCAGCATCTGGAGGGGGGAGGAAGACACCGGTGCAAAAAAGGGGCCCCGTCCGAAAAAATGTACACGTGCCCCCCCCAATGTTGGGATGCAAAGCAAAGAGGGATGCAGAGTAAAGGGGGAGGCAAAGGAAAGAGGATGCAAAGGGAAGAGGGATGCAAAGGGAAGAGGGATGCAAAGGAAAGAGGGATGCAAAGGAAAGGGGGAGGCAAAGGAAAGAGGGGTGCAAAAGAGCGGGATGCAAAGAAAAGAGGATGCAAAGGGAAGAGGATGTAAAGCAAAGCAGGATGCAAAGGAAAGAGGATGCAAAGGGAAGCAGGATGCAAAGGGAAGCGGGATGCAAAGGACAGTGGGATGCAAAGGGAAGAGGATGCAAAGGGAAGAGGATACAAAGGGAAGAGGATGCAAAGGAGAGGAGGATGCAAGAGAAAGAGGGATGCAAAAGAGTGGGATGCAAAGGAAAGAGGGATGCAAGGGAAAGGGGGATGCAAAGCAAAGCAGGATGCAAGGGGAAGAGGATGCAAAGGAAAGCAGGATGCAAAGGGAAGCAGGATGCAAAGGAAAGAGGATGCAAAGGGAAGAGGGATGCAAGGGAAAGGGGGATGCAAAGGAAAGAAGATGCAAAGCAAAGCCGGCTGCAAAGCCAAACGGGAGGCCAAGCCCGGCGGGCTGCAGGGGCAGGCAGGGGGCAAAGGCAAGCGGGAGGCAAGCGGGCGCCCGAGCCGGCTCACCGTCACTTCCCAGCGCTTCCCTTTGCTCATGGCGATGGTGTAGCCCCGGACGGAGACCAGCACGGCGCTCAGCAGCCCGTCGGGCGCCTTCTGCGCCTGCACCTCGAAGGGCGCCAGGCCGCCTTCGCCTTCCTCCGCCTTGGCCAGCGTGTAGGCGCAGGTGCCGAAGAAGTGGAAGGGGCGCCCGTCGAAGGCCTTGTAGTAGGAGGGGCCGGCCAGCTCGCAGCGGGCGCAGGCGCTGGCGTAGCAGCCCCGGGCGCCGTCCCGCACGGCGCACTCCTCGCCCCGGCGGCAGCGCTGGGGCCGGCAGGTGACGGCGCCGCCGGCGCCGCACGTGCACCGCTCCGTGCACTCCGGGCAAGGCACGAACGTGTCGCCCTTCCGGTAGTAGCGGCCGCCGTGCTCGCAGCCGCACTGGCCCGGCGGCACGCACCGGCCGCCGCTGCGCACCAAGCCCTCGTCGCAGACGCAGCCCTCGGCGCACGGCGCCTCGCAGCTCGCCGGGGAGCTCAGGTCCACGCAGGTGGCCGGGCAGCCCGGGCCGCACAGCTCGTAGTGTTCGTTCGGCGGGCAGACGGGACCTGCGGGAGGAGGCGGGAAGGGTGAGGCGAGGCGGGCGGCAGAGCAGCGAGGGAAAAGTAATGCGAAGGGAGCGGGATGCAAAGGGAAGGGGGATGCAAAGGGAAGGGGGATGCAAAGGGAGCGGGATGCACAGGGAAGCAGGATGCAAGAGAAAGAGGGATGCAAAGTGAGCAGGATGCAAAAGAAAGCGGGATGCAAAGGGAAGGGGGATGCAAAGGGAGCGGGATGCAAAGGAAAGTGGGATGCAAAGGGAGCGGGATGCAAAGGAAAGTGGGATGCAAGAGAAAGAGGGATGCAAAGTGAGCAGGATGCAAAAGAAAGTGGGATGCAAAGGGAAGGGGGATACAAAGGGAGCAGGATGCAAAGGGAAGGGAGATGCAAAGGGAGTGGGATGCAAGAGAAAGAGGGATGTAAAGTGAGTGGGATGCAAAGGAAAGCAGGATGCAAAGAAAAGCAGAATGCAAAGCAAAGCGGGATGGAAAGGAAAGAAGGATGCAAAGGAAGTGGGATGCAAAGCAAAGCGGGATGCAAGGGAGAGGTACGCAAAGTAAGCGAGATGCAAAGGAAATGGGAAGTAAAGACAAGAGGGATGCAAAGGCAAGAGGGATGCAAAGTCAAGAGGGATGCAAAGGCAAGAAGGATGCAAAGGAGGTGGGATGCAAAGGAAGCAGAATGCAAAGGAAAGCAGAATGCAAAGCAAAGTGGGATGGAAAGGCAAGAGGGATGCAAAAGAAGTGGGATGCAAAGGAAATGGGATGCAAAGGCAAGAGGGATGCAAAGGAGGTGGGATGCAAAGGAAGCGGGATGCAAAGGAAAGCAGGATGCAAAGGAAAGCGGGCTGCAAAGGAAGTGGGATGCAAAGGAAAGCGGGCTGCAAAGGAAGCGGGATGCAAAGGAAAGCGGGACGCAGAGGGAAGCGGGACGCAGAGCAAAGCGGGACGCAGAGCCCGGCGGGCCGCAAAGCCACGTGGCTCGCGAGCGGCTTGGCCCAGCTCGGCCGCCGGCGACTCACTGCAGAAGGCGGCGGTGCGCCAGGGCTTGACGGCCACGCCGCGTCGCTGGCACTCGGCCACGTAGGCGGCCACGGCGCGGCACGCCGTCTCCTGGTGGCCCTCGTACTGGCAGGTGTCGAAGAGGCAGTCGTCGAAGTAGGGCGCCGGGTCGAGGGCGGCGTGGCAGGGCGCCAGCGGCCCGCCGCGCCGCACGAGGATGCCGCAGTGCTTGTCGCCCCGGTAGACGCGCTTCTCCGCCTCGGAGCAGAGCCGGCAGCCGGCCGTGCAACCGGCCGAGCAACCGGGCACGTCGGCCACCTTCCAGCTGTCGCCGAAGGCCGTGGCGTCGGCCGCCGGCGGGCCGCCCTCGCGGGCCACCAGGTCGTTGGCGGCGTCGCCGTCGCCGTCGCCGCACAGGCCGCACACGGCGCCGGCGTAGCTGCCCGGCAGGATGACGCGGGCGTAGCTGTGCCAGTCGAAGGTGACGGTCAGCTCGAAGTCCGTCTGGAGGAAGCCGTGCACGCCGCTGGCGAAGGCCGTCACCTGCTCGCCGTGGCTGAAGGGCAGCTCCACGAGGATGCCGTCGACCTGCCGCGGCACAGGAGGGGGGCGTTGCGGCGGCCTCGCGTTGCATCTCTTTGCGTCCTGCATCACATCTCTTTGCACCCGGCATCGCATCTCTTTGCGCCCTGCATCGCATCTCTTTGCACCCTGCATCGCATCTCTTTGCGCCCGGCATCGCATCTCTTTGCGCCCGGCATCGCATCTCTTTGCACCCGGCATCGCATCTCTTTGCACCCGGCATCGCATCTCTTTGCGCCCTGCATCGCATCTCTTTGCACCCGGCATCGCATCTCTTTGCACCCTGCATCGCATCTCTTTGCACCCGGCATCGCATCTCTTTGCACCCTGCATCGCATCTCTTTGCGTCCTGCATCACATCTCTTTGCGCCCGGCATCGCATCTCTTTGCACCCGGCATCGCATCTCTTTGCACCCTGCATCGCATCTCTTTGCGCCCGGCATCGCATCTCTTTGCGCCCGGCATCGCATCTCTTTGCGTCCTGCATCGCATCTCTTTGCGCCCTGCATCGCATCTCTTTGCACCCTCCATCGCATCTCTTTGTGCCCTGCATCGCATCTCTTTGCGTCCTGCATCGCATCTCTTTGCACCCTGCATCGCATCTCTTTGCACCCTGCATCGCATCTCTTTGCACCCGGCATCGCATCTCTTTGCGTCCTGCATCGCATCTCTTTGCGTCCTGCATCGCATCTCTTTGCGCCCTGCATCGCATCTCTTTGCACCCGGCATCGCATCTCTTTGCACCCGGCATCGCATCTCTTTGCACCCGGCATCGCATCTCTTTGCACCCTGCATCGCATCTCTTTGCGTCCGGCATCGCATCTCTTTGCGTCCTGCATTGCATCTCTTTGCGTCCGGCATCGCATCTCTTTGCACCCTGCATCGCATCTCTTTGCACCCGGCATCGCATCTCTTTGCACCCGGCATCGCATCTCTTTGCACCCGGCATCGCATCTCTTTGCGTCCGGCATCGCATCTCTTTGCACCCGGCATCGCATCTCTTTGCACCCGGCATCGCATCTCTTTGCGTCCGGCATCGCATCTCTTTGCACCCTGCATCGCATCTCTTTGCACCCGGCATCGCATCTCTTTGCGTCCTGCATCGCATCTCTTTGCACCCTGCATCGCATCTCTTTGCACCCTGCATCGCATCTCTTTGCGCCCGGCATCGCATCTCTTTGCGCCCTGCATCGCATCTCTTTGCACCCTGCATCGCATCTCTTTGCACCCGGCATCGCATCTCTTTGTGCCCTGCACCGCATCTCTTTGCATCCTGCATCGCATCTCTTTGCACCCGGCATCGCATCTCTTTGCACCCGGCATCGCATCTCTTTGTGCCCTGCATTGCATCTCTTTGCGTCCGGCATCGCATCTCTTTGCACCCGGCATCGCATCTCTTTGTGCCCGGCATCGCATCTCTTTGCGCCCTGCATCGCATCTCTTTGCGCCCTGCATCGCATCTCTTTGCGTCCTGCATCGCATCTCTTTGTGCCCGGCATCGCATCTCTTTGCGTCCTGCATCGCATCTCTTTGCGCCCGGCATCGCATCTCTTTGCGCCCTGCATCGCATCTCTTTGCGCCCTGCATCGCATCTCTTTGCACCCGGCATCGCATCTCTTTGTGCCCTGCATTGCATCTCTTTGCACCCGGCATCGCATCTCTTTGCGTCCTGCATCGCATCTCTTTGCGCCCTGCATCGCATCTCTTTGCACCCTCCATCGCATCTCTTTGCACCCGGCATCGCATCTCTTTGCGTCCGGCATCGCATCTCTTTGCACCCGGCATCGCATCTCTTTGCACCCGGCATCGCATCTCTTTGCGTCCGGCATCGCATCTCTTTGCACCCTGCATCGCATCTCTTTGCACCCGGCATCGCATCTCTTTGCGTCCTGCATCGCATCTCTTTGCACCCGGCATCGCATCTCTTTGCGCCCTGCATCGCATCTCTTTGCACCCTGCATCGCATCTCTTTGCACCCTGCATCGCATCTCTTTGCGCCCGGCATCGCATCTCTTTGCGCCCGGCATCGCATCTCTTTGCACCCTGCATCGCATCTCTTTGCATCCTGCATCGCATCTCTTTGCACCCGGCATCGCATCTCTTTGTGCCCTGCACCGCATCTCTTTGCATCCTGCATCGCATCTCTTTGCACCCGGCATCGCATCTCTTTGCACCCGGCATCGCATCTCTTTGTGCCCTGCATTGCATCTCTTTGCGTCCGGCATCGCATCTCTTTGCACCCGGCATCGCATCTCTTTGTGCCCGGCATCGCATCTCTTTGCGCCCTGCATCGCATCTCTTTGCGCCCTGCATCGCATCTCTTTGTGCCCGGCATCGCATCTCTTTGCGTCCTGCATCGCATCTCTTTGCGTCCGGCATCGCATCTCTTTGCACCCGGCATCGCATCTCTTTGTGCCCGGCATCGCATCTCTTTGCGCCCTGCATCGCATCTCTTTGCGTCCTGCATCGCATCTCTTTGTGCCCGGCATCGCATCTCTTTGCGTCCTGCATCGCATCTCTTTGCGCCCTGCATCGCATCTCTTTGCGCCCTGCATCGCATCTCTTTGCACCCGGCATCGCATCTCTTTGCGCCCGGCATCGCATCTCTTTGCGCCCTGCATCGCATCTCTTTGCACCCGGCATCGCATCTCTTTGTGCCCTGCATTGCATCTCTTTGCACCCGGCATCGCATCTCTTTGCACCCTGCATCGCATCTCTTTGCGTCCTGCATCGCATCTCTTTGCGCCCTGCATCGCATCTCTTTGCGTCCTGCATCGCATCTCTTTGTGCCCGGCATCGCATCTCTTTGCGTCCTGCATCGCATCTCTTTGCGCCCTGCATCGCATCTCTTTGCGCCCTGCATCGCATCTCTTTGCGCCCGGCATCGCATCTCTTTGCGCCCTGCATCGCATCTCTTTGCACCCGGCATCGCATCTCTTTGTGCCCTGCATTGCATCTCTTTGCACCCGGCATCGCATCTCTTTGCACCCTGCATCGCATCTCTTTGCGTCCTGCATCGCATCTCTTTGCGCCCTGCATCGCATCTCTTTGCACCCTCCATCGCATCTCTTTGCACCCTGCATCGCATCTCTTTGCGCCCTGCATCGCATCTCTTTGCACCCGGCATCGCATCTCTTTGCACCCGGCATCGCATCTCTTTGCACCCTGCATCGCATCTCTTTGCACCCTCCATCGCATCTCTTTGTGCCCTGCATCGCATCTCTTTGCACCCTGCATCGCATCTCTTTGCGCCCTGCATCGCATCTCTTTGCGTCCTGCATCGCATCTCTTTGCGCCCTGCATCGCATCTCTTTGCACCCTGCATCGCATCTCTTTGCACCCGGCATCGCATCTCTTTGCACCCTGCATCGCATCTCTTTGCGCCCGGCATCGCATCTCTTTGCGTCCTGCATCGCATCTCTTTGCGCCCGGCATCGCATCTCTTTGTGCCCTGCATCGCATCTCTTTGCGTCCTGCATCGCATCTCTTTGCGCCCGGCATCGCATCTCTTTGCACCCGGCATCGCATCTCTTTGCACCCGGCATCGCATCTCTTTGCACCCTGCATCGCATCTCTTTGCGCCCTGCATCGCATCTCTTTGCACCCGGCATCGCATCTCTTTGCGCCCTGCATCGCATCTCTTTGCACCCTGCATCGCATCTCTTTGCGCCCTGCATCGCATCTCTTTGCACCCTGCATCGCATCTCTTTGCGCCCGGCATCGCATCTCTTTGCGCCCGGCATCGCATCTCTTTGCACCCTGCATCGCATCTCTTTGCGCCCGGCATCGCATCTCTTTGCGTCCTGCATCGCATCTCTTTGCGCCCGGCATCGCATCTCTTTGCACCCTGCATCGCATCTCTTTGCACCCGGCATCGCATCTCTTTGCACCCTGCATCGCATCTCTTTGCGCCCTGCATCGCATCTCTTTGCACCCGGCATCGCATCTCTTTGCGCCCTGCATCGCATCTCTTTGCACCCTGCATCGCATCTCTTTGCGCCCTGCATCGCATCTCTTTGCACCCTGCATCGCATCTCTTTGCGCCCGGCATCGCATCTCTTTGCACCCGGCATCGCATCTCTTTGCACCCTGCATCGCATCTCTTTGCGCCCGGCATCGCATCTCTTTGCGTCCTGCATCGCATCTCTTTGCGCCCGGCATCGCATCTCTTTGCACCCTGCATCGCATCTCTTTGCGCCCTGCATCGCATCTCTTTGCACCCGGCATCGCATCTCTTTGCGCCCGGCATCGCATCTCTTTGCGTCCTGCATCGCATCTCTTTGCACCCTGCATCGCATCTCTTTGCGCCCTGCATCGCATCTCTTTGCGCCCGGCATCGCATCTCTTTGCGCCCTGCATCGCATCTCTTTGCACCCGGCATCGCATCTCTTTGCTCCCTGCATCGCATCTCTTTGCATCCTGCAATGCCTTTCCTTCCACCCTGCATTGCAGTTATTTGCATCCTCCATTGCATCTCTTGGCCCCACGCCTTCCATTTCTTTCCACCCTGCCTTGCACGTCTCTCCGTCCTGCATTGCCTTTCTTTTTCACTCTCTGTTGCGTTTCTTTGTGCCCTGCGTTGCCTTTCTCTGCACTCTCCATTACATTTGTTTGCATCATGCACTGCATCTCTTTGCACCATGCCAGGCCTTTCTTTCCACCCTGCATTGCATTTCCTCACCCCCTGCATTGCATTTCCTCGCCCCCGCATTGCATTTCTTTCCACCCTCCATTGCATTTCCTCACCCCCTGCATTGTATTTATTTCCACCCTGCATTGCATTTCCTTGCACCCTGCATTGCATTTCCTCACCCCCTGCATTGCATTTCCTTGCCCCCTGCATTGCATTTCCTCACCCCCTGCATTGCATTTCCTCACCCCCTGCATTGCATTTCTTTCCACCCTGCATTGCATTTCTTTCTGCCCTGCGTTGCGTTTCTTTGCACCTCGCCCTGCGTCTCTTCCCACCCTCCGTTGCATGGACTTGCAAGCCGCCCCGGCCCGCTCCTCGCCGCCACCCGCGCTAACCTTGAGCTTCTGCGGGTGCTGCTGGCTGAGGCTGAACGTCATGTTGTAGACGTGCAAGGTGACCTCCTTGGTGTAGGAGACGGCCTTGTTGCCCCGGTTGTTGTTCTCCACCGTGACGGCGAAGGGGGTGAGCGTGGCGTCGGCGGCGCAGAGGGCGGCGAACTGGTAGACGCAGGTGCCCATGAAGTCGTACTTGAGCCCGTCGAAGGTGGTGTAGTGCGGGTCACCGGCGGCCACGCAGACGGCGTGCTGCTGGGCCACGCAGCGCCGCACACCCTGCACCGTGCCGCACCGCTCGCCCGCCTTGCAGCCGCCCGGCTCGCACACCACCATGCCCAGCGACGCCTCGCAGCGGCACCGCGTCCGGCAGCCTTCGTCGGCCCAAAACTCCTCGGCCGGCCGGTAGTAGCGGCCCTCGTGGCTGCAGCCGCAGCTCGCCAGGGCCACGCACTGCCCCGCGCTCAGCACGTAGCCCCTGTTGCACTCGCAGGTCTCCACGCACGGCTCCTTGCAAGAGGCCGGCGCCGCCGGGTCGGTGCACGTGGCCGGGCAGGCGCTGCCGCACGACTCGTAGTGGCTGTTCTCAGGGCAGGGCAAAGCTAAGTGGCGAGAGGAGCGGTTAGCCGGCGCGGAGATCAAACCTTTGCAAGCCGGTCCCTGTTGCCGAGAGCCCTTTGCAACCCTTTCCCCTTCTCGGAGACCCCTTGGCATGAGTTGCAACCCCTTTTCCATCTCGGAGACCCCCATTGCAACCCCTTTTCCCTCTTGGAAACCCCATTGCATCCATTGTGATCCCTTTTCCATCTTGGAGATCCCCTTTTGCATCCATTGCAACCCCTTTTCCCTCTTGGAGACCCCCATTGCAACCCCTTTTCCATCTCAGAGACCCCATTGCATCCATTGTGATCCCTTTTCCATCTTGGAGATCCCCTTTTGCATCCATTGCAACCCCTTTTCCCTCTTGGAGACCCCCATTGCAACCCCTTTTCCATCTCAGAGACCCCATTGCATCCATTGTGATCCCTTTTCCATCTTGGAGGCCTCATTGCATCTATTGCAACCTCTTTGCCATCTCGGAGACCCCATTGCAACCCCTTTCCATCTTGGAGACCCCTTTGCAATGCCTTTCCCACCAGTGAGACCCCATTGCAATGCCTTTTCCATCTTGGAGACCCCATTGCAACCCCTTTTCCCTCTTGGAGACCCCATTTCAACCCCTTTCCCACCAGTGAGACCCCATTGCAACCCCTTTTCCACCTTGCAGACCCCATTGCATCCATTGCAACCCCTTTTCCATCTTGGAGACCCCCATTTCAACCCCTTTCCCACCAGTGAGACCCCATTGCAACCCCTTTTCCACCTTGCAGACCCCATTGCATCCATTGCAACCCCTTTGCCATCTTGGAGACCCCACTGCAACCTCTTTTCCATCTCGGAGACCCCTTTACATCCACTGCAATGCCTTTTCCCTCTTGGAGACCCCATTGTATCCATTGCAACCCCTTTTCATCTTGGAGACCCTTTGCAACCTCTTTTCCACCTTGGAGACCCCATTGCAACCCCTTTTCCACCTTGGAGACCCCATTGCATCCATTGCAACCCCTTTTCCATCTTGGAGGCCCCATTGAATCCATTGCAACCCCTTTCCCACCAGTGAGACCCCTTTGCAACCCCTTTTCCATCTTGGAGACCCCATTGCAACCTCTTTTCCACCTTGGAGACCCCACTGCATCTATTGCAACCCCTTTTCCATCTTGGAGGCCCCATTGCATCCATTGCAACCCCTTTCCCACCAGTGAGACCCCATTGCAACCCCTTTTCCATCTTGGAGGCCCCATTGTATCCATTGCAACCCCTTTTCCATCTTGGAGACCCCCATTGCAACCCCTTTCCCACCAGTGAGACCCCACTGCAACCTCTTTTCCACCTTGGAGACCCCTTTGCATCCATTGCAACCCCTTTTCCATCTTGGAGGCCCCATTGCATCCATTGCAACCCCTTTTCCATCTTGGAGACCCCCATTTCAACCCCTTTCCCACCAGTGAGACCCCATTGCAACCCCTTTTCCACCTTGCAGACCCCATTGCATCCATTGCAACCCCTTTGCCATCTTGGAGACCCCACTGCAACCTCTTTTCCATCTCGGAGACCCCTTTACATCCACTGCAATGCCTTTTCCCTCTTGGAGACCCCATTGTATCCATTGCAACCCCTTTTCATCTTGGAGACCCTTTGCAACCTCTTTTCCACCTTGGAGACCCCATTGCAACCCCTTTTCCACCTTGGAGACCCCATTGCATCCATTGCAACCCCTTTTCCATCTCGGAGACCCCATTGCAACCTCTTTTCCACCTTGGAGACCCCATTGCATCTATTGCAACCCCTTTTCCATCTTGGAGGCCCCATTGCAACCCCTTTCCCACCAGTGAGACCCCATTGCAAACCCTTTTCCACCTTGCAGACCCCATTGCAACCCCTTTTCCTTCTCGGAGACCCCATTGCAACCCCTTTTCCATCTTGGAGACCCCATTGCATCCATTGCAACCCCTTTTCCATCTTGGAGGCCCCATTGCATCCATTGCAACCCCTTTCCCACCAGTGAGACCCCATTGCAACCCCTTTTCCATCTTGGAGGCCCCATTGCATCCATTGCAACCCCTTTGCCGTCTTGGAGACCCCCATTGCAACCCCTTTCCCACCAGTGAGACCCCATTGCAACCTCTTTTCCACCTTGGAGACCCCATTGCATCCATTGCGACCCCTTTTCCATCTTGGAGGCCCCATTGCAACCCCTTTCCCACCAGTGAGACCCCATTGCAACCCCTTTTCCCTCTTGGAGACCCCATTGCAACCCCTTTTCCATCTTGGAGACCCCATTGCAACCTCTTTTCCACCTTGGAGACCCCATTGCATCTATTGCAACCCCTTTTCCATCTTGGAGGCCCCATTGCAACCCCTTTCCCACCAGTGAGACCCCATTGCAAACCCTTTTCCACCTTGGAGACCCCTTTGCAACCCCTTTTCCTTCTCAGAGACCCCATTGCAACCCCTTTTCCATCTTGGAGGCCCCATTGCATCCATTGCAACCCCTTTGCCGTCTTGGAGACCCCCATTGCAACCCCTTTCCCACCAGTGAGACCCCATTGCAACCCCTTTTCCACCTTAGAGACCCCATTGCATCCATTGCGACCCCTTTTCCATCTTGGAGACCCCATTGCAACCCCTTTGCCATCTTGGAGACCCCCATTGCAACCCCTTTCCCACCAGTGAGACCCCATTGCAACCTCTTTTCCACCTTGGAGACCCCATTGCATCCATTGCAACCCCTTTTCCATCTCGGAGACCTCCCCCACTTTGCAACCCTTCCCGAGCTCACCGCAGCCCGCCGGCGTCCTCCAGTCGTGGACGACGGCGCCGTGCTTCTTGCAGGTGGTGGAGTAGGCCTCGAGCACTTGGCAGAGGATCTTCTGGGCGCCGTCGCTCATGCACATGTCGTAGAGGCAGTTGCGGAAGAAGTCGCTGGGGTGCACGGTGCCGTGGCAAGCCCGGAAGGGCCCGTCCAGGACCTTCCTGATGAGGCCGCAGTAGCGGCTGCTGGCGTACAGCTCCCGCTTGGCCTCCTCGCACACGGGGCAGTTGCCCTCGCACACGTCCCAGCAGAACGGGTCGTCGTCGTCGGGCACCTTCCACATGGCCGCCCAGTCCGTCACGGCCGCCGTGAAGTTGGCGCCGGCCGCGGGCACGTCGTCGGCCGCTTTGAGGTTGAAGTTGCCGCAGAGGCCGCAGGTGCTTCTGTAGTAGCTGCTGGGCAGGTCGATGACCAGGTGCCAGTTCCAGTCGTACCTGACCCTGAGGCCGAAGTCGGTCTCCACCACGGCGCTCAGGCCGCTCTGGAAGGCCTGGATCTTGCCGTCCTCCAAGCTCACCGGCAGGTGAGTGAGCACGCCGTTGACCTAGGGGCGGCAGAAGGACGGGTGGCAGGGTGCAACCGCTGCCGGGGCGTGCAATCGCTGCTGGGGCGTGCAGTTGCTGCTGCATCGTGCAATCGCTGCTGGTGCGGCGTGCAATCACCCCCGCGGCGTGCAATCACCCCCGCGGCGTGCAATCACCGCTGCGGCATCGTGCAATCGCCGCTGCTGCGGCGTGCAGTGGCTGCCATGGCGTGCAATCGCTGCCGGGGCGTGCAATCGCTGCTGGTGCACCATGCAATCGCTGCCGGGGCATGCAATCGCTGCTGGTGCACCATGCAATTGCTGCCGGGGCGTGCAATCGCTGCTGGTGCACCATGCAATCGCTGCCGGGGCGTGCAATCGCTGCTGGTGCACCATGCAATTGCTGCCGGGGCGTGCAATCGCTGCCATGGCGTGCAATCACTGCTGGTGCGCCATGCAATCGCTGCCGGGGCGTGCAAATGTCGCTGTGGCAGGCAGTTGCTGCTGCATCATGCAATTGCTGCGGTGGTGGCGTGCAATCACCCCCGCGGCGTGCAATCGCTGCTGCTGCAGTGTGCAATCGCTGCTGCTGTGGCGTGCAAATGTCACTGTGGCATGCAGTTGCTGCTGCGGCGTGCAATCGCTGCTGCAGCATGCAATCGCCGCTGCGGCGTGCAATCACCCCCGTGGTGTGCAATCACCGCTGTGGCATGCAATCACCGCTGCGGCGTGCAATCACCATGGCGGCGTGCAATCACCATGGCGGCATGCAATCACCGCTGCACCGTGCAATCACCGCGGCGGCGTGCAATCACCCCCATGGTGTGCAATCACCGCGGCGGCGTGCAATCACCACTGCAGCGTGCAATCACCGCTGCGGTGTGCAATCACCACTGCGGCGTGCAATCACCCCCATGGTGTGCAATCACCGCTGCGGCGTGCAATCACTGCTGCACCGTGCAATCACCCCCATGGTGTGCAATCACCACTGCGGCGTGCAATCACTGCTGCACCGTGCAATCACCCCCGTGGTGTGCAATCACCGCTGCGGCGTGCAATCACCACTGCAGCATGCAATCACCGCGGCGGTGTGCAATCACCGCTGCACCGTGCAATCACTGCGGCGGCGTGCAATCACCGCTGCGGCGTGCAATCACCGCTGCACCGTGCAATCACCGCTGCGGTGTGCAATCACCGCTGCGGTGTGCAATCACTGCTGCACCGTGCAATCACCACTGCGGCGTGCAATCACCACTGCGGCGTGCAATCACCCCCATGGTGTGCAATCACCGCTGCGGCGTGCAATCACCCCCATGGTGTGCAATCACCATTGTGGCGTGCAATCTCCGCTGCGGCGTGCAATCACCGTGGCAGCATGCAATCACCCCCGCGGTGTGCAATCACCCCCGCGGTGTGCAATCACCACGGCGGTGTGCAATCATTGCTGTGGTGTGCAATCGCCGCTGCACCGTGCAATCGCCGCTGCGGTGTGCAATCACCGCTGCACCGTGCAATCACCACTGCACCGTGCAATCACCGCTGCGGCGTGCAATCACTGCTGCGGTGTGCAATCACCGCTGCGGTGTGCAATCACTGCTGCACCGTGCAATCACCGCTGCACCGTGCAATCACCGCGGCGGCGTGCAATCACCGCGGCGGCGTGCAACCGCCCCCCGCGGCGTGCGCCTGAGCCGACTCACCCGGATTTTGCCCGCTTCGCGGCGGTGGATGGCGACGAGCTGCCCGTAGACGCGCACGCGGGCCAAGCTGACGTAGGAGACGGACTTGAGGCCGCCGCGGAGGTCGTTCTTGGCCTCCACCCGGAAGGGCACCAGGCGGGCGTCGCGGCCGCAGGAGGCGGCCACGGTGTAGGTGCACGTGCCCTGGAAGTCGAAGTCGAGGCCGTCGAAGGTGCGGTAGTGCGGGTCGCCCCAGGCCCAGCAGGTCGCCACCAGGGCCGGCACGCAGCGGGGCCGCCCGGCCGCCAGCTCGCAGGTCTCCTTGGGGCGGCAGCCCAGCGCCTTGCAGGGGTCTGCGCGGGCACGACGACCCCCCCAAAGCCGGGTTGGGGGCAGGGGAAAAAAAAAACAGCGTCGAGTTGTGGTTCCCAGAGCAGAGAATATTTGGACGTCGGCTTTTTTTTTTTCCCCCCCCCCTCCGCACAGTACGGAGAGAGATTTGGAGGCGCCTTTTTCCCGTGAAACAAAGAAATTTGGAGGCGCCTTTTTCCTGCATCATGCAGCGAGATTTGGAGGCGCCTTTTTCCCGCGAAACAAAGAAATTTGGAGGCTCCTTTTTCCCACGAAACAAAGAAATCTGGAGGCACCTTTTTCCCACGACACAAAGAGATTTGGAGGCGCCTTTTTCCCACAAAACAAAGAAATTTGGAGGCGCCTTTTTCCTGCATCATGCAGCAAGATTTGGAGGCGCCTTTTCCCCGCAACACAAAGAGATTTGCAGGCGCCTTTTTCCCGCGAAACAAAGAAATTTGGAGGCGCCTTTTTCCCGCGAAACAAAGAAATTTGGAGGCACCTTTTTCCCGCGAAACAAAGAAATTTGGAGGCGCCTTTTTCCCATGAAACAAAGAAATTTGGAGGCTCCTTTTTCCCACGAAACAAAGAAATTTGGAGGCACCTTTTTCCCACGAAACAAAGAGATTTGGAGGCGCCTTTTTCCCGCGAAACAAAGAAATTTGGAGGCACCTTTTTCCCGCGAAACAAAGAAATTTGGAGGCGCCTTTTTCCTGCATCATGCAGCAAGATTTGGAGGCGCCTTTTCCCCAAAACACAAAGAAATGTGGAGGCACCTTTTTCCCACGAAACAAAGAAATTTGGAGGCGCCTTTTTCCCGCGAAACAAAGAAATTTGGAGGCGCCTTTTTCCCACAAAACAAAGAAATTTGGAGGCGCCTTTTTCCCACAAAACAAAGAAATTTGGAGGCGCCTTTTTCCCGCGAAACAAAGAAATTTGGAGGCGCCTTTTCCCCAAAACACAAAGAAATTTGGAGGCGCCTTTTTCCCGCGAAACAAAGAAATTTGGAGGCACCTTTTTCCCGCGAAACAAAGAAATTTGGAGGCACCTTTTTCCCGCGAAACAAAGAGATTTGGAGGCGCCTTTTTCCTGCATCATGCAGCGAGATTTGGAGGCGCCTTTTTCCCGTGACACAAGGAGAGATTTGGAGGCGCCTTTTTCCCACAAAACAAAGAAATTTGGAGGCGCCTTTTTCCTGCATCATGCAGCGAGATTTGGAGGCACCTTTTTCCCACAAAACAAAGAGATTTGGAGGCACCTTTTTCCCACAAAACAAAGAAATTTGGAGGCCCCTTTTTCCCACGAAACAAAGAAATTTGGAGGCGCCTTTTTCCCACAAAACAAAGAAATTTGGAGGCACCTTTTTCCCACGACACAAAGAAATTTGGAGGCGCCTTTTTCCCGCAAAACAAAGAAATTTGGAGGCGCCTTTTTCCCGCGAAACAAAGAAATTTGGAGGCGCCTTTTTCCCACGAAACAAAGAAATTTGGAGGCGCCTTTTTCCCGCGAAACAAAGAAATTTGGAGGCGCCTTTTTCCCGCGAAACAAAGAGATTTGGAGGCGCCTTTTTCCTGCGAAACAAAGAGATTTGGAGGCGCCTTTTTCCTGCGAAACAAAGAAATTTGGAGGCGCCTTTTTCCTGCATCATGCAGCAAGATTTGGAGGCGCCTTTTCCCCAAAACACAAAGAGATTTGGAGGCGCCTTTTTCCCACGAAACAAAGAGATTTGGAGGCACCTTTTTCCCACGACACAAAGAGATTTGGAGGCGCCTTTTTCCCACGAAACAAAGAGATTTGGAGGCGCCTTTTTCCCGCGAAACAAAGAAATTTGGAGGCGCCTTTTTCCCACGACACAAAGAAATTTGCAGGCGCCTTTTTCCTGCATCATGCAGCAAGATTTGGAGGCGCCTTTTCCCCAAAACACAAAGAAATTTGGAGGCACCTTTTTCCCGCGAAACAAAGGAATTTGGAGGCGCCTTTTTCCCACGAAACAAAGAGATTTGGAGGCGCCTTTTCCCCGCAACCGGCGGCGAGATTTGGAGCCTGGGAAAACCTCCCGCCTCCCCTCCCGGCCGCTACATTTCCGCCGCGCCGCGTTGGCCCTCACTTTGGTTGATGCAGCCCCAGGCGCCGTCCCGGATCTCGCAGGTCTCGTCGTCGGTGCAGGCGTGAGCGTCGCAGCGCAGCCCCCGGCCGGGGACGCAGGTGCAGCGGCGGCGGCACGACTCCGTCAGCGTCACCTCGCCGGGCTGCGCCGGCAGCGGGCACGCGTTTTGCAAACGCGCCGCCGCCCCCAGCGCGCCCCCTTTTTCCCAGCCTGTCCTTACACCCCTCACCCCGAAATCACTGCCCTCGCCACCCCGGAGGTGGAAAAACATCCGTTGCACACCAAAAAAAAAACCCCCCAAAACCATCCTCCCCACGGGATTGGAAAAAAACCCGCAAGATTTATGCCGATCTCCAACCCGCTTTGCATTCGGCCGTGCATTCGCGCCACGGTTGAGACTCGTGGGAGAAACGGTCAAAGTGCAAAAAAATGGTGCCCGTTGCCAGCTTTTTGGGCGGAAAGGGAACCGGGAGCGCTTCGGCCGGTGATTGAGCCCTGCCGGAAAACGGTCAAAATGCCCCCGAAAATGCAAAAAAAACCTTGCGTTTCTTGCAAACTCGCCGCGCGGTTGCACCGTGGTTAAGGGCCACGGGAAAAACGGTCCAAAAACCCGCGTCTCCTGCAAACTGTGTGCAAGGGAAGGGAAAAACGGGCAGCACTTTGGGGGGGGTGACCGAGGCACGTTAGGAAACCGGTCAAAAACACCAAAAAGCGTTGCAAGCTCTTTAGCATGGGAAGGCGATTGGGGGCGTTTTGGAGGTGATCGAGACACGCAGGAGAATGGTGAAAAATGCAAAACCGTGCATCTTTCGCAAGACTCCTTGTGCAGAAAGGGGAAGCGGGAGCCCTTTCGGGGTGACTGAGACGCGTGGGGCGACGGTCGAAATGCAGCCCAAAAAAAAAATAAATAAAATATATAAAAAAAATCGCATGGCTTGCAAGGTGTTTGCAGAAAAAGGGGGATCGGGAGGCGTTGCGGGGTGGTTGAGAGGCGCGGGGAGATGCTCAGAAATGCAGCGGAGCTGCCCCTTTTGCAAACTCTTTGCACGGAAAGCGAATCGGGGGCCGCTCCGAGGCGTTTCAGCGCTTTCTCTTTTTCGGTACTCCCGGGGAGGGGGGGGGAAAAAAAAACCAACCCCCCCCCCAAATTACCTCGTAGTATCGGCCGCCCTCGAAGCAGCCGCAGCCGCCCTCGGGCACGCAGCCCCGGCCGTCGAAGAGGTAGCCCTCGTCGCACTGGCACCCCTCGGCGCAGGTTTGGGGGCAGCGCGACGGGTCGGCGAGGCCGGCGCAGCTGCGGGTGCAGAGGTCGGCGCAGAGCGAGTAGGTGCTGTTGGCCGGGCAGCTCAGGGCTGAAAGAGAAGCGTCGGGGGGGAGGGGGGGAAATAATAATAATAATTATTATCATCATAGTAATAATAGTAATAATAATAATAATAATGATAGTAATAGTAATAGTAGTAATAGTGGTAATAATAGTAATATAATAGTAGTAATAGTAGTAATAGTAATAGTAGTAGTGATAATAGTAATAATAATACTGATAATAGTAATAGTAATAATGATAATAATAGCAATAGCAATAATAATAGTAATAATAATAATAATAATGATAATACTAATAGTAATAGTAGTAATAATAGTAATAATAATACTAATGATAGTAATAGTAGTAATGATAATAGTAATAGTAATAGTAATAATAATGATAATACTAATAATAGCAATAGTAATAATAATAGTAATAGTAATAATAATAGTAATAATGATAGTAATAATATTAATAATGATGATAATACTAATAATAGCAATAGTAATAATAATAGTAATAATAATAGTAATAATAGTAATAATAATAATAATAGTAATAGTAATGATAATAATAGTAATGACAATAATAGTAATGATAATAATAGTAATGATAATAGTAATAATAGTAATAGTAATAATAATAATAATAATAGCAATAGTAACAGCAATAGCAATAGCAATAGTAATAATAGTAATAATAATAGTAATAATAGTAATAATAGTAGTAGTAATAATAATAATGATAATGCTAATAATAGTAATAGTAATAATAATAGTAATAATAGTAATAGTAACAGTAATAGTAGTAGTAGTAGTAGTAGTAGTAGTAATAATAATAATAATAATAATAATAAATTTAAAAAAAAAACCCCAAACGACCCCAATCCGATCATCTCGGAAAACCGCGCGCCGGATCCGGGCGAACATCCGCTGCCGGCGCGCCTAGGGCCTGAGCTCGCCAAAAGCCATTAATCAGCCCCAAAACGGCCTCGACAGCGCCCTGCTGGAGCCTTCACTTCTTTTTTTCCCGCCCAACCCTTTTCTTTGTTGTTGTTGGGGGTTTTTTTTGTGTTTTTTTTTTTTTCTCTCCCCCCCAATTAATCCCGCCGGGGGTGCAAAAAAAAGGTGCTTTTCCTCGGCGCTTTCTCCCGGTGCTTACGGCAGAAGGAAGGTGTCCTCCAGGCTCGGATGGAGACGCCGGCGTCCTGGCAGGCGGCGGCGTAGCTGCGGATGCTGCGGCAGAGCAGGCGGCTGTCGCCGTCGGCCAGGCAGAGGTCGTGCAAGCAGGCGCCGAAATAGGGGGCCGGGTCGAGGGCGGCCCGGCAGGCGGCCAAGGGCCCCTCGGTGGCCACCAGGATGCCGCAGTAGTTGGCTTGCTGGAGGACGCTCTCCCGCCCCGCCGTGCAAGGGGGGCAGCCGGCTTGACCGCAACCGTCGGCGCAGGGCGCCCCGGCTCCCTCCGTTCGCCAAGCGGACCCCAAAGCGGTGGGGTCGGGAGTCGGACGGCCGTCGGGGAAGGTCTGGTGGCCGGTGGGTGAGCCGTGGCTGCACAACCCGCAAAGCCGGCCCCCGTAACCGACCGGGGCCGCCACGGTGGCCGAGTGTTGGAGGTCGGAGCGTACGGCGAGGCCGAAGTCGGTCCGCAGCAGCACCGCGTCCGCCCCGTGTTGCAGCACGGTGACCTGCCCGCCCCGTAGGATGGCCGGGAGGTGGTAGGAAATGGTGTCCACCTAGGGTCGGGAGAGAGGAAGGTCACCGGTGAGCAGAAGCGTGGGGAGAAAGGAGCAAGGATGCGTTGGGTGGGTGGGTGGGGGTGAGACACGTCGGCGGGCCCCTCCAACCCACGTTTGCACCAGCCACCACCTTGCAACCGGCTGGCCAAGGTGGACAAGCATGGCGTCATCTCCAGGTAGGGCTGAGACCTGCCCAGCGCGAAGGAAGAGTCAAAGGGGTGACGCCTCCTCAACGCAACGGAAGAGCAAACCTTTGCGGGGTCCGGGCGCGTTCGCACCCAAAAAGAGGCAACGCGCCACGCGGTCTTACCATGACGGTTCCCGTCTTCCCTTGGAGCAGGGTCAGCGTGAGGCCGTAGACTTTGACCACCAGCGCCTTGATGACGGCGCCCTTCTTCGCCTTCCCGGGCTCCTTCTCCACCGTCACCACGAAGGGTGTTAAATCGCCGTCGCCGTCGCAGGTTTTGGCGAGGATGTAGGAGCAGGCGCCCGGGACCTCGAAGGCGAGACCATCGAAGGAGATGTACTGGCGGTCGCCGGTGACGACGCATAAGGCCGAGCCGGAGGTTTCGCATTTCCGGATGCCGTCGACGATTTTGCAATCGCTTTCCGCGGCGCAGGACGACTCCTTGCATTGGATGGCCCCGCCGGCCTGGCACCGGCATTGCTGCTGGCACGTGGGCATGTAACTCTCCTCCGCCTGGTAGTAGAGACCTTGGTGGAGGCAGCCGCACTGCGCCATGGGCACGCAGCGGTTGCCGCTGAGGGCGAAGCCCTCGTCACACGCGCAGCCCTCCCAGCACCGCTCCGAGCAGTGCAGGGGGGTGTAGAGGATGCTGCAGGTCTGGCCGCAGCCTCGCGAACACGGCTCGTAGTGGCTGTTGGCGGGACACGAAATACCTGCCAGGAGAAGCGAAGATGCATTAGAGGCGACGAAATTTGGGGTTAGCGACCGGAGAATTTTGGGGAGGTTGGGTCTCACCAGGGGTAGGGTTTTTTTTTTTTTTTAATGTGCAGATTTTTTTTTTTTTCCTATCGCTTGGCCCGTCGTAGCGGCCCACCTCGCGATGGGACGAATCGTCCCCTGCCAGGGTTTCTTTCTGTGCCTTGACTGCAAATGGAGACGAGGTGACCAATCTAGGCTTTTGGGTGTTGCAAGTCCTGCCCCAAACATCTCCGGTGAGGTGAGACGGATCCCACCTCCCTCTAGCTCCTCCCTACACGGTTTTGGAGCCAAATCAGGACACCCTTTGCCACTCGCAAGGCCGATAGATGCTTGGATGCCCAACGCGATGCAAGGGGACCCTCAAACTGGCTCTACTCACTGCAGTGATCAGCTGTCCTCCAGTTTGTGATCATCACACCAGCGGCCTGGCAGGCCATGGCGTAGCTGGTGATGAGCGGGCAGGTCACGTCCGGCTGGTCTGGGAAGAGGCAAAAGTCGTGTACGCAGCTTTGGAAGTATGGGTTGGGATCGACTTTACTGTGGCATGCTTGGAAAGGACCGCTCAGGCTCGAGATGATCTTGCAGCCTGTCCTCGAGGTCTTCTGGTGATGCAGCGCCTCTCTTAGTGTGGGGCATTCCTCCCTCGACAGCTCCACACAGCCTGGTATGTCCTTCACCTTCCAGCTGTGCCCAAACGTGTCCGGGTTCGACGTCGTTTGGCCGTTCTTCAGCAGCATCTCATCGTCGGCGTTGCCATTGAAGTTCCCGCAGAGCCCGCACAAGGCATCCACGTAGCTGCCGGGCACCGACACGGTGACCTGGCTCTGCCAGTCGTAGGTGACGGTGAGCCCCAAGTCCGTCTCTACCACTGCCTGCTGCCCGCCTCTGTAGATGGAGATCTTCCTGTTCCTGGTGCGATGCGGTAGGTTGATCAGCAAGTTATTGAGCTGGGGACAAACACAGAGAGATCAACATCTGACAGGTTGTGTCTTGCCCAACTGCAAAGATCTGCAATCTAGGATCCAGCTGAAAGAGCCCAAAGCAGTTATAAGAACAATTTTAGGGTTTATTGATCGGCCAAGCTGTAGACACCCACCAGGAATGAGATGAATACTGCACCAGGCTCCACGGCTTATGTTACGCACCGATCTACTGCTGGGTGACCACTTGGGTGCAGATCCTGGTATTTAGGCAACTAAACCTCATCTGGAATTGGGCAGGTTCAAAAAGTCCTGGTGGCTTTGGATCTTAGCAACGTGGCTAGAGATATATGTTCAGCATTATGTGGTGCAGAAGACGACTGGAGAAACAAGGTCAGGGTGAAGAACGGAAAGCAAAGAACTTGAAGATTAAATAAAGAAACGCTTGCTAAACTCACCAAGATTTTGCCAGGGTATTTCTTGCTGATCACAATGTCGCTACCATAGACTTTGACCTGCACGAAAGCGATGGTGGACAGGTGCTGGTTGTCCTGGTGGCCGTTCTGGACCAGCACCTGGAAGTCCACCAGGTCTTGACTCTTCTTGCACAGCCCGGCAAACTGGTACAGGCAGGTGCCTTGGAAGATAAACCTCCTGCCATCAAAACTCTGGTAGTGGGTCTGTCCCACCGCCGAGCACGTGCCATAGCTCACGGGGTAGCAATCCTGGATGCCATTCTCCACCCGGCACTGCTCTCCAGTGCGGCACCCGGCGTCTCGGCACTTGGCCTGTCGGCTCTTGGCGTCGCAGACGCAGCGTCTCGTGCAGGCATCGTTGGCCCAGAACTCCTCGCCGGGGGCGAAGAGGCGTCCCTCGAACACGCAGCCGCAGTTGGCCTTGGGGATGCACTTGCCGGCATCCAACACAAAGCCCTCCCGGCACATGCAGGTCTCCACGCAGGCCAAAGCTTGGCACTCAGTGGACATCACGGGGTCGTTGCAGGTGGCGGGGCAAGCGGGGCCGCAGGCTGTGTAGGTGCTGTTCTCCGGGCAGGACATGGCTGTCGAAGGGACAGGACATCACGGTCACGGTTGGGATATTGCTCCTTGGTATGAAGAAGTTCAGCAGCGCACTAAGAAAAATCTGCCTGAACTTTCTGGAGCTAGATGACCAGCGATAATGCTTTTTTTGGGCCTTGAATCTGCCTGGCTGGCACCCCACAGTATTTTTGGGCGCAATTTTGTGCATCCTAGTTCAAAACAACGGGGCGCCATCTCTCTTGGGTGATGCCCAAGGGAGAGAGCGCTAGGGAGGGATGAAAGTCCCTATTAGGGCAGATTCCCTCGGTTGGGTGCTTTCTGCTCGTTCCTGTCCCATTGCACCTTTATGCCCTATCTGTGCACCCTACAGCTTGGCCACCAGGGTCTTCTGCCAGGGGGAAGGTCAAGGAAAAAAGGATGTGATCTCACGTTGGGAGGCTGCAAAACGTCATGCGTGGCCCGGCAGGGGACAAATAAACCCAAGAATTGTGGTGGGAAGAGCCCAGAACGTCACAGTTTATGAAGCCAGGGAACGGTTCAGATAACGAGGCAGGCAACTGAAACCAGGGAAGATGAAAGCCCGAACCCGAGGTGGAGGGAACTGGGAGGGAGTCTTTGAGGGGGGCGTCCACCCCCGACGCGTTTGCATCACGGTTGCAGCCTGCTGGGCGCTACTCACGACATTGCGAAGGGGTCCTCCAGTCGGAAATGGCAATTTCCGCTGCCCGGCATTTATCCGCGTAGGTTTTCAGGGCCTGACACAGCATGGATTGGAGCCCATCGTTCATGCAGAGGTCATAGACGCAGTTGTCCAGGTAGACTTTGGGGCTGACAGTGGCGTGGCAGTGCTGGAAGGGCCCTGACTGATAGGTGAGCAAGCCGCAGGAGGTCTCCGCCTTGTACTTGGCAATCTGCTCGGGGCTGCAGGTCTTGCATTCACCGTTGCAGTCGTCCCAGCAGAAGCGGTCGCCGTCGTCCACCTTCCAGCTCCTGCCCAGCTCCACAGGGTCAGGAGCCAGCGAGCCATCGGGGGTGGTGGCGTCGTCCCGTGGGTCCCCGTTGCTGTTGCCGCACATCCCGCACACCTGATTGGAGAACTTGCTGGGGATCTTCACCACCAGGTGGTGGTCCCAGTCGAAGAAGACTTTCAGCAAGAAGTCAGTTTTGATCAGCACGGAGTCGCCATTCTGGTATGCCTTGAGCTTCCCGTCAGCGAGGGAGATGGGGAGGCGGGAGCGCTGGTTGTTCACCTGGAAGACAAATCGAACGCGATGAGAAGATAAAATGCATTTAGCTTCAAGGTATGTTTCTGCAGACCACAGGTCTCAAGACATGAGACTGGCCCTGCTTTAACCCTGACCAGCCATGAGGTCGCAAATGCCATTTTCCCGCAACGCCAGAAATGCCCACGCAATGACAACATCATGAATTCATAAACAGAAAATAAATTATTCGAGTGAAATACGGCAATATTGCATTTCTTTTTTAGTTTCGCATACCCTCACGATCCCAGTCTCGCCTCTGACCACGGCGATGGTGATGTTGTAGACGCGGATGGTCACAGAGCCCACGTAGGAAACCTGCGTGTTGCCCCGGTTCTCATTCTTGGCCTCAACGCTGAAGACAGGGAGGGTTGCGTCCGAGGTGCAGGTCTTAGAGAGGGTGTAGGTGCACGTGCCCATGAAGTCGAAGTTCTTCCCGTCGAAGGTCTGGTAGTGGGGGTCGCCAGTGGCCCAGCAGGTAGATTCGGTGTCCCTCACGCACGTGGGATGGCCTTTGACCATCTCGCACGTCTCATATTCCTTGCATTCGAGGTCGGTGCAGGAAGGTGGAGAAGAAGCTAGG
This sequence comes from Struthio camelus, assembly GCF_040807025.1. NCBI lineage: Eukaryota > Metazoa > Chordata > Aves > Struthioniformes > Struthionidae > Struthio > Struthio camelus. The sequence continues at coordinate 226,670 of NC_090974.1, read as the reverse complement.
GAAAAGCAGAAGAGGTGGACGGTAACGAAACGCAAGAAAAGGTTCGGTGGTTCGCAAGACAACAGCTCTCCCGCTGGAGGTTTTAAGCATTTATGGACACAAGACAGCCGTCCCCAGTGGCTTGTCACATCCAAGATCTCACACACATGCTCACGCTACTTACGTGTGGCACAAAGGCCTGCAAAGCCGTAACCCACATAATTTTGGAAGCCAAAGACCAGAACCCCAAAAGGCGACTGGCTGTGCTCGATGCTATCCGCTTCCATGCTCTTGCTCATGCTGTACATGGCCCAGGAATAGTCCAAGCCAGGAATCATCCGCCAGGGGATGTTCCCGATGACCTTGTCGTTGAACTTGATGGCGCTGGTGTCCGAGTGGCGTGCTATGAGGAGGATGTGGTTCTCGAAGTTGTTCACGCTGCTGATACGGTAGGATGTGCAGTAGGTCGAGATCGGAGGGATGTTGACCAGGAAGGGGTCTTGCCTTAACAAGCCCTTCTTGGCTCCGGTAAAGAAGTAAATCACCTGGATGCTGGCTGGAGCGGTCACGTAGAAAGGGGAGTTGTGGGGGAGCTTGAATTTATGCACCTCCCCGGCCATGACGTCCTTAGAGGCATGGGAGCTGCCCAGATGGTACGTGATGGTGGTCTTCTGAGCCGCCACAACATAGGCAAAGTCGGTGTCCGTTTGCATGGGGATGGTGGCAATGACGTACTTGTTCCCCCAGCCGGAGACGGGCAGGAGCTGCTCGATGGCGAAGTCGCAACCCGAGTTCACCTGGACACAGCTGTGCCCGCTGAGGACGGCGATGGCCTCGTCCGATGTGACCTTGGTGCCCGATAAGTCCATGCTGCTTTGCAGCTGCAAGCTTTCGTAGGGCTGCAGGCTGATGCGCAGAGTCGACCCAGGAGGATAAGTCCTGCCTCTGTAGTAGACGTTGCCTCGGACGGTGATGGAAACGGCCGCCGACTTCTTCCCAGCTGCAACGGCAAACTCTTTCATGTCGTCTTTGATGGAACTTACTGGCGTTACCACGTAATATTCGGTGCCCAGCTTCTCTATGGGCAAGACCGTCACGGCACCAGTGGTGAAGCTCTTGGAGCTCACGGTGGCTACAGAGATCTCCTTGTTGGCCTGGATCAAGAGGGTTTTATCGAAGGTGCGGCTGCCAATGAGCTCCAGGTTGCTGGGCAGGTGCATGGAGACCGTCTGATCTTTGCCAACAGAGATCGATTTCTGGAAGGTGTTCTTGTTCACCATCACTGTGATCACAGTTGAGTCATAATAAGTGGTGAAGAGCAGACTGAGGTCGGCACGGGTGTTCTCCTGGTCATTTTGCGGGAAGACAGTGATGAATTCCTTGCCGCGGAAATATGCAGTAGAAAGTCCTAAAAAGAAATGGTTAATTAGAGCTTTTTTGGTTTGTTTTTAAGTGACTCTCAAGCCAGGGTGAAACCAGGATTTCCCAGGTGGGAGGCGGTGGGGGACCTGCATGGATGTGGTGCTTTTTGGGTCTTGATCTATCCAGAGCTTGAGGGGGATTCAAAAGTGCCAGGGCTGAAAGAGGAGGACGCTAGGGCACAGGGACACCCCACCAGCTCCTGGCTTGCAGCTAAGCCTGGGCAACGGACGCGAAAGTAGGGTTGGGGCTGGTTGCTCACCGCACACGAGGGCCAGCCAGGCTGGGAGAAGCAGCGTCTTGCCTGTCGCCATCGCTGGAAAACAAACAAACAAACAAAAAAAGCAACAGGGGGTTAAGCGTGGGTCTAGCTGGGAAGGCGGTGGGCTACCGAGGGCTGGTTCCCCACCTCACCCTGTCCCCAAGCTCTTCCGTCCTCCCGGCAAAGCGCCAAGGTGTCCTATTGCCACCGCTTTTAACCCCATCGCTATTGAGCCTGTGCTCCAGAGGACACGCCCAGGTAGTCCTAACACTAAGGAGACCCCGTCCTTCTCCCCCCGTTGCCAGCAAACCCTCCCCAGAAGTCCTAGCAACCTGGAGGTCTCACAGCTCCTGCCCGTAAAGTCTCCTTAGGATGGAAAGACCCCCCCCAAAATCTCCAAAAAATCCCCAAGGGGAGTGGGGCAAGCCACGGCGACAACTCCTCCCGTCCACCTTAGAAGGACCTTTGAGGTGCTGGTGCCTCTCCATTGACCACAACGGGAGCATACGGGTGGGCTGAGACTTTAACTCCGCGGAGTCCTGACAGCAGGACAAAGAATTGCCTTTGCTAGCCAAAATACGTTAGTCCCCTCCCCGCTACGAGGCAGTTGCCACCCTCATCTAACCATGCCCCGGGGCTAATGCAGGAGGCTGATGCTCCCCAAGAGCACCCAGAAGGTACGTGAGCGAGCACCGTTGATAAAACCTCTTGGAGGAGCAGGAATAACAGGCAGAATAGGGCAAAAGTGGATTTAAACCTTGCTGGAACTCTGCACGGGGATCACCGGCACCTTGTTTTGCTCAGACAGAGCAATGCCGAGGCCCCAGCAGCTCTGGGACACAGCAGGAACGTAAGGGAGGTGCAACCAAAAACGTGAGAGAGCTGCAACCAAGATGCAAGGGAGGTGCAACCAAACCGCGAAGGGAGCGCAACCAAGATGCAAGGGAGGTGCAACCAAAACACGAGCGAGGTGCAAAGCACAGCCGCTTACCCACAGGCTCCTGGCTGCTTCAGTGTTTCTCCTGCCTCTCCCCGAAGCGCATGGACGCGGCGGCACAGCGGGAGCGAGTGCAAGGTGGCTCCCAGTGCCTCCCCTTTTTATAGCCAGAGAGAGTTTATCTCAGATTTCCAGAGAACTCCTCGCAAGCATCTCCCTGACACCAGCGGGAGCAGAGTTTTGGCTCCAACATGCGAGTCCTGATTTTGACGGCCAAGCGCAAGGGTAGAATCCAAGGGGGAAACTGGTGGAAGGAGATAGGGCAGGAGTTTGGACCTCGCGCGGTCCGATTGTGAAACAGCGCAGGCTTCCTGAGAACTTCAGGGCAACGTGACCGCACCAGGACAGGACATGTTGCAGCTGGTGTTGTGCATGTGCGACCTTCCCGGCGGAGAGGAGAACTTGCTTTCGGTGGTGGTCCTTCAGCAGCGGCCTCCAGGGGGACAAAGGCCTCTTGCTTTCTGCAGAAAAATCACCACGGGGAATTCCTGAGAAATGTTAGCCCCACAGCTGGAGCGGCGTCTTTGCCAAATCTTTATCTTGGATGCAAAAATCCTCGGCGGGAGCCAACTTATCTGTTGAGTTGGCTGCACGGAAAGAGCTGGAGCTACCTCCGATTCCTGGCCCGCGGCGTTGCCTCTTCGGTGACCCCAGCGGCGCGGACCTACGGCCCCCTTTGCAGGCAGAAAGTTGGCGGATGGAGGCTTGTTTACGGCTTCGCAACGGTGCGGGTCATGGTGGCTGGGGAGGGGGGCGGGGGGGGGGGCGCCTCCAATTTCTGTGGAATCGGGACTTGGCGTTGGGGCTGCCTATTAAAAGAAGGGGCCGATTTCTCCAGAAACGCATTTCTCGGCGGCGGCGCTCGCCTTCCTCTCGCCCCCTTTCCGAGCAGGACACGGGAGGATCCTCAGGTAAAGAGATTTTCTTGCAGATCCCTGCCCTGCCCCGTGCCAAAGCGGTCTGAAACGGTCCTGAAAAGGACCAGAAAGCTGGTGCAAAGAGCTGGAGGGTTTTTTTCCCCACTGGATGCAGAGTTTTGTCTCGTGGCATGCACGGGCGAGCAGTCCGAGCCGCGCCGTCGCATCACCCCCCTCTGGGTGCTTTCTCCAGGAGCATCGCGTGCCCTCTCTCGTGCCTCAGTTTCCCTTCCTCTGGCGGGGGAGCAGCTCGGCTGAGGATTTTTGGTGCAACATTCCCCCCCCGCAAAAAAATTGCTGATTTGCCTCTAATTTTGCTGCAGGGAGCAATTCCCCTGGGCAGGACCCCGGGGATCAGACCCGGGGTGAGGCATGAGGACTAATGGGCTAAAAGCATCCAAGTTTCTGATGTCTTAATTAGTCTTCGCTATCAGACAGCAAGGAAAAAAAGGGAAAAATAACCCTGCTGGCTTAATGCTTTAAAATGCTCAAAATGCCTGACCCACTTGCATCGCGACGGGGCATGAAGACGCCGCCAAAGGTCCCCTCGGTGCCTCCACGCAAGGCTTGTCACCAATTTTAGGCTTTTATAACCCCCCTGCCCGTCATTTTCTCAGCCGAGGATGAAGTCCTCCTTCGCCGTCCTGCTCCTGATGGCAGGTGAGTGTGCGAAAAGGCCACGGCGTGGCTTCCAAGGATGCTGCTAGAGCAGGAAAAAAAAAATCGTGCTAAAGTCTAAAATTTCCTTCCCCGCCAGGAGCTGTGAGGAGCGTCGTGCCGGCGCAGGACGACGGTTGGTATTTGGGCTGCGTGAGGGGATGGGTTTTTGCATAAATTCAGGTTTGTTTCCAAGCGAAACGGTGCTGTTCCAGCTTCAGTTCGGGGAGGAAGGAGGACGCTGAGATTTGTCCCCGCTATAGAAGTGGGATGCTTTAATTCGGCGCCGTTCCCCCCTGAATCGGGCGACTGCAGTCCCCCCGGGATCATTCCCAGTGGCTCTGATTTCCCCTGGCCTGTAGGACACCCAAGACATATCCATCCTTGGTGGCCTCCTCCTTCTTGGAGGCAAAACAACCCCCGTTTTGAGTGGGAAACCCCAACCTTGGTGGTCCTCAACCCCACGCTGGGATGTGGTGAACCCTGAAAAGCATGACTTTAGGCAGGGGAAGGTCAAGGGGTTCCCCTGCACTTTGAGGCACTGCCAAGGACCTCCTCTGCCTCCCTCCAGAGCCTCTACTCTACCCCTATGGTCTGGACCAGCATGACCACAAAAATCCTAAGCTCGATGATGGGGCATCGAAGAAGCTCTCCCTCTCCGTACCCTTCACTTTCTACGGCAAGGAGCACCGGTCCCTTTACGTACGTGAACCAGTAACCTTCCTCCGTGTTGTGTTTGCACCTCTCCCTCCATCTTTCTGCTTTTTCCCCCCTTTATTTCTGCTTCTTGTAGTCTCTCTTGCCTGGCTGGTGCATGCACAGTCCATCCAGCCATGGGATTGCCCAGGTTCTCTTCCTGTGAGGGTTTCTGGGGCATCAAAGCACTTGCAGGAGTCTTGCAGGAGGACCTACAAGGTCTTGCATAAGGACCTATGAGGTCTTGCAGGAGGACCTATGAGGTGTTCACCTTTCACAGGTGAACAACAATGGCGTGATCTCCTTCAGCTCCCGGGTCAACCAGTACACCCCCGACCCCTTCCCCCTGGCCGACGGGCGCACTTTCGTCGCGCCATACTGGGGGGACGTGGACAACGTGCTGGGCGGGGAGGTCTTCTACCGTGAGACCACGGAGCCAGCACTGCTCCAGCGCATCACCAAGAGCATCAACCAATACTTCCCTACGATCCCCTACACTGCCACGTGGGCTTTTGTGGCCACCTGGGACCATGTGGCCTATTACGGCTCCACCAGCAACAAGGTAAGGTGCCCCAAAAGAAGGTGATGAGTGCCCATAAAGGGATGCAGAAGGCAGAGGTGTCCCCTTTGATGCCCCTAATCTGACAGCTGATGGAGAACGGAGCACAAGGAGACATCTTGAGGTTCAGGGATGGTGTCCAGGAGGTTAAACATGTCAATATTTGTGGATCTTGCCTAGCCCTATGGCTCTCTGCACAGACACACACACAGGGCCATGAGTGAAATGAATCACACCCTAAGGTCACCCTTTATCTGATGCTTGGGGCAAGCCTAAACTAGAACTGTCTCTGGTGCAGGTGCTTGATGTGTTGGCCTTCACTACCAAAGCGTTGGCCTTCACCACCACCATGTTGGCCTTCATGACTGACATGGTGGCCTTCATGACTGATGCGCTGGCCTTCACCACTGATGCAGTGGCCTTCGTGACCAACGCGGTGGCCTTCACGTCTGACGTGGTGGCCTTCACTACCGACATGTTAACCTTCAGGACATTTGAGCTTAGCCTGTGTCATCCAGACCCTCTGCCCAGGTGAAATCCACACCAGGGTGCCACTCTTGGAGCCAAATCCTGCATGGACCTACTAACTGCAACTCCTCCCCCCCCCGACTCTCTCATGTCCCTCTTCTTTTGCAGGGAAACACCTTCCAAGCCGCCCTGACCACCGACACCAAAATGTCCTTCATCATCCTCAATTACGCCGACATCCAGTGGACTTCCGGGTTGGCGAGCGGTGGCGACCCTGACACAGGTCTTGGAGGCACCCCAGCCCACGTACGTCCCACCTGGGTGTCGTTAAGGCCTCCCCAAGCCAGACTGGAGGGGTGAAAGGGGTTCGCTCCCAGGGCCTGGGTCATGCTGGGAAATAATTGCATCGTTAGCTATCTAACGAGAGGACTCAGGCTCTTGGAGGTCCACAAAAGGCTGCAGCAAGGCAATTCCTGTTAGATATTAGAAAAAAAAACCTCGTTTGCCGTGAGGGTGGTGCCACCCTGGTGTGGTCCCCATCCTTGGAGACGTTGAAAACCCAACCTGGCGCTGGCATTGGCCTTGCTTTGAGCAGAGCGACGCACTAGGGACCTCCAGAGGTCCATCTCACCCTAAATTGTCCCAAAATTAGCCTGAAACATCTGGGCTGTGGGGAAGGCTGTGCCTGGAGACCATAACTCCTCTCCTCCCGGAGTTAGGATGCCCTCAGTGTCACACCTGGGACAGAGACACCCCCACGTCCTAGACCTTCCTTCCCCAAATGTCCTAGCCAACATCCAAGGCAGAAGAGCATCCCGGGAAGTTTCTTGGGGCAGGAGAACGTGGATCACTGAAGGTTCAGGGTTGGTTTGGGTTGGATAAAGCTTCCAAGGTGGATCTATGACTCCTGCTTGCAAGCAAGCCTGGGTGGCCACCTTGGATGGGCTCGTCCCACCACGAGCGCCCATGGGGAGATGATCCCCACCTCCGTAGCGCCCGCGTGGGTTGTGCCTCGGGGTGCAGGGTTGAGCCCCGAATCCTCCGTTTCGGCCCCCTCCTAGGCCGGCTTCAACAGCGGCGACGAAAGCAACTTCTACAACATCCCCGGCTCCCGCACGGAGGCCATCATCAACATCACGAAGACCTCCAACGTCAACGTGCCGGGGCGCTGGGTCTTCCAGGTGGACAAGTTCAAGGTGACGGGGGTGCCCACCGAGGAGCCCAAGATTCCCGACAGCAAAAGTTGCTGGCTGTAAGTTGTGTTTTTGAGGGGCTGGGCCGAGAAAAAAAAGGAGGGAGGATTGCAAAAACTGGGACGCGGGACCCCCGTTTCACCTTCTCCGAAGTCGTTTTGGCCACCATTCCCCGGCTCGGATGAGCCCTGCTTCCTTCCTGCAGATAAAACCGGCACATCCAAATGGGAGGGACCGTCTCCGCTCTCCCCCCACCCCCCGAGGGAGGGAGCCGCACGGCTGGATGTGACGACCTGTAGCAGAGCAATAAAACCTCAGCTGAGACATGGTGGCTCGTGTGTCTTTCCGGGGCCGGGGGGTCAAGGCGTGTGGACGGCTGCTGAAAATATGCGCGGGGAGGCCAAGACGTATCGTCGCTCGTGTTCATGATGTCCCACGTGCGCGTGCATTTACGATTTCTCCTCCTCCGCGTGCACGCGTTTTCGAACAAAATAGCAAGAAGGAAAGAAAAAGGACAAGCAAAAGGGTGGTCAAATTCTCCACCAAGCCAGATTTTTGGGTGCCGAAGGGATGCCCATGGCTTGGAGAGCGCAAAAATCAAAAAAGTGGCCTCGCCTTCCACTAAAACTAACAGCAGAAACAACAGGAAAAAAAAAGGAGGTTTTTGACCACCCGGAAAGCAAACAGGGGCACGAGAATTTGCAAGGTGTCGAATTTTTTGCCGAGCTTGCAATCACGCGCGTCACGCGACGGGGAGCAACGCGCTCCGACGCGGGACCCGCTTCCCTCGTCGCCACCGATACGACCTGATTTGCCCAGATTTGGGCATTGTACTTGTTTTTTGGGTTTTGGGGGGGGGATTTTTTTTTTTTTTTGCAATTCCTCCCACTCTCCCTTTCCCCCCCCCCCCCCCCCCCCCCCGTTTTTCTCATCTTTTTGCATCTGGCTGTCGTAACTGCTGGTCCCTGCGGGCAGCAGCTGCTGCCGCACCCCCTGCCTGCAAAACTGGAGGTAGGAGGGAAAAAATGGGGGAAAACGCGCTACTTTGGTGGTGGGGGGCAACAACAACCTCCTCCGAACGTGGCCGGGGCGGGGGGAAAGTCCTTTTGCAACCAACCCTTTGCGATTCCAATTTTTTTTTTTTTTTTGGTGCAAATCCCCCCTCTCCGAATGAATTAAAAAAAAAAAAACAAAAAAAAGCAATCCCTCACCCACCCTTTTTTCTCCCGTTCTGGCCAAAAATGATGTCAGGGTGCTGGGTGGATCAGCCCCGGGGCGTTTGACATTTGCGCCGCGCTATAAAGAGGGGCCTGGCGGGGACCGCCAAGGATGTGAGGACGGAACGGAGGGTTTTGGGGCTCTGCTCAGAGGCAGGTAAGACCCCCGCCGGGGCGGGAGCATCCTCGCGGCGTGTGGTTGACCCCTCTCCCCACTTTTTTTTTTTCTTTTTTTGCAGCAATAGACCAAAAGTCTTGGAAACGGGGTGGAAAAACCACCTCCCGGGGGCAATTCGGTTGCAACCCCTGGGTAGATGCGGTTGCAACCCGCCCCCCCTCCCCTCCCCGGGAGGGATTTGGTTGCAGCCTCCCCCGGGGAGGGCAACTCGGTTGCGACCCTGGGGTAGGTTTGGGTGCAACCTTTTGGGGATGGGGTGGGGAATAAATTCGGTTGCAACACCCCAAGGAGGGTATTCGGTTGCAATCACCCTCCCAGGGGCAATTTGGTTACGACCCCAGGGGTAAATTCTGTCGCAGCCACCTCCCGGGGGCAATTCGATTGCAACCCTTGGGTAGATGCAGTTACAACCCACCAGGGGGTAGATTCGGTTGCAACCAGTGATCCGGGGTGGGGGGCTGGAGAGGGGCTGTTTCCCTGCCCAAAAAAGCTGAAAAACCTGCATGCATTATGGGAGGAAGCCTTGAATTCTGCATCCCACTGGGAAAAATTCAGGGGCTTTGGGGAGGGGACCTGGACGCATCCTCCCACATCGATGTCTCTCCCCACCATCTCCATGTCCCTCTGAAGCCACCAGAAGCATCTCCAGAGGTTGTCCCAGCCCTGTGGACGTCCCTCTCCCTCCTGCGATAGCTCCAGGGGCTGGGAAACCGGGACGCAAGCTTTTTATTTTCCCTTTTTTCCCCACAAATTCTAGCGGAATTGTGCACTTTTAGTGTGCGTGACCCGAATCTTGCAACACCAACTGGACAATCTTCTCCCCGGGGAGGTTGCAATTAACCCGCCCGGGTGTTTTTGCAGTCGCGATGGACGGCGGCCGGGGATGGCGAAAGGGCACCTCGTCGCTCTGGGTGTGGACGGTTGCGTTTTGGGGTGAGTGTGCAGCGATCGGGCTCCTGAACTCCTCCGATTTATCCGCCATCGCCTCCGAATGGCATTTTCCGAGCTTTATCCAAAATACGCTATGTCTCGCCCCCGCAAAATCGGAGCTTTGTGGCTTGCAATGGTCAAAAGGAGATAAAATTGCCCCCCCAAAGTTGACGTGCATGGAGGAAAGCAAGGTGCGAAGAGATGGGCCAAGCCACGTGGGCCACCAGCAGCTCATGGCCTCTTTTGGTTGTTCTCGATTGAAAAAACAGCAATGTTTTGCTTCTCAGGAGGCCTCAGAGCCTGGCGCAGGTGGCCACAGGTTGCCTTCCCAAATGTCCCTGTGGTGCAACCACCTTGACCCTGAGGAACTGGAGTTTTTACCCTCCGATTTGCCAAAATTTGGTCACCTGAGCTCTATTTCCCGAGTGGCAACCTGGCCAAGACACCAGCATGGGACACGTGGCCTTCAGGTCCACCTCCCAGCATGACAACATCCCTGATTGGTTGAGGTTGGAAGGGACTTCTGGAGATCATCTAGTTCAACCCCACCCCCTCAGCCTCTCGTGTTGGACGAGGGAAGCTTTAAAAAGCCCAATCGTTCCCTTGAATCTCCTCCATTTGGCATGAAACCCACCCCAAAATCTCAACGGGTCTTGCTGATCAATTGATATTTCTTAAAACTCTTTATTATCCTCCACCACCAAGGTTAAATTGGGTGCAGCACCCCGGGTGCAACCAGGTGCTCCCAGACTTACCTTGGTGAGGATGAAGGCAACGAGGCCCAAAGTCTCCTCTTCTTGGTGCTTCTCCAGGTGTTTCATGCCTTCCTACCATGGCCGTGTTGGCCCCGCACCACCTCGGGCGGGACTTCATCGTGGCCTTCATGCAGAATGGCTTGCAGCAGACCCTCAACAGTGACTTCAAGCTGCTCCTCACGGCCTACTCGCCCTCCACGTCCATCACCATCTCCATGAAGAAGCCCAGGCTGCGCATGACGGTGCAGGCGACGACGGGGCAGACTGTCGCAGTGAAGATCCCACCGCAGGCAGAGATGGTCGGCAGCAAAGCTTTCGATAACACCGTGCTGGTGCAGGCCACCAACGATATCTCGGTGCTCATGGTCAACGAGAAGCCCGCTTCGGGCGACTCGGCCGTGGTGTACCCTGTGCACAGCTTGGGCACTGAGTACTACGTCGTCACGCCCAACGTGGGCACTGACCGCTACGGCGAGTTCGTCATTGCGGCCTGGGACAAGCCCACCACCGTTGACGTGCACCTCAAAGCCTCCGTGACCTACCAAGGACGGACTTACCCACGAGGCTCCGTGTTGCCCCTCCATCTGGAGGCCTTCCAAGCAGCCCAGTTCCAAAGCCCCTCCGACATGTCCGGCACGAGGATCGTGGCGCAGAAACCCGTGGCCGTCTACGCTGGCCACACCTGCTTGGCGAGGTTCACCCAGTGTGACCACCTGGCGGAGCAGCTCCAGCCTGTCTCCAGCTGGGGCAGCACATTCATCGTGCCACCCTTGCCTTTCGAGGCACAGTCTGACATCGTCTACGTCTCCACTGCCCAGGCGACTCGCATGGAGTCACAACATGGGACAACCAGGACCATCCGGGAGCTGCGGCCTGCCCGATCTGCGCTTTATGGACTTCAAGCTCCAAATAGCTTGTACCTCTCCGCTAACGCCGGCGTCCAAGTCATCTTCTTCGCTGATGGAGGCCACAAGGATACTCTGCCTTATGAGCCGTTCTTCATGACCATCCCGGATGTCTCCAGCTACTGCCACTCCTATGTCATCTTCTCCCAGGACCATTATGAGAACTACGCCGTGATGATAGCCAAGACAGCGGAGACGGCCTCGATTATGCTCAACAAGAGCCCGCTGAGAAACGTGGTGTGGAAGCCAGTGCCAGGGACGGATTATGCCTGGGCCGGGCACCACCTGGGCAGGCGCTTTGCGGTCCATATGGTGGAGAGCGAGGCTTCGCCCTTCGGGCTGCTCAGTGTAGGGATCGGCGAGCAGAAGGCGTACGGCTCGGCGGCAATCTGCGACAGCGGTAAGCCCCTACTACCTTCTCCTTTCCTCCTGCAACCCTTTAGGTTGCAACTCAAGGTGAAAACCCCCACACAGAGGAGCCAAAATCGACTTCTCTGTGCCCAAACCAGGTGCAGATGATGCTTCCTTTGCATCTGGCAGCCCTGCGGCTGATAGAAGCCGAGTTTGCACCTGGAAACCCAGGTCTAAAATGAGCTATCCTGATCTTTGGCCCCTTCCACCCTGCTCCTTCCACCTTCTCCTTTCCTCCTGCCCCACATCCAAACCCCAGCTGCAATTCAAGATGAAAAAAAACCCAACATATTTAGGAACCAAAATCTGCTTTTCCACACCCATACCAGGTGCGTGTGGTGCTTCCTTTGCATCTGGCAGCCCTATAGCTGATAAATGCCAAGTTTGCACCTGGAAACCCAGGTCTAAAATGAGCTGGCTTGATTCTAAATGCACTCTCAGCTAAATTTTGTAGAACTAGGATAGACAGAGTAATCCGTCCACCCTGGTTTTGGCACGCTTTAGGATGAATTTCCTCCATGGCAAAGGTTTCTTCTCATTGCCTAGAGAAGGAGCCCATAAAAGGCTGAGGCTTGCACGGGCCTATGTCTGTCAGCAAAGCTGTCCATCCCCCCGCCAAAATGAAAAAACAACCAAAGAAAGGGTGTTTCTGGGTTTTTATTTTGCAGATCCCTGCCGAGGAGTGCAATGCCGCGCCAAGGAAACGTGCAAAGTGCAGGACGGGCGGGCCAGCTGCGTGCACGACTACCTGGGGACCTGCCTGGGCTTGCCAGATCTGCAGTACCGCACCTTTGACGGGGCGACCGTCGCCTTCCAGGCCGACTGTACCTACACCGTGGTCAAATACTGTGGTAGCGATCCCGCCCTGGTGCCCTTCGCCATCGACGAGAGGAAGAGCGAGGGTGGCTCCAAGGGGTGGCTGACCAGCATCTATGTCTACGGCTACAACGTCTCCATCCACAAGGGAGATGGTGGCAAAGTCCAGGTGGGTTTTTTTCTGCTCCTTGGCAGCGTTGTTTTTGGGTGAAACCTTCAGAGAAAAGCAGAAGAGGGTAAAATGTGATAGTAAGTGAAATTAGAGCAAAACAGGAAGCAGTGAAACAGAGTTTCAGGAAAATTTTGTGTGATGAAGACAGCGGCAAAAGGGAGGATGCCTTCTGTTGGGCTCTAGGTGTCTATGGCAGAAGTGTCTCCACCTAAACCACGCTTGTTTTTTGGCTAATGCTAAAGAAGAAGCGATTTAAGGATGCAATTCACCTCGTCAAGTGGAGACATCTCCTCTAGGGTGAGATCAGTCTTACCCTTGGAAACACCCAAATCTATTGGATCCATGGAGATGGACCCAAGGAGCCTAGACAAGTCCTAAATCTATATTGCAAGGTTAAATGAGGCATCTCCCACCCATACAGGCAGGCACCACAGTCCAGTCCTCACATCGATGAGATTTTAAAGCTCCAAAGTCAAAAGGAGATGATTTTCCCCTGAAACAGCTGGGGCTTTTTTTCAACCTGCTCCTGCTGAAGGATATTGCGTAATTGTGGAGGCTTCCTGGCAGAGTCACTGCTGATAATTGCTTCTCCTGGAACAAAACTTCTCTTCTGCAATTTGTTCATGTGCTTCTTGGGGCTGTAAACTCCACAAATGACTGCGGAGGACTCCAAGAAATGTTTCTAGAATATGCATTGAAAATAAAGTGAGATGAATGTTGCATCCCAGCCCAAGGGATGAGAAAAGCAACTGTCTGCTGGGATTTAACCCTTCTCTGTTTCCTTTCTTCCAAGGTCAATGAGCAGCTCACCAGCTTACCCACCAGCCTGGAAGCCGGGAAGATTGAAATCTCCCAAAATGAGGGCCGGACCATCCTGCAGACAGACTTTGGGCTGCAGGTGACCTACGATGAAGACCTGGCCCTGATGGTGGCACTGCCCAGCAGCTACTTTGGGGTGACCTGCGGCCTCTGTGGGAACTTCAATGAGGACACGGATGATGAGATGATGCTTCCCAACGGCACCCAGGCCTCTAGCGTGGAAGAGTGGGTGGACAGCTGGCGAGATCCCACCTGCTGGGACTACTGCGGCGGGCAATGTCCCAAATGTGACCAGGAGCAACGGCAGGTGGTGGGTGACAGCAATCACTGCGGCATGATGGACACTGCCGCAGAGGGGCCCTTTGCAGCGTGTCGTGCTCAGGTGAGCCCTGAGGACTATGTCACCCGCTGCATCTTCGAGGTCTGCAGCTCCGGAGGGGACCCGCAGGCCCTGTGCCGGGTGCTGGAGACCTATGCAGCCGCCTGCAAGGAGCATGGAGTCATCGTTCCTGGCTGGAAGGAGCCAGCAGGTTGTGGTAAGCTCGGCCAGTTGAGTCCTGGAAGAGGTTTGGGGAGGTAGATGGGTGCCCACACAGGAATTCCCGCCTTACTTTGCAAGCACTGGAGATGCCACCTACTCAATTCCATCAACGCGGCTCCCATAGGCGCCGTGACACCGGATTAGGATCTCCGTCATGATGCAAAAAATAGCCCTTTCCTCTTCCCACCCCCAGTTTATCCCCTCCCAGTGTCCCGTTCCTGCAGCCTTTTGCTCCAAGTAGGTCACGACGTGGTCTCCACATGGTCAATGGAGAGCAATAGGCAAGTCTACTTCTGCAGCACACTGCTCTTCCCTACAAATCTCTCCCACCCACCAGGAGAGGTCCTCTCCAACCTGCTTAGCTCCAAACTTTTTTAGCAAAAGACAGCCGGAGAGCAACACCACCAGCAAATCTCACCTTGTAGGGATGCAGGAACCCTCCCCACCTCCTTGACCGGCCCATGGTCTCTAAAGCCTCATGGGGAAGAGGCGGGCCACTGTTTGCAAGCCCAACTGCCCCAGATTCACCTTATCTAACTTCAGATGTCCATAGCGTAGAGAAAAGTTGTGCTTTTCTACTCTAGCTGGTGCCATGGGGTGTTTCAGATACCCTAAATTGCTCTGGATGCAATATAGATGTCGATGTGGCTGCACTGAGCCGATGTCTCTGCTGTGGGTTCCTCAAGTTCCCATATCTAAGTAGGATTTTATCCCAAATTCCTCTCACCAGCTCGGAGCTGCCCAGAGAACAGCCACTTCGAAGCATGTGGCACTGCGTGTCCTGCCACGTGCGCAGCCCCGCAAGCACCCGTGTCCTGCAGCCAGCCATGCACGGAGAGCTGCCAGTGTGATGAAGGCTTCGTCCTCAACAGCGGCGTGTGCATCCCAGCCAAGAGCTGCAGCTGCATCTACAACGGCCGCTCCTATAAGCCCGGGCAAGAGTTTTGGGAGGACGGGACCTGCCGGTCCCACTGCAGATGTGACACTGGCCAGGGCAAGGTGATCTGCAAGAAGGCCAGCTGCAAGGTCCATGAGAAGTGCACCAGCGTTGACGGTGTCCACCGCTGCGTGGCCAACAAGTACTCCACTTGCATAGGGACTGGCGATCCTCATTACACCACCTTTGACGGACTGAGGTACGACTTCCAGGGCACCTGCGTCTACCAGTTTGCTGCCCTCTGCACTGAGGACCCGGCGCTGGTCCCGTTCCAGGTCACAGTGGAGAACAACAACCGCGGCAGCAAAGCAGTGTCCTTCACCAAAACGGTGACCCTCGAGGTCTACGGCAACGTCATCACCTTGAGCCAGGAGTACCCACGCAAGATCAAGGTAGGTGTCCACCAGGCACCCCCGGCGATCACATATGGATATTTAAGCTGCTGCATGTGGTGGAAAATCCCCTCTTTTTCTCCAAGGCGGCACGTGAATCGCTCTGTGGAGGCCTCTGTTTCTGCTGGCCATCTCCAGAGGGAGCCCCGAGCAGCTCATTTGGATTTAAATGCTTTATTTTTAGACACTTTGCTTAAAGCAAGTTCTCCTAAAAAAAGAACAACAAAAAAAAATCATTTCTGGTGTGCAGGAAACAGACCATTTTTGCTCAGATGGAGCAAGTAAAAAAATTCCATGAATAATAGAAGCAAAATTACTTCCAAGTTCAACAGTGTCCGCTTTGCTTTGATTGCTTTTGTTTGTTTTCTCCCCCCCCCCCACCACCAACGCAGCTCTTTCACTTTATAATTTCTCTCCTCTGACATCTGCAAAGTGACTCACTTCTGCTGGAAAAGGTCCAATTCCCTCCTTGTTTAGCATTACACTTAAGTATGTGCTCCGGCTAAGCCTTCATTTCTTTGAATGATGATATTTTCAGCTGAACATAGATTCTAGGTGGGGCAGAAACAGTTTTAAGTGCAAATAGCACCCTGTGACCTCTCAAAAAGTTGTTTTTGCTGTCAATCTGCCAAACCAAAAAGCTTCCCTTGAGGATCAGTTGTGCATTAAGGGAACTGCAGGTTGGATAACTGCCTGGAATAAGACCCAAGGGGGATTTTGGATGGTGGGTCGGCACTAGGATGCCCCACTGGAGATGTAGCTAGACCCTACGCTACAGTTTCCATAAAACCTCCCAGATTCCGACTGTTTGGTCTTTTCATTATTCCCCAAAGCCCTGGGAGGTGGGGACCCTCTTGGGCACATCTTGCATTGGCCCAGAAACCCTTCCCTCAGCTTCCACCCACTGTGAAACATCTTGCCAAACACCTATGTCTCCAGCGAGACCTTTGCAACCCAACCGTGATGGGGCTCAGCTTGGGGAGAAACTGCTGGTGACCCTCCATCGCCTCTTCCCCCAGGTCAACGGCGTCTTCGTGGAGCTCCCATTCTCCCAGGAAGGCCAATTCACTATCTACACCAGTGGCGTCCATGGCTTCATCCGCACCAACTTCGACATGCGGGTGAGCTTCGACTGGTACAGCTACGCGCGGGTCATCGTGCCCCAAGCCTATGCCGGTGCCATCTGCGGGCTCTGCGGCAACGCCGACGGCGACCCTGACAACGACTTCATCACACCGGATGGGCGCCAACTGGCAGACCCGGTCCAGTTTGCTGACAGCTGGAAGGTGGCCGACGTCCCCGGCTGCTCGGCCGGTTGCGTGGGCGACTGCCCAGTCTGCAACGAGGAGCAGAAGAAACCCTACCATGGTGACCAGTATTGCGGGGTGCTCGCCAGGGCCGGCGGGCCCTTCGCTGCCTGCCACGCAGCCGTCAACCCCACGCCCTTCATCGAGGATTGCGCCTTCGATGCCTGCCAGTACAAGGGCCACCGGGACACCTTGTGCAGTGCTATTGCCGCCTACGTCACGGCTTGCCAAAGCCAGGGCGTCCAGCTCGAGAAGTGGAGGACGCCGGATTTTTGCAGTAAGTGTGGCCGGACCGGGTGCAAAACCCTCTGCGCCACCAAACGCCTCTAAAACTGGGTTCATCCACCCCGTTTCCAACATCTCCTTCCAGTGACGAGAATGTTTCGTTGCAATCATTTGCTCCTCTCCCTCAGCTGTTTATACACAGATGTCGATGTGGGCAGATAAATTTGCTGAAGAGGGATTAATTCCTTCTTAATGCAAAAAAAAGATAAAGTAAGGCAACATCACCCTCCTGAGGGACATGGGTGTGCGCTTCGCCACCAAAGACGTCTGCCCCAAAGCTTCATGGTGGCAACTTTGGCCTTCATCCTGAAGCTTCATGGGGGCCACTTTGATCTTTGCCCCAAAGCTGCATGGTGGCCACTTTGGCCTTCATCCTGAAGTTTTGGGGTGCAAATCCAAGCAAGTCTTGACGTTCTCCTCCCATTTTTCTCACAGGTCCTGTGTGCCCCCGTAATTCGCACTACGAGCTTTGCGGGACCGGCTGCCCGGCTACTTGCCGGGGGCCGGGGGCTGCTGAGGGTTGTGACGTGCCATGTGCTGAAGGTTGCTTCTGCGATGCTGGCTTTGTGCTGAGCGGGGACGAGTGCGTGGCGGTGGGTGAGTGCGGCTGCGAGCACCGGGGCCGCTACTACAAGCTGGGTGAGGACTTCTACACCGGGAAGTCATGCCAGGAAAGATGCATCTGCCAGCCTGGTGGGGTGGTGGCGTGCCGGGAGACCTCCTGTGGGCCCCATGAGGAGTGCCGGGTGGAGCGTGGGGCACTGGGGTGCCACGCAGCAGGCTACGGCAGGCTGGTGGTGGCAGGTGACCCTCACCACGTGACCTTCGATGGGCGTGCTTTCCACCTCCGGGGCTCCTGCGCCTACGTCTTGGTGAGGGTCTGCAAGCCGGACCCCCGGTTGGCCAACTTCTCAGTGCTGCTGGAGAATCACATCTCCGGCCAGCCCAATGTGGTCCTCATGAAGAAAGTGGTCATCTCCGTCCATGGCTACACTGTCACTATGGAGCGGGGACAGACATGGGAGGTCACGGTGAGTCTGGATGCACCTTTTCCACTATCAGCATGTATGCGGGAAGCCCACCTCGTCCTGAAAATGTTCATCTCTTCCTTTTGGGACAGATGGATGGTGAGCGCTACATGCTGCCACTGGCCACGGGGGACAACAAGCTGCGGATCAGCCAGGAAGGGTCCAACATTGTCCTCGACTCTGCCTCGGGTCTCCAGCTCCTCTACAACACGGCCTCCTACCTCCTGGTGACCATCCCCAGCAGCTATCAGGGCCGCGTGTGCGGCTTAGGAGGCAACTACAATGGCGAGAAGGATGATGACTTCCGGCTGCCCAATGGGGCCATCACGCAGAGCATGGAGGAGTTTGTGGCCTCCTGGAAGGTTCCCACAGAGGACGGAGCATGCACAGATGGCTGTGGCACCAATTGTCCTGTGTGCGATGCCACCAACACGGCTCCTTTCCGTGCTGGGGACTCCTGTGGGCTCATCCAGGACCCGTTGGGACCCTTTGGGACATGCCACCCTCAAGTGAGCCCCGTCGAATACTTCAACCACTGCCTCTATGACATGTGCGCGGCCAACGGCACCCAGGACACCCTCTGCCAGAGCCTGCAAGCCTACACAGCTGCCTGCCAAGCTGCCGGCGCCAAGATCGATGCATGGAGAACAGCCTCCTTCTGCCGTAAGTGCTGCTTCACCCTCTGTGAACTGGCCCAATTTTGCAATTTTTGTTCAACTTTTGGGGCTTTTAATCAGAAATGCTTTTAAATGCTCCCAAAACAAGCTGATTTTGGCTTCAATAACCCACTTGCTGCCAAAAATATCTTGAAAAAACAAAATTCCAGCTCATCACCTCCAAAATGTCAATTTTCATCTCAAATAATTTTGCTTCTGCATGGAGGTGAGGAGCTCATAACGCAGCCATGCATAGAGCAGATGACTTAATTTGGAGGTAGAAACAGGATTTTGTCATTTTGATGTTAACTGGAGCTGTCAGAAATGCCCCAGGGCTGTTGGTTGGACATTGGTCACTACTCTGTCCTGTCTCCTGGAGGGTTGTCTCCTCCATCATGCAGAAGTGGCCACCACGGTAATGACCTTCAACCCTTCTCTCCAGCCCTCTCCTGCCCACCAAACAGCCACTACGAGCTGTGCACCCGCTCGTGCGACTTCACCTGTGCCAGCCTCTCCGTCGCAGCCCCATGCGGCCGGCGGTGCTTCGAGGGCTGCCAGTGTGACGACGGCTTCCTCTTTGATGGGGCAACCTGTGTCTCTGTGGAGCGCTGTGGCTGTGTGCACAAGGGGCGGTACCTCAAGGTGAGGCTGAAGTCGCTTCATTTGAGGACACGGGGCTTGGAGGATGTGGAGCTTGGAGGACACAGGGCTTGGATGACATGGGGCTTAGAGCATGCATGGCTTGGAGGATGCATGTGGCTTGGAGGACACAGGGTTTGGAGGACACATGGCTTGGAGCGTGCATGGCTTGGAGGACATGTGTGGCTTGGAGGATGCATGGCTTGGAGGATGTGGAATTTGGAGGACATGTGGCTTGGAGGACACAGGGTTTGGAGGACATATGGCTTGGAGGACACAGGGTTTGGAGGACATGGGACATGGAGGACATGGGGCTTGGTGGACACATGGCTTGGTGGATGTGGGGCTTATATGATGCATGGCTTGGACAATGTATGGCTTGGAGGGCACGTGGCTTGGAGGAGGCACGGCTTGGAGGACACATGGCTGGGAGAACACCTAGATCCAAATAGTTCCCTAAATTGGTTTACTTGCTTGCTTATTTATGAGGATGAGAGCGGTTAATCCATGGAGTGACACCAACTCCACCTCATTCACCTTCCACTGAGTTTTCCTCTCTTTGGGCCTCATCTCCATCTTCAAGGGGTGGGAGATCCCCCAGGTCCACCCGCAGCAGCTCCTTCCCCTTGCAGGCTGCTGAGACCATCGTCTCCAACAACTGCACCACCCGTTGCACCTGCCACCCAGCCCGGGGCCTCAGGTGCGAGGACACCCGCTGCCGCCCGGACGAGGTGTGCACCACAAGGGACAGGATGCAGCAGTGCGTCCAGCGGGAGGGCCACTGCCGAGTGTCCCGTGGGGCCACCATGGCCACCTTCGACGGTGCCACTGGGAAGCTGCCGGGCAGCGGGACCTACAAGATGGCGGCACTGTGCGACGAGCGCTCACCCGCCTGGTTCAAGGTGGTGGTGGAGGTGGGTGAGTGCCGGGGCGACGGGGTCCCTGCTGGCGCCGCTGTCTTCGTCTTCTTCCGCGACGCCCTCGTCACCCTCAACGCAGACATGGAGGCCTGGGTAAGCGGGCGGCAGGCGCCCCGGTCTCCTGGGTCCCTCCCCGGATGCCTGGGTCCCCTGGAGTGTGGGAGGGGCAGGTCTGGATGCCTGGGACCTCCCCCACACTCCTGGGACCCTCCTAGAGCCATGGGTCCTGGACTCCTAGGACTCCTTCGGACACCTGGGACTCTATGGGACTCCTGGGTCCCTCCCACACTTCTGGGACCTCCCTGGATTCTTGGGACCCTCCCGCATTTGGAAGAGATATTGCAATTGCCTGTAACGTGCAATTGCCGCTTGCAATGTACGTTGCAGTTATTCGCCATTAGCCACCGCAGTTTGCAAGATGCATGGCAATTTTGGGCAAACATTGCAATTATTTGCAATTTGCAGTAGCGGCTTGCAAAATACGTTGCAATTACTTGCCATTTGCCATTGCAATTTGCAATGCATGTTGAAGATTGCAGCTGCAGCGGGGATGTCTCCTGGGGATTCAACGGGCCTGGAGCTCGGGTGGGATTTATCTCACCGTGCTTTAGGGACCCTTGTCCAAGGGAATTGCTTTAAGCAGCTTTTCGGCTCCGTGCAGAAGCCGAGAGCGGCATCTTGCATCCCTGCGTCCGTCCTTCCTTCCAGGTGAACGGCATTTTCACGCGCCCGCCAGCCACCGTTTCCAAAGCCGTCTCGCTGAGCACAGCGGCGGGGAACGTCACCATCTCCCACTCCTCTGGAGTCCAGGTGCTCTTCAGCCCCGGCGGCGAGGTGACGGTGACCGTGGGCGCCCACCTGGCCGGCCAGCTCTGCGCCCCCTGTGGCAACTTCAACGGCAACGCCAATGACGACCTGATGCTGCCCAATGGCCGGGCCGCCCGCAGCCTCGCTGAGGTGGTGGACGCCTGGAGAGCCAAGGACTTCGCCGGATGGTGAGTGCCCTCCCCCCTGTCCCCCCAAAATCCCCACCACGATGCTATTTTTTTGCAAACGAGAGGGCAAAGAATGACCTCCGAGTCCAGCAAGGGCGTCTCCATCTTCTCTGGTTCTGTCCACAGTGACTGATACACAAAACCGAGGAAATTACGCCCGTAAGTGGCTCTTCCCACCTTCGCATTCACATCTCACGCTACGAATTCGGCTGGATGAACCCTCCCTATTAAATTCCCCCAAAAGTTCGTTTTTTCCCAAGCCGAGGTGCGGATCAGCGATGGGACGACGGTTAGAGACGTGCGTATGGAGAATAGACATCCAATACGTTGGCTCTGCCCTAAAATGTCCTTTAAAAAATTGCTTTTTGACCCTAATCCAGAAATTTGTTTTGCAAAAAAGGGACAGCAAGCCAAGATCTAGCAGAAACAAACAGCTCATCGCCATTTTATGGGGTCTCTTCTGCTTCACTCTCCTGCTTGGCCCCTCTGATCCCCATGAGAAGCAATGAGGAGGCAAAATAATGGGGCTAAAACAGGCAGATTTGGTCCTTTCTAACCTCAGTATCCAAATAGCAAAATTGGGGCTGGTCCACCATGACTAGGTGGTTACCAGTGGGACATCTGAGCCCAAGAGTGGTGGGATTCATGCTGCCCAGAGATCTATATTCATTTAAACCTCACAGCTGGAGCTAAACTCTATGGGTGGCTCATGGAGATAAGTAGATATTTTGGGAGAAGGACTTGGATAAGGAGATCTGGAGATGCCCAAAGTCTTCTACTGGGAATAGGGCAAAGTCAGAGGAAGCCTTGGGTGCTGACATTCAGATGAGCTTCACCTCATTTAATCCATGCATCAGGAGCTGAGGTGGATCCACGCATCAGGGAGGCATTTCACACCTCTGGCCAGCTGTTTTGCACCTTGGCCGTTCTGTTGAGTCCACCTTGGATGTCCACACGTGGTTGGAGCCACATGTCAGATCCCTCAGCACCATGTTTTAGTGCCTTTCTCCCTCTGTGGCTCCTGTGGGGTGGAAGGATGCTCCTGAGGGGGTAGAAGGGATGGAAGGCAGTAAAATCAGGCTGGGATTGCAGCATTTTGGAGGCAGGGTGGGTGGGAAATTGCAGTTCTTTTGGGACATCCCTTGTACAGAAGACGAGGGATGAAGCCCAGAAGTGGAAAAGGTGGTCAGGAGGGAGCTGGAATTAGAAATTTTGGAGCAAAATCCTACACGAGGTGGAGGAGGGACAAGGTTGGTGGGGCAAGAAGGATGTTGGAGGGCGTTGAGCAAAACGCACTTTTAGGGAAAAGACCAACGTGATATTTTCCCCAGGGATGTGACACTGGGGGTGAAGGATTTTGCTCTAGGAAGGTGAAGGTGGCCCAGGGACGAGGTGAAGACTTCATCTCACCACGCTTTTCACCCCTTCCAGTCGCATCTCAGACCGCAGGCGGAACGAAGTTGAAGCCCCCGTCTACCCGGAGCAGTAGGCGCGACCCACCTCCATGGGGGCTTGCTGCAGCCGGAGGCATCTGTGGGCAGATGTAGCAACCCCCCAAAAAACCCCAAACCCCCAAAATGGCTGAGTATAGAGGCATCAACCAGCCACCTGGGATGAGTTTCCACCACAGCTGAAGATGGACATGGAGGACCAGAGGTGGTCCAGCTCCAGCAACCACTTGATCTGTTTCCCTGGCTGGCCATGATGTGTTTTGAGGGTCCACCTGGGCACCGGCTGTGACATGTTTTGAGGGTCCACCTGGGTTCCAGGTGCAACATCTTTTGAAGGCTCACCTGGGCTCTGGCCATGACGCCTTTTGAGGGTCTACTTGGGTGCTGGCCGTGATGTATTTTGAGGGTCCATCTGGACTCATGTTCAACCAAGCCCAAAGCCAGGATGATGTATCCATGCTGGAGCAACCTGCAGGAAAGCAAGAAGAAAGCCCCATCCATGAGCGTAGAAAGAGGTCTACAACCAACCTCCCAAAACCCAGTGGTTCTTCCCCAGAAATGGACCCACATTTCCCATTTTCCAGATAACTCCAAATGAAGTAATAAACCTTTTTAATGAACCATTTTCCTGAGCTTTGTTGGCTTTGGGGTGGTGGAAGCGATGGGAATCATCTCCTGGTGTTCACTGGTGTCTTGGTCTAGGCGGACCCAACCAGAGCAACCCTTCGGGAGGTATTTAGTCATAGTCTACAAACAAACATTTAATTAGGCATTTAATTTCCTGCGGATGCCATGGCAGTGAAATGACCCGACCTGTTTCCTGTGGTGAAACGACCCAATCAGCAATCAGCTATTCCCACCCAACTTGCTTCAAATTCAGATTTTATGGCCCAATTCAGCATTGACATTTAGGCAGCTAAATGCGCCCGGCCAAATCCTATGTCCAGCTCGGAGACGCTCGAGTTGGGTCCCGCTGAGAAGTGTCAGCAAGAGGGGAAAAAAAAAAAAGTAACAAAAAACAAAAAAGCAGCTTTTATCCAAATGATGCAAAAAAAAGTCAGTGCAAGCTGTGGGCAGCCGCTGTTTTGGGAGAATTTCACTGGAACTGATCAACACACACAAATCACAGTCCTACAAAAATGAAGAAAAGGGGGGGGGGAAATCCCAGCCCCATGGGACGCGCTAGGCCCACCAGCCCTCATGGGACTCACCAGATCACGGGACCCACCAGACCCACCAGCCCAACAGGACCCACCAGCCCGTAGGACCCACCTGCCCCATGGGACCTACCAGACCCAGCAGCCCGTGGGACCCACAAGCCCTATCAGACCACAGGACCCATTGGGCCCACAGGATCCAGCAGCCCCACCAGCCCATGGGACCCACCAGCCCATGGGACCCACCAGCCCCATGGGACCCATGGGACCCACCACATCACAGGACCCACCAGATCCACAGGACCCACTAGCACCCCCCCGGTTCCCCCAGCCCTACCAGACCATGGGATCCACCATCCCCCACAGCCCCATGGGACCCACTAGACTCATCAGCCCCATGGGATCTACTGGACCCATGGGACCCATCAGCCCCTCCAGATCCACTAGACCTCCCAGAACCACAGGACCCACCAGACCCATCAGTTCCACCAACCCCACAGGACCCACCTGCCCCTCTGGATTCACCAGCCCCACCAGACCCCCCAGAACCACGGGACCAACCAGACCCATGGAACCCAGCAGCTTCATGGGACCCACCATCTGAATAACTTTAAAAACCTAAAGGAGAGGGGAAAAAGTCATTTTTGCCCTAAAATCAGCCCTGTTGCCCTCAATAGCTTCAGTTTTGGTAAATGCATTTGTTGCTAAGGATGAAAAAAATGAAGCTTTGCCAAAAACCAGCATGTGAGATGCAGAGATCCTCAAAAATAAGCATTTGCAGAGCCTTCCTCTGGCCAGTGACCAAAGTTGGAGAGGACGCTTGGGTTTCGTGGCTCAGAAGAAAAACCAGAAACCATTTTGGGTGAAGAACGATGTCTACAGGCGAAGGTCCTCATGCAGACGCGTCAGCTATTGGCCAACGGATGGAAAACCAGAGTGAGTCTGAGGTGCGGGAAGGTCTTCAGGTAAGGAGAAATCTAGACGACCAACGTAGGGGGAGATATCAGAGCTGTGGACAGAGTGAAGCCAACTCACCCGTTACCCCACTCAGCCTGGACTTGCAGAAAATGAGGAAACTGGAGTGAACCCCTCCACATGCATCTCCACAGGCACCTCCAACAGGCACCTCCAACAGGCACCTCCATGTGCACCTTCACGTCCACCTCCATGTGCATCTCTAACATGCACCTCCACATGCATCTGCAACATGCACCTCCACGGGCACCTCCAGGGGCACCTCCAACGTGCACCTCCATCTGCACCTCCAGTGTGCACCTCCAACATGTACCTCCATGGGCACCTCCATGGGCACCTCCAACGTGCACCTCCTTTGCATCTCTAACATGCACCTCCACATGCACCTCCACATGCACCTCCAACATGTACCTCCACGGGCACCTCCATGGGCACCTCCAGGGGTACCTCCAACGTGCACCTCCATCTGCACCTCCACGGGCACCTCCAACATGTACCTCCACGGGCACCTCCATGGGCACCTCCAACGTGCACCTCCATGGGCACCTCCAGTGTGTACCTCCACATGCACCTCCACATGCATCTGCAACAGGCACCTCCATGGGCACCTCCATGGGCACCTCCAGCATGCACCTCCACATGCACCTCCAACATGTACCTCCACGGGCACCTCCATGTGCATCTCTAACATGCACCTCCACATGCACCTCCAACATGTACCTCCACGGGCACCTCCATGGGCACCTCCAGTGTGTACCTCCACATGCACCTCCACATGCATCTGCAACAGGCACCTCCACCTGCACCTCCATGGGCACCTCCAGCATGCACCTCCACATGCACCTCCAACATGTACCTCCACGGGCACCTCCATGTGCATCTCTAACATGCACCTCCACATGCATCTGCAACATGTACCTCCACGGGCACCTCCATGGGCACCTCCAACGTGCACCTCCATGTGCACCTCCAGTGTGCACCGCCAACATGCACCTCCACCTGCACCTCCATGGGCACCTCCAACATGCACCTCCATGTGCACCTTCACGTCCACCTGCACGTGCACCTCTACCATGCACCTCCACGTGCACCTCCAACATGTACCTCCACGGGCACCTCCATGGGCACCTCCAACGTGCACCTCCACCTGCACCTCCAATGCTCCCTGGCAATTTTCCCACTGAAAAAAAAATTGGGGGTGGAAAAAAATCCAAACCTGCCCTGGGAATTACCCTTTTTTGCAGCTTTTTATTCCAAGCTCTGATTGTGTAAGGTCTTTTTTTAAAAAAAAAAACTAGGGGGTTAGAAATATCATTTTTTCCACTCCCCCCCACCGTTTCTGGCCCGTGGCTGATATGCCGGGTTGCGACAGAGCTGCAAGCAGGAGGGAGGAGGACTTGGCAGCTCCCCCAGCACCGGATTTCGGCATTTCCCAGAAACCTGAGATCTGCTGGCAGGAGGCCCGGGCACTTTTGCAAGGCCAGAGCTGGGTTTTTGTGTTTGCAAGGCGGATACCTGCGGGGAGAAATAGCTGGGAATCCTCGGAAACCTGATTCGGGGATTTTTTTTTTTAAGGTGGAGGAAGGTGGCATCAGCGCGTGGAAAGCGGATGCAAACCCGGGCAATGCAAAGCAGGGAAATGCAAATGTAGGAGATGCAAACTGGGGGCCATGCAAACCGAAATGAAAACTGGGGCAATGCAAACTGGGGTAAAGCAAACCGAAATGCAAACTGGGGTAATGCAAACTGGGGAAATGCAAACTGAAATGCAAACTGGGGTAAAGCAAACCGAAATGCAAACTGGGGTAATGCAAACTGGGGAAATGCAAACTGAAATGCAAACTGGGGTAAAGCAAACCGAAATGCAAACTGGGGTAATGCAAACTGGGGAAATGCAAACTGAAATGCAAACTGAGGCAACGCAAATCTAAATGCAAACTGGGGAAATGCAAACCGAAATGCAAACTGGGGTAAAGCAAACCGAAATGCAAACTGGGGTAATGCAAACTGGGGAAATGCAAACCAAAATGCAAACTGAGGCAACGCAAATCTAAATGCAAACTGGGGAAATGCAAACCGAAATGCAAACTGCGGCAACACAAATCTAAATGCAAACTGGGGTAAAGCAAACCAAAATGCAAACTGGGGCAATGCAAACTGGGGCAATGCAAACTGGGGAAATGCAAACTGGGGCAATGCAAACCAAAATGCAAACTGGGGAAATGCAAACCGAAATGCAAACTGCGGCAACACAAATCTAAATGCAAATTGAGGTAAAGCAAACGAGGGAAATGCAAACCAAAATGCAGACTGGAGTAATACCAACCAAAATGCAAACTGGGGCAATGCAAACAGGGGCAATGCAAACCAAAATGCAAACAGGGGCAATGCAAACCGAAATGCAAACTGGGGTAAAGCAAACCAAAATGCAAACTGGGGCAATGCAAATCTAAATGCAAACTGGGGAAATGCAAACCGAAATGCAAACCGGGGGCAATGCAAATCTAAATGCAAACTGGGGTAAAGCAAAGCAAAATGCAAACTGGGGCAATGCAAACTGAAGTGGAAACCGGGGCTATGCAAACCTAAATGCAGACCGGGGAAATGCAAACTGGACAAACGCAAACCGCGGCAACGCAAATCGAAACGCAAACCGCGGCAATGCAAACCGCGGCAATGCAAACCGCGGCAATGCAAATCGGGGTAATGCAAACCGGGGTAATGCAAACTGAAATGCAAACTGGGGTAATGCAAACTGGGGCGATGCATGTCGAAACGCAAAACTGGGGCAATGCGACCCAGGGCAATGCAAACCGAAATACGAACCGGGGCGATGCAAAGTGCCAGCCGTGTTTTTTAGAGCCGGTGGGAAATTTTGCCGTTCGTGCAAAACCATTTTGGGTCCCAGACGGTTTCCGTGAGCGATCTCTCTGCGCACAATAAGGGCACTGTGCGAGCCCTAACTGAGGAGGGGGGGGGAAAAAAGCCAGATTGGGGTTAATTTCTGCCTGACCTTTGCTAAAAGCAGCCTTTCCGCAATGCTTTTGCATTTCAAAGTCCCCCTGGTTGGAAGAGCAAGCGGGAAAAGGCGGACTGGCAAAACGTAGGAAAATGGAGCAAAACGAGAGTTGCTTTTGCTGGAAGAACCGGAGGCAAAAGGAAGTGCATTAAATAAAAAAGCAAGACCCCAAAAAATGGGAAAAATAGATCAATATTGCATGTGAAAAACATGTTTCAAGCTGTTCGCACTGGGGCGAATCCATCCTGAAACGGCCCCGGCGGCCGCAGAGGTTGCAGCGGCACGAGAAAGAAAAAAAAAAAAAAACCAAAACTAAACCAAAGCAAAGCGAAGCGAAAAAGGAAAGAATTAAGGAAATAAGGGGAAAAATTGGAAGAAGAAAGAAAGAAAGAAGGAAATAAGGGAAAAAAATGAGGGAAGAAGGAGGAAACAAAGCAAAATAAGGAAGGAAGAAGGAAAGAATAAGATCAAGAAGATTAAAAATAAGATTATAGACGATTAAGGTTAAGATTATAATTAAGACTAAGGTTAAAATTCAGAATAAGGTTAAGATTAAGAATAAAGTTAAGAAGAAGATTAAGACCGAGAATAAAACGGAGAATTAGATTAAGAATAAAAAGAATAAGATTCAGACTGCGATTAAAATTGAGAGTTACATTAAGAATAAGGTTAAGCTCAAGATTAAGACTGAGATTAAGACTAAGGGTAAGAATAAGAATAAAGTTAAGTTTAAGAGTACGATTGAGACCAAGATTAAGAATAAATTTAAGATCAAGATCGAAATTAAGATTAAGACTAGGACTAAGATTAAAGCTCTCCCTTCCAGTCCTTTTTTTTTAATCCAGCCCCTCAAGTCAGAAAGGTGGAGGGGAAAAAAAAGCCCTTTCACCCCTCCTCGCTTCATGGGCGCCCCAAAACCGCATGAATTCCACCCAAAGTGCGCGGGAGGACTGCGTCGAGTGTTGCAGGCGTGCAGAAACCCCAATTTGGGGCCAAATAAGCTCCAAACCGCCTTTGGCAACGCGGCGAAAAAAAATCACCGTTTCGGCACGGAAACGGCGCTCTTTGGGCTGCTTTTTCTTGCCGGAGCCTGACGAGATGGGTCAATATTGGCTTTTTTCTTTTTTTCCACTTAAAAGCTCGCCCCGGCTCGCCTTGGCTGTGCAAAAACCCGACCGGAGCATATTTGCACAAAGTTTGTTGAATTTGGCAGCCGAAAGTCTGTTTTTTGTTTTTTTTCCACCCTCCCTGAAGGAAATCGTGTTTTTTTTGCACATTGGCAAAAATGGTTTTTTTCTTCTAATGTGTTTGCAAATCGTGGTTGGTTTGGGTTTTTGGGTTTTTTTTTTTTTGTGTGTGCATTTGCAAATTGGGGTTTTTTTAATGCATTTGCAAATTGCGGTTTTTTTGTGTGTGTGCATTTGCAAATCCCTCCCAGACTCCTGGGTCCCCTCGGACACTTGGGTCCCTCCCGGACTCCTGGGTCCTCTAGGGCGAGGCAGTAGAGCCTATAGGTTGGAGCGAGGAGGGCAGGCCCAGCTGGGTGCACGCGTGTGTGTGCGTGTGCACCCGTGGGCGCCCGTGGGCGCCCGCCCGTGCCGGCACTCGCACGTCGCTGCTGCCATCTGCTGCCTGGTCCCTGAATGGGGCACAGGGGGGAAAAAAAAACACATGCACGTGCGCGTGCACGCTCTTGCACGCTCGTGCACGCTACATGCACGCCCTGGCGGGCTAATGCAAGCTCTTGCACAGGATGCATGCTCCTGCGCGCGATTGCAACTCAAGCATGCTCTTGCACACCGCTGCAAGCCAATGCATGGTCTTGCAGCTGGTTGCACGCCCATGCCCACTCTTGCACGCAAATACATGCTCGTGCACGCTAATGCGTGTCCTTGCACGCTAATGCAAGATTTTTTTTTGGGGGGGGGGTGCAAAAGGGATAGGAAAGAGGATGGAAAAGGCAATGCAAATGCAGGTGCAACGCAAAAGGAGGCGCAAAGGGAATGGGAAAAGGGGCTGCAGAAGAGATTGCGAAAGGGAACGTGAGCGGTGATGCAAGACAGGGATGTGAAAGGGGGTGAGAAGGGGATGGAAAAGAGGATGCAAAAGGCAATGCAAAAGAGGGGGGGGGTGCGGAAAGGAGCGTTGCACGCTCCTTGGGGCAGGGCTCTGCCGGGCGTAATCTCAGGGTTGCATGCAGCTCGCGACTCCGCTTGCAAACACGGGATGCAGGTGCAATTGCAAGCACAGGATGTGGGTGCAATTGCAAAAATGGGATGTGGGTGCAATTGCAAACACGGGATGGAGACACCGTCCTTTCCTGGGGTTGCAAACACGGGCTGCAGATGCCATTGCAAACACGGGCTGCAGCTCCAAATGCAAACGCGGGATGGAGACTCCGTCCTTTCCGTGGGTTGCAAACCCGGGGCCAGGCTAGGGCTGGCGGGCGCCAGCGCGTCCCTGAGGTCTGGCCCTGAGTGCACCCGGGGGAGATCGGAG
The DNA here is from genome assembly GCF_040807025.1 of Struthio camelus. Taxonomy (NCBI): domain Eukaryota; kingdom Metazoa; phylum Chordata; class Aves; order Struthioniformes; family Struthionidae; genus Struthio; species Struthio camelus. Next base: position 196,519 of record NC_090974.1, on the reverse strand, counting down.
CATCCCGGAGAGATGCAAGCAGCCCAGGGAGTGCCAGAGAAAGAGCCTGGAGCATGATTTGAGGGCAAAAGAGGAAAAAAAAATGCATTGAGAAATGCGTTGGGAAAATGTTGATAGACAGTTGCATGGAGGAGGTGCGTGCACGCATGGATCCGTGGATGCACGCGTGCACGGAGAGTTGCATGGAGAGACACGTGCACACACGGATCTGTGGATGCACGCGTGCACGGAGAGCTGCACGGCGGGGTGCGTGCACACACACGGATCCTTGGATGCACGCGTGCACGGAGAGTTGCATGGAGAAACACGTGCACACACGGATCCGTGGATGCACGTGTGCACGGAGAGCTGCACGGCGGGGGCACGTGCACGGACGGATGGGGGCACGCACGCAGGGGCAAGTGCACATATAGATGCACACGTTTCCCCCCCCCCCCCCACCCCACTCCACAGGATCCAGGCACCCTTCCCCTCCCCCGCCACGCAAGGGGCCCAGGCGTCCGGGGTGGCCCTGGGTCAGGCCTGGCCTTCGTCCCCAGTAATTGCTGAGCAAAGGAACAGGCGGCTCCGGGGCACCACGGCCCGGGGAGCCACTAACGAGGGGCCGCTAATGACAGTGACGAGGTCTAGGACGCCTGGGCCCCTGGGTGCTCTATGGGGCTCTGTCTCCCCCGCCCCACCCCAACCCGGATGCCTGGGCCCTCCCGTGCTCTATGGGGATGGGTCCCATAGAGCAGCTGGGTACCCGGGGGGTGTGGGGGGGGAAGGGACATGGCCCCCTAGAGCACCCAGGGGCCCAGGCATCCAGGTGGGGAGGCATAGCTCCCTAGAGCACCCAGGAGCCCAGGTGTCCAGCTTGGGGGAGCACAGAGCCCCCTAGAGCACCCAGGGGCCCAGGCGTCCAGGTGGGGGGGGAGCACCCCCTAGAGCACCCAGAGGCCCAGGAAGCCGGGTGGGGGGAGTCCCCAGGTACTCTAGCGGGCTGTGCCCCCCCCCCCCCACCAGGACGCTTGGGTCCCCAGGTGTTCCATGGGGCTGTGTCCCCCCCACCCCCGCGAGCACCCATGGGTGCTGAGGGGGCGGGAGCCTCTATTGTTCTGGAGAACAAAAGGCTCCAGCCCCAATTATCAGGAGCAGGAGAGCAGAGGAACCCAGGCGTCCCCAAACACAGCCCTGCCCAGTGCTGGGCCCAGATGCCGGGGCCTTCAGGGAGGGCAGCAGTGGCCAGGGGGCTGGAGCAGGCAGGGAGTAGGGGATGGAGGGATGGAGGGATGGACAGAGAGAGGAAGCTGGGGAGGGATGGAGGGAGAGGTGGAAGGATGGGTGGAAGGAACAGGAGATGGATGGACAGATGGATGGAAGGATGGATGGAAGGAACAGGAGATGGATGGATAAATGGATGGATGGACAGCTGGAAGGAAGGATGGAAGGAAGAGGGGGATGGATGCTTGGAGGACAGATGGAAGGAAGGACAGATGGAAGGATGGAAGGATGGATGGATGGATGGATGATTGGATGGGTGGATGGATGGAAGGCTGGAAGAATGGGCAGAAGGATGGATGAATGGAAGTAACAGGATGGGTGGAAGGACAGATGGCTGGATGGACAGATGAAAGGATGGATGGATAGATGGAAGGATGGAAGACTGGTTGGATGGATGAATGGACAGATGAAAGGATGGGTGGATGGAAGGACAGATGAATGAATGGAAGGAACAGGATGGATGGGCGGATGGAAGGAAGGATGGATGGATGGACAGAAGGAACAGGGGACGGATGAATGGAGCATACATGGAGGAATGAAGGTCGGGAGGTGGAGGGATGGATGGTCAGACTGTGGTGGTGGAGGGATGGATGGAAGGAGAGACAGATGGACATATGGATGGATGGACAGATAGGTGGGGATGGATAGATGGCTGGCTGGATGGACAGACAGACGGATGGCTAGACAGATGGCTAGAGGCCCAAACAGGCTGTAGGGCCGCTCCCCTCTACCACTACCGCCCTGCCGGCGCCATCTGGATCCATCCGGCCCCAGATCTTATCTCTGCCCTGGGGCCACGGTGCCCCACAAGCCACGCCCCCTCCATGGGGACCAATGGGGGTGGGGCTGGGGGGGCAGGGCCATCGTCCCATTGGTCAGCCTGGCCACCTCAGCCACTACAAAAACCTGGAGCCCTCAGAAGAGCTGCAGCCTGGTGGCCCCGCAATGGTGAGTCCCAGACACCTGGGTTCCCGGTTGGGGTCTGGGTGGTGGAGGAAGGGTGGGACCCGAACACCTGGGTCCCAGGAACGCAGTGCAAGATGGTGGACGGGTGGCCCAAGTGCGTCCCACTCGGGGTCATGGGGGCCATGGGATGGAGTGGGGCAGATTGGGACCCTGGACGCCTGGGCCCCCTGTGAAGCTCTGGGGGTCATGGGGGCTGTGGGATGGAGCAGGGCAGGTGGTACTCCAGACACCTGGGTCCCTTGTCCCATTCTGGGGGTCATGGGGGCTGTGGGATGGAGCAGGGCAGGGTGGGACCCCAGATGCCTGAGTCCCTTGTCTTCATGGTCCCCCCTCCTGTGTGTCACCCAGATGGGGCCTTGCCGGATGTTGCTCCTCCTGGCCTGGTTCACGCTCCAGTGTGGTGAGTCCAGTTTGGCCAAATCCCCCATTTCTTCAGCCAAACCCCATCTGTGACCCACCCCTCGGCCCCTCTCCTCATCCTTCTCCCCAAATCCCTCCTTCCTGCCCCATCCTGGCTCTTGCTTTGCCTCCCCAGCCCCAGGCTTTTGCATTTCCAGCCCCAAATCTGTGCACCCCTTTAATTGTGCCATCCCCCTCCCCAGGAAGGAGCAGCAGCAAGTGCTCAACTCCAATACCAGACACTAGAGAATATGTTAAAATCCACCAGGGTGCCTGCAGAAAGGGGAGGAAAGGGCTGGTTTTAGTGGGAGGAGAGCAAAACCGATGGGAAACCCTGCCTCGTTTGGCACCAAAACATTTGCTCTGCAATCAGTGGGTTCTCCATAGTCTAATAAGGGGTGGAGCTCTGCTACAGATGGAGTCCGTAAAGCTGAAAAAGCCACCAATGACCTGTAATAAGCAGGTCCAGTTCCTCACCGAGGCTCTGATTTTATTCCCCAGGTGCCGACCCACCAGGCCAAGCTGGAGCCAAGCTCTGCAGCAGAGTGCACTGCGGGAAAGGCCAGGTGTGTGTGGTGAGCAAAGGGTGGCCCGAGTGCATGACTAAGGAACGGGCCTGCCACGGGGTGAGTTGCAAGCTGGGGACCACCTGTGACGTCGTGGACGGGTGGCCCAGATGCGTTCCACTGCCCTCCTGTAAGGGCTACCCATGCCAGGAGGGAACACAGTGCAAGATGGTGGACGGGGGGCCCAAGTGCGTCCCGTTGCCTTCATGCAAGAACTTCCGTTGTGAAGCAGGAACGCAGTGCAAGATGGTGGACGGGTGGCCCAAGTGCGTCCCGTTGCCTTCATGCAAGAACTTCCGTTGTGAAGCAGGAACACAGTGCAAGATGGTGGATGGGTGGCCCAAGTGTGTCCCGTTGCCTTCATGCAAGAACTTCCGTTGTGAAGCAGGAACACAGTGCAAGATGGTGGACGGGTGGCCCAAGTGTGTCCCGTTGCCTTCATGCAAGAACTTCCGCTGTGAAGCAGGAACGCAGTGCAAGATGGTGGATGGGTGGCCCAAGTGTGTCCCGTTGCCTTCATGCAAGAACTTCCATTGTGGAGCAGGAACGCAGTGCAAGATGGTGGATGGGTGGCCCAAGTGCGTCCCGTTGCCTTCATGCAAGAACTTCCGCTGTGGAGCAGGAACGCAGTGCAAGATGGTGGACGGGTGGCCCAAGTGTGTCCCGTTGCCTTCATGCAAGAACTTCCGCTGTGAAGCAGGAACGCAGTGCAAGATGGTGGATGGGTGGCCCAAGTGTGTCCCGTTGCCTTCATGCAAGAACTTCCATTGTGGAGCAGGAACGCAGTGCAAGATGGTGGATGGGTGGCCCAAGTGTGTCCCGTTGCCTTCATGCAAGAACTTCCGCTGTGGAGCAGGAACGCAGTGCAAGATGGTGGACGGGTGGCCCAAGTGTGTCCCGTTGCCTTCATGCAAGAACTTCCGCTGTGAAGCAGGAACACAGTGCAAGATGGTGGATGGGTGGCCCAAGTGTGTCCCTTTGCCTTCATGTAACAACTTCCGCTGTGAAGCAGGAACGCAGTGCAAGATGGTGGACGGGTGGCCCAAGTGTGTCCCGTTGCCTTCATGCAAGAACTTCCGTTGTGGAGCAGGAACACAGTGCAAGATGGTGGATGGGTGGCCCAAGTGTGTCCCGTTGCCTTCATGCAAGAACTTCCGTTGTGAAGCAGGAACGCAGTGCAAGATGGTGGATGGGTGGCCCAAGTGTGTCCCGTTGCCTTCATGCAAGAACTTCCATTGTGGAGCAGGAACGCAGTGCAAGATGGTGGACGGGTGGCCCAGATGCGTCCCGTTGCCTTCATGCAAGAACATCCGTTGTGGAGCAGGAACACAGTGCAAGATGGTGGATGGGTGGCCCAAGTGCGTCCCGTTGCCTTCATGCAAGAACTTCCGTTGTGAAGCAGGAACGCAGTGCAAGATGGTGGACGGGTGGCCCAAGTGCGTCCCGTTGCCTTCATGCAAGAACATCCGTTGTGGAGTAGGAACACAGTGCAAGATGGTGGATGGGTGGCCCAAGTGCGTCCCGTTGCCTTCATGCAAGAACATCCGTTGTGGAGCAGGAACACAGTGCAAGATGGTGGATGGGTGGCCCAGATGCGTCCCGTTGCCTTCATGCAAGAACTTCCGTTGTGAAGCAGGAATGCAGTGCAAGATGGTGGACGGGTGGCCTGAGTGTGTCCCGTTGCCTTCATGCAAGAACTTCCATTGTGGAGCAGGAACGCAGTGCAAGATGGTGGATGGGTGGCCCAAGTGCGTCCCGTTGCCTTCATGCAAGAACTTCCATTGTGGAGCAGGAACGCAGTGCAAGCTGGTGGACGGGTGGCCCAGATGCGTCCCGTTGCCTTCATGCAACAACTTCCACTGCAAGGTGGGAACAAGGTGCAAGATGGTGGACGGGTGGCCCAGATGCGTCCCGTTGCCTTCGTGCCGAAACATTGCCTGCAAAGGAGGTACCCGCTGCCAGATGGTGGCTGGCCGCCCCAAATGCATCCCCTTGCCTTCATGCCATAACCTCCACTGCAGCGAGGGCACCCAGTGCAAGATGGTGGGTGGGTGGCCCACATGCGTTCCCATCCTACCATCCTGCAAGGAGATCCGCTGCCCCAAAGGGACCCACTGTAAGATGGTGGATGGGTGGCCAAAATGTGTGCGCAACCAGATCTTCCAGAGAGAAGCTCCCCAACCCGGAGGTGTCCACCCGCCACCCTCATGCCACAAGATCAAGTGTCCTGACGGGACCACATGCAAGGTGGTAGATGGTTGGTCGCAATGTGTCCCCAACCAACCCTCCTGCAAGGATGTCCAGTGCCAGAAGGGGACCACATGCCAGATAGTTGATGATTGGCCCCGATGCATCCAAATCAAGACCTCTCCAAGACAACCTTCTTGCAAGGATGTCCAGTGTCCCAAAGGGACCACGTGCAAGATCATTGATGGTTGGCCACAGTGCATCCATGACCAACCTTCCTGCCAGGACATCCAGTGCCAGAAGGGGACCACGTGCCAGATGGTGGATGGTTGGCCCCGATGCATCCAAATCAAGACGTCTCCAAGACAACCGTCTTGCAGTGACATCCGATGTCCCAAAGGGACCACATGCCAGATGATCAACGGCTGGCCCCAGTGTCTCCAAAACCGACCCTCCTGCAGTGACATCCAGTGCCAGAAGGGAACCACATGCCAGATGGTTGATGATTGGCCCCGCTGTGTGCCAATCAAGAAAGCCCCCTTGCACCCTGTCCACAGAAGACAGACATGTGAAGACTTCCAGTGCCAAAAGGGGACTGTGTGCAAGATGGTGGATGGTTGGCCCAGATGTGTTGGCCCCCTGCCCTCCTGCAGGGACATCCAGTGTCCCAAAGGCACCGTGTGCAAGATGGTCGGCACCTGGCCAAAGTGTGTCCACAACCCACCTTCCTGCAGTGACATCCAGTGCCCGAAGGGAACCACGTGCCAGATCGTAGATGGTTGGCCCCGCTGTGTGCAAATCAAGACCTCCCCAAGACCATCTTCTTGCAGCGACACCCACTGCCCCAAAGGGACCACATGCAACATGATTGATGGTCGGCCACAGTGTGTCCAGAGCCAACCCTCTTGCCAGGACATCCAGTGTAGGAAGGGAAGTGCGTGCCAGATCATTGATGGTCAGCCACGTTGCGTGCAAGCCAAGCCTTCCCCAAGACCACCTTCCTGCAGGGACATCCAGTGTCCCAAAGAGCTGACATGCAACATGATTGATGGTCAGCCACAGTGCGTCCATAACCCACCCTCTTGCAGTGAGATCCAGTGCCAGAAGGGAACCACGTGCCAGGTGGTTGACGGTTGGCCCCGATGCGTCCAAACCAAGATCCCCCCAAGACAACGTTCCTGCCAGGACATTCAGTGTCCCAAAGGGAACTCGTGCCAGATGCTGCATGGATGGCCCCAGTGTGTCCAAAATCGACCTTCCTGCCAGGACATCCAATGCCAGAAGGGAACCACGTGCCAGATGATTGATGGCCTGCCACAGTGCATGCACAACCTGCCTTCCTGCAGTGACATCCAGTGCCAGAAGGGAACCACGTGCCAGATTGTTGACGATTGGCCCCGCTGCATGAAAACCAAGACCGGCCCAAAACCACCTTCTTGCAGCGACACCCACTGCCCCAAAGGGACGACATGCAACATGATTGATGGTCGACCACAGTGTGTCCACAGACAACCTTCCTGCAGTGACATCCAGTGCCAGAAGGGAACCACGTGCCAGATCATAGATGGTTGGCCCCGATGCGTCCAAACAAAGACTGCACCAAGACAACCTTCTTGCAAGGATACTCACTGCCCCAAAGGGACCACGTGCAGGATGACAGATGGCCGGCCCCAGTGTGTCCACAATCAACCTTCCTGCCAGGACATCCAGTGCCAGAAGGGAACCACGTGCCAGATCATAGATGGTTGGCCCCGATGCGTCCAAACAAAGACCGCACCAAAACTACCTTCTTGCAAGGATACTCACTGCCCCAAAGGGACCTCGTGTCAGATGCTGCATGGATTGCCCCAGTGTGTCCACAGCCAACCCTCTTGCAGTGACATCCAGTGCCAGAAGGGAACCACGTGCCAGATCACAGATGGTTGGCCCCGCTGTGTGCAAACCAAGACGGCCATTAGGAGACGTTCTTGCAAGGACGTCCAGTGTCCCAAAGGGACCTCGTGTCAGATGCTGCATGGATTGCCCCAGTGTGTCCAGATCCGACCCTCTTGCAGTGACATCCAGTGCCAGAAGGGAACCACGTGCCAGATGGTGGATGGATGGCCCCGCTGCGTGCAAACAAACACCGCACCAAAACTACCTTCTTGCAAGGACGTCCAGTGTCCCAAAGGGACCTCGTGTCAGATACTGCATGGATTACCCCAGTGTGTCCACAATCAACCTTCCTGCCAGGACATCCAGTGCCAGAAGGGAACCACGTGCCAGATCATTGATGGTTGGCCCCGATGCGTCCAAACAAAGACCGCACCAAAACTACCTTCTTGCAAGGATACTCACTGCCCCAAAGGGACCTCGTGTCAGATGCTGCATGGATTGCCCCAGTGTGTCCACAGCCAACCCTCTTGCAGTGACATCCAGTGCCAGAAGGGAACCACGTGCCAGATCACAGATGGTTGGCCCCGCTGTGTGCAAACCAAGACGGCCATTAGGAGACGTTCTTGCAAGGACGTCCAGTGTCCCAAAGGGACCTCGTGTCAGATGCTGCATGGATTGCTCCAGTGTGTCCAGATCCGACCCTCTTGCAGTGACATCCAGTGCCAGAAGGGAACCACGTGCCAGATCATAGATGGTTGGCCCCGCTGCGTGCAAATCAAGACAGTCATTAGGAGACCTTCTTGCAAGGACGTCCAGTGTCCCAAAGGGACCTCGTGCAGGATGACAGATGGCTGGCCCCAGTGTGTCCACAGTCAACCCTCCTGCAGTGACATCCAGTGCCAGAAGGGAACCACGTGCCAGATCATAGATGGTTGGCCCCGCTGTGTGCAAACCAAGACAGTCATTAGGAGACCTTCTTGCAAGGACGTCCAGTGTCCCAAAGGGACCTCGTGTCAGATGCTGCATGGATTGCTCCAGTGTGTCCAGATCCGACCCTCTTGCAGTGACATCCAGTGCCAGAAGGGAACCACGTGCCAGATCATAGATGGTTGGCCCCGCTGTGTGCAAACCAAGACAGTCATTAGGAGACCTTCTTGCAAGGATGTCCAGTGTCCCAAAGGGACCTCGTGCAGGATGACAGATGGCTGGCCCCAGTGTGTCCACAGTCAACCCTCCTGCAGTGACATCCAGTGCCAGAAGGGAACCACGTGCCAGATCATAGATGGTTGGCCCCAATGCGTCCAAACAAAGACTGCACCAAGACAACCTTCTTGCAAGGATGTCCAGTGTCCCAAAGGGACCTCGTGTCAGATGCTGCATGGATTGCCCCAGTGTGTCCACAATCAACCTTCCTGCCAGGACATCCAGTGCCAGAAGGGAACCACGTGCCAGATCATTGATGGTTGGCCCCGCTGTGTGCAAACCAAGACGGCCATTAGGAGACCTTCTTGCAAGGATGTCCAGTGTCCCAAAGGGACCTCGTGCAGGATGACAGATGGCTGGCCCCAGTGTGTCCACAGCCAACCCTCCTGCAGTGACATCCAGTGCCAGAAGGGAACCACGTGCCAGATCATTGATGGTTGGCCCCGCTGTGTGCAAATCAAGACGGCCATTAGGAGACCTTCTTGCAAGGATGTCCAGTGTCCCAAAGGGACCTCGTGCAGGATGACAGATGGCTGGCCCCAGTGTGTCCACAGCCAACCCTCTTGCAATGACATCCAGTGCCAGAAGGGAACCACGTGCCAGATCATAGATGGTTGGCCCCGCTGTGTGCAAACCAAGACGGCCATTAGGAGACCTTCTTGCAAGGATGTCCAGTGTCCCAAAGGGACCTCGTGCAGGATGACAGATGGCTGGCCCCAGTGTGTCCACAGCCAACCTTCCTGCCAGGACATCCAGTGCCAGAAGGGAACCACGTGCCAGATCATAGATGGTTGGCCCCGCTGTGTGCAAATCAAGACGGCCATTAGGAGACCTTCTTGCAAGGATGTCCAGTGTCCCAAAGGGACCTCGTGTCAGATGCTGCATGGATTGCCCCAGTGTGTCCACAATCAACCTTCCTGCCAGGACATCCAGTGCCAGAAGGGAACCACGTGCCAGATGGTGGATGGATGGCCCCGCTGTGTGCAAATCAAGACGGCCATTAGGAGACCTTCTTGCAAGGATGTCCAGTGTCCCAAAGGGACCTCGTGCAGGATGACAGATGGCTGGCCCCAGTGTGTCCACAATCAACCTTCCTGCCAGGACATCCAGTGCCAGAAGGGAACCACGTGCCAGATCATTGATGGTTGGCCCCGCTGTGTGCAAACCAAGACGGCCATTAGGAGACCTTCTTGCAAGGATGTCCAGTGTCCCAAAGGGACCTCGTGCAGGATGACAGATGGCTGGCCCCAGTGTGTCCACAGCCAACCCTCTTGCAGTGACATCCAGTGCCAGAAGGGAACCACGTGCCAGATCATTGATGGTTGGCCCCGCTGTGTGCAAATCAAGACGGCCATTAGGAGACCTTCTTGCAAGGATGTCCAGTGTCCCAAAGGGACCTCGTGCAGGATGACAGATGGCTGGCCCCAGTGTGTCCACAGCCAACCCTCCTGCAGTGACATCCAGTGCCAGAAGGGAACCACGTGCCAGATCATAGATGGTTGGCCCCGCTGTGTGCAAACCAAGACAGCCATTAGGAGACCTTCTTGCAAGGATGTCCAGTGTCCCAAAGGGACCTCGTGCAGGATGACAGATGGCTGGCCCCAGTGTGTCCACAGCCAACCCTCCTGCAGTGACATCCAGTGCCAGAAGGGAACCACGTGCCAGATCATAGATGGTTGGCCCCGATGCGTCCAAACAAAGACGGCCATTAGGAGACCTTCTTGCAAGGATGTCCAGTGTCCCAAAGGGACCTCGTGTCAGATGCTGCATGGATTGCCCCAGTGTGTCCACAATCAACCTTCCTGCCAGGACATCCAGTGCCAGAAGGGAACCACGTGCCAGATGGTGGATGGATGGCCCCGCTGTGTGCAAATCAAGACGGCCATTAGGAGACCTTCTTGCAAGGATGTCCAGTGTCCCAAAGGGACCTCGTGCAGGATGACAGATGGCTGGCCCCAGTGTGTCCACAATCAACCTTCCTGCCAGGACATCCAGTGCCAGAAGGGAACCACGTGCCAGATCATTGATGGTTGGCCCCGCTGTGTGCAAACCAAGACGGCCATTAGGAGACCTTCTTGCAAGGATGTCCAGTGTCCCAAAGGGACCTCGTGCAGGATGACAGATGGCTGGCCCCAGTGTGTCCACAGCCAACCCTCTTGCAGTGACATCCAGTGCCAGAAGGGAACCACGTGCCAGATGGTGGATGGATGGCCCCGCTGTGTGCAAACTAAGATGGTCATTAGGAGACCTTCTTGCAAGGATGTCCAGTGTCCCAAAGGGACCTCGTGCAGGATGACAGATGGCTGGCCCCAGTGTGTCCACAATCAACCCTCCTGCCAGGACATCCAGTGCCAGAAGGGAACCACGTGCCAGATCATAGATGGTTGGCCCCGATGCGTCCAAACAAAGACTGCACCAAGACAACCTTCTTGCAAGGATACTCACTGCCCCAAAGGGACCTCGTGTCAGATGCTGCATGGATTGCCCCAGTGTGTCCACAACCAACCCTCTTGCAGTGACATCCAGTGCCAGAAGGGAACCACGTGCCAGATCATAGATGGTTGGCCCCGCTGTGTGCAAATCAAGACGGCCATTAGGAGACGTTCTTGCAAGGACGTCCAGTGTCCCAAAGGGACCACGTGCAGGATGACAGATGGCTGGCCCCAGTGTGTCCACAGCCAACCCTCCTGCAGTGACATCCAGTGCCAGAAGGGAACCACGTGCCAGATCATTGATGGTTGGCCCCGCTGTGTGCAAATCAAGACGGCCATTAGGAGACCTTCTTGCAAGGATGTCCAGTGTCCCAAAGGGACCTCGTGCAGGATGACAGATGGCTGGCCCCAGTGTGTCCACAGCCAACCCTCCTGCAGTGACATCCAGTGCCAGAAGGGAACCACGTGCCAGATGGTGGATGGATGGCCCCACTGTGTGCAAACCAAGACGGCCATTAGGAGACCTTCTTGCAAGGATGTCCAGTGTCCCAAAGGGACCTCGTGCAGGATGACAGATGGCTGGCCCCAGTGTGTCCACAACCAACCCTCCTGCAGTGACATCCAGTGCCAGAAGGGAACCACGTGCCAGATGGTGGATGGATGGCCCCGCTGTGTGCAAATCAAGACGGCCATTAGGAGACCTTCTTGCAAGGATGTCCAGTGTCCCAAAGGGACCTCGTGTCAGATGCTGCATGGATTGCTCCAGTGTGTCCAAAATCGACCTTCCTGCCAGGACATCCAGTGCCAGAAGGGAACCACGTGCCAGATCATTGATGGTTGGCCCCGCTGTGTGCAAACCAAGACGGCCATTAGGAGACCTTCTTGCAAGGACGTCCAGTGTCCCAAAGGGACCACGTGCAGGATGACAGATGGCTGGCCCCAGTGTGTCCACAGCCAACCCTCCTGCAGTGACATCCAGTGCCAGAAGGGAACCACGTGCCAGATGGTGGATGGATGGCCCCACTGTGTGCAAATCAAGACAGTCATTAGGAGACCTTCTTGCAAGGACGTCCAGTGTCCCAAAGGGACCACGTGCAGGATGACAGATGGCTGGCCCCAGTGTGTCCACAACCAACCCTCCTGCAGTGACATCCAGTGCCAGAAGGGAACCACGTGCCAGATGGTGGATGGATGGCCCCGCTGTGTGCAAATCAAGACGGCCATTAGGAGACCTTCTTGCAAGGATGTCCAGTGTCCCAAAGGGACCTCGTGTCAGATGCTGCATGGATTGCCCCAGTGTGTCCAAAATCGACCTTTCTGCCAGGACATCCAGTGCCAGAAGGGAACCACGTGCCAGATCATAGATGGTTGGCCCCGCTGTGTGCAAACCAAGACGGCCATTAGGAGACCTTCTTGCAAGGACGTCCAGTGTCCCAAAGGGACCTCGTGCAGGATGACAGATGGCTGGCCCCAGTGTGTCCACAGTCAACCCTCCTGCAGTGACATCCAGTGCCAGAAGGGAACCACGTGCCAGATCATAGATGGTTGGCCCCGATGCGTCCAAACAAAGACTGCACCAAGACAACCTTCTTGCAAGGATGTCCAGTGTCCCAAAGGGACCTCGTGTCAGATGCTGCATGGATTGCTCCAGTGTGTCCACAATCAACCTTCCTGCCAGGACATCCAGTGCCAGAAGGGAACCACGTGCCAGATCATAGATGGTTGGCCCCGATGCGTCCAAACAAAGACTGCACCAAGACAACCTTCTTGCAAGGATACTCACTGCCCCAAAGGGACCTCGTGTCAGATGCTGCATGGATTGCCCCAGTGTGTCCACAACCAACCCTCCTGCAGTGACATCCAGTGCCAGAAGGGAACCACGTGCCAGATCATAGATGGTTGGCCCCGCTGTGTGCAAATCAAGACGGCCATTAGGAGACCTTCTTGCAAGGATGTCCAGTGTCCCAAAGGGACCTCGTGCAGGATGACAGATGGCTGGCCCCAGTGTGTCCACAGCCAACCCTCCTGCAGTGACATCCAGTGCCAGAAGGGAACCACGTGCCAGATCATAGATGGTTGGCCCCGCTGTGTGCAAACCAAGACGGCCATTAGGAGACCTTCTTGCAAGGACGTCCAGTGTCCCAAAGGGACCACGTGCAGGATGACAGATGGCTGGCCCCAGTGTGTCCACAGCCAACCCTCCTGCAGTGACATCCAGTGCCAGAAGGGAACAACGTGCCAGATCATAGATGGTTGGCCCCGATGCGTGCAAATCAAGACGGCCATTAGGAGACCTTCTTGCAAGGATGTCCAGTGTCCCAAAGGGACCTCGTGTCAGATGCTGCATGGATTGCCCCAGTGTGTCCACAACCAACCCTCCTGCAGTGACATCCAGTGCCAGAAGGGAACCACGTGCCAGATCATAGATGGTTGGCCCCGCTGTGTGCAAATCAAGACAGTCATTAGGAGACCTTCTTGCAAGGACGTCCAGTGTCCCAAAGGGACCTCGTGTCAGATGCTGCATGGATTGCCCCAGTGTGTCCACAACCAACCCTCCTGCAGTGACATCCAGTGCCAGAAGGGAACCACGTGCCAGATCATAGATGGTTGGCCCCGCTGTGTGCAAACCAAGACAGTCATTAGGAGACCTTCTTGCAAGGACGTCCAATGTCCCAAAGGGACCTCGTGTCAGATGCTGCATGGATTGCCCCAGTGTGTCCAAAATCGACCTTCCTGCCAGGACATCCAGTGCCAGAAGGGAACCACGTGCCAGATCATTGATGGTTGGCCCCGCTGTGTGCAAACCAAGACGGCCATTAGGAGACCTTCTTGCAAGGACGTCCAGTGTCCCAAAGGGACCTCGTGCAGGATGACAGAGGGCTGGCCCCAGTGTGTCCACAGTCAACCCTCCTGCAGTGACATCCAGTGCCAGAAGGGAACCACATGCAGGATCATAGATGGTTGGCCCCAGTGCGTTCAGAGTCGGCCTACTTGCAAGGACATCCAGTGTCCCAAAGGGACCACGTGCAGGATGACAGATGGCTGGCCCCAGTGTGTCCAAAATCGACCTTCCTGCAGTGACATCCAGTGCCAGAAGGGAACCACGTGCCAGAGTGTTGATGGCTGGCCCCGCTGTGTGCAAATCAAGACATATCCAAGACAACCTTCTTGCAGCAACACTCACTGTCCCAAAGGGACCACATGCAAGGTAGTTGATGGTTTGCCCCAGTGTGTCCCCAGCCAGCTCTCCTGCCAGGACATCCGATGTCCCAAGGGTACCATCTGCACAGTTACAGAGGGTTGGCCCCGATGTCTGTCCAACCATCCCCTCTTCAGAGCTGCCTCCTCGGAGCAACTGGCCTCCGTCCTGCCTTTTCCCCCACAGGCCTCCTTTACCCCCTCATCTTGCAAAGGCATCCACTGCCCCCAGGGTGCTGGGTGCAAAGTGATTTCTGGTGGCCCCGTCTGCATTCCTCTGCCTCCACCTTCTTGTTTGACGCTCCTCTGCCCAGACGGGATGGCATGTGCTGTGGTGGCTGGCTCTCCACGCTGCGTGGCCCTCCCTCCTTCCTGCCAGCACGCACCCTGCAAGCCCGGCACCACCTGCGTGATGGTGCACGGCCATCCCTCTTGCGTCTCTCGGCCCTCGTGCAGGAACCTCCACTGCCAAGCGGGGATGGGCTGCAAGATCATCAACGGGTGGCCCCGGTGCATCCGCATCCCCTCATGCCAGGACCTGCGGTGCCAAGGCGACATGGCGTGCCGGGTGGTGCAGGGGTGGCCGAAGTGCGTGCGCATGGTGAGGAGCCCCCCATTGGCACCATCGCTTTGTTCTGGTGTCCTCTGCAAGGCTGGAACCGTCTGCCGCATCGTGGAGGGCATCCCCCGTTGTGTCCCCCCCAAGCTCTCTTGCGACGGCGTCCGCTGCCCACCAGGGATGGAGTGCCAGGTAGCCAAGGGCTGGCCTCAGTGCATGCCTAGCAAGCCCACATGCGCCACGGTGCACTGCTTGGAAGGCACCACGTGCCAGATGGTGGAGGGCTGGCCCAAGTGCATGCCCAACAAGCCCACATGCAGCACCGTCCGGTGCCCCGTGGGCACCACGTGCCAGATGGTGGAGAACTGGCCCAAATGTGTGCCCAATAAGCTCTCCTGTGAGTCTATCCGGTGTCCGGCTGGCACCACATGCCAAATAGTGGAGAACTGGCCCAAATGCGTGCCCAACAAACCATCCTGCAAAGACATGCATTGCCCTGCAGGGACCACATGCCAGATGGTGGAGAACTGGCCTAAATGCGTGCCCAACAAGCCATCCTGCAATGATATGCATTGCCCTGTGGGGACCACGTGCCAGATGGTGGAGGACTGGCCTAAATGCGTGCCCAACAAGCCATCCTGTAATGATATGCATTGCCCTGTGGGGACCACGTGCCAGATGGTGGAGGACTGGCCTAAATGCGTGCCCAACAAGCCGTCTTGCAAAGATATGCATTGCCCGGCAGGGACCACGTGCCGGATGGTGGAGGACTGGCCCAAATGCGTGCCCAACAAGCCATCTTGCAATGACGTGCATTGCCCGAAGGGGACCACGTGCCAGATGGTGAAAAATTCACCCGAGTGCCTGCCCAGCAAGCCATCTTGCAAAGATATGCATTGCTCAAAGGGGACCACGTGCCAGATGGTGGAAAACTCACCCAAGTGCCTGCCCAACAAACTGTCTTGCAGCGACGTGCCTTGCCCAGCAGGAACAACGTGCCAGATGGTGGAGAACTGGTCCAAATGCGTGCCCAACAAGCCCTCTTGCAATGATGTGCATTGCCCGAAGGGGACCAAGTGCCAGATGGTGGAAACCTCACCCAAGTGCCTCCCCGTCTCGCAGCTTCCGCTCGTCTGCCACGTCTCAGGACGCTCGCACTTTCGCGCCTTCGATGGGAAGAGCCACAACTTCCCCGGGCCCTGTGCCCACACTCTGGTGACCATCTGCAGTGCCCACCATCAGCTGCCTGCCCTCCGCGTGGTGGTGGGGAGCGAGAAGGTGCCGACTGCCTCCTTCAGCCACGTCACGCTCCGTGGTGACGGCTACGAGGTCATCCTGCTCCGAGGCGAGGACAGGATGGCGAGGGTGAGGACTAGACCCCGGATGGGACACGGGGACGGTTGGCAGCTGGTATGAACCCAGGGGGATGTGGCTGGAGGGATGTGGTGGCAATGGGCCCCTCACCTTCTCAGGGATGGGGAGGGGACTCAGGCATTCAGATCCTTCCAACCCCAAGACCAGACTCAGGCATCAAGGTCCTCCTAACCCCAGGCTGGGGAGTGGACCCAGGTGTTTGGGCATCCTTGTCCCCCATTTGGCAGCCTTGGTGCCTTCTTCTCGCAGGTGGATGGGCGCCTTGTCCTGCTGCCCCTCTCACTGGCCAAGGGCAAGGTGCAGCTGGGGCAAAGGGGTGGCCAGCGGCTGGTGACCACGGCCCTGGGCGTGCGGGTGGCCTACGGCAGGGATGGTGCTGTGACAGTGACGGCACCGGGGAGCCTGCAAGACCAGCTCTGTGGGCTCTGTGCCCATCCTGCCAGAGGAGACAAGGACAGCAAGGGACAGGGGACGCAGTGCTGTGAGTAGGGGACAGGGACAAGGGTGGAGGGTAGGAGGAGGAAGTGGTGAAAAGGATGGAGAGGTGGGTTGGGTGGTGGAGAAACACGGTGAGATGGATGGAAGGAGAAACAGGTGAAGAAGGATGGATGGATGGATGAACCACTGAAAAGGTTGGCTGGAGAAAACAGTGGAAAGGATGGAGAAACTGGTGAAGGACAGATAGGTGGGGAGATGGATAGATGAATGGATGGATGAAGGGACAGATGGAGAAACCAGTGGAAAGGATGGATGGATTGGAGAAATAGGTGAAAAAGGATGAGTGGTGGATCGAGAAACATTGGGAAAGGATGGAGGGATGGAGAAAGAGGTGAAGGATGAACTAATGAAAAAGATGGATGAGAAACACATGAAGATGGATGGAGAAATAGGTAAAGAAGGATGGATTGATGGATGGATGGAGGGATGGATGAAGAAACAGGTGAAGAAGGATGGATGAATGGACATGGATGAACTGGTGGAAAGGATGGATGGGAAAACAGATGAAAAGATGGATGGAGGGGTGGATGGATAGAGACAGGTAAAGAATACTGAATGGATAGATGAAGAAACAAGTGAAAAGGATGGATGAATGGATGGATGGGAACATACAGAACATACTACAGATGGGTGGGCAGATGGGTGGAGAAACCACTGAAGAAGGATGGAGGGATGGATGGCGGGATGGATGGGGGTGGATGAGGGGATGGATGGAGGGGTGGATGGAGGGGAGGATGGCGAAATGGATGGAGGGATGGAGAACTCTTCAAGAAGGATGGCTGGGCTGATGGATGGTCAACAGCCCAGCCAGAAGGGAGGACCACTCTAACCACTGCACCACCTGTCCCCACAGCCCCATCCTGCCCGCACAACCACCCCCATGAGCCTTGCACCACCACTGTCCCTGTTCCCATCCCCGTCCCCATTCCCGTCACTGGTACCTGCTCAGCCCTGGGCGCTGGCCACTTCCGCACCTTCGACCGGCTCCACCACGACTTCCCTGGCACCTGTGTCTACCTCCTGGCCGGGCTCTGCCCCAGCGCAGGGGGCCCTGAGCCCTTCCGCGTCCTGGTGCGGGGTGGCCACGGAGGCATCGCCGCCGCTGAGGTCCTGGTGCAGCATACCCACGTGGCACTGGAGGCTGGGCACGTCACGGTGAGCACCGGGCGGCACTCCTTACCCAGGGGTTACACCTCTGAGGAGTGAATGAGTAAAGCATGAGTCAGTCAGCTTGGTCCTCACCTCAAGAGGTCAAGGAAGCCAAGTGGCAAGTAGTGAGTGAGTAAAGCACGAGTTGTGAGTGAGTAAAGGGTGTGTAGTGAGTCATTCTGGGTCAATGAGACTTGGTCCTGTCTGGTCCTCACCCCAAGTGGTCCAGCAGGCTAGTGAGTCAATTGGCTTGGTCTGGTCTGGTTCTCACCAAAAATGGTTCAGAAGGCCACGTGGTGAGTACTGAGTGAGCAAAGCATGAGTAGTGAGTCAATCGGATTGGTCTGGTATGGTCCTCACCAAAAATGGTCCAGGAGGCCACATGGTAAGTAGTGAGTGAGTAAACCGTGAGTAGCGAGTGAGTGAAGCCTAAGTAGCAACTACGTGGGCTCCAGGAGGTCTGGAGATGGATGCCGGACCGCCGGACTCCCATGGCACCTCCTCACCACTGTTTCTCCCCTCTCCCCACAGGTGAACAGCAAGTCAATCCACCTGCCCTACGTGGTGGGGACCTTGGGGGTGGTCCTTGAGCCCCGGGGCTGGGCCGTGGAGCTGCAGACCCCCCGGGGGCTGCGGGTGACCTTCGATGGGCGCCACGGGTGGGTGAGCGTCCAGGTGCCGGCTGCCTACCGCAACCGCCTCTGTGGGCTCTGCGGGGACTTCGACGGTGACCCCCGCAACGATGTGCCACCACCGGGGCCAGCGCGGGGCTGGCGGGTGCGCAAGGTGCCCGGGTGCAGCGAGGCCGAGCCGACGGGATGCGGGAATGTGGCACGGCCTGAGTGGAAGCAGCGGGACCACGGCGGGGAATGCGGGCTGCTGCTGAAAAAGGATGGACCCTTCCGGCTGTGTCACGGGGCCGTTCACCCTGAAACCTACTTCCGGGACTGCGTCACTGATCGCTGTCGGTACAAGGGCGAGGCGGGCGCTGTCTGCCGGGTCCTCGCCGCCTACGTCGCCGCCTGCCAGGAGGCCGGGAGGAAGGTCTTGGAGTGGCGCTCCAAGGGACTCTGCCGTAAGTACCTCCCCGAGAGCACCCCAGGGACCCAGGCGTTCGGGAGGGACCCAGGCATCTGGGTGGGCTGGATAACGTCATTGACGCTGCCTTCTCCCCACAGCACCCCGCTGTCCCCCGGATACCCGCTACGCCATCTGTGCGCCAGGCTGCACCCCGGGCTGCCGCGAGGGCTGCATGGCACCCACCCGGCCTGGTGGCACCCCAGGGTGTGCGCCAGTGCCGGAGCAGGTGCCGGGGCCGGTGCTGGGCACCCTGGGGACATGCCGGTCCACGGGGGCCTGGCACTACAGCAGCTTTGACGGCATCGCCTTCTCCGTGCGGGAGAACTGCTCCTACGTGGTGGCGCAGAGCTGCGGCCCCCCCGGCACCCTGCCCGCCTTCACCGTCAGCGTGGATGACCGCCCCCAGGACAGCCCTGGAGCCCGGACCGGCACCCGGACGGTCACCATCACTGTGTACAAGCACCGATTTGTCCTGCAGAGCGGGCGGCCCGGTGTCATGGAGGTGCGGCGGGTGGCGAGGGAGGAGGGATGGGGAGATTTGGGCAGGTGATGGAGGCACGGGTGAATGGTGGAGAGCATGGGATGGTAGAGAGATGGAGAAGAGAATGGGTGGTGGGGTGGGTGCAGAAGAACATGGATGGAGGGGTCAAGAAGAGCAAGGATGGAGGGACAGATGGATGCAGAAGAGCACGGATGGAGGGATGGAGGGATGGAGAAGAGTATAGATGGACGGATCAAGAAGAGGAAGGGTGGAGAGATGGATGGTTGGAGAAGAGCATGGATGGAGGGATGGATGCAGAAGAGCACAGATGGGTGGATGGATGGAGAAGAGTATGGGTGAAGGGATCAAGAAGAGCAAGGGTGGAAGGATAGATGGATGGAGAAGATTATAGATGGTGGATGGCTGGACACTTTGATGAATAGATGGAGGAGAAAGGATGGCTGGATGGGTAAGTGGGTGGATGGATGAGCAGGCAGGTAGACAAATGCTTGGAGAAGAAGGGATGGTTAGACAGATAAGTGGGCGTATGGATAGATGGATAGGTGAGAAGTGGGGATGGATGGATAGATGGAGAAGGGATGGCAGACGGATGGAGAGCCAGGTGGGCAGATGACTGGGCACCCGGTGGGCGCTCACATCACCCTGCACGCCACCATCTGAGCCGCTCTCTCCCACAGGTGGACGGTGCGGAGGTGACGCTGCCCTTCTGCCTGCCGGGCCAGGCTGTGTGCCTGGTCCAACACGGCGTCGAGACCGTGCTCCTGGCCGACTTTGGCCTGCACGTGGCCGCCGGCCCCAGCACTCGCCTGGCCATCTTCGTGCCCCCGGCCTACCACAACCGCACCTGCGGCCTCTGCGGCAACTTTGACGGCCACCGCGACCACATCCGTCACCTCTTGGAGGCCTCTCAGAGCCCCTCGGCCACCACTTGCCGCCGCAACTGCCCCGGCCCGACGTGTCCCCCGTGCCGCCAGCCACCCAAGCGGGCCTTCGTCCACGCCGAGCTCTGTGGCCTCCTCCGGGCACCCAAGGGTCCCTTCAAGGACTGCCACGGCGTGGTGGATCCCGGCGCCTTCTTCGACAGCTGCCTCCGCGAGCTCTGTGAGGTCCCTGGTGACGGCGAGGTCCTCTGCAAGGCTCTGGGCGCCTACGCGGCTGCCTGCCAGGATGCTGGTGCCCAGCTCCAGCCCTGGCGCAGCGAGAGCTTCTGCCGTGAGTTGGGGGCCTTGGTGGGGCGGGGCGATCCTAATGGGGACCTCTGTGGGGTCCTCCACCTCTCTCTTCCTCCATGGTGTCCTCTACGTGTCTGTCTGTAGCAACCCTATGTGTCCACCCATGACATCCTCCACCTCTTTGTTCATCTGTGACATCCTCACATATTCCTCTAAGATGCCCCCTACATGTTGGTCCATCTGTTACATCGCCATGCATCCATCCACGGCGTCCCTTACGCCCATCCCCATGACAACCCTGCATGTCCATCCATCCATGTCCTCCACGCATCTGTCCATCTGTCACATCCCTCTATGTCCATCCGTGATGTCCTCTATGCATGCAGCCATCTGTGGCACGTCTACACTTCCTTCCATATCTTCTACACATCTGTCTGTGACATCCCTATGTGTCCATCCGTGATGTCCCCTACGTGTTGTCCATCCATCCGTGTCATGCCTTAACGTCTCTCCATGACGTCTTCCACCTCTCTGTTCCACCACCATCTTCCCACGTGTCCCTCTGTGACACCCCCACCCATCGCTGACCTCTCCATGTCCCCACAGCCCTGCAGTGTCCCCCCCACAGCCGCTACGCGCTGTGCGTCAAGGCCTGTCCCTCGAGCTGCGCCAGGGCGGGGGGCCCAGGCGCCTGCCCCCCCGGGTGCCGCGAGGGCTGCCGCTGCCGCCCGGGCTTCTTCCACGCCGGCGACGCCTGCGTCCCCATCGAGAACTGCGGCTGCTTCCGCCACGGGAGGTACCTCCAGGTGAGGGGACCTGATGGGGACAGGGACGGGGGTGGCGGAGAAACCATTAATGAAGGACGGACAGAGAAACCATTGAAGAAGGCTGGATAGATGGAGGGATGGATGAACAGGTGGAGAAACCATTAAAGAAGGGACGGAGAAACCACGAGGGATGGATGGAAGGGGTGGATACATGGATGGATGATGTACGGAGGGATGGAGAAACGGATGGATGGATGAATGGATGCAGGTATGGATGGACACAGAAAGGGATGGACGGATGCAGAGAGAGATGAACGTAGGTATGGGTGAAGGGACGGAGAGATGGACAGAAGGATCCAGAGAGGGGCAGAGGGATGGATGTAGAGATGAGATGGACGGATGCAGAGATGCAGAAACTTTGAGACAGGTGGATGGAAGTCCACGGCCAGATGAGCAAAAGGGAGCGTTTGGGGGCAGATGGATGGGTTTGAGGGAGGCAAGAAAGGACGGATGGATGGAAAGACGGAGGGAAAGATGGAGGGAAGACCTCTGTCTTTCCCCCTGACCCCCGCGTCCCCCCCACAGCCGGGCACCTGGGCGCTGGAGCCGGGCTGCCGAGAGCGCTGCCGCTGCGAGCCGCCGGATGGCCTGCGGTGCCAGGCGGCCGCCTGCCCCCCGGGGACGGCGTGTCGGGCGCGGGCCGGGCGCTGGGGCTGCGTCGCGACCCCCAAGGCCACTCCCCGGCATTGTCCCCTCGCCCCGTAGTCGGATCGAGGGGTGGCCACGCGTGGGGAAACGGCCCCATCGGGTGCTCCGGGGACCCAGGCATCCGGGCGGTGGGAGAAGAGAGGGGGAACGTGGCCCCATAGAGCACCCCGGGGACCCAGGTGTCTGGGTGGGGGCTGGGACAGGTCCCATAGGGCACCCCAGGGACCCAGGCATCTGGGACTCGGCCCCACAGAGCACCCTGGGGACCCAGGCGTCCCCGGGTGCCCATAGAGCACCCCGGGGACCCAGGCGTCCGGGCCCAGGCCCCATAGAGCATCTCGGGGACCCAAGCGTCTGGGATCCAGCCCCATAGAGCACCCCGGGGGACCCAGGCGTCCGGGTGGGGGGGAGTCGTCCCCCTCCCTCCCCCCCCGTGACGACTGTTTTAATAAAGCTTCTGGCTCCGCCCACAAGAGTCTGTCATCGCTCCATTCCCCCCTCCCCCCCGCCAAGGGGACCCAGGCGTCCGGGGGTCCCCTGTTCCCCACCAAGGGACCCAGGCGTCCGGGTCCCTCCCAGCAAAACTGAGACGTATCCGGGGCCAGTTTAACCCTTTATTAGCAGTGTCACCGCCCACAATGACGGCTGTATCCCCTCCCCCCCCGCCAGTGACAACCATGTCACCCCCCCCTCGGGGCTGGTGACGCCCGTGTCACCTCCCGGTGATGGCTCAGTCACCCGTTGCGACACCTCCGGGTCGGGGACGCTCAGATCTTGCCAGGGAAGGTCCCCTCCTCACGATACTCGTCCCACGTTGTCACCTGTGGGGCGACACCGGGGGGGGGGTCGTCACAGGGGCCATGGTGTCATCACGAGGGACATGCTAACACCATGGGGGACACCATGAGGGTCACAGTGACATTGTGAGGGATGCAGAGACACCACGGGGAACACCATGAGGGTCTCAGGGACCACGGGGACATCATGGGGGCATGGTAACACCATAGATGACACCACAAGGGTCACAGGGACTGCAGTGGCATCATGAGGGACATGGTGGCACTGAGGGAGACAACGAGGGTCACAGGGATCACAGTGAGATCACGAGGGACACGGTGACCGCATGGGGGACACCACGAGGGTCACAAGGATCGCAGTGATGCCACGTGGGACACAGTGACGTCAGAGGAAAGACAAGGAGCACAGTGACATCATGGGGGGGCGTAGAAAGCACAGGGACCTCGTGGGGAACACGGTGACACCATGGGGGATATGGGGGTTGCAGTGACATCATGGGAGACACCATGAGAGACCCAGGGACCACGGTGATGTCATGGGGGACATGGTGACACCATGAGCATCACAGGGACTGCAGTAATGCCATGGGCAACATGGTGGCACCAGAGGGAACACAGGGACATCATGGGGGACCCGGGAGCAGCAGGGATGCTGCACTGACACCATGAGAGACGTGAGGACACCATGGGGGGTCATGGGGGTGGTGGGGACACACCAGTGGCACCATGTGGGACCTGAGATTTCTGTGGGGACAGCACAGTGATGCTAAGGGGGACAGAGGGACACCATAAGGGACCTGCAGGTGGCAGGGACACCGTGGTGACACTGTGAGGGAGCTGGAGGTGGCAGGGACATCATGGTGACACTGTGGGGGACCTGGGGATGGCATGGGGAACCTGGGGGCAGTGGGGACACCACAATGACACACCATGGGACACAAGGGCAATGGGCACACCACAGGGGACACAGTGGTGGACGTGAGGATGTGACAGAAGACACGGAGATGCTGGGGATGCCATGGTGACACCATGACGGACAAGGGGGCAGCAAGACCCCTGGGGTGACACTGCCAGGGACACAGGGGTGCTGTGGGGATGCCATGGTGGCGCATGAGGGATGCATGGGCAGTGGGGACACCACGGTGACGCCACGGGGGCATTGGAGACACCACGGGGATGCCCCGAGGGCTGTGGGGGCACCATGGAGGTTCTGGGGACAGTGGGGACGCCACAGTGGCACCGTGGGGGACACTGTGGGAGATCTGGGGGCAGCGAGGACACCACAGGGGTGGTGGTGGCACCATGGGAGATCTAGGGGCATTGAGGACGCTACGATGATATCACGGGGGCATGGGGACACCACAGTGACACTGTGGGGGACCCGGTAGCATCAGAGAGACCACAGTGACGCAACGAGGATGCCGCAGTGCAGAGCACCAGGATGGTGACGACGCCACATTGACACCATGGGTGACGTGAGGGCATTGGGGACACCCCAGTGACACCACGAGGGACCTGAGGGCACTGGGGACATCACAGGGGAACGGAGGACATTGAGGACACCACGGTGACACCACGGGGAACCTGAGGGCACTGGGGACATGCTAGTGACACCGCCAGGGACCTCACAGGGAACCTAAGGGCACTGGGGACACCCCAGTGACACCACGAGGGACCTGAGGACACTGGGGACATCACAGGGGAACGGAGGACATTGGGGACACCCCGGTGACACCATGGGGAACCTGAGGGCATTGGGGACATCACAGGGGAACGGAGGACATTGGGGACACCACAGTGACACCATGGGGAACCTGAGGGCATTGGGGACACCCCAGTGACACCATCAGGGAACTGAGGGCATTGGGGACACCATGGTGACACCGTGGGGGACCCGAGGGCATTGGGGACATCACAGGGAACCTGAGGACATTGAGGACACCCCAGTGACACCATCAGGGGACCTGAGGGCACTGGGGACATCATAGGGGAACGGAGGACACTGGGGAAATCCCGGTGACACCGCAGGGGACCTGAGGGCATTGGGGACACCCCGGTGACACCGCAGGGGCATCAAGGAAGCCACGGTGACACCGCGGGGGAACTGAGGCCACGGGGGACGCCGCAGCGACGCCACGGGGAACGTGAGGGCATGGGGGACGCCCCGGTGACACGGCGGGAGCGTTGGGGACACACGGGGACGGGGCAGGTGACACTCACCCAGGAGGTGGGACACAGGGACTTGTAGACGCGGTAGTACCACTGGCAGGGGCTGGCGTCCGCCCCCTTGGCCGCCATCGCCTTCTGGCAGCGGTGGAAATCTGGGGGCGGCGGAGGCGAGGGGGTGTTAAAACGCAGGGGGTTGAGCCCCCAGGGGGCCCAGGCGTCCGGGAAGGGGACCCCGGCCCCTCCCGAGGGGCCCAGGTGGCCGGGAGCACCTTCCGACCCCTTCCAAAGGGCCCAGGTGTCCGGGGAGAGACCATGGCTTTGGGAGCCCCTCTAACCCCCCTCCACAAGGGGCCCAGGCGTCCGGGGGGCCCAGGCGTCCGGGGAGAGACACTTCGGCTTCCGGGAGCCCCTCTAACCCCCCTCCCAAAGGGGCCCAGGCGTCCGGGGGGCCCAGGCGTCCGGGGAGAGACACCTCGGCTTCCAGGAGCCCCTCAAACCCCCCTGCCAAAGGGGCCCAGGCGTCCGGGGAGAGACACCTCGGCTTCCAGGAGCCCCTCTAACCCCCCTCCCAAAGGGGCCCAGGCGTCCGGGGGGCCCAGGCGTCCGGGGAGAGACACCTCGGCTTCCGGGAGCCCCTCTAACGCCCCTCCCAAAGGGGCCCAGGCGTCCGGGGGGCCCAGGCGTCCAGGGAGAGACACCTCGGCTTCCAGGAGCCCCTCAAACCCCCCTCCCAAAGGGGCCCAGGCGTCCGGGGAGAGACACCTCGGCTTCCGGGAGCCCCTCTAACCCCCCTCCCAAAGGGGCCCAGGCGTCCGGGGGGCCCAGGCGTCCAGGGAGAGACACCTCGGCTTCCAGGAGCCCCTCAAACCCCCCTCCCAAAGGGGCCCAGGCGTCCGGGGAGAGACACCTCGGCTTCCGGGAGCCCCTCTAACCCCCCTCCACAAGGGGCCCAGGCGTCCGGGGGGCCCAGGCGTCCGGGGAGAGACACCCCGGCTTCTGGGAGCCCCTCTAACCCCCCTCCACAAGGGGCCCAGGCGTCCGGGGAGACACCCCGGCTTCTGGGAGCCCCTCTAACCCCCCTCCACAAGGGGCCCAGGCATCCGGGGGGGCCCAGGCGTCCGGGGAGAGACACCCCGGCTTCTGGGAGCCCCTCTAACCCCCCTCCCAAAGGGGGCCCAGGCGTCCGGGGAGAGACACCTCGGCTTCCGGGAGCCCCTCTAACCCCCCTCCACAAGGGGCCCAGGCGTCCGGGGGGCCCAGGCGTCCGGGGAGAGACACCCCGGCTTCTGGGAGCCCCTCTAACCCCCCTCCCAAAGGGGGCCCAGGCGTCCGGGGAGAGACACCTCGGCTTCCGGGAGCCCCTCTAACCCCCCTCCCAAAGGGGCCCAGGCGTCCGGGGGGCCCAGGCGTCCGGGGAGAGACACCCCGGCTTCCGGGAGCCCCTCTAACCCCCCTCCACAAGGGGCCCAGGCGTCCGGGGAGAGACACCTCGGCTTCCGGGAGCCCCTCTAACCCCCCTCCCAAAGGGGCCCAGGCGTCCGGGGGGCCCAGGCGTCCGGGGAGAGACACCCCGGCTTCTGGGAGCCCCTCTAACCCCCCTCCCAAAGGGGCCCAGGCGTCCGGGGGGCCCAGGCGTCCGGGGAGAGACACCCCAGTTTCCGGGAGCCCCTCTAACCCCCCTCCCAAAGGGGCCCAGGCGTCCGGGGGGCCCAGGCGTCCGGGGAGAGACACCCCAGTTTCCGGGAGCCCCTCTAACCCCCCTCCCAAAGGGGCCCAGGCGTCCGGGGAGAGACACCTCGGCTTCCGGGAGCCCCTCTAACCCCCCTCCCAAAGGGGCCCAGGCGTCCGGGGGGCCCAGGCGTCCGGGGAGAGACACCTCGGCTTCCAGGAGCCCCTCTAACCCCCCTCCCAAAGGGGCCCAGGCGTCCGGGGGGCCCAGGCGTCCGGGGAGAGACACCTCGGCTTCCGGGAGCCCCTCTAACCCCTCTCCCAAAGGGGCCCAGGCGTCTGGGGGGCCCAGGCGTCCGGGGAGAGACACCTCGGCTTCCAGGAGCCCCTCAAACCCCCCTCCCAAAGGGGCCCAGGCGTCCGGGGAGAGACACCTCGGCTTCCAGGAGCCCCTCAAACCCCCCTCCCAAAGGGGGCCCAGGCGTCCGGGGAGAGACACCTCGGCTTCTGGGAGCCCCTCTAACCCCCCTCCCAAAGGGGCCCAGGCGTCCGGGGGGCCCAGGCGTCCGGGGAGAGACACCTCGGCTTCCAGGAGCCCCTCAAACCCCCCTCCCAAAGGGGCCCAGGCGTCCGGGGCGAAAGGGGGGCCCAGGCGTCCCTACCCACCTAGTTCCGACAGCTGGTTTCGAACCGCTTCCGGGTGCGGAAGCGGCGCCCGCGGAGCCTCCCCCATCCCCAGCGGGGCCCCGGCGTCCGGGCCTCCTGCCCCCCGCCCCCGGAAGGGGCCCAGGCGTCCGAGGGGCCCAGGCGTCCCTACCCACGTAGTTCTGCCAGCAGTTCCTGGTCTGGTTCTGGTTGGGGAAGCGGCTGTCGAACGGCGCCGTCCGGTAGCGCTGCAGCTTGGCCTCGATGTCGTCCGCCATCGCTGCGGGGGGGGGGGGGGGGAACGAGAGCTCGTTAGCGGGGGGTTCGTTAGCGGAGGGGGGTCGTTAGCCGGGGGGGGGCCTTAGCAAGGGGAGCTCGTTAGCGGGGTTCGTTAACGGGGCTTGCAAGCGGCGGCGGGGGGCGTTAGTGGGGTGTGTTAGCAGAGAGGCGGGAGCGGGGTTCGTTATCGGGGGGGACTCGTTAACGGGGTTCGTTAGCAAGGAGATGCCAGCAGGATTCATTAGCGGGGCTCGTTATTGGGGGGCTCATTAACAAGGTTCGTTAGCAAGGAGATGCTAACAGGATTCATTAGCGGGGCTCGTTATTGGGGGGCTCATTAACAAGGTTCGTTAGCAAGGAGATGCTAACAGGATTCATTAGTGGGGCTCGTTATTGGGAGGCTCATTAACAGGGTTCGTTAGCAACGAGATGCTAACAGGGTTCGTTAGTGGGGCTCGTTATTGGGGGGCTCATTAACAGGGTTCGTTAGCAAGGATGATAGCTTCTTATTAGGGTTCGTTAACAAGGGGCATTAGCAGTGGAGGTGCTATCAGGATTCATTAGCAGGGGGTTCATTAGTGGGGGGGCTCGTTAGCAGGTAGTTTATTAGTCGGGGGGGGGCTAATTAGCAACGTTCATTAACTAGGAGGCTCATTAATGGGGTTCGTTAGCAAATAGGTGTTACGGGGCGATTTGTTAGAGGGAGTTCTTGGGGGGGGTCGTTAGCAGGGCTCATTAACAGCGATCGTTAGTGAGGTTTGTTAGCAGGGGGCTCATTAACAGGGTTCATTAGTGGGGGGTTCGCTAAGGGGGGTCGTTAATGGGGTTCGTTAGCGGAGCATGCTAGCAAGCTTCATTCACAGGGGTCGTTAGGAGGCTCGTTAGCAGGGGGGCGCTCGTTAGGGCTGGAGCTAACGGGGGCTCCCCGAAACGCTGCAGGGCTGGAGCTGGGCAGGGAGAGATCCCAGTGCGCCCAGTGCCCTCCCAGTAAGCCTGGGTTCCCCCTCCCCAGTGCTCCCAGTAAGCCTGAGTCACTCCTCCCAGTAAGCCTGGGTTCCTCCTTTCCCAGTCCTCCCAGTAAGCCTGAATCACTGCTCCCAGTAAGACTAAGTCCCCCCCTTCCCAGTGCTCCCAGTAAGCCTGAGTCATTCCTCCCAGTGCTCCCAGTAAGCCTAGGTCCCCCCCTTCCCAGTAAGCCTGAGTCACTCCTCCCAGTAAGCCTGGGTTCCCCCCTCCCCAGTGCTCCCAGTAAGCCTGGGTCCCCCCCTTCCCAGTGCTCCCAGTAAGCCTGGGTTCCCCCCTCCCCAGTGCTCCCAGTAAGCCTGAGTCACTCCTCCCAGTAAGCCTGAGTCACTCCTCCCAGTAAGCCTGAGTCACTCCTCCCAGTAAGCCTGAGTCACTCCTCCCAGTAACACCGAGTCTCCCCCTCCCAGCACTCCCAGTTAGCTGCCCCCCCTTTCCCAGTGCCCCCCCAGTGCTCCCAGTAACCTCACTCCCGCCATTTCCCAGTGCTCCCAGTTCCCCCCCCCCACCGGCCTCCCAGTCCCGCCCTTTCCCAGTGCTCCCAGTAGCCCCGGATCCCCCCGCTTCCCAGCGCTCCCAGCACCCCCCCCGAGCCCTCCCAGTGCTCCCAGTTCCCTCCCAGTGCCCCCCGCCCCCCTCACCGAGTCGCGCCGCTCCCTCAAAGTGACTTTCACCGCCGCCGCCCTCGCACCGGAACCAGCGAGACGTCGCGAAAGCGCAGAGCGGCGCCGGAAGTGGCGCGGTCCCCCCCCACTCTAGCGGCCCTCAAGGGGCGGGGCCACAGAGATGAGGCGGCTAGAGAGGCGGCCGGGCAGGGAGGGGGAGCGGCGAGGAGGACCGCGGCGGCCATAGAGAAGAGGCGGGAGGACAGAGCGGCGCCGGCCGCCGGGGGGGAAGTGGGCGCCGAGAGGGGCCCTAAAAGCCCCCTCCCCCGGGGACCCCCAAATCCCCCATTCCTACCCCAAAACTCCTTCCAGTACCCCCCAGACCCCCCAAATCCCCCATTTCTGTCCCAAAACACCTCCCAAGACCCCCCAGAACCCCCCAGATCCCCCATTTCTGTCCCAAAATACCTCCTAGGACCCCCCCAGAACCCCCAAATCCCCCACTCCTGCCCCAAAATACCTCTCAGAACCCCCAAATCCCCCTTTTCTGCCCCAAAACACCTCCCAGGACCCCCCAGAACCCCCATTTCTGCCCCAAAACACCTCCCAGGACCCCCTAGGACCCCCAAATCCCCCAATCTTGCCCCAAAATACCTCCTAGGAACCCCCAGAACCTCCATTGGTGCCCAAAACCACATCCTAGATCCCCCCAGAACCCCCCAAATCCCCCTTTTCTGCCCCAAAATACCTCCCAGGACCCCCCAGATCCCCCATTTCTGCCCCAAAACACCTCCCAGGACCCCCCAGAACCCCCATTTCTGCCCCAAAATACCCCCCAGGACCCCCAAATCCCCCATTTCTGCCCCAAAACACCTCCCAGGACCCCCCAGAACCCCCATTTCTGCCCCAGAATACCCCCCAGGACCCCCAAATCCCCCATTTCTGCCCAAAAATACCTCCCAGGACCCCCCAGAACCCCCCAGATCCCCCATTTCTGCCCCAAAACACCTCCCAGGACCCCCCAGAACCCCCATTTCTGCCCCAAAATACCCCCCAGGACCCCCAAATCCCCCATTTCTGCCCCAAAACACCTCCCAGGACCCCCAAATCCCCCATTTCTGCCCCAAAAAACATTCCTAGGATCCCTCAGAACCCCCCAAATCCCCCTTTTCTGCCCCAAAATACCCCCCAGGACCCCCAAATCCCCCATTTCTGCCCCAAAACACCTCCCAGGATCCCCCAGAACTCCCCAAATCCCCCATTTCTGCCCCAAAATACCTCCCAGGACCCCCCAGAAGCACCAAATCCCCCATTTCTGCCCCAGAATACCTCCCAGGACCCCCAAACCCCCCATTTCTGCCCCAAAATACCCCCCAGAGCCACCAACCTCTCCCCCCCCCCCCGTGCCCCCTCCCTCTTTGGGAGCGGTGTGGGCACTTCCGCCCGGCCCCGCGCGGCGTCGGAGGGGGCCGCGGCGCATGCGCGGGACTCCGGAACGGAGGGGGGCGGTGGAGCCGCGCCGTGACGTCAGCGCCGCGCAGGCGCTTCCGGTTCCGGGGCCCCGAGAGCGGCGCGTGCGACCCCGCGTGGAGCAGCGGCGGGATGCGGCCAGGTGGGGGGGGGGGGGAACTGGGAGGGACTGGGGCGACTGGGAGGGACTGGGAGGCACTGAGGGGCATTTAGGAGGGGCTGGGGGCGACTGAGAGGGCCTGGAAGGGACTGAGAGGGCAACTGGGAGGCAACTGGGGAGGACTGGGGGCAACTGGGAGGGAGCAGGGGGCACTGGGAGGGACTGGGAGGGCTCGGAAGCAACTGGGAGGGGGATGGGGAGCCCTGGGAGGGAACTGGGAGACATTGGGAGGGAACTGGGGGGTATTGGGAGGGACTGGGAGAGACTGGGGGCAACTGGGAGAGACTGAGGGCAACTGGGAGAGATTAGGCGGGACAAGGAGGCAACTGGGGGGAGTGGGGGCAACTGGGAGGGAGCTGGGGGCACTGAGAGGGACTGGGAGGGCTCGGAAGCAACTGGGAGGGGGATGGGGAGCCCTGGGAGGGAACTGGGAGACATTGGGAGGGAACTGGGGGGGTACTGGGAGGGACTGGGGATATTGGGAGACCCTAGGATGAGGCTAGAGAGCACTGGGAGGGACTGGGAGAGACTGGGGGCTTTGGGAGAGACTGGGAGGGAGCTGGGGGGGACAGGGAGGCAACTGGGAGGGAGCTGGGGGTACTGGGAGAGACTGGGAGGGAGACCCTAGGATGGGGCTAGAGGACACTGGGAGAGACTGGTGGTGTTGGGAGAGGCTGGAAAGGACTGGTGGGCACTGGGAGGGAACTTGGGGGGGTACTGGAAGGTGCTAGGAGGGAACTAGGGGACACTGGGAGGGGCTGGGGGACACTGGGGGGCACTGGGAGAGGACTGGGGGACTTTGGGAGATGCTGGGAGGGACAGGGAGGCAACTGGGGGACACTGGGAGGAAACTGGGGGGGGGAACTGGGAGAGGTGGGAATGGACTGGGAGATGCTAGGGGGGCTAAGGGGACATTTGAGGGCCTGGGGGCTACTGGGCATACTGGGAGGGACTGGAAGCGATTGGGGGTACTGGGGGGGGGGAATACTGGGAGACAGAAGGAGACTGGGAAGGAAATTAGAGCAACTGGGAGGGAACTGGGCAGACTGGGAGCAAACTGGAGGTGATTGGGGATGCTGGGGGGGGATGCTGGGAGACAGGAGGGGACCGGGAGGGATATAAAGAGACTGGGGGGGAACTGGGCAGACTGGGAGGGAACTGGGGCGGCCTCTGCCTGCTGCCCAGTGCTCCCAGTTGGCCCAGTTTGAGCGCCCGTCTCCGACAGGGTTCAGCCCCCGGGGGGGCCGCGGCGGCGGCTTCGGGGACCGCGGGGGACGCGGCGGCTTCCGGGGGGGCCGAGGTGAGTGTCGCCCCCTCCCAGTACCACCAGTGCTCCCAGTATGACCGGCGCTGCCGGCCCTGGGGACGCCAGAGCCGGGCACGAAGCTCCCCGCACTGTCCCAGTCCGCCCAGTGGGGCTCGGGGCCCCGTCCCAGTCCACCCAGTAGCTGCCCAGTTCCTCTCTGCGTTCATCCCAGTCTGCCCAGTAGCTTTCCCACCCTGTCCCAGTCCGCCCAGCAGCTCCCTTGTCCCCTCCTAGTGCTGCTCCATCCCACCCCAGTCTACCCAGTAGCTCCCCAGTCCCATTCCCAATCTGCCCAGTTCCTCTCTGCTCTCAGTCCAGTCTGCCCAGTAGCTCTCCTGCCCTGTCCCAATCTGCCCAGTAGCTCCCCAGTCCCATTCCCAGTCTGCCCAGTTCCTCTCTGCGTTCATCCTAGTCTGCCCAGTAGCTCTCCTGCCCTGTCCCAGTCTGCCCAGTAGCTCACCGGTCCCATTCCCAGTCTGCCCAGTTGGGCACTAGTTCCATCCCAGTCTGCCTACTTTCTGCTTCTTGCTGTCCCAGTCTGCCCAGTTGCTCCCCCGTCCCTTCCCAGTCTGCTCAGTCACTTCCCCATCCTTTCCCAGTCTGCCCAGTCATTCCCCGGTCCACTCCCAGTCTGCCCAATGGGGCTCCCCCACCCCTTCCCAGTGCACCCAGGAGCTCCACCGCCCCCTCCCAGTCCGCCCAGTTGCTCCCCCATCCCCTCCCAGTTGCTTTCCCATCGTTTCCCAGTCCGCCCAGTGGCTCCCCCATCAGCTCCCAGTCACTCCGCCGTCCCCTCCCAGCCGCTTTCCTGACCCTTCCCAGTCTTCCCAGTCCTCTTGGTCGCTTTCCCGTCCCTTCCCAGTCCACCCAGTGACTTCCCTGTCTCCCTCTCAGTCTTCCCAGTCCGCCCAGTCGCTCCCTCTCCCCTTCCCAGTCCGCCCAGTCGCTCCCTCTCCCCTTCCCAGTCCGCCCAGTCGCTCCCTCTCCCCTTCCCAGTCCGCCCAGTCGCTCCCTCTCCCCTTCCCAGTCCGCCCAGTCGCTCCCTCTCCCCTTCCCAGTCCGCCCAGTCGCTCCCTCTCCCCTTCCCAGTCCGCCCAGTCGCTCCCTCTCCCCTTCCCAGTCCGCCCAGTCGCTCCCTCTCCCCTTCCCAGTCCGCCCAGTGGCTTCCCCATCCCTTCCCAGTCCGCCCAGTCGCTCTCTCTCCCCTTCCCAGTCCACCCAGTGGCTTCCCTATCCCTTCCCAGTCCTCCCAGTCGCTCCCCAGTCCCCGTCCTCGTTAGGGGCCTCGTCAGCGCCGCTGGCCTTGGCCCCGCAGGTGGCGGGTTCAAGTCCCCCGGTGGGGGCGGCCGCGGCGGTTTCGGCGGTGGCCGAGGAAGAGGAGGGCCCGGCCGGGGGGGCCGCGGCGGCGGCCGGGGGGGTCGCGGTGGCTTCAAGGGCGGCAAGAAGGTGACGGTGGAGCCCCATCGGCACGAAGGTACCGGGGGCCCAGGCGTCCGGGCGGGCAGCAGCACGTTTGGGGGAAAAGGGGGCGGTTTGGGGAGGACGGGGGTGGTTTTGGGGGGCGCCGTGGGGCGGTTGGGGGGGCGCCGTGGGGCAGTTGGGGGGGATGGAGGCGGTTGGGGGGGACGGGGGTATTTAGGGGGTGCCGTGGGGCGGTTGGGGGGGGGACGGGGGTGGTTGGGGGGGTGATGGGGACAGTTTAGGGGAGGACGGGGGTATTTAGGGGGCACCATGGGGCAGTTGAGGGGGATGGGGGTGGTTGAGGGGGTGCCGTGGGGCAGTTGGGGGGGACGGGGGTGGTTGAGGGGGTGATGGGGACAGTTTAGGGGAGGACGGGGGTATTTAGGGGGCACCATGGGGCAGTTGGGGATGGATGGGGGTGGTTTAGGTGGTGCCGTGGGGCATTTAGGGGAGATGGGGGTAGTTGGGGGGCACTGTGGGGCAATCGCACCCCCCGGTTTTGCCCCCCCAGGGGTGTTCATCTGCCGGGGGAAGGAGGACGCCCTCGTCACCCGCAACATGGTGCCCGGCGAGTCCGTCTACGGCGAGAAGAGGATCTCCGTGGAGGTGGGGGGCAACTGGGAGGGCACTGGGGGCAACTGGGAAGCACTGGGGTAGGTGTGGGGGGAACTTGGGGGAATGAGGGGCAACTGGGAGGGACTGGGGGCAACTGGGAAGCACTGGAGTAGGTGTAGGGTGTACAGGGAAAGCCTTGGGGGGGTAACTGGGAGGGCACTGGGGGGAGCTGGGAGCAACTGGGAGGCACTTGAGGCTACCGGGAGGGCACTGGGAAGGCAGCAGAAGCAACTGAGAGGGACTGGGGGCAACTGGGAAGCACTGGGGTAGGCATAGGGGGTACTAGGAGTTCTGGGGGCGCTACTGGGAGGCACTGGGGAGAATATGGGGGAATGGGAAGGAACCTGGGGGGCAGCTGGGAGGGCACTGGAGGCAGCTGGGAAGCACTGGGGTAGGTGTAGGAGGCACTGGGAGCAACTGGGAGGAGCTTGGGGCTACCGGGAGGGTGCCGGGAGGCATTTGGAGGGCAACTGAGAGGGACTGGAGGAGGATTTGGGGGCAGGGGAGGGCACTGGGGGCAACTGGGAGGCACTGGGGGAGGACTAGAGGGCACAGGGAGGGCCTTGGAGGGAACTGGGGGGCA
The DNA here is from genome assembly GCF_040807025.1 of Struthio camelus. Classification (NCBI taxonomy): domain Eukaryota; kingdom Metazoa; phylum Chordata; class Aves; order Struthioniformes; family Struthionidae; genus Struthio; species Struthio camelus. The sequence continues at coordinate 161,840 of NC_090974.1, read as the reverse complement.
CCTGAGAGCCACTGGGGAAGGCCTGGGGGCAACTAGGAGGGCCTGGGGGCTACTGGGAGGCACTGGGGGGAGAACTAGGAGCCATGGGGGCAACTGGATGGGCACTGGGGGCAACTGGGAGGACACTGGGGGGGACTAGGGAACACGGAAAAGGATTTGGGGGAGGACTTGGGGGCAACTGGGAGGGACTTGGGGGAAACTGGGAGCTCTGGAAGGGGTCCCTGCGGTGTCCCCTGTCCCCAGGCTGGTGACACCAAGGTTGATTACAATGCCTGGAGCTCCTCAGGCTCCAAACTGGGAGCACTGGGAGGTGGCACTGGGGGGTGTGAAGGTCCTGGGGGTGTCACCACTGGGAGTGACGCGACCTTGGGTATCACTTATCCCTAGAATGGTGACACCAAGCTGGAGTACCAGCACCTGGACCTTCTCGGACTCCAAACTGGAGGCACTGGGAGGTGGCAGTGTGGGGTGTGCAGGTCCTGGGGGTGTCACCGCCGGGGGTGACGGATCCCTGGGGTGTCCCCTGTCCCCAGGACGGTGACACCAAGGTGGAGTACCGCGCCTGGAACCCGTTCCGCTCCAAGCTGGCGGCCGCCATCCTGGGAGGCATCGACCAGATCCACATTCGCCCGGGGGCGAAGGTCCTCTACCTGGGTGCCGCCTCGGGGACGACCGTGTCCCACGTCTCCGACATCGTGGGACCGGTAAGGACCCCCCCGCCGGGGGAGGGGACACAAGAGTCCTGGGTTGAGGGGAAGTGGGGACGAGTTGTGGTCTCCTTGGGAACGTTGATGTGGCGTCCTGGGGCAAGGAGACGTGGGGATGGAGTTGTGATCTCCTTGGGGACATCTGCCTGGTGTTCTGGGGTGAGGGAACGCGGGAATGGGGTTGTGATTCCGTTGGGGACATCTTCATGGCGTTCTGGGGCAAGGGGACCTGGGGATGGGGTTGTGTGCCCCATGGGGACGTCACCATGGGGTCCCAGAGGTGAGGGGATGGGTTGTGATGCCCTTGGAGGCATCTTCATGGTGTCGCAAGGCTGAGGAGACCTGGGGATGGGATTGTGATCTCCTTGGGGACATCTTCATGGTGTCCCAGGGGTGAGGGGACCCAAGGACAGGACTGTGATCGATCCCCTTGGGGACATCCCTGTAACATTTGGGAAGGGGCGACTTGGACCTCCTGAGATTGTCCCTGCAGGTGGCACATTTGTGTCCTCAGAGATGTTTTTGCCCAAGGCTGTCCCCACAGGGGGCAAATCCCTATCCCTGTCTTCACGCTGTCCCGACGGGGGGCAGCTCCACGTCCCCAGGGGTGACCCCCAGGCTCGAGGACCCCGAGGCTGTCCCCGCAAGGGGGGTGACCCTACCTGTCCCGCAGGAGGGACTGGTTTACGCCGTCGAGTTCTCCCATCGCTCCGGCCGCGACCTCATCAACGTGGCCAAGAAACGCACCAACGTCATCCCCGTCATCGAGGACGCCCGGCACCCCCACAAGTACCGCATGCTCATCGGTGAGCCTGGCTGCGGGTGACAGCGTTTTGGGTGTCCTCAGGGTTTTGTGGGGTGTCCTACAGAGTTATTTTGGGGTCTTAGTGTGGCTAGGAGATGATTTTGGAGGTCTTGGGGGCATCTTGGAGGTGCAGGTGATGGGTGTGGGAGCGTCCTATGCCATCTTGGGGAGGTTTCTGGTGTTTTTGTGGGGATCAGGAGGACCTAAGGTGAGTTTGGGGTTATTTTAGGGGTCCTACATAGGTACTTTGGGCCTTAGTGTGTCTAGGGGAGGATTTTGTGGGTCCTGGGGACATCTTAGAGATGCAGGTGGTGGATCTGGAGCTATCTTGGGACACCTGGGAGAGGTTTCTGGGGCTTCCTAAGGGTTGTTTGGGGATTTGGGGGACATAGAAGGGGGCCCAGGATGGGGGTTGGGGGTCTAGGAGAGGTTTTTGTGGGTCTAGGGGTGTCTTGGAAATGTGGGAGGGCATCTGGTGGCATCTCATGCCACCTGGGGGAGCTTTTGGTGGTGTTTTGGAGGTCAAGGAAACCTTAGATGAGTTTGGGATTGTTAGGGAGGTTCTAGAGAGGTGTCTTGGGGTCCCATGGGGTTTAGAAGAGGTTTGGGGGGGGTATTTGGAGCGTCTTGAAGATTTAGAAAGTGGTCTGGGGCCATCTCGGGGTACCTGGGAGAGGTTTGTGTGGGTCCAGTTGGGTGTGTTGGGTTTTGAGGGGCTACAAGAGGGTTTAGGATGAAGATTTGGGGTCTTGAGACAGGTTCGAGGGCATCTTGGTGTCTTGGGAGGTTTCTTGGGAGTGTTTTGTGGGTTAGGGGATGTTTGGGGGACCACAAAGAGGTTTCGGGAGGTCCAGGAGAGGATTTAGGGGGGTTGGGGACATCTCGGGGGGCTGGAGCACAGTGGTGGGAAGTTTTTTGGGGGGGGGGGGGGGTCCCCGGCCCCCTGTCACCTACCTCGTGACACCCAGGCATGGTGGACGTGATCTTTGCGGACGTCGCGCAGCCCGACCAGTCGCGCATCGTGGCCCTCAACGCCCACAACTTCCTGCGCAATGGTGGCCACTTCGTTATCTCCATCAAGGTAACGAGCGGGGCGGGTTGCTGATGGGCCAGTGACAACCAGTAGTGACCCCTGATGGGCCAGTGACAAGCAGAAATGACCAGTTATCAGCCAGTGATAACCACTAATGAGCCAGTGAAAACCAGTGATGACCAGTAATGGACCAGTGACAACCAGTAAGAGGCCAGTAACAGCTAGCAGTGACCAGTAATGGTCAGTGATAGCCAGTAATGGAGCAGTGACAGCTAGTTATGAAGCACCAATGGACCGGTAACAACCAGTAGTGACCAGTATGGGCCAGTGACAACCAGTAACGACCAGTAACGCACTGAGGACAGCAACTAAGGACCAGTAGCAGACTGATGACATCCCATAGCAAACCAGTAACAGGGCAATGACGACCAGTAGTGACCAGTAAGAGCCACTGACAACCAGTAACAGGGCAGCGATGGCCAGTGACAGGCCAGGAATAACTGGTGGCAACCAGTAACAGCCCAGTAATGACCAGTATCAGCCTGGGATGCACCAGTAGTGACTAGTAACACCCTAGAGACAGCCCAGTAGTGACCAGTAACAACTGGAAGCAACCCCAGTAATGACCAGTGACAGCCCAGAGCTTCCGAGTAATGACCGGTAACGCCCTAGAGACAGCCCAGTAACGACCAGTAATGACCCGTAGCAATCGAGGGGCTCCCAGTAACAACCAGTTAAGACCCAGTAAGAACCAGTAATACCAGGGACATCCTGGGAAGGGGGACAGTTCCCCTCCCATCTCAGTTTCTGCCCCAGGACTCCCCATTTTTGCCCCAAAATCTCCATTTCTGCCCTGAGACTCCCAATTTTTGCCCCAGGATCCCCCTTTCTGCCCAAGGACTCCCCATTTTTGGGGCATTTCACCCCAAGACTCCCCCTATTTGTGTTTTTTCCCCCTCCTATGCCCATTCCTGCCCCGAGACTCCCCATTTTTGGGGGATTTCACCCCAAGACTCCCCATATTTGGGTTTTTCCCCCCTCCTATGCCCATTCCTGCCCCGGGACTCCCCATTGTGGGGGATTTCACCCCAAGACTCCCCATTTTGGGTTTTTTTCCCCCTCCTATGCCCATTCCTGCCCCGGGCCTCCCCATTTTTGGGGCGTTTGACCCCGTTCACCCCTTCTTCCGCCCCCCCCAAGGCCAACTGCATCGACTCGACGGCGGCGCCCGAGGCCGTCTTCGCCTCCGAGGTGAAGAAGATGCAGCAGGAGAACATGAAGCCCCAGGAGCAGCTCACGCTGGAGCCCTACGAGCGCGACCACGCCGTGGTGGTGGGCGTCTACAGGTGCCGCCGGGAGCTACTGGGGGGCACTGAGAGAGGGGGCCAGGGGGCTGGAGCAGGGTGACGGGGTGCTGGGGACCTCCAGGAGGGGGACGCGGGTTGGAGTTGGTCACCACGGTGGACCTCGGGGATGTGAACGGGGTGAGGAGATGCAACGGGGACAGCCTGGGGTGTCTTGGGGACGCAGAGGGATGACATCTGGGTGAGGGAACACAACGAGGTGGGACGTAGGGGACATGGGGACAGCCTGGGGTGTCTTGGGGACCCAAAGGGATGACATCTGGGTGAGGGAACACAACGAGGTGGGACGTAGGGGACCTGGGGACACGCTGGGGTGTCTTGGGGACGCGGAGGGATGACATCTGGGTGAGGGGACAGAACGAGGTGGGACGTAGGGGACCTGGGGACACGCTGGGGTGTCTTGGGGACGCGGAGGGATGACATCTGGGTGAGGGAACACAACGAGGTGGGGTGTAGGGGACCTGGGGACACGCTGGGGTGTCTTGGGGACGCGGAGGGATGACATCTGGGTGAGGGGGACAGACGAAGGGGCCACGGGGACATCTGGGGGCCATGGGGGGGGGGCCCAAAGGGGACGATGGGGACAGGAAGGGGGACGCCCCCCCCCCATGGCCAGGAGGGGGTGACACAAGGGGACAGTGGTTGGGGGGGGGGAGGAGGGGACACGCCACCAGCGGTGACACGTTCCCCCTTCTTCGTCCCCAGGCCGGCGCCCAAGCAGAAGTGACACCTCCTTCGTCCCCTTCCTCCTCCTCCTCCCCCTCCCCTCCCGACGGCGCTTCGGACCCTTCGGTTTGGGGCGAATTCTCGCGCGTTTGGGGTTTTTTTTTGTGTGTGTGTGCGCTACGGCGGGTTTTTATTAAAATAAGAGGGGAAAAAAAACAGCCGGGGGGGCTCATGGCTGGGGGGGGGGGCAATAGGGGAGAGTAATTACCCCCTTTTGGGGAGGGGCAGGAGGGGGTTGGGAGTTAATTGCCCCCATGGTGGGGGTAATCGCCCCCAAGTGTAGTTGGGGGAGGTATTACCCCCCTGGGGGGGCAGATTCGGGGCCTGGGATGGGGTTATTTGCCCCCCAGGGGTAGATTGGGGGTTATTACCCCCCTCTGGGGGGGGCAGATTTGCAGTCTGGGGGGGTTAGTTGCCCCCAAGGGGTAGGTTGGGGGGGTTATTGCCCCCCAGGAAGGCAAATTTGGGTCCTGGGGGGGTTAGTTGCCCCCAAGGGGTAGGTTGGGGGGGTTATTGCCCCCCAGGAAGGCAAAATTGGGTCCTGGGGGGGGTTAGTTGCCCCCAAGGGGTAGGTTGGGCGGGTTATTGCCCTGCAGGAAGGCAAATTTGGGTCCTGGGGGGGGGGGGGTTAGTTGCCCCCAAGGGGTAGGTTGGGGGGGGTTATTGCCCTGCAGGAAGGCAAAATTGGGTCCTGGGGGGGGTTAGTTGCCCCCCAGGGGTAGGTTGGGGGGGTTATTGCACCCCAGGAAGGCAAAATTGGGTCCTGGGGAGGGTTAGTTGCCCCCAAGGGGTAGGTTGGGGGGGGTTATTGCCCCCCAGGAAGGCAAATTTGGGTCCTGGGGGGGTTAGTTGCCCCCAAGGGGTAGGTTGGGGGAGGTTATTGCCCCCCAGGAAGGCAAATTTGGGTCCTGGGGGGGTTAGTTGCCCCCAAGGGGTAGGTTGGGGGGGTTATTGCACCCCAGGAAGGCAAAATTGGGTCCTGGGGAGGGTTAGTTGCCCCCAAGGGGTAGGTTGGGGGGGGTTATTGCCCCCCAGGAAGGCAAATTTGGGTCCTGGGGGGGTTAGTTGCCCCCAAGGGGTAGGTTGGGGGGGTTATTGCCCCCCAGGAAGGCAAAATTGGGTCCTGGGGAGGGTTAGTTGCCCCCAAGGGGTAGGTTGGGGGGGGTTATTGCCCCGCAGGAAGGCAAATTTGGGTCCTGGGGGGGGGTTAGTTGCCCCCAAGGGGTAGGTTGGGGGGGTTATTGCTCCCCAGGAAGGCAAATTTGGGTCCTGGGGGGGTTAGTTGCCCCCAAGGGGTAGGTTGGGGGGGTTATTGCCCTGCAGGAAGGCAAATTTGGGTCCTGGGGAGGGTTAGTTGCCCCCAAGGGGTAGGTTGGGGGGGTTATTGCCCCCCAGGAAGGCAAATTTGGGTCCTGGGGAGGGTTAGTTGCCCCCAAGGGGTAGGTTGGGGGGGGTTATTGCCCCCCAGGAAGGCAAATTTGGGTCCTGGGGGGGGGTTAGTTGCCCCCCAGGGGTAGGTTGGGGGGGTTATTGCCCCCCAGGAAGGCAAAATTGGGTCCTGGGGGGGTTAGTTGCCCCCAAGGGGTAGGTTGGGGGGGATTATTGCCCCCCAGGAAGGCAAATTTGGGTCCTGGGGGGGGTTATTTGCCCCCAAGGGGTAGGTTGGGGGGGGGTTATTGCCCCCCAGGAAGGCAAATTTGGGTCCTGGGGAGGGTTAGTTGCCCCCAAGGGGTAGGTTGGGGGGGGTTATTGCCCCCCAGGAAGGCAAATTTGGGTCCTGGGGGGGGGGTTAGTTGCCCCCAAGGGGTAGGTTGGGGGGGTTATTGCTCCCCAGGAAGGCAAATTTGGGTCCTGGGGGGGTTAGTTGCCCCCAAGGGGTAGGTTGGGGGGGTTATTGCCCCGCAGGAAGGCAAATTTGGGTCCTGGGGAGGGTTAGTTGCCCCCAAGGGGTAGGTTGGGGGGGTTATTGCCCCCCAGGAAGGCAAAATTGGGTCCTGGGGAGGGTTAGTTGCCCCCAAGGGGTAGGTTGGGGGGGGTTATTGCCCCCCAGGAAGGCAAATTTGGGTCCTGGGGGGGTTAGTTGCCCCCAAGGGGTAGGTTGGGGGGGTTATTGCCCCCCAGGAAGGCAAAATTGGGTCCTGGGGGGGGGTTAGTTGCCCCCCAGGGGTAGGTTGGGGGGGTTTTTGCCCCCCAGGAAGGCAAATTTGGGTCCTGGGGGGGTTATTTGCCCCCCAGGGGTAGGTTGGGAGTTATTTCCCCCCCTCGAGGGGGCGCATTTGGGTCCGGGGGGGGTGTTACTTGCTCCCGGGGTAGGTTGGGGGGGCTAATTGCCCCGGGGAGAGGCAGATTCCACCCCCTAGGGGCGGGGCTTTTATTGGCCCCGCCCCTTCCCCGCAGCGGCGAGGGGCGTGGCCTCGTTCAGCCCCACCCCGAGGCCGTTGGGGGGGAGCAGCCGTCAGCGCTCCTTCCCGCGCATGCGCATTGCCGCCGGTCGGGCGCTCTGACCGGGCGTCACGTGCCACCCCAGGCGCACGCAGGCTTGAGGAGGGCGGGGCGGACCCCGGCGCGCGCTGGTGACGTCTGCCCGTGCGCGGGAGGGGCGGTGCGCATGCGCGGAGGCCCCCCCCCCCCCCCAACCCATCCCAAACCATCTCCCGCTTTTCCTCCGCGGGCGCCGATTGGGCGGGGCGCGGCGGCAGCAACGGCGGCGTTGATTGGGCGGGGCGGCGGGGGTTGGCGGCGTTGATTGGGCGGGGCGCGGCGGCGGCGGCGGCGCCGATTGGGCGGGGCGGCGCAGGCGCAGAGGAAGCGGCGGCGGTTTGTTGTGGCCGCCATTTTCCGTGGCATTACTGGGAAATCCCCGGGGCGCCGCCGCCGCCGGCCGTTAGCGGCCTCGGCCCGGTCCGGCCCCGGCCCCGCCGCTACCTTCCTCCTCCTCCTCTTCCTCCCCCTCCTCCTCCTCCTCCCCTCGCTGGGGTCAGTCGCTCCGCCTCGCTCCGCGCAGCGCCGCCGCCACAGGTGAGACCCTCCCCGGGGCGGGGCCTGCTCGGGCCCCGGCAACCGCCACCGGCCTCCGGCTACCGGTTCCCCCCTCCCCCCCAACCCCGGCGCCGCGGCCTCGTCCGCCCTTTCCGCGCCCGTCACGGGGCAGCCGGTACCGGTCCGGCTCTAACGGGCTTTTCCCCTCGCCCCGTTACCGGCATCGCTCTCGGGTCCCCCCCCCCCCCCCCCCGGTACTGACACTGGGCCCTGAGGCCCTTCCGGTACCGGTAGGGGTCCCCCAGTGCTCCCAGTACCGGTATGGGTCCCCCTGGGACTGGTTTGGGTGCTGTGGTACTGGTATGACCCTCCCAGTCCCCCCAGTACCAGTATGGGTCCCCCTGGGACTGGTTTGGGTTCTCTGGTTACTGGTATGGCCCTCCCAGTCCCCCCAGTACCGGTATGGGTCCCCCTGGGACTGGTTTGGGTTCTCTGGTTACTGGTATGGCCCTCCCAGTCCCCCCAGTACCAGTATGGGTCTCCCTGGGACTGGTTTGGGTTCTCTGGTTAGTGGTATGACCCTCCCAGTCCCCCCAGTACCGGTATGGATCTCCCTGGTACTGGTTTGGGTTTTCTGGTTACTGGTATGACCCTCCCAGTCCCCCCAGTACCAGTATGGGTCCCCCTGGGACTGGTTTGGGTTCTCTGGTTACTGGTATGGCCCTCCCAGTCCCCCCAGTACCAGTATGGGTCTCCCTGGGACTGGTTTGGGTTCTCTGGTTACTGGTATGGCCCTCCCAGTCCCCCCAGTACCAGTATGGGTCCCCCTGGGACTGGTTTGGGTTCTCTGGTTACTGGTATGGCCCTCCCAGTCCCCCCATTACCAGTATGGGTCTCCCTGGGACTGGTTTGGGTTCTCTGGTTACTGGTATGGCCCTCCCAGTCCCCCCAGTACCAGTATGGGTCCCCCTGGGACTGGTTTGGGTTCTCTGGTTACTGGTATGGCCCTCCCAGTCCCCCCAGTACCAGTATGGGTCCCCCTGGGACTGGTTTGGGTTCTCTGGTTAGTGGTACGGCCCTCCCAGTCCCCCCAGTACCGGTATGGGTCCCCCTGGGACTGGTTTGGGTTCTCTGGTTACTGGTATGGCCCTCCCAGTCCCCCCAGTACCGGTATGGGTCCCCCTGGGACTGGTTTGGGTGCTGTGGTACTGGTATGACCCTCCTATTCCCCCCAGTAGCAGTATGGGTCCCCCTGGGACTGGTTTGGGTTCTCTGGTTACTGGTATGACCCTCCCTGTCCCCCCAGTACAAGTATGGGTCTCCCTGGGACTGGTTTGGGTTCTCTGGTTACTGGTATGGCCCTCCTAATCCCCCCCCCCAGTACCAGTATGGATCTCCCTGGTACTGGTTTGGGTTTTCTGGTTACTGGTATGGCCCTCCCAGTCCCCCCAGTACCAGTATGGGTCCCCCTGGGACTGGTTTGGGTTCTCTGGTTACTGGTATGACCCTCCCAGTCCCCCCCCAGTACCAGTATGGGTCCCCCTGGGACTGGTTTGGGTTCTCTGGTTACTGGTATGGCCCTCCCAGTCCCCCCAGTACCAGTGTGGGACCCCCGGTCCTCCCAGTACTGGTATGGGTCCCCCTGGGACTGGTTTGAGTGCTGTGGTACTGGTATGGCCCTCCCAGTCCCCCCAGTACCAGTATGGGTCCCCCTGGGACTGGTTTGGGTTCTCTGGTTACTGGTATGACCTTCCCAGTCCCCCCAGTACCAGTATGGATCTCCCTGGGACTGGTTTGGGTGCTATGGTACTGGTATGACCCTCCTAATCCCCCCCCAGTACCAGTATGGGTCCCCCTGGTACTGGTTTGGGTGCTGTGGTACTGGTATGGCCCTCCCAGTCCCCCCAGTACCAGTATGGGTCTCCCAGTCCTCCCAGTATCAGTATGGGTCCCCCCCTGGTACTCATACGTGTCCCCCAGTACTGGTATGACCCTCCCAGTCCCCCCAGTAGCAGTATGGCTCCCCCAGTAGTTGTATGGCCTCCCAGTACCATTATGGGTTTCCTGGGTTTCCCAGTTCTCCCAGTACTGGTATGGATGTGCTGGTACTGATTTGGGTCCCCCAGTACCTCTGGTACTGGTGTGACCCTCCCAGTCCCCCAGTACCAGTATGGTTCCTGCTGGTACTGGTATGGGTCCCCCGGTACTGCTATGACGCTCCCAGTCCCACCAGTATGGGTTTCCTAGTTCCCCCAGTACCAGTATGGATCCCCCTGGGACTGGTTTGGGTTCTCTGGTTACTGGTATGATCCTCCTAATCCCCCCAGTACCAGTATGGGTCCCCCTGGGACTGGTTTGGGTGCTGTGGTACTGGTATGGCCCTCCCAGTCCCCCCAGTACCAGTATGGGTCCCCCTGGGACTGATTTGGGTTCTCTGGTTACTGGTGTGACCCTCCCAGTCCTCCAGTACCAGTTTGGGTCCCCCTGGGACTGGTTTGGGTGCTCTGGTTACTGGTATGACCCTCCCAGTCCCCCCCCAGTACCAGTATGTGTCCCCCTGGTACTGGTTTGGGTTCTCTGGTTACTGGTATGGCCCTCCCAGTCCCCCCAGTACCAGTATGGGTCTCCCTGGTACTGGTTTGGGTTCTCTGGTTAGTGGTATGGCCCTCCCAGTCCCCCCAGTACCAGTATGGGTCCCCCTGGGACTGGTTTGGGTTCTCTGGTTACTGGTATGACCCTCCTAATCCCCCCCCAGTACCAGTATGGATCTTCCTGGTACTGGTTTGGGTTCTCTGGTTACTGGTATGGCCCTCCCAGTCCCCCCAGTACCAGTATGGGTCCCCCTGGGACTGGTTTGGGTTCTCTGGTTACTGGTATGGCCCTCCCAGTCCCCCCAGTAGCAGTATGGGTCCCCCTGGGACTGGTTTGGGTTCTCTGGTTACTGGTATGGCCCTCCTAATCCCCCCCCAGTACCAGTATGGATCTTCCTGGTACTGGTTTGGGTTCTCTGGTTACTGGTATGGCCCTCCCAGTCCCCCCAGTACCAGTGTGGGACCCCCGGTCCCCCCAGTACCGGTATGGGTCCCCCTGGGACTGGTTTGAGTGCTGTGGTACTGGTATGACCCTCCCAGTCCCCCCAGTACCAGTATGGGTCCCTCTGGGACTGGTTTGGGTTCTCTGGTTACTGGTATGACCCTCCCTGTCCCCCCAGTACCAGTATGGGTCCCCCTGGGACTGGTTTGGGTTCTCTGGTTACTGGTGTGACCCTCCCAGTCCTCCAGTACCAGTTTGGGTCCTCCTGGGACTGGTTTGGGTTCTCTGGTTACTGGTGTGACCCTCCCAGTCCTCCAGTACCAGTTTGGGTCCTCCTGGGACTGGTTTGGGTTTTCTGGTTACTGGTATGGCCCTCCCAGTTCCCCCCAGTACCAGTATGGGTCTCCCTGGGACTGGTTTGGGTTCTCTGGTTACTGGTATGGCCCTCCCAGTCCCCCCAGTACCAGTATGGGTCCCCCAGTACTTGTATGGTTTCTGAGTACCAGTATGGATCCCTTGGTACCAGTATAGCTCTCCCAGTTCCACCAGTACAGATCCCCCAGTACCAGTATGGGCCCTGTTCCTCCCCCTGCCTCGTCCCAGCATCAGTCCAGTTTCCCCCACCTTGTCCCAGTTCCCCCCCCGCCTCGTCCCAGTACGGGCCCAGTTCCCCCCCACACCTCATCCCAGTATGGGCCCAGTGCGTCCCCCTCCCTCCCCCTGCCTCGTCCCAGTCCCATCCCAGTTCCCCTTTTGCCTCATCCCAGTGCAGGCCCAGTTCCCCCCCGCCTCATCCCAGTTCTAGCCCAGTTCCCCCCCACCTGTCCCAGTCCTGTCCCAGTTCCCTTCCTGGCCTGTCCCAGTCTCAGTCCAGTTCTCCCCCCGCCTTGTCCCAGTCCTGTCCCAGTCCAGTTCCCCCCCCCGCCTTGTCCCAGTCCTGTCCCAGTCCAGTTCCCCCCCCGCCTTGTCCCAGTCCTGTCCCAGTCCAGTTCCCCCCCCGCCTTGTCCCAGTCCTGTCCCAGTCCAGTTCCCCCCCCGCCTTGTCCCAGTCCCGTCCCAGTCCCCCCCCGCCTTGTCCCAGTCCCGTCCCAGTCCCCCCCCGCCTTGTCCCAGTCCCGTCCCAGTCCCCCCCCGCCTTGTCCCAGTCCCAGCCCAGTTCTCCCCCCGGCCTCGTTCCAGTCCCAGCCCAGTTCCCCCCCCCCCAACCTCGTCCCAGTCCTGTCCCAGTCCAGTTTCCCCCCCCCGCCTCGTCCCAGTCCTGTCCCAGTCCAGTTTCCCCCCCCCGCCTCGTCCCAGTTCCCCCCCCGCCTCGTCCCAGTCCCGTCCCAGTTCCCCCCCCGCCTCGTCCCAGTCCCGTCCCAGTTCCCCCCCCGCCTCATCCCAGTCTCGTCCCAGTTCCCTTCCTGGCTTTTCCCAGTCCCGTCCCAGTTCCCCCCCCCGCCTCGTCCCAGTCCCGTCCCAGTTCCCCGCCCCGCCTCGTCCCAGTCCCGTCCCAGTTCCCTTCCTGGCTTGTCCCAGTCCCGTCCCAGTTCCCCGCCCCGCCTCGTCCCAGTCCCGTCCCAGTTCCCTTCCTGGCTTTTCCCAGTCCCGTCCCAGTTCCCCGCCCCGCCTCGTCCCAGTCCCGTCCCAGTTCCCTTCCTGGCTTTTCCCAGTCCCGTCCCAGTTCCCCGCCCCGCCTCGTCCCAATCCCAGCCCAGTTCCCCCCCCACCTTGTCCCAATCCTATCCCAGTTCCCCCCACCCCGCACTCACACTGGTCCATACTGGTTTCGGGGTTGTGGGAGTCAGTTAAACCCTTTCAGGGTCCCTTAAGCCCCCCCATACCCCCCCCAGGGGGCAGATTTTGGGGTCCCCTCTGGGGGAGGGAGGGGCAATTCTGGGGGTTTTGCCCCCCCCAGGAGCGGTGCTGCCCCCCCTCCCGGGGTAATTCCCCCCTCCCCCCTCCCCCTTCCTGGAAGCCGGGGGTATTTTTGGGGTCAGACGAGGTATTTTTGGAGCCGGCTCCGCTTTCAGCCGCTGCCGCCCGGCGCCGGCCTAGCGACAGGGGCCGCCGGCTCGCCATTGGCTCGCGGGGATGGCGGGCGGCCAATGGGGAGCCTGTTGCCATGGCGGGATTGGCTGGCGACGCCCAGCCCATAGCGCGGGGCCGGGGCGGCTGGCAGCGCCTGGCTGGGGGCGCCCGCGGCGTTCACTCTGGGCCCTACTGATGGTCGGGGGGGGCACCTTGGGAACCCATCGCGTTCACTCTGGGCCCTACTGATGGTCGGGGGGGCACCCCCACCCCAGGACCCCATCGCGTTCACTCTGGGCCCTACTGATGGTCGGGGGGGGGCACCTTGGGAACCCATCGCGTTCACTCTGGGCCCTACTGATGGGGGGGACCACCCCCGCCCTGGGACCCCATCACGTTCACTCTGGGCCCTACTGATGGTCGGGGGGGCACCCCCACCCCAGGACCCCATCGCGTTCACTCTGGGCCCTACTGATGGTCGGGGGGGGGGGGGGACCTTGGGAACCCATCGCGTTCACTCTGGGCCCTACTGATGGTCGGGGGCACCCCCACCCCGGGACCCCATCGCGTTCACTCTGGGCCCTACTGATGGTCGGGGGGGGGGGGCACCTTGGGAACCCATCGCGTTCACTCTGGGCCCTACTGATGGGGGGGACCACCCCCACCCTGGGACCCCATCACGTTCACTCTGGGCCCTACTGATGGTCGGGGGGGCACCCCCACCCCAGGACCCCATCGCGTTCACTCTGGGCCCTACTGATGGTCGGGGGGGGGGAGCACCTTGGGAACCCATCGCGTTCACTCTGGGCCCTACTGATGGTCGGGGGGGCACCCCCACCCCAGGACCCCATCGCGTTCACTCTGGGCCCTACTGATGGGGGGGGGGACCACCACCCCCACCCCAGGACCCCATCACGTTCACTCTGGGCCCTACTGATGGTCGGGGGGGGGAGGGAACACCCCCACCCCCACCCCGGGACCCCATCATGTTCACTCTGGGCCCTACTGATGGTCGGGGGGGCACCTTGGGAACCCATCGCGTTCACTCTGGGCCCTACTGATGGGGGGGACCACCCCCACCCTGGGACCCCATCACGTTCACTCTGGGCCCTACTGATGGTCGGGGGGGGGGGGGCACCCCCACCCCAGGACCCCATCGCGTTCACTCTGGGCCCTACTGATGGTCGGGGGGGCACCTTGGGAACCCATCGTGTTCACTCTGGGCCCTACTGATGGGGGGGACCACCCCCACCCTGGGACCCCATCACGTTCACTCTGGGCCCTACTGATGGTTGGGGGGGGGGGCACCCCCACCCCAGGACCCCATCACGTTCACTCTGGGCCCTACTGATGGTCGGGGGGGACCACCACCCCCACCCCGGGACCCCATCGCGTTCACTCTGGGCCCTACTGATGGTCGGGGGGGAGGGAACACCACCACCCCCACCCCGGGACCCCATCACGTTCACTCTGGGCCCTACTGATGGTCGGGGGGGAACACCACCACCCCCACCCCGGGACCCTATCGCGTTCACTCTGGGCCCTGCTGATGGCCCTGGGGTGGGGGGGAACGACCCCTCCCCTGGGGGCCAGGCTGGGGACACCTATCATGTTCACTCTGGGCTCTACTGATGGCCTAGGGGGTGACACCACCAGGCTAGAGATATATTGTGTTCACTCTGGGCCCTAATGATGGTCAAGTGAGATGTTCCCACCACCCAACCCCCATCCCACCCCAAAGGGATGAGGCTGGGGACACTCGTTGTGTTCACTCTGGGCCCTACTGAGGGTCAAGGAATATCGCCCTACCCCCCAAAAGGATGAGGCTGGGGGCACCCATCGCGTTCACTCTGAGCCCTACTGATGGCCAAGTGATGCCCCTACCTGAAAAACCAGCCTGGGTGCTCCTCGTGTTCACTCTGGACCCTACTGAGGCCTGAAGGGTGTTTCTTCCTGCTTGAGGGACGAGGTTTGGGGTGACCGCGGTGTTCGCTCTGGGCCCTACTGGCGGCTGAGGGACGTTTCCATCAGCGGGGTAGGCTGGGTCCCTGTTGCGTTCACTCTGGGGCCTACCGAGTGCTTGGCGCATCAGCCTTAGAGGAGCGTGCTGGGGCGCCTGTCCTGTTCACTCTGGCCCCTAATGATGGTCGAGGGCGAAGCGCTCGCTCCCTGGCCGTGCTGAACGGTGGGGCGGGGGGGGGGGCTTCTCCAGGGTCTCGTATAGGGCTGAGCCCCCCACCCCAGGGTGGGGATTCTCCGATGTCTCGTATAGGGCTGAGCCCCCCCCCTCCCCCCCCCCAAAGCAAATTTTTCGGTGCTGTTAGGGGAGCATTTCGGGATGGGGGATCGAGACTAAGCTCTCCACCCCCCCCCTCCCCACCCCCCCACCAACCCAAATTTTCGTTACACAGGTGGCGGCAGCCGCGGCCGCAGCGCACGATGCCCGGGGCCGGCCTCGCCGGGCGCCTCGCTCCCCTCTGAGCCCACCATGTCGGGCCAGCACGGCCATGCCCCCTTCGCCAGCATCCAGCCCATGGCCGAGCACCCGCAGGTACCGGGTGGGGGTAGGGGGGGGGCAAGGACACCTTATTTCCCCCCCCCCCCCAAAAAAAACCCCACCCCAGGGCACCTCAATTCCCCCCTGGAGTTCACTAGGACCCCCGCGGGGCACCCCAAACACTAATGGGACCCCCCAGAACATCCCAATTCCTGTCTGCATCCCGTGGGCAACCCAGTTCCCCTCCTCCAGACCCCACTGGGACCCCCCAGGGCACCCCAGTTCTTCCCCAGAGCTCACTGGGACCCCCCCAGGGCACCCCAGTTCCCCCTCCAGACCTCACTGGGACCCCCGCGGGGCACCCCAGTTCCTCCTCCAGACCCCACTGGGACCCCCCAGGGCACCCCAGTTCTCCCCCAGAGCTCACTGGGACCCCCCAGGGCATCCCAGTTCCCCCTCCACACCTCACTGGGACCCCCAGAACACCCCGGTTCTCCCCTAGACCCCATTGGGACCCCCCCAGGGCACCCCAGTTCTCCCTCAGACCCCATTCGGACCCCCCCAGGGCAACCCAGTTTCCCCTCCAGACCTCACTGGGACCCCCCAGGGCACCCCAGTTCCCCCTCCAGACTTCACTGGGACCCCCCAGGGCACCCCAGTTCCTCCTCCAGACCTCACTGGGACCCCCCAGGGCATCCCAGTTCCCCCTCCACACCTCACTGGGACCCCCAGAACACCCCGGTTCTCCCCTAGACCCCATTGGGACCCCCCCAGGGCACCCCAGTTCTCCCTCAGACCCCATTCGGACCCCCCCAGGGCAACCCAGTTTCCCCTCCAGACCTCACTGGGACCCCCCAGGGCACCCCAGTTCCCCCTCCAGACTTCACTGGGACCCCCCAGGGCACCCCAGTTCCTCCTCCAGACCTCACTGGGACCCCCCAGGGCATCCCAGTTCCCCCTCCACACCTCACTGGGACCCCCAGAACACCCTGGTTCTCCCCTAGACCCCATTGGGACCCCCCCAGGGCACCCCAGTTTCCCCTCCAGAGCTCACTGGGACCCCCCAGGGCACCCCAGTTCTCCCCCAGAGCTCACTGGGACCCCCCAGGGCACCCCAGTTCCCCCTCCAGACTTCACTGGGACCCCCCAGGGCACCCCAGTTCCTCCTCCAGACCTCACTGGGACCCCCGCGGGGCACCCCAGTTCCCCCTCCACACCTCACTGGGACCCCCAGAACACCCCGGTTCTCCCCTAGACCCCATTGGGACCCCCCCAGGGCACCCCAGTTCTCCCTCAGACCCCATTGGGACCCCCCAGGGCACCCCAGTTTCCCCTCCAGACCTCACTGGGACCCCCCAGGGCACCCCAGTTCTCCCCCAGAGCTCACTGGGACCCCCCAGGGCACCCCAGTGCTCCCCCAGACCCCATTGGGACAACTAGAGCACCCCAGTCTCCCCCCCCCCAGACCCCATTGGGACCCCCAGGGCGCCCCAGTTACCCCCTCCAGCCCCATGGCAGGTGTTATGGGGCTGCTTCGGGGACACTTGGGGACACATCCACATTCCTCCACCCCCCCCCCAGACTGCACTGAGACCCCCCAGAGCACCCCAGTTCCCCCTCAGACCCTATTGGGACCCCTAGAGCACCCCAATTCCCCCTCAGACCCCATTGGGACCCCCAGAGCACCCCAATTCCCCCCTCCAGCCCCACAGCAAGCATTGTGGGGCTGCTTCAGGGACACTTGGGGACACATCCACATTCCTCCTCCCCCCCCCCCAGATTGCACTGAGACCCCCCCCCAGAGCACCCCAATTCCCCCTCAGAGCCCTATTGGGAGCCCTAGAGCACCCCAATTCCCCCTCAACCCCATTGGGACCCCCAGAGCACCCCAATTCCCCCCTCCAGCCCCACGGCAAGCATTGAGGGGCTGCTTCAGGGGTGCCTGGGGATACATCCACATTCCTCCACCACCCCAGACCACACTGAGACCCCCCCCAGAGCACCTCAGTTCCCCCTCAGACCCTATTGGGACCCCTAGAGCACCCCATTTCCCCCTCAGACCCCATTGGGACCCCCAGAACACCCCAGTTCCCCCCCCAGCCCCACAGCAAGCATTGTGGGGCTGCTTCAGGGACACTTGGGGAAACATCCCCATTCCTCCACCCCCCCCAGACTGCACTGAGACCCCCCCAGAGCACCCCATTTCCCCCTCAGACCCCATTGGGACCCCCAGAACACCCCAGTTCCCCCCCCAGCCCCACAGCAAGCATTGTGGGGCTGCTTCAGGGATACTTGGGGAAACATCCCCATTCCTCCACCCCCCCCAGACTGCACTGAGACCCCCCCAGAGCACCCCATTTCCCCCTCAGACCCCATTGGGACCCCCAGAACACCCCAGTTCCCCCCTCCCAGCCCCACAGCAGGCGTTGTGGGGGTGTCGGGGACACTCGGGGACACGTCTGCGCGCCCCCCCCCCCCCCCCCCCCAGATCCTGCCGGACCTGAGCATCCTGCAGCGGCGCATCCCCCTGACCTTCCGCGACTCGGCCAGCGCCCCCCTGCGCAAGCTCTCCGTCGACCTCATCAAGACCTACAAGCACATCAATGAGGTCAGCGGGGCGGGTGACGCCGGCTCGGGGTGGGGGGTGGCACAGCACCCACGGGTGGCCTGGGACGGGGCAGATTCGCGCACACAAACCCGCCGCCGCGGGGGCCGCGGTGCCCTCGACCGGGGTTGTGCGGCAGGGTTTGGCCTAGGAGCGGGCAGGGACGGGCAGATTTGGGGCAGGGACGGGCAGATTTGGAGCAGGGACCTGGGGCAGGGACGGGCAGATTTGGGGCAGGGACAGGCAGATTTGGGGCAGGGAGGAAGAAGCAGATTTGGAGCAGGACCTGGGGCAGGGACGGGCAGATTTGGGGCAGGCAGGAACAAGCAGATTTGGAGCAGGACCTGGGGCAGGGACGGGCAGATTTGGGGCAGGCAGGAACAAGCAGATTTGGAGCAGGACCTGGGGCAGGGACAGGCAGATTTGGGGCAGGCAGGAACAAGCAGATTTGGAGCAGGACCTGGGGCAGGGATGGGCAGATTTGGGGCAGAAGCAGGCAGATTTGGGACAGGCAGGAACAAGCAGATTTGGAGCAGGACCTGGGGCAGGGACAGGCAGATTTGGGGCAGGGACAGGCAGATTTGGGGCAGAAGCAGGAAGAAGCAGATTTGGAGCAGGACCTGGGGCAGGGACGGGCAGATTTGGGGCAGGGAAGGGCAGATTTGGGGCAGGCAGGAACAAGCAGATTTGGAGCAGGGACCTGGGGCAGGGACGGGCAGATTTGGGGCAGAAGCGGGCAGATTTGGGGCAGGGACAGGCAGATTTGGGGCAGGCAGGAACAGGCAGATTTGGAGCAGGACCTGGGGCAGGGACAGGCAGATTTGGGGCAGAAGCGGGCAGATTTGGGGCAGGCAGGAAGAAGCAGATTTGGAGCAGGACCTGGGGCAGAAGCGGGCAGATTTGGGGCAGAAGCAGACAGATTTGGGGCAGAAGCAGGAAGAAGCAGATTTGGAGCAGGACCTGGGGCAGGGACGGGCAGATTTGGGGCAGAAGCAGGCAGATTTGGGACAGGCAGGAACAAGCAGATTTGGAGCAGGGACCTGGGGCAGGGACAGGCAGATTTGGGGCAGAAGCAGGCAGATTTGGGGCAGAAGCAGGAAGAAGCAGATTTGGAGCAGGACCTGGGGCAGGGATGGGCAGATTTGGGGCAGAAGCAGGCAGATTTGGGGCAGAAGCAGGAAGAAGCAGATTTGGAGCAGGGACCTGGGGCAGGGACGGGCAGATTTGGGGCAGAAGCAGGCAGATTTGGGGCAGAAGCAGGAACAAGCAGACTTGGGGCAGGGACCTGGGGCAGGGACGGGCAGATTTGGGGCAGAAGCAGGCAGATTTGGGGCAGAAGCAGGAACAAGCAGACTTGGGGCAGGGACCTGGGGCAGGGACAGGCAAGATTTGGGGCAGGAGCAAGCAGGAACAAGCAAATTTTGAGCAGGAACCGGCAGGTTTGGGGCAGGAACCGACAGGACCGAGCAACTTTTGAGCAAGAAGTGGCAGATTTGAAGCAGGAACCGGGAAAACTGGAGGCAGCAACCGGCAAATTTGGGGCAAGGAGCAGGCAGAGACGAACGCGTTTTGAGCAGGAACCGGCAGATTTGGGGCAGGAACCGGTAGGGAAAGGCAGATTTTGGCCGGGGACCGGGCCGCAGCCCCCCAACCGGCACCCCACGGCCCCCCGCGTCCCCTCCCCGGCCAGGTTTACTACGCCAAAAAGAAGCGGCGGGCGCAGCAGGTGCCCCCCGAGGACTCGAGCACCAAGAAGGAGCGCAAGGTCTTCAACGAGGGCTACGACGACGACAACTACGACTACATCGTCAAGAGCGGCGAGCGCTGGCTCGACCGCTACGAGATCGACTCCCTCATCGGCAAGGGCTCCTTCGGCCAGGTCGGGCACCTCGGGGTGGGACCCCCCGTCATCCCTGAGGACCCCCCCAGCACCCCTCCAGGTCTCAGTGGGGTCCCCCAACAGGCTTGAGATGCCACCACCATCTCTTGGGACCCCACCGAGGTCCCTTCGCCCATCCCTGGGGTCCTACCATCGCTCTTTGGGGTCCCGTCACTACCTCTGGGGACCTCCAGGATGCCTCCGGGCCCCACTGGGGTCCCCTCAACATCTTTGGGGTCCTGCCACCACCCATTAGGGTCCTACTGCCACCTCGGGGGGACCCCCAGGACCCTACTGGGGTCCCCCCAACATCTCTGGGGTCCCACTGCCACCCCCAGGGACCCCTCTAGGTCCTGCTGGGGTCCCCTCACCCATCCTTGGGGTCCTGCTGTCACCCCCAGGGACCCCACAACCCCTCTGGGCTCCACTAGGGTCCTCTCAACATCCCTGGGGTCCCACTGCCACCCCCAGGGACCCCTCTAGGTCCTGCTGGCGTCCCCTCACCCATCCTTGGGGTCCTGCTGTCACCCCCAGGGACCCCCACAACCCCTCTGGGCTCCACTAGGGTCCCCCCAACATCCCTGGGTTCCCACTGCCACCCCCAGGGATGCATCCGGGCCCTGCTGGCGTCCCCTCACCCATCCTTGGGGTCCTGCTGTCACCCCCAGGGACCCCCATAACCCCTCTGGGCTCCACTAGGGTCCTCCCAACATCCCTGGGGTCCCACTGCCACCCCCAGGGATGCATCCGGGCCCTGCTGGGGCCCCCTCACCCATCCTTGGGGTCCTGCTGTCACCCCCAGGGACCCCCACAACCCCTCTGGGCTCCACTAGGGTCCTCCCAACATCCCTGGGGTCCCACTGCCACCCCCAGGGATGCATCCGGGCCCTGCTGGGGTCCCCTCACCCATCCCTGGGGTCCTGCCACCACCCCCTGGGTCCCATTGCCACCCCCAGGACCCCTCCAGGGTTCCTCTTTCATCCCCCATATTCCCCCCAGGCCTCATATTTGCCCCTCGGAGCCCCCCAGCACCTCTCAGCACCCTCTCGGAGCCCCTCAGCACCCCCCAGCACCCTCTTGGAGCCCCCCAGCACCTCTCAGCGCCTTCTCTGAGCCCCTCAGCCCCCCCCCAGCACCTCTCAATGCCCTCTCAGAGCCCCCCAGCACCCTCTCGGAGCCCTTTCTGAGCTTCCCAGCACCCTTTCGGAGCCCCCCAGCACCCTCCAACACCCTCCCTGAGCCCCTCAGCCCCTTTTCCCACCCGCCCTCCTCCCCACCGACACCTGCCCGTTGCCCCCCCCAGGTGGTGAAGGCCTACGACCACCACGACCAGGAGTGGGTGGCCATCAAGATCATCAAGAACAAGAAGGCCTTCTTGAACCAGGCGCAGATCGAGCTGCGGCTCCTCGAGCTCATGAACCAGCACGACACCGAGATGAAGTACTACATCGGTGAGCGGTGGGGCGCCCCACCGATACGGGGAGGGGGGGCACTTGGGGGTCCGCATCGCCCCGTGGGGCAGGGGACGCCTCGCCACGCAGGAGCCGGGAGGGAAGCAGGGGCAGGATCTTGCGGGGATGGAGGCTGAATCGCACCTTGGGGGTGCGGATCTCGCCGCGGGGGGCTGCTGTGGGGCAGGGGAGGGCAAGGCTTGTTATGGGGCAGTAGTTTGGGGGTGGATATCGTCGTGGGGGTGCAGTTGTGGGGCGGGGAGAGGGCAGAGCTCATCGTGAGGAGCAGAAGGCGGCCGTATCCGGCTGTGGGGCACGTCCGTGGGGCAGGGGGGACATCAGATCTCACCATGGGGCAGGGAGAGCCCAGATCTCATTGTAGGGGGCAGAAAGAGCCTGGATCCCACCCCAGGACGTACCCGTGGGGCAGGGGGAAGGTCAGATGTGGCGGTGAGGGGCAGAAGGAGCGCGGATGCCACGCGGGGACGTAGCCGTGGGGCAGGGGGAAGGTCAGATGTGGCGGTGAGGGGCAGAAGGAGCCCGGATGCCACGCGGGGACGTACCCGTGGGGCAGGGGGAAGGTCAGATGTGGCGGTGAGGGGCAGAAGGAGCGCGGATGCCACGCGGGGACGTATCCGTGGGGCAGGGGGGAGGTCAGATGTGGCGGTGAGGGGCAGAAGGAGCCCGGATGCCACGCGGGGACGTACCTGTGGGGCAGGGGGAAGGTCAGATGTGGCGGTGAGGGGCAGAAGGAGCCCGGATGCCACGCGGGGACGTACCCGTGGGGCAGGGGGAAGGTCAGATGTGGCGGTGAGGGGCAGAAGGAGCCCGGATGCCACGCGGGGACGTACCCATGGGGCAGGGGGAAGGTCAGATGTGGCGGTGAGGGGCAGAAGGAGCGCGGATGCCACGCGGGGACGTAGCCGTGGGGCAGGGGGAAGGTCAGATGTGGCGGTGAGGGGCAGAAGGAGCGCGGATGCCACGCGGGGACGTAGCCGTGGGGCAGGGGGGAGGTCAGATGTGGCGGTGAGGGGCAGAAGGAGCCCGGATGCCACGCGGGGACGTACCCGTGGGGCAGGGGGAAGGTCAGATGTGGCGGTGAGGGGCAGAAGGAGCCCGGATGCCACGCGGGGACGTACCCGTGGGGCAGGGGGAAGGTCAGATGTGGCGGTGAGGGGCAGAAGGAGCCCGGATGCCACGCGGGGACGTACCCATGGGGCAGGGGGAAGGTCAGATGTGGCGGTGAGGGGCAGAAGGAGCGCGGATGCCACGCGGGGACGTAGCCGTGGGGCAGGGGGAAGGTCAGATGTGGCGGTGAGGGGCAGAAGGAGCGCGGATGCCACGCGGGGACGTAGCCGTGGGGCAGGGGGAAGGTCAGATGTGGCGGTGAGGGGCAGAAGGAGCGCGGATGCCACGCGGGGACGTAGCCATAGGGCAGGGGGAAGGTCAGATGTGGCGGTGAGGGGCAGAAGGAGCGCGGATGCCACGCAGGGACGTAGCCGTGGGGCAGGGGGAAGGTCAGATGTGGCGGTGAGGGGCAGAAGGAGCGCGGATGCCACGCGGGGACGTACCCGTGGGGCAGGGGGAAGGTCAGATGTGGCGGTGAGGGGCAGAAGGAGCGCGGATGCCACCCCAGGACGTACCCGTGGGGCAGGGGGAAGGTCAGATGTGGCGGTGAGGGGCAGAAGGAGCGCGGATGCCACCCCAGGACGTATCCGTGGGGCAGGGGGAAGGTCAGATGTGGCGGTGAGGGGCAGAAGGAGCGCGGATGCCACGCGGGGACGTAGCCGTGGGGCAGGGGGAAGGTCAGATGTGGCGGTGAGGGGCAGAAGGAGCCCGGATGCCACGCGGGGACGTACCCGTGGGGCAGGGGGAAGGTCAGATGTGGCGGTGAGGGGCAGAAGGAGCGCGGATGCCACGCGGGGACGTACCCGTGGGGCAGGGGGAAGGTCAGATGTGGCGGTGAGGGGCAGAAGGAGCGCGGATGCCACGCGGGGACGTAGCCGTGGGGCAGGGGGAAGGTCAGATGTGGCGGTGAGGGGCAGAAGGAGCGCGGATGCCACGCGGGGACGTACCCGTGGGGCAGGGGGAAGGTCAGATGTGGCGGTGAGGGGCAGAAGGAGCGCGGATGCCACCCCAGGACGTACCCGTGGGGCAGGGGGAAGGTCAGATGTGGCGGTGAGGGGCAGAAGGAGCGCGGATGCCACCCCAGGACGTATCCGTGGGGCAGGGGGGAGGTCAGATGTGGCGGTGAGGGGCAGAAGGAGCCCGGATGCCACGTGGGGACGTAGCCGTGGGGCAGGGGGAAGGTCAGATGTGGCGGTGAGGGGCAGAAGGAGCCCGGATGCCACGCGGGGACGTACCCGTGGGGCAGGGGGAAGGTCAGATGTGGCGGTGAGGGGCAGAAGGAGCCCGGATGCCACGCGGGGACGTAGCCGTGGGGCAGGGGGAAGGTCAGATGTGGCGGTGAGGGGCAGAAGGAGCCCGGATGCCACGCGGGGACGTACCCGTGGGGCAGGGGGAAGGTCAGATGTGGCGGTGAGGGGCAGAAGGAGCCCGGATGCCACCCCGGGACGTATCCGTGGGGCAGGGGGGAGGTCAGATGTGGCGGTGAGGGGCAGAAGGAACCCGGATGCCACGCGGGGACGTACCCGTGGGGCAGGGGGAAGGTCAGATGCGGCGGTGAGGGGCAGAAGGAGCCCGGATGCCACGCGGGGACGTAGCCGTGGGGCAGGGGGAAGGTCAGATGTGGCGGTGAGGGGCAGAAGGAGCGCGGATGCCACCCCAGGACGTATCCGTGGGGCAGGGGGGAGGTCAGATGTGGCGGTGAGGGGCAGAAGGAGCGCGGATGCCACGCGGGGACGTACCCGTGGGGCAGGGGGAAGGTCAGATGTGGCGGTGAGGGGCAGAAGGAGCCCGGATGCCACGCGGGGACGTACCCGTGGGGCAGGGGGAAGGTCAGATGTGGCGGTGAGGGGCAGAAGGAGCGCGGATGCCACGCGGGGACGTAGCCGTGGGGCAGGGGGAAGGTCAGATGTGGCGGTGAGGGGCAGAAGGAGCGCGGATGCCACGCGGGGACGTACCCGTGGGGCAGGGGGAAGGTCAGATGTGGCGGTGAGGGGCAGAAGGAGCGCGGATGCCACGCGGGGACGTACCCGTGGGGCAGGGGGAAGGTCAGATGTGGCGGTGAGGGGCAGAAGGAGCGCGGATGCCACCCCAGGACGTACCCGTGGGGCAGGGGGAAGGTCAGATGTGGCGGTGAGGGGCAGAAGGAGCGCGGATGCCACCCCAGGACGTATCCGTGGGGCAGGGGGGAGGTCAGATGTGGCGGTGAGGGGCAGAAGGAGCCCGGATGCCACGCGGGGACGTACCTGTGGGGCAGGGGGAAGGTCAGATGTGGCGGTGAGGGGCAGAAGGAGCCCGGATGCCACGCGGGGACGTAGCCGTGGGGCAGGGGGAAGGTCAGATGTGGCGGTGAGGGGCAGAAGGAGCCCGGATGCCACGCGGGGACGTACCCATGGGGCAGGGGGAAGGTCAGATGTGGCGGTGAGGGGCAGAAGGAGCGTGGATGCCACGCGGGGACGTAGCCGTGGGGCAGGGGGAAGGTCAGATGTGGCGGTGAGGGGCAGAAGGAGCGCGGATGCCACGCGGGGACGTAGCCGTGGGGCAGGGGGAAGGTCAGATGTGGCGGTGAGGGGCAGAAGGAGCCCGGATGCCACGCGGGGACGTACCCGTGGGGCAGGGGGAAGGTCAGATGTGGCGGTGAGGGGCAGAAGGAGCCCGGATGCCACGCGGGGACGTACCCGTGGGGCAGGGGGAAGGTCAGATGTGGCGGTGAGGGGCAGAAGGAGCGCGGATGCCACGCGGGGACGTAGCCGTGGGGCAGGGGGAAGGTCAGATGTGGCGGTGAGGGGCAGAAGGAGCGCGGATGCCACGCGGGGACGTACCCGTGGGGCAGGGGGAAGGTCAGATGTGGCGGTGAGGGGCAGAAGGAGCGCGGATGCCACGCGGGGACGTAGCCGTGGGGCAGGGGGAAGGTCAGATGTGGCGGTGAGGGGCAGAAGGAGCGCGGATGCCACGCGGGGACGTACCCATGGGGCAGGGGGAAGGTCAGATGTGGCGGTGAGGGGCAGAAGGAGCGCGGATGCCACCCCAGGACGTACCCGTGGGGCAGGGGGAAGGTCAGATGTGGCGGTGAGGGGCAGAAGGAGCGCGGATGCCACCCCAGGACGTATCCGTGGGGCAGGGGGGAGGTCAGATGTGGCGGTGAGGGGCAGAAGGAGCCCGGATGCCACGCGGGGACGTACCTGTGGGGCAGGGGGAAGGTCAGATGTGGCGGTGAGGGGCAGAAGGAGCCCGGATGCCACGCGGGGACGTAGCCGTGGGGCAGGGGGAAGGTCAGATGTGGCGGTGAGGGGCAGAAGGAGCCCGGATGCCACGCGGGGACGTACCCGTGGGGCAGGGGGAAGGTCAGATGTGGCGGTGAGGGGCAGAAGGAGCCCGGATGCCACCCCGGGACGTATCCGTGGGGCAGGGGGGAGGTCAGATGTGGCGGTGAGGGGCAGAAGGAACCCGGATGCCACGCGGGGACGTACCCGTGGGGCAGGGGGAAGGTCAGATGCGGCGGTGAGGGGCAGAAGGAGCACGGATGCCACGCGGGGACGTACCCGTGGGGCAGGGGGAAGGTCAGATGTGGCGGTGAGGGGCAGAAGGAGCCCGGATGCCACCCCGGGACGTATCCGTGGGGCAGGGGGGAGGTCAGATGTCTCCCCCGCCCCGCTCGCCCCCCTCCTCACCCCCGCGCCCTCCCGTTTTCGTCGCTCCCCTCGCCGGCAGTGCACCTGAAGCGCCACTTCATGTTCCGCAACCACCTGTGCCTGGCCTTCGAGCTGCTCTCCTACAACCTCTACGACCTGCTGCGCAACACCAACTTCCGCGGCGTCTCGCTCAACCTCACCCGCAAGTTCGCCCAGCAGCTCTGCACGGCCCTCCTCTTCCTCGCCACCCCCGAGCTCAGCATCATCCACTGCGACCTCAAGCCCGAGAACATCCTCCTCTGCAACCCCAAGCGCAGCGCCATCAAGATCGTCGACTTCGGCAGCTCCTGCCAGCTGGGCCAGCGGGTGAGCGGGGCCCTAAACCGCCTCAACGTCTTCCCCCCTCCGGCCCCCGGAGCCCCGCCTCACAGCTTTGGCTCCGCCTCCTGGTGCCGGGAGACCCGCCCCCACAAAGCTGAGCCTTGCCTGAGCCAGTGTCACCCGGGTTCTGGGCTGAGGAATGCTAAGCCCCGCCCCCTGGGGGGGCTAAGCTCCTCCCCTGGGGGTGTTAAGACACACCCCCTGCCTTGGCTCCGCCTCCTGGTGCCGGGAGACCCGCCCCCACGAAGCTGAGCCTTGCCTGAGCCAGTGTCACCCGGGTTCTGGGCTGAGGAATGCTAAGCCCCGCCCCCTGGGGGGGCTAAGCTCCTCCCCTGGGGGTGTTAAGACACACCCCCTGCCTTGGCTCCACCTCCTGGTGCCAGGAGACCCGCCCCCACGAAGCTGAGCCTTGCCTGAGCCAGCTTCACCTGGGTTCTGGGCTGAGGAATGCTAAGCCCCGCCCCCTGGGGGGGCTAAGCTCCTCCCCTGGGGGTGTTAAGACACACCCCCTGCCTTGGCTCCGCCTCCTGGTGCCGGGAGACCCGCCCCCACGAAGCTGAGCCTTGCCTGAGCCAGTGTCACCCGGGTTCTGGGCTGAGGAATGCTAAGCCCCGCCCCCTGGGGGGGCTAAGCTCCTCCCCTGGGGGTGTTAAGACACACCCCCTGCCTTGGCTCCGCCTCCTGGTGCCGGGAGACCCGCCCCCACGAAGCTGAGCCTTGCCTGAGCCAGTGTCACCCGGGTTCTGGGCTGAGGAATGCTAAGCCCCGCCCCCTGGGGGGGCTAAGCTCCTCCCCTGGGGGTGTTAAGACACACCCCCTGCCTTGGCTCCGCCTCCTGGTGCCAGGAGACCCGCCCCCACGAAGCTGAGCCTTGCCTGAGCCAGTGTCACCCGGGTTCTGGGCTGAGGAATGCTAAGCCCCACCCCCTGGGGGGCTAAGCTCCTCCCCTGGGGGTGTTAAGACACACCCCCTGCCTTGGCTCCGCCTCCTGGTGCCGGGAGACCTGCCCCCACGAAGCTCAGCCCCGCCCCATCCAGCAGCACCCTGATTCTGCGCTAAGGACTACTAAGCCCCGCCTCCAAGGGGGCGGGACTTAGCCCCACCTCTGCAGGCTGTTTGCCCCGCCCCCTGGGCTGTAGCCCCACCCCCGGGCTGTAGCCCCGCCCCCAGCTGACCCCCCTCCGCCCTCTCCCCAGCTCTCCCAACGCATCCAGAGCCGGCCCAACCGCCCCCTGGCAGTGTAACCCCGCCCCCCTGAGTGTAACCCCGCCCCCTGCGGTGTAACCCCACCCCCCTGGCTGACACCCCGCCCCCTCCACCCCCCCCCCAGATCTACCAGTACATCCAGAGCCGGTTCTACCGCTCGCCCGAGGTGCTGCTGGGGCTGCCCTACGACCTGGCCATCGACATGTGGTCTCTGGGCTGCATCCTGGTGGAGATGCACACCGGCGAGCCCCTCTTCAGCGGCTCCAACGAGGTGGGCGGGGCCTGGGGGAGGGGGCGGGGCCTCAAGGTGGTGGGGTGGGGCCTCACCGGGGGGCGGGGCCTCAGTGGGGCCCCCCCCTCCCCGGGGGGCTGTGGTGGCGTAGGAGAGGCATGTGGGGCAGCCTTCCCCCTTTGGGTGGGTGGGGCCTAGGGAAGGGGGCGTGGCCTCTCGGGGGCGGGGTGCTGTGGAGGGGTGGGGCCTGTCCTGATGGGCAGGTGCTTGGGGGAGTGGCCCCGAGGGGGGTGTGGCCTGGGGAGGGGGCGGAGCCGGGTGGGGTAGGCAGGGTGAGCCCTGCCTTGAGGGTTGTCACTGAGGGGGGCGGGGCTTCGGGCAGGGGGCGGGGTTTCCAGTGGGATGTGACCCCCCCTCCCACCATGGGTCCCATGCCCAGGGCATTGTGGGAGAAGTGCTGGCAGAGGGCATGCTGGGAGTTGTAGTCTGGGAGCAGGACTGCCATGGGGCATGCTGGGAGCTGTAGTCTGGGAGCAGGACTGCCATGGGGCATGCTGGGAGCTGTAGTCCAGGGATTGGGGCATGCTGGGAGTTGTAGTCGAGGGACATGCTGCCCCCAGGGGCATGCTGGGAGTTGTAGTTGAGGGATTGGGGCATGCTGGGAGTTGTAGTCGAGGGACAGGCTGCCCCAGGGGCATGCTGGGAGTTGTAGTCGAGGGACAGGCTGCCCCAGGGGCATGCTGGGAGTTGTAGTCCAGGGATTGGGGCGTGCTGGGAGTTGTAGTCGAGGGACAGGCTGCCCCCAGGGGCATGCTGGGAGTTGTAGTCGAGGGATTGGGGCGTGCTGGGAGTTGTAGTCCAGGGACAGGCTGCCCCCAGGGGCATGCTGGGAGTTGCAGTCCAGGGATTGGGGCGTGCTGGGAGTTGTAGTCCAGGGATGGGCCGCCCCAGGGCATGCTGGGTGTTGTAGTCGAGGGACGGGCCACCCCAGGGCATGCTGGGAGTTGTAGTCCCTTGAACATGGTACTGCAGTCCTCCCAGCCGTGGGGACCTGGGGATGTCCCTGGTGTCCCGTCCTGTTCCCACCCCCCCCCCCAAGCCGAGGTGGCCTTGGGGACCCCGGGGACGTCGCTCGCAGGAAGAAGTTGCCCCTGGGGACGTCACCGACATCCCCGGCCGGGGCCGGGGCGGCTTCGGGGACCGCGGTGACGTCTGCGTCCCCCTCGGCGTCCCCAGGCCGACCAGATGAACCGCATCGTGGAGGTGCTGGGGCTGCCGCCCCCCCACATGCTGGAGCAGGCGCCCAAGGCCCGCAAGTACTTCGAGAAGCTGCCGGAGGGCGGCTGGGCCCTCAAGAGGAACAAGGAGACCAAGAAGGTGAGGGGGGCGGCCCCAGTGCCTCCCAGTATGGCCCAGTACCACCCAGTAGGTCACGCTATCTCCTGGTACCCTTCAGTTCCTCCCGGTATGTCCCAGTACCCATTCAGTGCTCCCTGATTCCCCGCTTGGTGCATCCCAGTATGTCTCAGTGGTCCTACGGCATGTCCCAGTATGTCCCAGCAGACCGCGCTTTCTCCAGTGCTTCCCAGTATGTCCCAGTACCCCCCCCAGCACCCTCAAAACCCTTCCCAGTGCTTCCTGCTAGCCCCCAGGAGCCCCATAGCAAATCCCAGTATATTCTCGGGGGCTTCCCAGTACGTCCCACTTCCCAGGGAACGTATCCCAGTGCCTCCCAGTACATCCCAGTACTCTCTACTATCCCCTTTGCACCCCCCCAATGCAATATTCAGTGACTTCCAGTTTGTCCCAGTGCCCCCCCAGTCCCTCTCAGATCTCCGCCAGGGTCCCACAAACTCCCTTCCTTTGCCCCAGGGACACTCAAACCCCTCAGATCTCCCCCAAGGGACCCCCAAAATCCCTTCTTCTTGCCCCAGGGACCCCCTAAACCCCTCAGATCCCCCCCAACGACCCCTCCAAACCCCCTTCCCTGGTTTCAGGGACCCCCACATGCCTCCAATCTCCCTCAGGGGACCCCAAACTCCCTTCCTCTGCCCCACGGACCCCCAAACACCTCAGATGTCTCCCCAAAGGACCCCCAAATTTTCTTATCCTGGCCCCAGGGATTTTTGAACCCCTCAGATCTCCCCTGAAGGGACCCTCAATCCCCCTTTCCCTGCCTCCATGGACCTCCAAAACCATCAGATCTTCCCCAAGAGACCCCCCCCCCAATCCCCTTCCCTTGGCCCCAGGGACCCCAAAACCCCACAGATCTCCCCCAAAGATCTCCTAAATGCCTTTCCTTGGTCCCAGGAACCTCTGAACCCCACAGATGTTCCTCAAGGACCCCCTAAACCCCTTTCCCGGGCTCCAGAGATCCCCAAACCCCTCAGATCTCTTGAAAGGGACTCGCAAAATCCTCTTTTATTAGTTCCAGGGACCCGAAAATCCCTCCGATGTCCCCAAAGGGACCTCCCAACCCCCTTCTCTTGGCCTGAGGAACCTCAGAGCCCCTGAGGTCTCCCCACCAGGACCTCCCCAAACCTCCTCCCCGCGTCCTCCCCAGCCCTAACGCCGCCGCCCGGCTCTGCCCCGCAGGAGTACAAAGTGCCGGGGACGCGGCGTCTGCACGAGGTGCTGGGGGTGGAGAGCGGGGGCCCGGGGGGCCGGCGGGCCGGCGAGCAGGGTCACGCGCCCTCCGACTACCTGAAGTTCAAGGACCTAGTGCTGCGGATGCTGGACTACGAGCCGCGGAGCCGCATCACGCCCTTCTACGCCCTGCAGCACAACTTCTTCAAGAAAACGAGCGACGAGGGCACCAACACCAGCAACAGCACCTCCACCAGCCCCGCCATGGAGCACAGCCACAGCACCAGCACCACCAGCTCCGTCTCCAGCTCGGGTACGGCGTCGGCGCCCGCCGCGGCCTGTCCCGGGCCCCGGTTAAGGCCTACGGGCTTGTGCCTTCTCCGTTTCTGTCCTACAAGCTCCGTGTCCTGCTTGATGATGGCTCCCCCAGGGCCACCGCGGTGCCCGGTCTTGTCCCTTCCCCGTCTCTATCCTACCAGCTCCATGTTCTGCGTGGTGTCCCTGGGCCACCACAACATCTCAAAACGTGGTCACGGTGCTCGGTCCTCTCCGTTCCCTGTCCCAGTCTTACCACCTCCACGTCCTGCTTGATTTCGGCTCTTGGGACCAGCATGGTGCCCGGTCTTGTACCTTCCCTTTCTCTGTCCTATCAGCAACGTGTCCCGCGTGGGTCACCACGGTGTCCCGAAACGTGACCACGGCCCTCAGTCTTGTGCTTTGCCCAAGCCTGTTTTCCTGGTTCTGTTTCCTGCTTGATGATGGCTCCCCGGGGCCACCACAGCACCCCAAAATGTGGCCACAGCATCCGGTTTTGTCCCTTCCCCGTCTTTGTCCTACCAGCTCCGGATCCTGCGTGGTGATGGTTCCCCAGGCCACCGCAGTGTCTCAGAACGAGGCCACAGTGCTCAGTCCTCTCCTTTTCCCATCCCTGCCCTACCAGCTCAGTGTCCTGCTTGGTTTTGGCTCCTGGGGCCACCATGGCACCTGGTTTTGTCCCTTCCCCATCCTTGTCCTGCTGGCTCCACGTCTTACTTGATGGTGGCTCTCCAGGTGACCAGGGCACCCTGAGACGTGATCACGGTACTTGGTCCGGTCCCTTCCCCATGTCTCCTACCAGATCTGTGTCCTGCTTGGTGGCAGTTCCCCAGGCCACCACAGAACCCAGTCTTGTCCCTTCCCCGTCCCAGTCCTCCCAGCTCCATGTTCTCCTTGGTGACAGCTCCCTGAGCCACCAGGGCGCCCCAAAATGTGACCATTCCTCTCATTTTTGTCCCTCCCCCATCCTTGTCCTACCGCCTCCGTATCCTCCTCGGTGACGGCTCCCCGTCCTGTCCCACCACACCCGTGGCGTCCCCGACCCGCGCCGCCCGCGGCTCAGGTCCCCTCTCGCCCTCCCAGGTGGCTCCAGCGGCTCCTCCAACGACAACCGCAGCTACCGCTACAGCAACCGCTACTACGGCACCGCGGCCCCCGCGCACACCGACTACGAGATGCAGAGCCCCCAGGTACCGCCTGCCCGGCCCCCGCGGGGACAGCACCCGCGGGTGGCCCCCCCGCCCCCAACCGCAGCGGGTGGGACCCAACGGACCTTGGGGATCTCCTTGGCTCTAGCGGCCCCAAAATGGGGATCGTGAGGGAAGCTAAGGACCTTCTAGCCATCCGTGTCCGTGTGACACCCCACCCCCGCAGGGATCGCTTGGCCACAAGATGGGGACCCCAAGGACCTTCTGGCCACCTTGGGCAATATGACACCTACCCTAGGGCACCCCTTGGTCCCAAGATGGGGACCCCAAGGGACAACGGGGACCCGAGAGACCTTGGGAACCTTCTGGTCACCCTGGTTATGTGGCACTCCGCACCAGGGAGACCCTTTGGCCGCAAGATGGGGACCTTCTGGTCACCCTGGACACGTGACACCTTACCCCAGGGGACCCCTTGGCTACAAGACGGGCACCCTGAGAGACCGTGAGGACTTTCTGGTCACGCTGGCTATGTGACACCCACCCCTGAGGACCCCAGGGACACCGTGGCCACAGGATGGGGACTCCAAGGGATCCCAGGGCACCTTGGGGACGCTCTGATCCTGAGATAGGGGCCTCGAACTCTCTGGCCGTGAGACAGGGACTTCAGGGGACCCTGGGGATGCCCTGGCCACCCAGAGAGGACCTTGGGGACACTTTGGCCATGAGATAGGGACACCATGGCCACTCCAGCTTCATGACACCCACCCAAAGGGACCCCAGGGACCTGCTGGCCATGAGACGCCCACCTGAGGGGACCCTGGGTAGCCCTTGGCCACAAGATGGGGACCCTCTAGTCATCCTGGCTCTGTGACACCCACCCCAGGGGACCCTGGGGACCCTGTGGCCACGTGACACCCACCTGAGGAGACCCCGGGGACCTGCCAGCCATGTGACACCCACCTGAGGTGACCCTGGGGACCCTCTGGCCACCCCAGCTCCACGACGCCCGCCCCAGGGGGACCCCAGGGCTGCATGACACCCACCCCAGGGGACCCCAGGAACCAGCTGACCTTGTGACACCCACCCAAGGAGACCCTGGGGACCCCTTGGCAATGGGATGGGGACCCCGGGGATCCTCTGGTCACCCCAACTCCACCACACCCACCTCAGGGGACCCCAGGGACCCCATGGACACGTGACACCTGCCCGAGGAGACCCCAGGGCTCCCATGACCATGAGACAGGGACCCCGGGGACCTCACGGCCACCCCAGCTTCGTGACACTCCTCCTAGAGGTCTCCAGGGCCAAGTGGCACCCCCCCAGGGGTCCCCGGCGACCCTTCGGCCACGTGATGGGGATCCCAAGGGACCCCATGGCCACCCGAGCTCCATGACACCCCCCCCAGGAGACCCAGTGGCCACGTGACAGCCACCCAAGGAGAGCCTAGGGACCTCATGGCCATGTGACACCCACCCCAGAGACCCTGGGGACCCCTTGGCCACGCGATGGGCATCCTAAGGGACCCCGTGGCCACCGCAGAGGACCCTCTGGCCACAAGACGGGGACCCTGGGGCACCCTGTGGCCACATGACACCCACCCAAGGAGACCCCAGCGACCCCTTGACCATGAGTTGGGGGCCCCAGGGCCACCCAAGCTCCGTGACACCCCTCCAGGGGACCCTGTGGCCATGTGACACCCACCCCTAGGGCCCCCACATCCCCTTGGCCACACGACGAGGATCCCAAGGGAGCCCGCGGCCACCCCGGGGGACCCTCCGGCCCCGAATTGGGGACCGGGGATCCCGTGGCCACGTGACACCCACCCGAGGAGACCCTGGGGACTCGGCGGCCACCCCGGCTCTGTGACGCCCACCTCGGGGGAGCCCGTGGCCGCGTGCCACCCACCCAGGCGACCCCTTGGCCACGCGATGAGGATCCCAAGGGACCCCGCGGGCCACCCCAGCTCCGTGACACCCGCCCCACGGGGACCCTCCGGCCACAAGCTGGGGGGGGGGGGGACCCTGGGGCACCCCGTGGCCACGTGACACCCACCCAGGGGACCCCGGTGGACCCCTTGGCCACGAGATGAGGACCCCGCGACCACCCCGTCTCCGTGACACCCCCCCACCCACCACCACCGCTCCAGCGGGGGGAACCCCTTGGGCACAAGATGGGGATCCCAAAGGTCTGGCCCCGAAATGGGGACCTGGGGCCCCCCCGTGGCCACCTGCTCCCCACCCCCAGGGGACCCCGGCGGCCACGCGGCACCCTGCCCGCGTCCCCCCACCCCGCTAACGCCGTCTCTCTCTTGCTCCCCCCCCTCCTCTTCCCCAGGGCCCCCCAGCGCAGCAGCCGCGGCCGTGGGCCGGGGGCGAGCCGGGCCCCGCCGGGAGCGACGCTTTCGCCCCGCTGGCAGCACCCAAAGGCGCGGGGGCTGCTGCGGGTGCCCCCCACCCTTTCGCCCGCCCCCACTACCACCACCACCATCACCACCACCACCACCACCACCACCACCAGCAGCAGCAGCACCAGCACCCGGCGGCTCCCTCTTCCTCCACCTCCTCCTCCGCCGTCGCAGCACCCGCCGCGCCGGGGGCACCCGCCGAGCGCATGGAGCTGGGTGCCCCCCACCCGCCGCCGCCGCCTCCTCCTCCTCCTCCTCCTCCTCCTCCTCCGCCGCCGCCCCCCCGGCAGCACCCGGACTGCCTACCCTTCGCCCCGTCGGCTTTCCGGACTCGAGCGGCCGCCGGCGGTCACCCCGGCGAGGGCGGCCGACCCTACGGCACCCACCTACGGGGTCGACCCGACCGCGAGGACTCGGCCATCCTGGGCGTCTGCGTCCCCCAGAGCACCGCCGCCAGCTCCTGACGGTCCGTTCCCCCCCGCCCCGCTCCCCCTTCCTCCTCCGCCCACCCACCCCGAAATCGTCACCGTCGTCGTCACCGCCGCCGCTTCGGACTCCGGGCGACCGAGAGGAGGGGGAGCCGGAGGTGGTGGTGGTGGGGGGGGGGGGGGAACAACCCCCCCCCCCCTCCCGAAACGAAGACGACGGCCCCGAAACGAGGACGCCGGCACCCAAAAGGTCGGGCGCGAGCGGGGAGGGAAGGGAGCGGGCTGGGGGGGCACCCGCCGAACCTTTGCGCCCCCCCCCCCACAAAAAAAAAAAACCCTTCCCGCCACCCGCGGACGTTTCGGGGAGGAAACGGGAGCTGGCGGGACCTCGCTGCTAAATCGCGCCCCCCCCCCACCTGCCCCCATACTCCCCCCCACCACCACCCAGTGGCACCCAAAGGTGGGGGGGGGGGCAAATCGGGGTTGGGGGGGGTGGGTTGCGCGTGGGGTGGGTGAAGGGGAAAGGGGGGGGGGGTCCGGCCGTGCCCCCCCCCACCACCACCCCCGGCTCGTGCTGTCTGGTTTTGTCTTTAATTTATTGTACCAAAGACGGTGTTGCGGCCCCGCTGGCCCCCCCCCCCCCCCAAAAAAAAGCCCCCCCCCCACCACCACCACCACCCCCGGGTGCCGGCCGGTCGCCCCTGGGTGCCCCCACCCGTCCGCGGGGCGACGGCGGATTTCGGGGGGGGGGGGGAAACGCCCCCAGCCACCTCCTGCCGTCGCGCCCCCCCCCCCCGGGGTTTTGGGGGGGGGGGGGGGAAGGCCGGCGAATAAAATAGTGACAGCAGCGCCCGTCGGGTGCCCTCACTGCTCCGGGTCCTATAGGGGATTGGGGGGGGGTCCTATAGGGGTTGGAAATGGGGGGGGGGCTATATATCCCGGATCTGCCCCCCCCCCACCACCACCCCAAGGGGGCTGTATAGCTGCTATGGGGCCCGTATAGGGCCTGGGGGGGGGGGGTTCGCCACCGTGCGTCCTTTGCCCGGGGTGGGGGCGCTTATAGCTGCTGGAGGGGGCGTATAGGGGCTGGGGTTCCCCCCCCACACCCCCGCAGCGTGCCCTCGGTGGGGGGGGGGGGGATATAGGGCCCTAAAGAGGGCCCATAGGGGCTGGACGCCCTGGGGGCTGTATAGCTTGGGGAGTGGGGGGGAGGGGGTCGTCGTATAGGCGCTGGGAGGCGGGGGGGCTATAGGGGCTGGGCCTGGCTTGCCCTGGGGGCTGTATAGCGCCGTTGCGGGGGGGGGGGGGCATATAGGGCTGAGGGGGTGGTTATTGTGGGGGCTGGGGAGCCCTATAGGGGCTGGACTCTGCCCCCCGGCACCGGCATGCCTTGGTGGCTGTATAGCGCGCGGGGGAGGGCATATAGGGTTATATAGGGGCTGGACGCGCACGTACACACCCTCTGGTGTATAATTCCTGGGGGGGGGTAAGGGGGGACATATAGGGCTAAGGGAGCGGTATAGGGTCCTACACACCCACCCAGGGACCATATAGCTCCTGGGGGTGCATATAGGGGTCTGGCGGCCATATAGCGCCCGGTCCTCTTGGGGGACTGTGTGTATTACCTTGGGGGGGGGGAGTCCCCTATAGCACCCAGGAGGTCCCTATAGTGCCTAGAGATCCCTATAGCACTGGGGGGGGGGGCGGTGTGTCCCTATAGGGCCTCGGGGGTCTGTGTAGCGCTGGGGGCAGGTCCCTATAGCACCCGGGGGTGCTGTCCTCGTCCCCACGGCCCCATGTCCTTGTCCCCCTCCCAATGTCCATGTGCCCCTGTCCTTGTCCCCATGTCCTTGTCCTCCATCCTCATGTCCTTGTCCCCCTCCTGGTGTCCTTGTGCCCATGGACATGGACACATGTCCTTGTCCTCCATCCTCATGTCCTTGTCCCCCTCCCGGTGTCCATGTGCCCATGTCCTTGTCCCCATCCCCATGTCCCCCTGTCCTTGTCCCCCTCCTGGTGTCCTTGTGCCCATGGACATGGACACATGTCTTTCTCCCCATCCCCATGTCCTTGTCCCCCTCCCGGTGTCCATGTGCCCATGGACATGGACACATGTCCTTGTCCTCCATCCTCATGTCCTTGTCCCCCTCCCGGTGTCCATGTGCCCATGTCCTTGTCCCCATGTCCTTGTCCCCATCCCCATGTCCCCCTGTCCTTGTCCCCCTCCTGGTGTCCTTGTGCCCATGGACATGGACACATGTCTTTCTCCCCATCCCCATGTCCTTGTCCCCCTCCCGGTGTCCATGTGCCCATGTCCTTGTCCCCATCCCCATGTCCCCCTGTCCTTGTCCCCCTCCTGGTGTCCTTGTGCCCATGGACATGGACACATGTCTTTCTCCCCATCCCCATGTCCTTGTCCCCCTCCTGGTGTCCATGTGCCCATGGACATGGACACATGTCCTTGTCCTCCATCCTCATGTCCGTGTCCCCCTCCCGGTGTCCATGTGCCCATGTCCTTGTCCCCATCCCCATGTCCCCCTGTCCTTGTCCCCCTCCTGGTGTCCTTGTGCCCATGGACATGGACACATGTCTTTCTCCCCATCCCCATGTCCTTGTCCCCCTCCTGGTGTCCTTGTGCCCATGGACATGGACACATGTCCTTGTCCTCCATCCTCATGTCCTTGTCCCCCACCCGGTGTCCATGTGCCCGTGTCTTTGTCCCCATATCCAGGTGGCCATGTCCTTGTCCTCATCCCCATGTCCTTGTCCCCAGGTCCTTGTCCCCATCTCCATGTCCTTGTCCCCCTCCTGGTGTCCATGTGCCCATGGACATGGACACATGTCCTTGTCCTCCATCCTCATGTCCTTGTCCCCCTCCCGGTGTCCATGTGCCCATGGACATGGACACATGTCCTTGTCCTCCATCCTCATGTCCTTGTCCCCCACCCGGTGTCCATGTGCCCGTGTCTTTGTCCCCATATCCAGGTGGCCATGTCCTTGTCCTCATCCCCATGTCCTTGTCCCCAGGTCCTTGTCCCCATCTCCATGTCCTTGTCCCCCTCCCGGTGTCCATGTGCCCATGTCCTTGTCCCCATGTCCTTGTCCCCCATCCTCATGTCCTTGTCCCCTTCCCAGTGCCCATGTCCTTGTCCCCATGTCCTTGTCCCCCATCCCGTCCTTGTCCCTGTCCTGGTGTCCATGTGCCCATGTCCTTGTCCCCCATCCCCCTGTCCTTGTCCCCATCCCCATGTCCTTGTCCCTGTCCTGGTGTCCATGTGCCCATGTCCTTGTCCCCATGTCCTTGTCCCCATCTCCATGTCCTTGTCCCCCATCCCCATGTCCTTGTCCCCCTCCTGGTGTCCATGTGCCCCTGTCCTTGTCCCCATATCCAGGTGGCCATGTCCTTGTCCCCATCCCCATGTTCTTGTCCCTGTCCTGGTGTCCATGTGCCCCTGTCCTTGTCCCCATGTCCTTGTCCCCCATCCCCATGTCCTTGTCCCCCTCCTGGTGTCCTTGTGCCCATGGACATGGACACATGTCCTTGTGCTCCATCCTCATGTCCTTGTCCCCCTCCCGGTGTCCATGTGCCCGTGTCTTTGTCCCCATATCCAGGTGGCCATGTCCTTGTCCTCATCCCCATGTCCTTGTCCCCATGTCCTTGTCCCCCTCCTGGTGTCCATGTGCCCATGGACATGGACACATGTCCTTGTCCCCCATCCCCATGTCCTTGTCCCCCTCCTGGTGTCCATGTGCCCATGGACATGGACACATGTCCTTGTCCTCCATCCCCATGTCCTTGTCCCCTTCCTGGTGTCCATGTGCCCATGGACATGGACACATGTCCTTGTCCCCCATCCCCATGTCCTTGTCCCCCTCCTGGTGTCCTTGTGCCCATGGACATGGACACATGTCCTTGTCCTCCATCCTCATGTCCTTGTCCCCCTCCCGGTGTCCATGTGCCCGTGTCTTTGTCCCCATATCCAGGTGGCCATGTCCTTGTCCTCATCCCCATGTCCTTGTCCCCATGTCCTTGTCCCCCTCCTGGTGTCCATGTGCCCATGGACATGGACACATGTCCTTGTCCCCCATCCCCATGTCCTTGTCCCCCTCCTGGTGTCCATGTGCCCATGGACATGGACACATGTCCTTGTCCTCCATCCCCATGTCCTTGTCCCCTTCCTGGTGTCCATGTGCCCATGGACATGGACACATGTCCTTGTCCTCCATCCTCATGTCCTTGTCCCCCTCCCGGTGTCCATGTGCCCCTGTCCTTGTCCCCATGTCCTTGTCCCCATCCCCATGTCCCCCTGTCCTTGTCCCCCTCCTGGTGTCCTTGTGCCCATGGACATGGACACATGTCCTTGTCCCCCATCCCCATGTCCTTGTCCCCCTCCCGGTGTCCATGTGCCCATGGACATGGACACATGTCCTTGTCCTCCATCCTCATGTCCTTGTCCCCCTCCCGGTGTCCATGTGCCCATGTCCTTGTCCCCATCCCCATGTCCCCCTGTCCTTGTCCCCCTCCTGGTGTCCTTGTGCCCATGGACATGGACACATGTCTTTCTCCCCATCCCCATGTCCTTGTCCCCCTCCTGGTGTCCTTGTGCCCATGGACATGGACACATGTCCTTGTCCTCCATCCTCATGTCCTTGTCCCCCACCCGGTGTCCATGTGCCCGTGTCTTTGTCCCCATATCCAGGTGGCCATGTCCTTGTCCTCATCCCCATGTCCTTGTCCCCAGGTCCTTGTCCCCATCTCCATGTCCTTGTCCCCCTCCTGGTGTCCATGTGCCCCTGTCCTTGTCCCCATGTCCTTGTCCCCCATCCCCATGTCCTTGTCCCCCTCCTGGTGTCCATGTGCCCATGGACATGGACACATGTCCTTGTCCTCCATCCTCATGTCCTTGTCCCCCACCCGGTGTCCATGTGCCCGTGTCTTTGTCCCCATATCCAAGTGGCCATGTCCTTGTCCTCATCCCCATGTCCTTGTCCCCAGGTCCTTGTCCCCCATCCCCATGTCCTTGTCCCCCTCCCGGTGTCCATGTGCCCATGTCCTTGTGCCCATGTCCTTGTCCCCCATCCCCATGTCCTTGTCCCCCTCCCGGTGTCCATGTGCCCATGTCCTTGTCCCCATGTCCTTGTCCCCATCCCCATGTCCTTGTCCCCTTCCCAGTGCCCATGTCCTTGTCCCCATGTCCTTGTCCCCCATCCCGTCCTTGTCCCTGTCCTGGTGTCCATGTGCCCATGTCCTTGTCCCCCATCCCCCTGTCCTTGTCCCCATCCCCATGTCCTTGTCCCTGTCCTGGTGTCCATGTGCCCATGTCCTTGTCCCCATGTCCTTGTCCCCATCTCCATGTCCTTGTCCCCCATCCCCATGTCCTTGTCCCCCTCTTGGTGTCCATGTGCCCCTGTCCTTGTCCCCATATCCAGGTGGCCATGTCCTTGTCCCCATCCCCATGTTCTTGTCCCTGTCCTGGTGTCCATGTGCCCATGTCCTTGTCCTCCATCCTCATGTCCTTGTCCCTTTCCCAGTGTCCCTATGCCCATGTCCTTGTCCCCATGTCCTTGTCCCCATCTCCATGTCCTTGTCCCCCACCCAGTGTCCATGTACCCATGTCCTTGTCCCCATGTCCTTGTCCCCCATCTCCATGTCCTTGTCCCCCTCCTGGTGTCCATATGCCCATGCCCCTGTCCTTGTCCCCACATCCATGTGTCCATGTCCTTGTCCCCATCCCCCTGTCCTTGTCCTGGTGTCCATGTGCCCATGTCCTTGTCCCCCAACCCCATGTCCTTGTCCCCATCCCCATGTCCATGTGCCCGTGTCCTTGTCCTGCATCCCATGTCCTTGTTTCCATCCCAGTGTCCTTGTCCCCATGTCCTTGTCCCCCATGTGCCCACATCCTTGTCCCTATGTCCATGTGCCCACGTCCTTGTCTCCGTCCCAGTGTCCTTGCCCCCACGTCCTTCTCCCCATCCCTCTCTCCCCAGATCCCCCCCTAGGGGACTCACAGGACCCCTGGATTATCCATAGGCCCCCCCTCCCTAAATACCAGGGTGAGACCCCCCCCTATACTCCCCAGGCCCCTAAATACTCCTCTGAGACCCCCTATAGCTCTCTCGTGTCCTTAATGCCCTGCTGGGAGCCCTTGCAGCCCCGCAGAGACCCAAAACACCCATAGGAGACTCCCCTATAGCGCCCTAGGACACCTAAATACCTGTATTAGACCCCCCCATAGTTCCTGGGCCCCTAAATACTCCCCTGAGACCCCCTATAACCCTTCAGACCCCTAAGTACCCCCCAGAGACCTTCTATAGCCCCCCAGGGCCCCCAACTACCCTTCTGAGCCCCTAAATACCCCCCTGAGACCTTCTGTATCCCCCCAGGGCCTCCAGCTAACCCCCCATAGCCCATTTATGGCCCCAAATACCCCCAGGACCCCTAAATACCCCCCCAGAGACCCTCTATAGCCCACCCAGGGTCCCCAAGTACCCTTCAGGGCCCCTAGATACCCCTTGACACCCTCTATAGCCCCCAAATACCCTCCAGGACCCCTGAATACCCCCCTGAGACCCTTTCTGGCCCCCAAATACCCTCTATGGACCTAAATACCCCCCTGGACCCCTAAATACTCCCCCAGAGACCCTCTGTGGCACCTAAATACCCCCCCAGGACCCCTAATACCCCTCCAGAGACCCTCTGTGTCCCCTAAATACCCCGCAGGACCCCTAAATACCCCCCAGAGACCCTCTCTGGCCCCAAATACCCCCAGGACCCTTAAATACCCCCCGAGACCCTCTATGGACCTAAATACCCCCCAGGACCCTTAAATACCCTCCAGAGACCCTATATAGCCCCCAAATACCCCCAGGACCCCTAAATACTCCCCAGAGACCCTCTCTGGCCCCTAAATACTCCCCAGGACCCCTAAATACCCCTCCAGAGACCCTCTATGGTCCCTAAATGCTCTCCAGGACCTCTAAATACCCCCCAGAGACCCCTAAATACCCCCCCAGAGATCCTATATAGCCCCCAAATACCCTCAGGACCCCTAAATACCCCCCAGAGACCCTATATAGCCCCCAAATACCCCCCAGGACCCCTAATTCCCCCCCCCAGAGACCCTCTATGGCCCCCAAATACCCTCTGGGACCTTTAAATCTCCCCCCAGGGTTGTGCAGCATCCGGCATCCCACCCCCCCATTCCCCCCCCACCCCGGGGACCCAGGCGTCCGGGCGCCCTTTGCTTGAACCCGAGCGCCCGAGGCTCCCGCCCGCAC
The DNA here is from genome assembly GCF_040807025.1 of Struthio camelus. NCBI lineage: Eukaryota > Metazoa > Chordata > Aves > Struthioniformes > Struthionidae > Struthio > Struthio camelus. The sequence continues at coordinate 120,016 of NC_090974.1, read as the reverse complement.
CCTCCCCCCGAGGTGGGGAAGGGACCCAGGCGTCCTGCGGGTCCCTCCCTGGCTTAGCCGTTCCCGGCCGGGCCCCGCTGAGTCACCCCCCGCCCCGGCAGGCGCCAACTCCCGGCCTCAGTTGCCCCATTGCACCCCCGGATGCCTGGGCCCCTTCTCGGCAATGGGGGGAGGGGGGTTCCCCCCACCTAAATCCAGCCCAGTTTGGACTGGGACCGCCGGCAGGTTGGGCCCAGTTGATGCCCAGTTGATGCTTATGCGTTTGCCACCCCCCCCCCTCCCCGAAAACCCTTATAGCCCCCACCAAATACCCCCCCCAGGACCCCTAAATAACCCCCCAGAGACCCTCTATAGCCCCCCAGGGTGCTCAAATACCCCCCAGGACCCCTAGATACCGCTCTGAGACCCTCTGTAGCTCCCCAGGACCCCCACATACCCCCAGACCCCTATATACTCGCCCGAGACCCTCTATAACCCCCCAGGGCCTTTAACTACCCCCCAGACTCCTAAATACCCCCAAGACCCTCTATAGCCCCCCAAGACCCTCTATAGCCCCTGGGCTCATAAGGGCTCGCGATGGGCTCCCAAATACCCTCCAGGACCCCTAAATACCCCCCTGAGACCCTCTGTAGCCTCCCCAGGGCCCCCAAATACCCCCCAGGGTCCCTAAATTCCTTCCCAGAGAGACCCTATAGCCCCCCAGGACCTTCAAATCCCACCCAGGGCCCCTAAATACCCCCCAAGACCCTCTATAGCCCCCCCAGGGCCCCCACATACTTCCCCAGTTCCCGTAAATACCTCCCCCAGACCCTCTTAGCCTCCCAGGACCCCCAAGTACCCCCCAGTTCCCCTAAATACCCCCCAGAGACCCTCTATAGCCCCTCAGGAGCCCTAAATACCCCATCTGGGAGCCCAAATTCACACACGGGGCTGAGTTTGGGGCAAAATCCGTGATATTCAGCGACACCCCCCCCAAAAAAAACCCATGTCTGGGGCCAGGGGGAGTGAACCCCCCCCCCCCCCCACACACACACACACACACACCGTGGGACAGGGACCCAGGCGTCCGGGCCGTCCACGTCAGCCGCCGCAGCGCCCTGCCCTTATCACCCTAATTAGCCCCGATTGCCTAATTAACACCCCCCACACACCCCCCGGCCACCACGCCGGGACGAATCCTTCCGTCGCGCCCCGCGCCGGGTTCCCCCCCTTCCTCCCCGGAGGAGGAGGAGGAAGAGGAGGAGGAGGAGGAGCGAGCACAACCCCACTATTAGCCGCCGGAGAAGCCCCACGGCTGGACCCCGGGGATAAAAAGCCGGGGCGAGCCGCTGGCCCCGGACACCTGGGCCCCTGCGGAGATTTCGGGACACCCCCATGGGAAGACCTCGAGCGCCTGGCAGGTGAGGGCAAATTTGGAGGGGGGGGATCCTTTGGCCCCTGGGGGGGGGTGAATTTGGGGGGCTCTGTTTTCCCCAGGGGCAAATTTGGGGGGGGTCCTATTACCCCCAGGGGCAAATTTGGGGCCTCTTTGAGTCCCTGAGGGCAAATTTGGGAGGGTCTTTTGTCCTTGGGGGGCTTCTTTTACCCCCTAGGGGCAAATGTGGGGCCTCTTTGAGTCCCTGAGGGCAAATTTGGGGGATCTTTTGTCCCTGGGGGGCTTCTTTTACCCCCTAGGGGCAAATTTGGGGCCTCTTTGAGTCCCTGAGGGCAAATTTGGGGGGTCTTTTGTCCCTGGGGAGCAAATTTGGGGGCTCTGTTTTCCCCAGAGGCAATTTTGGGGGGTCCTTTTTGCCCCGGGGCGGTGAATTTGGGGGGTCCTTTTCCCCAGGGGGCAAATTTGGGGGGGCTCTGTTTTCCCCAAAGGCAAATTCGAGGGGGTCCTTTTACCCCCTAGGGGCAAATTTGGAGCCTCTTTGAGTCCCTGAGGGCAAATTTGGGGGGGGTCTTTTGTCCCTGGGGAGCAAATTGGGGGGGGTCTTTTGTCCGTCGGGGGCTCCTTTTACCCCCTGGGGGGCAAAATCGGGGCCTCTACTTTCCCCTGGGGCAAATTCGAGGGGGTCCTTTTGCCCCCTAGGGTCAAATTTGGGGGGTATTTTGTCCCCGGGGGTCAAATTTGGGGGGTCCTTTTCCCCGGGGGGCAAATTTGAGGGCTCTATTTTCCCCTGGGGGCAAATTCGAGGGGGTCCTTTTACCCCCTGGGGGCAAAATTGGGGCCTCTTTGAGTCCCTAAAGGGCAAATTCGGGGGGGTCTTTTGTCCTTGGGGGGCAAATTGGGGGGGTCTTTTGTCCGTGGGGGGCTCCTTTTACCCCCGGGGGCAAAATTGGGGCCTCTTTGAGTCCCTAAAGGGCAAATTCGGGGGGGTCTTTTGTCCCTGGGGGGCAAATTTGGGGGCTCCTTTTTCCCCTGGGTCAAATTTGGGGGGGGGGGGATCCTTTTGCCCCTTGGGTGGGGGGAGGCAAATTCGTGGCCTCTTTTTAGTCGCCAGGGCAAATTCGGGGGGCTCCTTTTGGCCCCCGAGGGGGGCAAATCTGGGGTCTCTGCCCCCCGGAGGGGGCGAATTTGGGAGGGGGGGGGGTCCGTCCTGGCCCCCACACCCCCCCCCCCCCCGGCGCGTGTCTCCCGCAGCCCCGCGGCCGCCGCGTCGCCCCTCGGGCCGGCCCCGCTGCTCCTGGCGGCGCTGGCGCTCGCCGCGGCAGGTAAGGACACGCGTGTGACGGCCCCCCCCCCCCCCGCCCCGCACACGCGTGTGACGCCCCGCGACTCTGAGGGCGCCTCCTCTCCCGGCAGCGGGCCCTGACGACACGCGTGTGCTGGGGGGCCGGCCCTGCGCCCCCCACTCCCAGCCGTGGCAGGTCGCCCTCTTCAAGGACCTCCGGCTCCGCTGCGGCGGCACCCTCGTCCACCCCCAGTGGGTGCTCAGCGCCGCCCACTGCTACGCCCCGGGGTGAGCGGGGCCACACGCGTGTCCGTGGCGTGTCCTCCCTTCCCTGGCCGCCTAGGGACGCGCGTCGCTCTTCGCCCTGATCCTTGGAGCCTGCGTTCTGCCCCCCTTTCACCTTAACTCTGCCCCCCTTTCACCTTAACTCTGCCCCTTTCACCGTGGTGCTGCGCTTTTAACCTTAACTCTGCCCCTTTTGGCCTTGTTTGTGCCCCTTGTTAACCTTAGCTGCCCCTTTTAGCCTTAACTCTGCCCCTTTTAGCTTTGTGTCTGCCCTTTTAACCGTAGCGCTGCCCCTTTTAGCCTTGCTTATGCCCCTTTTACCCTTAACTCTGCCCCTTTTGGCCTTGTTCGAGCCCCTTTTACCCTTAACCCCTCCTCAAACTATTCCCCTTGCCCCCCTGGCCCTGGCCGCCCTGTGCAGGTCTCTGCTCACTCCCAGCCCAGCCCCGCCACGGCGGTGTTTCCTCCCCATCTCCTTAACTCTGTCCCTTTTATCCTTAACCCTGCCCCTTTCAGCTTTGTTTCTGCCCCCTTTCCCCTTAACTCTGCCCCTTTCAGCTTTGTTTCTGCCCCCCTTTCCCCTTAACTCTGCCCCTTTTAGCTGTTTCTGCCCCTTTTAGCTTTCTGCCCCTTTTATCCTTAACCCTGCCCCTTTCAGCTTTGTTTCTGCCCCCTTGTGCCCTTAACTCTGCCCCTTTCAGCTTTGTTTCTGCCCCCTTTCCCCTTAACTCTGCCCCTTTCAGCTGTTTCTGCCCCCTTTCCCCTTAACTCTGCCCCTTTTAGCTGTTTCTGCCCCTTTTAGCTTTCTGCCCCCCTTTCCCCTTAACTCTGCCCCTTTCAGCTGTTTCTGCCCCCCTTTCCCCTTAACTCTGCCCCTTTCAGCTTTGTTTCTGCCCCCTTGTGCCCTTAACTCTGCCCCTTTCAGCTTTGTTTCTGCCCCCTTTCCCCTTAACTCTGCCCCTTTCAGCTGTTTCTGCCCCCTTTCCCCTTAACTCTGCCCCTTTTAGCTGTTTCTGCCCCTTTTAGCTTTCTGCCCCCCTTTCCCCTTAACTCTGCCCCTTTCAGCTGTTTCTGCCCCCCTTTCCCCTTAACTCTGCCCCTTTCAGCTTTGTTTCTGCCCCCTTGTGCCCTTAACTCTGCCCCTTTCAGCTTTGTTTCTGCCCCCTTTCCCCTTAACTCTGCCCCTTTTAGCTGTTTCTGCCCCCTTGTGCCCTTAACTTTGCCCCTTTTAGCTGTTTCTGCCCCTTTTAGCTTTCTGCCCCCCTTTCCCCTTAACTCTGCCCCTTTCAGCTGTTTCTGCCCCCCTTTCCCCTTAACTCTGCCCCTTTCAGCTTTGTTTCTGCCCCCTTGTGCCCTTAACTCTGCCCCTTTCAGCTTTGTTTCTGCCCCCTTTCCCCTTAACTCTGCCCCTTTTAGCTGTTTCTGCCCCCTTGTGCCCTTAACTTTGCCCCTTTTAGCTGTTTCTGCCCCCTTTAGCTTTCTGCCCCTTGTGCCCTTAACTCTGCCCCCTTTAGCTTTCTGCCCCCTTGTGCCCTTAACTCTGCCCCTTTTCAGCTTTGTTTCTGCCCCCTTGTGCCCTTAACTCTGCCCCTTTCAGCTTTGTTTCTGCCCCCTTGTGCCCTTAACTCTGCCCCTTTCAGCTTTGTTTCTGCCCCCTTTCCCCTTAACTCTGCCCCTTTCAGCTTTGTTTCTGCCCCCTTTCCCCTTAACTCTGCCCCTTTTAGCTGTTTCTGCCCCCTTTAGCTTTCTGCCCCTTTTGCCCTTAACTCTGCCCCCTTTAGCTTTCTGCCCCTTTCAGCTTTGTTTCTGCCCCCTTGTGCCCTTAACTCTGCCCCTTTCAGCTTTGTTTCTGCCCCCTTTCCCCTTAACTCTGCCCCTTTTACCCTTCGCTCCGCCCCTGCGGGCGCAGGCCGCTGATGGTGCGCCTGGGCGAGCATGACCTGGGGTGCCTGGAGGGGTCGGAGCAGCTGCGGCTAGCCGGGCGGCTCATCCGGCACCCGGGCTACAACCGGCTCACCAAGGAGCACGACCTCATGCTGGTGAAGCTACGGCGGGCGGCGGTGCCGGGCCCCAGCGTCCAGCCCCTGGGGCTCAGCACCAGCTGCCCCGCGCCGGGGACCCCCTGCCTCGTCTCGGGCTGGGGCACCACCAGGAGCCCCCAACGTACGTAGGCGGCGGGGAAGGTCCGAAGCGGGTGGGTTTCAGCCCAAAAAGTAGCGGGAGGCTGCAGGGATGGGGCTCTTGGGGGACGGCGCGCCAGCGGGTTGACCCCAAAGCAGGCTTTTTGAACCCAAAGTGCAGTGGGAGGCTACGGCGATGGGGCTCCCAGGGTGGCACGTCAGTGGGTTGACCCAAAAGCAGGCTTTTTGAACCCAAAATGCAGCAGGAGGCCTCAGTGATCAGGATCCCAGGGGCAGCGCAACCAGCAGGCTAAGCCAAAAGTGGGCTTTTTGAGCCCAAAACGCAGCAGGACGCCACAGTGATGGGGCTCCGGGGGTGGCACGTCAGTGGGTTGACCCAAAAGTAGGTTTTTTTGAGCCCAAAATGCAGCAGGAGGCCATGGTGATGGGGCTCCTGGGCCGGCACATCAGTGGATTGACCCAAAAGTAGGCTTTTTGAGCCCAAAACGCAGCAGGAGGCCACAGTGATGGGGCTCCTGGGGTGGCACCTCAATGGGTTGACCCAAAAGTGGGCTTTTTGCACCAAAAAACGCTACCAGAATCACTGGGGCTCCCAGGAGCAGCATGTTGGTGGGTTGACCCAAAAGTAGGCCTTCTGAACCCAAAATTCAATAGGAGGCCTCAGTGATCAGGATCCCAGGGGCAGCGCAACCAGCAGGCTAAGCCAAAAGTGGGCTTTTTGAGCCCAAAACGCAGCAGGAGGCCACAGTGATGGGGCTCCGGGGGTGGCACCTCAACGGGTTGACCCAAAAGTAGGCTTTTTGAGCCCAAAACACAGCAGGAGGCCACGGTGATGGGGCTCCTGGGGTGACGCCTCAACGGGTTGACCCAAAAGTAGGCTTTTTGAGCCCAAAATGCAGCAGGAGGCCACGGTGATGGGGCTCCTGGGGTGACGCCTCAACGGGTTGACCCAAAAGTGGGCTTTTTGAACCCAAAACGCAGCAGGAGGCATCAAGGGCTCCCCAGGGTGGTGGGGGAAGAGGGTGGCAGCAGGAGGGAACCAGGCCACCAGCGCCCCGGACGCCTGGGCCCTTTTTGGGGTGGCGGAGGGGTTGGGGGAGCGATTTGAGGGAGCCTTTTGGGGTGATTCGGGGCGCTTTTTTATTTTTTTGGGGGGGGGGGATGCGGTGTCCCCCGCAGGCGCCTTCCCGCGGGTGCTGCACTGCGCCAACGTGACGGTGCTGGAGTGCCGGGGCGCCTACCCGCAGCTCGCCACCCCCGGCATGGTGTGCGCCGCGGGCGCCGGGACCCCCCCCGCCGACGCCTGCCAGGTGGGGGGGGGGCACTGGGAGGGGACTGGGGCAGAATGGAGGGGACTGGGGGAGCTGGGGGGAAGTGGGATTGGGAGGGGCTAGGGGGACTGGGGGAAACTGGGGGAGCTGGAGGGAAATGAGACTGGGGGCACTGGGGGAAGTGGGAGCACTGGGAGGGACTGGGGGAAACTGGGGGAGCTGGAGGGAAATGGGATTAGGAGGGGCTGGGGGACTGGGGGAAACTGGGGGAGCTGGAGGGAAATGGGATTAGGAGGGGCTGGGGGACTGGGGGAAACTGGGGGAGCTGGAGGGAAATGGGACTGGGGGCACTGGGGGAAGTGGGAGCACTGGGAGGGACTGGGGCAGAATGGAGGGGACTGGGGGAGCTGGGGGGAAGTGGGATTGGGAGGGGCTAGGGGGACTGGGGGAAACTGGGGGAGCTGGAGGGAAATGGGACTGGGGGCACTGGGGGAAGTGGGAGCACTGGGAGGGACTGGGGGAAACTGGGGGAGCTGGAGGGAAATGGGATTAGGAGGGGCTGGGGGACTGGGGGAAACTGGGGGAGCTGGAGGGAAATGGGATTAGGAGGGGCTGGGGGACTGGGGGAAACTGGGGGAGCTGGAGGGAAATGGGACTGGGGGCACTGGGGGAAGTGGGAGCACTGGGAGGGACTGGGGCAGAATGGAGGGGACTGGGGGAGCTGGGGGGAAGTGGGATTGGGAGGGGCTAGGGGGACTGGGGGAAACTGGGGGAGCTGGAGGGAAATGGGACTGGGGGCACTGGGGGAAGTGGGAGCACTGGGAGGGACTGGGGGAAACTGGGGGAGCTGGAGGGAAATGGGATTAGGAGGGGCTGGGGGACTGGGAGAAACTGGGGGAGCTGGAGGGAAATGGGATTAGGAGGGGCTGGGGGACTGGGGGAAACTGGGGGAGCTGGAGGGAAATGGGACTGGGGGCACTGGGGGAAGTGGGAGCACTGGGAGGGACTGGGGCAGAATGGAGGGGACTGGGGGAGCTGGGGGGAAGTGGGATTGGGAGGGGCTGGGGGACTGGGGGAAACTGGGGGAGCTGGAGGGAAATGGGACTGGGGGCACTGGGGGAAGTGGGAGCACTGGGAGGGACTGGGGGAAACTGGGGGAGCTGGAGGGAAATGGGATTAGGAGGGGCTGGGGGACTGGGGGAAACTGGGGGAGCTGGAGGGAAATGGGATTAGGAGGGGCTGGGGGACTGGGGGAAACTGGGGGAGCTGGAGGGAAATGGGACTGGGGGCACTGGGGGAAGTGGGAGCACTGGGAGGGACTGGGGCAGAATGGAGGGGACTGGGGGAGCTGGGGGGAAGTGGGATTGGGAGGGGCTGGGGGACTGGGGGAGCTGGAGGGAAGTGGGGGCACTGGGGGGGAGTGGGGGGACTGGGAGGGACTGGGGGAAACTGGGGGAGCTGGAGGGAAATGGGACTGGGGGCACTGGGAGGGACTGGAGAGGACTAGGAGGGAAATGGGGGGACTGGGGGCACTGGGTGGAAGTTGGGGGGACTGGGAGGGACTAGGGGCACTGGGGGGACTGAGGGGCCTGAGGATGTGAGGGGCACTGGGAGGCACTGGGGGGACATGGAGGAGTGGGGAGGGGGGAACTGGGGACACTGGGGGAGCTGGGGGCACTGGAGGGACTGGGGCTGTGATGCTCACTGGGAGGCACTGGAAGGGCACTGGGGATACTGGGAATTGTGGTGGCACGGGGTGGGGTGATACTGGGGGGGAGTCTCAGTGCCCCCTCCCATACTGGGAGGGACTCAAACTGGTCCCAGTACCCCCCCAGTACAGCCCAGAGGGCTGTACTGTCCCCGGACGCCTGGGTCCCTAGGGACGGATTTTTTTTTGGGGGGGGGGGGTGGTCCCCATGGGGGGGTCCCCGTCCCCACCCCCCTGGCCGTCCCCGCAGGGGGACTCGGGGGGCCCGCTGGTGTGCGGCGGCCGCCTCCAGGGCATCGTGTCGTGGGGCCCCGAAATCTGCGGCGACCCCCGGCGCCCCGGCGTCTACGTCAACGTGTGCCGCTACGGCCGCTGGATCCGCGAGACCATGCGGAGAAACTGAGGCGCCGGCGGGCTGAGCCGCTTGGCCGCAGCGTCTCCGTCCCCCCCCCCCCCGCCCCAACACACCCCGTCTCGCCCTCCCCACACCCAATAAAAAAAAACCTCCGGGGGGAGGTTGCGGTGGATGCACGACCCCCGGCGCCCGCCTCTTTCTGCAGCCCCAGGGTGGGGGCGTCAAGGTCGGGGGTGGGGGGCATAGGTGGCGCTGGGGGCAGAGTTAAGGGGATGTGTGTTTGGGGGGTAGGGTTAAGGGGATGCAAAGCAAGGGCAGAGTTAAGGATGTGCCTATGTGGGGGGCAGAGCTAAGGGTATGCGTACGTGCGGGGCAGAATTCAGGGTATGCTCCTGGGGGGCAGAGTGAAGGATATGCCCAGGTGAGGGGCAGAGTGAAGGGCATGCATTTTGGGGGGCAGAGTTAAGGGTATGCACAAGTGTGGGGCAGAGCTGAGGATGTGCACACATGGGGGGCAGAGCTGAGGATATGCCCACGTGAGAGGCAGAGTGAAGGGCATGCATTTTGGGGGGCAGAGTTAAGGGTATGCAGAAGTGTGGGGCAGAGCTGAGGATGTGCACACATGGGGGGCAGAGTGAAGGGCATGCATTTTGGGGGGCAGAGTTAAGGGTATGCACAAGTGCGGGGCAGAGCTGAGGATGTGCACACATGGGGGGCAGAGCTGAGGATATGCCCACGTGAGGGGCAGAGTGAAGGGCATGCATTTTGGGGGGCAGAGTTAAGGGTATGCAGAAGTGTGGGGCAGAGCTGAGCATGTGCACACATGGGGGGCAGAGTGAAGGATATGCACACAAGAGGGGCAGAGTTAAGGATATGCGCACATGAGGGGCAGAGTTAAGGGTATGTATGTGCATGGGGCAGAGTTAAGGGCATGCATTTTTGGGGGGCAGAGTTAAGGGTATGCACAAGTGTGGGGCAGAGCTGAGGATGTGCACACATGAGGGGGCAGAGTTAAGGGTATGGCCATATTTAGAGGGCAAGTCAAGGATATGCAGAACAGGGGCGGAGTTAAGGATATACAAAGTGGGGTTGGAGTTAAGGGTATGCATGTGTGGGGCAGAGTTAAGGATATGCACATGTAGGGGGCGGAGTTAAGGATATGCACGTGTCGGGCAGAGTTAAGGAAATGGACATAGTTGGGGGGCACAGTTAAGGATATGCAAAGCAGGGGCAGAGTTAAGGATATGCGCATGTAGGGGGGCAGAGTTAAGGGTATATACGTGCAAGGGGCAGAGTTAAGGGTATATCCATGCTGCGGAGGGGCGGAGTTAAGGGGATGCGCCCACTCCCCTCCAACTGGGCCCGCTGCAGCTGGCAACTGGGACCAGTTTGGGCCCTCCCCCAAACCCAGAGGCCCCCCCCCCCGTTTCCCACCCTCCCCTCAAGGCGGGGCAAGGGCCAACCTGCGGCAGCCTCCCAGCCCCAGGGCACTGTGGGAGCACGGAGCAAGCCAGGACAGCCCAGGCTTAATTAGAGCCGAGTAATTACGGCCTTTGACGACTTGCCCGCAGCTCAATTAGCACCCGGAGTTCATTAGGGGCCTCTTGACGAGCCCAGAGCCGGTTGGGTAACGAGGCGCCCAGGGCAAGTCGAGACGGTCCAGGAGGTCTGACTCAGCCCGGCCCAGCCCAGTCCAGCCCAGTGACGGGGCACGGGTTAAACTGGGATTTCCAGAGAACTGGAAGGACCCGAACGGCCGAGGCGGCTCCCTGCCCGCGAGGCTTCGCGGAGCCCGGGCGGCTCTACGGGGTCGGAGCCGGCGCTGTTGGACCCAGCTGGGCCCCGGGGTTGGACTGGGAGGCACTGGGAAGCCCTGGGAACGGGAGGGTGAGATGCGGGTGCTCGTCTCTTCCTCTTCCTCTGGGAAAAGGTTTTTTTTTGGGGGGGGGGAGGATGGATCCGGGATGTCCCGCTGGCTCCCAGCTCGGTGCCCCCATCCGCCTCCGGCCTGGGGGCGGTCGGGGACGCCCGGTGGGGCTGGGGAGGAAGGAGGCGATCGTGATGGAGCGCGAGGACGGACGGAAGGAGAAAAGAGGAGGGAAAGGACGGAAAAAGGGTAAGAGAGAGGCCGAGAGAAAACGGAGGAAAAAAGCCAAGAGCGGGGATGAGCGGCCAAGAGAAAACGGAGGAAAAAAGCCAAGAGAAAGGATGAGCGGCCAAGAGAAAACACCAAAAACGTATGCGAGAAAGCCTAGAAAAAGGCCGGGAGAAAACGCAGAGAAAGGATGAGAGGAAGGAAGGACAGAAGAGCAAAGAAAACCCAGAAGAAGGGAAGAAGGAGGAAAGAAGGAATGGAAGGAAAGGCCGAGAAAGAAGGGGCAGACGAAGAAAACGAGTGAAGGAAGGAATGAACGGCTGGATGACGGACGGGAAGGGTCTTGCTGCTCCTCTGATGGAGAAGGTGGGACTCAGCCCAGCGTCACCCCTCGTCCCACCTGCCCCTGGAGGACCACGTCCCATCTTGGGCCCTGCCTCCGTCCCCAGGGCTGCGTCGTGTCCGTTCTCCTCCATGAGCCGCGTTTCGGGGTCTCCTGCGGCCTGGTGGAGACGTGGCGTGGTGCCTCTTGACTGTCCTCAAGGGGCGTATGTCTGGCAGGAGCCGCTTGTTGGGGTTGACCCCAGCTGAGGAACGTGCTGGTGTCCTCACGACCATCCGTGGTCGACGTTGGTTTCTGCACCTGATGAGGAGCCACGTTTCAGGGTCCGGCCTCCTGGAGATGTGTCCCAGCACCACTCAACCGTCCTCGTTCAACCCCAGTTTCTGCACCCGGTGAGGAGCCACATTTCCAGGTTTGGCCTGCTGGAGATGTGTCCCAGCGCCTCTTGACCGTCCTCGATTGACCCAGGTTCCTGCACCCACTGTGGAGCCACATTTTGGGGTCTGGTCCATTGGAGACACATTCTGGTGCCCTCTTGACCGTCTTTGTCCAACCCCGGTTCCTGCAGCCACCACGGAGCCATGTTTTGGGGTCCAGCCCCATCAGAACCACATCCCAGAACCTCTCGATCAGCCCTGGTTTCTGCACCTGCTGAGGAGCCACGTTTCAGGATCTGGCCCCTTGGAGACGCCTCCTGGTGCCCTCTCCACCGTCCTCGTCCAACCCTGGTTCCCGTGTCCACCACGGAGCCACGCGTCGGGGTCCAGCCCCATCAGAGCCGCGTCCCAGCTCCTCTCGACCATCCACGACCAACCCCGGTTCCCGCAGCCACCACGGAGCCACGTTCCGGGTGGAAGGCGCTGGGGCCACGGCCGGATTAGAGGCGAAGGCGGAGGAAGCCGTTTCCTCCTCCGGCCCCAGATAAAAACCCCGGGGCCGGCGGTGGCAGGAGGAAGACGCGCCCGCGGCCGCCGTGCTTTATCAGCTCGGGTGGAGCCTCCCCTCCCCTTGGGCCACAGCCACGCGGCCCCACGCCGGCCCCCCGGTAGGAACGCGGGGCCCCGGGGTCGGGGTGGGGAGAGATGTGGGGGGGGGGGTCCCCAGAGTGTCCCCGGGGCGGGGGTCGGGGAGTCTCCTGTCCTCCTTCCCTCCTTCCTCTCTTCCCTCCTCTTTTCCTTCCTGCATTCCTTCCTGGGCTTCCTTTCTTCCGTCTCACCTGCCGGTCTTTCTTGTCCTCTCTTGTCCTTCCCTCCTTTCCTGCATTCCCTCCTCCTTCCCTTTCCTCCCCTTCTCCCGTCCTCCCTTCCCTCCTTTCTGTCCATCCCTCCTTTCTGTCCTTCCCGTCCCCCCCCCTCCTGTCCCCTCTCCCTCCTGTTCTTCCTCTCGTCCTTTCTCCTTCAGCCCTTCCTCACGCTCCTCCACGAGCACCTCGTTTGTGCTAGGAGGGAGGTGGTGACTCCGGGGTCCCACGTCGCCCATGGGCTGGGTCCTCCCCCCCCCCCCGACCCCGCCAAGACCCTGACCCTGCTGGGGAGCACCTGAGCCCAAAGTCACCCCCTGGCCCTCTCCCTGCAGTTTCTGTCCCTCCGGCATGAAGATCCTGGTGGTGATGCTCCTGGCTCTGGTAGCTGCAGGTAGGAGAGGCCCTGGGGACCCCACGATGTGCCCCATGTACAGCTTTGGTGTCCCCTATCTGCCCCAGGGTCCCAGGTCCACCCTGGGTGTCCCCTATCTGCCCCAGAGTCCTACGTCCACCCCAGGGACCCTATGTCTGCTCTGGGAGCCCCTTGTTTACGCTGGGTGTCCTCATCTGCCCCAGAGTCCCATGTCCACCCAAGGGGCCCCACATCTTCTCTGGGTGTCCTCATCTGCTCCAAGGCCACACGTCCACCCTAGCTCCCTAAAGTCTGCCTTGGGTGACCCACATCTGCCTTGGGGTCCCACGTCCACCCCAGGGTGGCCCACATCTGCCCGGGTTCCTACGTCCACCCAAGGGGCCCAGCATCTACCTCAGGGTCCCACATCTATTCCATGGACTCCCTGTCTGCACCTTCTGACCCGGGTGCTCTATGTCCACCCTGGGGGCCCCACATCCACCCCAGGGACCTCACATCTGCTCTGGGTGCCCCATGTTCACCCTAGGTGTCCCCCAGAGAGGGTCCCAGGCCACCTGTGTCCATGTTCCTGGAGTGTGGGACACCAGAGAAGGTTCCAGGCCACCTGTGTGACCTGTCCCACGTCTCCTTGTTCCCGCAGCCTCAAGGAACGTCCTGTGGGTGCTCGAGGGGACCTCCTGTGACCTGCCCTGGCAGGCCGCCCTCTTCAAAGGGGACAAATTCATCTGCGGGGGCACGCTGGTGGCCAGGAACTGGGTGCTGACGGCCGCCCACTGCCACGTCCCAGGGTAGGAGGCCGCAGGGTGGGGTGGCCCTAGGTGCGGGGCTGGGCATGGGTGCATGAGGCGGTTGTTTGTGCTGGTGCCTGGCGGCGTTGGTGTCAAAGGGCCAAAGCCACCTAGGAATTGGCTCCGGTCATGCCTGGGGCCTTGGCCTTCTGCCAAGGAGGCTGGAAGGGTTGGCGGTTTCGCAGCAGGTTTAAATCTGCCCCTTTTCGGGCTGCGTGTAACCTTAACTCTGCCCTTTCCTCCCGTCTGTATGCATAACCTTAACTCTGCCCCTTTTCTGGCTATGTGTAACCTTAATTCTGCCCTTCTTATGTCTATACGTAACCTTAACTCTGCCCTTTTCTGCTTTTGCTTCTTCTACCTTCCTGGCCTGTAGCGCTGGCTCTGTCCCCTCTTTGTGTGGGCCCCTGGGGCACCCCACGTCCCACCCCTAGGCCAGACCTCCCTTCTTCCCACCCCTATGCTGATGCCTCTGGCTCCAGCTTCATCAGCGTGCGGCTGGGGGACCGGGGGCCCAAAGAGCCGGATGACTCGGAGCAGCGGCGGCTCTCCTCCAAGGTCATCAGCCACCCGCACTACAACCCCGCCACGAAGGACAGCGACCTCATGCTCATCAAGCTCCTCTCGCCCGTCCACATCAACGAGTGGGTCAAGCCTCTGCCCTTGGCCACCCGCTGTCCCGTGCCTGGCAAGACCTGCCAGATCTCGGGCTGGGGGTCCACCACCAGCCCTGAAGGTACGAGGCCGTTCACGTGGCACCCAGGCGACCGGGATCCCTGCTTTAACCCCAAGATGTCCTTGCCCTCCCCAAGGACCCAGGCATCTGGGCCTTCCCTGTCCAGCTCGCTTAGGGGACCCAATATTCAGACTCTCTCATCTCCAACCCCTAACTCCACCACCTTCCCCAGGGACCCAGGCATCCGGGTCACCCAGGTAGGGCACTGGGCAGTGTCTCCTGCTCGGTGGCAGCGAGACAAAAATGAAGGGATGAGCCCGGACGCCTGGGTCCGTCTCCCCACCCCGGGTGACCTCCTGGCCTCCTTCACCCACAGTGAACTTCCCTGAGGACCTGCGCTGTGCCAAGGTGACAGTCGTGGCGGAGGAGCAATGCCAGCGGACCTACCCCGGCTCCATCACCGCCAACATGGTGTGCGCTGGCGAGCAAAGCAGCCGGGCCGACTCCTGCCAGGTGGGTCCCGCTGCCGATTCAGGGCCACCAGATTCAGATAAGCTTCTGGGAGGGAGAGTGCCGGGCTGAGGATGGGCGCAGCTCAGCGCAGCTGGCAGCTGGGGAGGTGGATGGCAAAGCCGGTGGGGTTTCATGGCCTCATTAAGCCAGCTGGTGATGTCCCCAGGGGTTCTGAAATGGCTTTAGAGTGTGGGGTGGGGGTGGATGGTTCTTTGCTGCACCCTCACATTACCCACACACTGGTTTTGTGGAATTTCATGAGTTTTGTCCCAAAAAGCACCTCTGCTCTGGCTCCAGATGCTTCAACACCGCCCAGGTCCTCTTCCAGGATCGCAGCATTGAGATGCCTCCATGGGGCCAAGATTGCCAGCCCTACAGGGTCCCCTGTGCCTTAGGGATGAGGTTGTCACTGGCAGGGGGGGAGGGACGACACGGGACCATGGGGCTGAGACAGGGGTTGAGCACAATACTAGGACCTCCACGCGCCGCCCTTCTCACCTCCACAGGGCGACTCCGGGGGCCCCCTCATGTGCGACGGGCAGCTCCAGGGCATCGTCTCCTGGGGGCCGGGAATCTGCGGGGACCCCCAGAAACCTGGCGTCTACGTCAACATCTGCAAATACACCCGCTGGATCCAGGACACCATGAGAAGGAACTGACCTCCCCAGCCCACCCGCAACCCTGCTGGTGCTGCCCAAGTCCCCACTGTGCCTTCTCCTCCTCCTCCTCAGCGAAGCTCCCTGGAGCCGGCCGGTCCGAGCGCCGCAGCACGCATCCGGGGAAGGAGGGGATGATGGTGGGTCGTGGGGGCCCCGTTGAGATGCCAATGAATAAAGCTTTCTGCCGTGGGGGCCGTGGCCTGTATCTTTGGTGAGTGCGAGGGCATCTCGGGCAGGTTGAGGTGCTCCAAATGGCCCCGGAGTTCAAAAAGAGGGAGAGGATCCAGCTTGCTGCCATTGAAGGGTAGCTCAGTTGGGTGCCATTGAGTGGAAGACCAGTAGGCCACCACTGAAGGGTACCTACCCTGTTAGCCGCCTTTAAAGGGTAGATCAGTTGACCATCGCTGAGGGGTGGACCAGTTGGCTCTTCCAAGGAAAGCGGTTTGACTGGTATGGTTTTATGGGGTTTTTTTATGGTTTATGGTTTCTTTTCACCATAAACAGTGGCCGCAGGGGGTTGATCCAGCTCGATGTCCCCCCACCAAGAGTGACGAGCCCTCACAATGTCCTGGAGCCTGACCCTCCCTATGGTCCATCCCATTCTGGTCTGACTCCCCGGGCCAAAGCCGCTTTGGGGCCACCAAAGGCCAGCTTCCCCTGGCCCAGCGCGTGACCCAGGAGGAATTCCCAGCCCTGGAGGGGATAAATTTCCCCATGACTCAGTAGGTGCAAAAGGGGCCAAATTTCCCGACCTGGGGTAAGCCAACGGGTTTTGCCTCCTCAACGGGCAGACGTTCGCAGCCGGGCAGAGCGTGTGAGCCAAAGGCAAGCTGGCTCTGAAGCGGGAAGTAATCGCCCGCCGGTGGATCGGTTACTGCCCTGGGCCAAATTTACCCATTTGCATGGAGCCGAGACCTCTATTTTGCAGGAAAAAGGGGACTTTTTTCCCCCCCCTCCATGGCGGGCAACATGGCCCCATCTTGGTGACGGATATCAGTGCCAACCCAGCTTTGCCTCCGTGGGGCCAAAATATATTGGGATTTTTGGTGGGCTGGAAAAATGCCTCAATGCCTTCCCCAGTGAGGGAAGACACCCAGAGATGCCACCGTGGCTCATGTTGTCCCCCGTGGCTCAGAGGGGTGGGGAGCAACGCTGGCTGCCTTGTACAAGGTGCCACCCCTCCCTCTTCCCCAAGCTGCCCTGCAGTCAGATGCGGCCAGAGCCTGGCGTGCCAGAAGGCGTGGACCCATAATTAGCCTGATGCGTTCATCCTGTGTCTGCCACAGCGGGGATAGAGGCTTTGGTCTGAGTCCAAATCCCCAGGGAGGTGGAGGAGCCGTTGTCCTCACCCGTCATTGCTGGGATCAGTGGATGCCACCAGAGATTTCCAGCTGTCGCTCAGGCTTTTTTGGGGTGGTCTTCAGCTGCCTTACAGCATCCCACGATGGTGGCTCCTGCCTGGAGAGGTTTGGTGCAGAGGGGTCCCCTGTTGGTGGCTATCAGTCATGGTAGGTTGCCATGCTGGTCTTCAGCATAGGTGACTCTGACTTCTCCATCATCCACAGAGATTGGGTCAACGTGTCTGTTGGGGTCCATTCAACGTGTTCATGCAGGCTCACGGAGGTTGTGAGTCAGTATGTCCCTGGAGGTCTACTCAACAGGTCTACGGTAGTCTATTCCATGTGTGCATGGCAGTCTAGTCTAAGTGTCCATTGGGATCTATGCAACATGTCTGGAGGTATGGTCAGGGCATGCATGGAGGGCTCCTCAACAGATCCGTGGAGGTATGGCCCATGCATTTCTAGAGAGCTACTCACCATGTCCATGGAGGCATGGTCAGGTCACCCACAGAGGACTACTCAACATGTCCATGGAGATATAGTCGATGTGTCTGCAGTGGTCTAGTCAGTGTCTCCATGGAGGTCTAGTCAAAGTGTCTACTGGGATCTGTGCAGCATATCCATGAAGATATAGTCAAAGCAGCCACTGGTGTCTACTCAACATGTCCATGGAGGTCTGGTCAATACGTCTTCTGAGGTCTACTCCCCCTGCCCATGGAGGGCTAGTCAGTGCGTCCGTTGGAGTCAATGCAACGCTACCACGGCAGTCTGATCAACACAGCCCATGAGATCAGGTCAAGGTGTCCACGGAGGTCTGGCCAGCACATCCATGGAGGCCACAAAGGCAAGCCGAGCCACCAGCAGTGAGGGAGGTGTCCCTGTGGCCACCCCGGCGACCGGGGAACGACGACTGTTGCCCGCTGCCTTTATCAAACCCGGCGCGCTGCGGTGGCGGGGACAGCCCCGGGGCTCGCATGGCCCAGCCACCCATGAGTCACTCGAAGGGGGAGGATCAAAGGGAGGGTGCCCACGCCGGGGCCCCGTTAAAAGCCGAGGCGCAGGAGCGGAGCTGACGGAGCACGGCCCAGGGCGCGCAAGGGCGCATCGGCGCGCGGGCACACATGCGCGCACGGGTGGCTCCAGGTCCACGTGGGCACGAAGGGCAGCGTGCAAAAGGGCAGGTTGGTGTGAGCCTGAAGGTAAGTGTGCAGGTGCGTGCAAGAGGCATGTGCACGAGGCACGAGAGGCGTGTGAGAGGTGCATGGGACATGCACTGGGGCGTGCAAGGGGGCGCTGTCTCATGCCTCTTTCCCTGACACCCTTAACTCTGCCCAGCCCCAGACAATCCCCTTAACTCTGCCCAGACCATAAAATCCCCTTAACTCTGCCCAGTCCCACAAAGTCCCCTTAACTCTGCCCAGTCCCAAACATCCTCTTAACTCTGCCTACTCCCCCCCAGGCCCCTTAACTCTGCTCCTCCAGGGCACCTCAAGCACTGGAGGGGCCCAGTGGCAGAGTGGGCTGAGGCCACAAAGGGAGTGACATGGCCTCCCAGTGATGAGGGCTCCGCAGCCCCATGATGGCAGCGCTGGGGAAATGCTTCTGGTGGCATGTGGAGCTGGAGGAGCAGATGAAGCTCCAGGCCTAGCGGTTCCCCTCTACCCGCTCTACGACCCACTTTCCTGGGCCCATGACATCATGCTGGTGAAGCCGATGACATCAGCAGTGCTAGGTGCCCACATGGGGGTCCTGGCCCTGCCCTACGCCTGACGTGATTTGTGGGACTGGGCAGAGTTAAGGGGATGTCGAGGAATCTCTAGAGGGATGTAGCAAAGGATGGAGGGATGGAGGAATGAATGGGTGGGGACGAGGGATGGGAGAATGGAGGGAGGGGTGGATAGTGTGTTGGATGAAGGGATGGACAGAGGGACAGATGGGTGGAGGAACAGATGGATGGAAGGGTGGATGGAGGAAGGGGTGGGGGATGGACAGAGGGAGGGATAGATGGAGGGTGGATGGACTGACAGAGGGATGGAGGGAGGGACGGACAGATGGATGGGTGGATGGAAGGACATGGGTGGAGGGACAGATGGAGGGATGGACAGACGGATGGATGGAGGGATAGACGGGTGAATGGAAGGAGGGATGGACTGGCAGAGGGATGGAGGGAGGAAGGGGGTGGATGGAGGGAGGGACAGATGAATGGAGGGGTGGATGGCCAGATGGACGGATGGAGGGAGGGATGGAGGGAGGGACAGGCAGAGGCTGCACATCCGTGGGGTCCCTGACCTCTGCTGGGTGAGAGGACGGCCACATGGACCTGGGGTGGCGAGGGACAGTGCGGGGGGTGTCACCTGGGCACTGCCACCCCTGTGTCCCTGGGTCACTGCTGTCACCCAATCACCGCCATTTCTGTGCCAGCCATGTCCCTGGGCCACCCAGCATGGTTACTCCTTTCTCACCTATGTCACCTGGGCCATCTAGGGTCACTGAGACACTGCCAGGCCCGTGACACCCATGGACACCCAGTGCCACCCAGGCACAGCCAGGCCTATGCCACCCACTGTCACCTGGGTGCTGCAACTCCTATGTCACCTATGGCTCACCCAGTGTCACCTAAGTGTTCCCATCCCTGTGTCACCCATGACTCCTGGGCCGCCCTGTGTCACCCAGGTGCCACCACTCCTGTGCCACCCATGGCTCCTGGGCCACCCAGGCGTTCCCATCCCTGTGTCACCCATGCCCCCTCAGCCACCCTGTGTCACCCAGGTGCTGTCACCCCCCCCGTCACCCAGGGCATAGCCACCCACATTGCTGTCACCCAGGGCCACCCCTCCAGCATCACCTGGGAGGGGGGATGGTTGCCACCCCCAGACACACCAGCATGGACAGGGAGGGGACAGGAGACAGGGTCCACATCCCCTCCCCACCACTAAGGGTGGGCACAGAGGGTCACGGGGTCCCCAAGCAGCTCTGGCAGTGGGTGACAGGTTGGGGCTTGCCCTGCTCCGGGGCCTGGAGGGGTAATTAGCACTAATTAGCCTGACACAGCCAGCCAGCCAGCAGAGGAACTGGGAGAACTGGTCAGGCCCAGCCCCGGCCCCCGGCTCCCAGCTGCTGTGCGCCTTCGCGGGGAAGGGGGACGTGGCGCATGCCCTCATGTGCCCCCGTGTCCCTTCACATGCCCCCATGACCCCTCATGTGCCCCTATGTCCCCTCATGTGCCCCGTGTCCCCTCATGACCCTTCGCATGTCCCCTCGCATGCCCTTGTGTCCTCTCGTGTGCCCTCACATGCCCCCATGTCTTCTTGCGTGCTCCCATGTCCCTTCTCATGCCGTGTCCCTTCATGTGCCCCCATGTTCCCTCACATGCCCCAATGGCCCCTCATGTGCCCCTGTGTCCCCTCACATGCCTCCTGGCATGTCCATGTCCCCTTGAGTGCCCTATGTCCCCTTGTGAGCTGCCATCTCCACTCTTGTCCCCCTCACATGCCCCTGTGGTCCCTCGTGAGCTCCCCTGTCCCCTCACGTGTCCCTCATGCACCCCTGTGTCCCCTTGAGTGCCCCATGTCCCCTCGTGTCTCCTCGTGTGCCCCATGTCCTCCGTGACCCCTTGTGACCCCTGTCCTCTCATGTCCCCCATGTCTCCTCATGTGGCCCTGTGTCCCCCCATGTGCTCCCGTGTCTCCACGTCCCTTTGTGAGCTCCCCTGTATGTCCCCATGTCCCCATTGTGTCCCCTTCTTTGCCCCACATCTCCTTGTGTCCCCTCCAAGTGCCCCTGTGTCCCCTCAGGTGCTCCCATCTTCCTCATGAGCTCTCCTGTCCCCCTGTGCCACCATCTTTCCTCTCCTGTGTCACCCTCATGTCCCCATATGGTCCCATGTCTCCTTCATGCCCTCTCATGTCCCCCCGTGTGCCCCAATGTTCCCTTGTGTGCGCCCATGCCCCCCCCCGTATCCCCTTGTGTGCCCCCGTGTCCCCTCATGTGTCCCATGTTCCCCTGTGAGCTCCCATGTTCCCTCGTGTCCCTTCATGTGCTCCTAGGTCCCCTTTCGAGCTCCTCTGTCCCATCACGTCCCCCTGTGAGCTCCCTTCTCCCCTTGCGTGCCCCTTGTCCCCACACAGGTTCTCTGGTCCCCTTATGAGTCCCCATGTCACCTCGCGAGCCCCCTCTGTCCCCCTGTATCCCTTCTCAAGCTCCCTTGTCCCCAGATGCAGCCCTTCCCTGCCTTTCCACCCTGATGCCCTTCTCCTTCCCCCCTTGCTCTGCAGACAACATCTACCAGGATCCCTGTGGATGGGATCTCTGTGGACCAGAGCCCATGGTCCAGGCTCCCTGAGAACAGGATCACCGTGGCTGGCATCCCCATTGGTGGGACCTGCATGGCCCAGGATTGCTGTGTCCTAGCCCTTCGTGGATGGGATCTCCATGGATGGGATCCTGCTGGATGAGATCTCTGTGGACCAGGCCTCCATGGAATGGGATCCTAATAGACAGCATCTCAGTGGATGCGATCTTTGCAGACCAGATCTCCATGGGTGAGCTCTCCATGAGATGGGGTCCTGATGGATGAGCTCTCCATGGGCCAGGCCTCCACAGACGGGCTCCGTGTGGCTGCAACCTCTTTGGCAAGGATCACCGTGGACCAGCTCTCCACAGACCCGCTGGGAGAGGTGCCACAAGGCACAGGGCCCTCCAGAAGCCCCAGCTTTGCCTCCTGGTTTGGGACCAAACCCAGCCTGAGGCTCCCTCCGCCACCAACAGAGAGCAAGATCAGCATCTCCGGAAAGTGATTCATCCCGCCTAGCCTTGCCTTTAGTCAGGGCTCCCTCCTGGGCCTCTCTGCCCTTAATTGCTCGTTGGGGTGTTAATTGCCTTGAGCTGCCACGTCTCCTCTCCTGACCCTGCCAAAGGGGCCATTTCAGAGGCTGTGAGGTGCCTTCATGCTGCCCCCAGGGCTCCTGCACCCATGTTGTGGCTCAGGTCCCACCAACGCTGAGGAAGTATGAGAAGACCCCCTCAATCCCAAAAATCCAATTTTGGGGAGGAGAAAGTGGCCGTTTCCCTTTCTGGGAGTCCTGGGAGCCCGTGTTCACCGGGAAATCCCTGTCATGGGAAGTGCCAGAGGCTCAAATGCAGCTTTCCCAGCCCCATCTCAGGGGAGAAAATGTCCCGGCATGCTCCCAGAACCAGGTTGCCTGGGATGGAGCGCCTCCAGCAGGACATCTGGGTCCCCAAGGCCAGCCAGACCGGTGGCCGTCTCCTGGAGCAGAGACGTGGATCGGCCAGCACCTGCGAGAGTGGCGGACAGCAAGGAAATGGGAGGTGAAGCACCTCCATGTCCGGGACCATTTTCCAGCTGTCAGAAAAAAAGGGGAATGAGGTTGGGTAGGGGGGAACTGGTTCCCAGGATAGGTCCTCCCCTCCATCTTCCTAATGTCCCCTTGACTCACCGGAGCCGACTTGCAGGGCTCAGCTGGGTTGGCAACAGGATGTGGCCTCACCCATCATTCGCCCACTTCCTCAGTGTTACTCATCCAGGGAGCTGTTGCCACCCTGGCTGCTGAGTGAAGGCAGCGTGTAGGTCCCTTGGGCCGTCCGGTTTGGTGCTGTCCTCCGGAGCATCCCTACGGACAAGGCTCCGGCACAATGTCATGGGGGTCCTTCCTTGGAGAAGGACACGAGTGGGAGATCCCCATCCCACGTCCAGCACTTTGGCCCCTGTAGAAATGGCTGGGGTGTCCCAGGATGTGACAAATCAGATGTGCTCCGGCAGTGAGCAAACGCACACGCGTCCGTGCACATCCGCATCCCCTCGCCCTGTGCACGTGCAAAAACCCCCATCACCACACGCGCGTGTGCAAAACGCCCGTCCTTGCACACGTGCACGTGCCAAACGCCCGTTCTTGCACGTGAGCGCATGCAAAAAACGCTGTCCCTGCACACACGCGTGCATGCACGCACGTGCACGGGTGGGCAGTTTTGAGACTACCTGACTTATGTTGCGCTCGTGAGGGTCGCCGGTAGACGGATGGACAGGGAGTTGGATGGACAGCTGGACACATGGGTGGATGGATGGATAGAGGGATAGACGGAAGGACAGATGGATGGATGGATGGATGGGTAGGTAGGTAGGTAGATAGGTAGGTAGGTAGGTAGGTAGGTAGGTAGATTAGATAGATAGATAGATAGATAGATAGATAGATAGATAGATAGATAGATAGATAGGAAGGACAGACAGGCAGCTAGCTAGCTGGCTCGCTGGACAGACAGACTGACACAAATAGCTATACAGATGGAGGGACAGATGGCAAGGGAGACTGATGGATGAGCAGAGGGACAAACAGAGACAGACGGATAGACAGAGATGTGAACAGATAGAAGAACAGAGAGATGTGAACAGATGGACTGGCAGGTTGCAGACAGATGGACGGATGAACAGAAGGGTAGATGAATGGACAGACTGAGAGACGGATGTGCAGGTGGGCAGATAGCAGACCAGCTAGCCAGAGACGGAGTGACAGACAGAGAGACCGCTAGCTGGACAGGCTTACGGTCATATGGACAAACAGACAGATGGCCAGACAGGCGGATGGATGGACAGACAGCTAGACAGACTTACAATCAGATGAATAGACAGGTAGACAGGTGGATGGACAGCTGGATGGACAGACAGATAGATGGTTGGACAGCCAGATGGCCGAACAGACTTAGAGTCGGATGGACAGATGGATGAGCAGGCAGATAAATGGATGGACAGATGGACTGGCAAACAGATAGAAGGCTGGACAACAGGATGGACAGACAGGTAGATGGCTGGATGGACAGACATCTTGGTAGACTTACAGTCGGATGGACAGACAGATGGATGGGCAGCTGGCCAGGCAGACAGACAGATGGACAGACAGACGACTAGAGAGACTTACGGTCGGACGGGCAGATGGAGCCAGCTAATGCGGCGCTGCACCCGGCTGACATTTAACGACGCCCCCGGGGACGGGTCCTCATCCAGCCCGTCCGCACCCGGCGGTTGGTCCATCCCTCCTCATCCCCCGGACTGGCGGGGAAAGCTGATTCACCCAACCGTGTCGCGTGCGGGCTGTTTTTGGGCCCGATTTCTCACCCCCGTGTCCACGGCGGCTTTCGCAATGGGAGGAGTGGGGCGTTCCTCTCCCAGTGCCCGGAGAGCCGGCGACGTTTCCTTTGGGACTTCAAAGAGATAATCATCCTCGGGGCCCGGGAGACGCCCACGGCCACGCTTGCCCCGGTGCCATGCCGACCCGTCGCCCAAGTGCTCTTGACTCACTCCGGAGAGACACGGCCTACTTTTCGTCCTGGTATAAATATGCCGGGGCCACGGGCTCTCGGCTTCCCGCCGTGCACGCGGAGCCAGCCCTGGCGCTCTTCGCTGGCGCATCCTCCAGCAGGTGAGTGCACCCTCAGGTTTGGGGACCGGGGTGCCACCAGCTCTCCAGTATCTGGGTCTCCAAGGGTGGATGTGGCCACCATGAAACCCAGGTATCTGAGATCTCCCTGTCTCTCTGCAAGAGAGATCCATCCATCTCCATCCCCCCATGGGTCAAATCCATCCATCCCCATGCTTATAGCTTTGGGGGAGACCTTCCATCTCCTGGCCAGGCTCAGGTGTCCCAGCTGGAGCTCCTAGTTTAGCTGGAATTGGGAGGAGAGCAGTCCTTCCACGTTGTCCTCACACAAGTGGGTTTGGTCCCCTGGAGAGCTGCATTCAGCCAAGATGGGACGGAGAGAAGAGGTGGCTGATGCCACCCCGAGGTCTTCAAGAATGAAGCCACCACAAAACACCAAGGGTATCTTGGTCCCTTTGGCTGCCATCCCCCAAGGGATACCACAGGACAGGGGCAGGGGACTGTCCCCCCACCCACTGCTGGCCTCTCTCCTGAGGCCCTCCCAGGGCTAATCCTGTTTGGTTTCTCCACCCCAGGAATGGCTCATGAGAGACACAGGGCCTTTGGCTTCATCCCCGTCTTCATCCTCGTGGTGGGACTGCTCCTCGCCGTCCCACTGCCGGCACGAGCTTGGGAGGCGGGCAAGGAAGGTGACGAGCGTAAGTGGCGGTGGCCAGGGAAGGGGGATGGGGACGTCACAGCTATTTTGTAGGGTTGTGTCCGGGGGGAGAGGAGGGGCAGACATGTCGCCTTGGCTCGCGGGAATCTTGCTGATGGAAGGTTTGGGCAAGGCCTCGCGATTTTTGAAACCTGTTTTCGTTTGGAGCTGAGATAAAACAGCCCCCCCCCGGATATGGCCTCACACCGGAGAAATGTCCCTGCAGAAGACGCAGAGGGAAGAATTCCTGCAAGCAGTTGGAGGATATTGAGATCGCCGGGACAACTTCTTTCCCTCCTCTGCAAGACCGTAAAGAGATTTCTTTTACAAGTGCAAAAAGGCCGAGAGAAAAACATCCCCACGGGGTGAAGGGAAGAAAAGAGAAACTTAAATCACGACAGGAACATCTCCTTCCTCTCTGCTAGCCTCCAAAACAATGCTCTTCCAAAGGGCACCAGCATGGCCCCCGGATGTGTCTCGGGTTGGAGAGGAAAGAGGAGGCTGTGATTTCCCACGGTGGGCTGCAAAGGCCTCAGATCTGACCTGATCGCAGTATCTCCTCATCCAAATCTGTGTTGCCAGAGCGGAATCGAAATGCCTGGATCCTACAGAAAACAAACACGGTCATGTCCAGATACAGTGGCTGGATAATTTGGCCTGTGGCTTTCCAAGAACTGTGGTTTTGGGGGAAGATTTGTTATGGCTTGTTTTGGGGTGGAAGCGTCGTCTTCTAGGCTGGAGCTCTCTGGCTGCCTGTAGCCTCTGGAAATCCAGGATATGGATCCTACCTTAGGACTCTGCCATGTTGTATTGCCTACATCTCCACCGGCTGGCCTTTCTGAACAGAGACCTTCCCCCATGAGATCCCCGGGAAGCCACTGAGATGCCTACAAGGAGCCTGGTGGAGTCTAAACCTGATGGCTGGACTCCAAAGGCCCAAGGACAGCCCTTTAGATGACGAGGAATGCTTTCCTGATGAGCATTTGTGCTGGGACAGTTCCCACCCTCCAACTTTGGCAACGCTGCTGGGACCGGATAGCAGTGAATTCCAGGTGGCCTGAAACTTGGGCGTCTCCCATTGCCACCTATCACAGGCTGTAATCCCCACCAGCACAAACCAGTCTCACAGGTAAATGCCAATGTCCCAACATTCGGTGGAAAACTACTGCAGATACCACACACCGTGCACGTGCTCAGATTCACCACAGCAGCCAGCGCTTGGAGGTGGTAGCTGCAACCTCTGCCCAAGATAGCCAAGATGGCTGGGATGCCCTAGAATGCAGCATGGAGGACTCAGCCCCAACACCCACGAGGGCACCTTGAAGAACAGGGACTTGGTATCTCCAGTTCAGCAGAGGCAAAAGTCCAACTACTACATGTTTTTGGGGGGTGGAAGGGGGCTTTTTTTCCTTAAAAAAAAAATCTGAAGTAATTATCCTCCGTTTTTTTTGCAAATGTTGTCTCCTCCCACTTGGACATGGCTCAGCATCAGGGGTCCACTCCAGTTTCCTTGGCCGAGGTGCTGTTTGAGACCCCCAAAGGACCTGAAATGTTCTTGCCTGCATAGAGCTGTAGGTGGAGGCTGGGAGTGACACAGGGAGCACCTTGAAAGGTGTTGAGCTCCATTTTGTGGATACGTGAGTGGAGCCTTGAGCGGGCATGACCTCAAGATAGTCCCACCAGAAACCTCTTTAACCATAAATGTCCAGACATGGGGAGGGACATTTTATCTGGTAGATGTCCAGCTCTGGATGGAATGGGATTGCCTCTTGGAAAGGTCCCTTCACTCCCTCTGAGGACCATCAAGACATTCAAGGCTGGCCAAATCCAACGGACACCTGCCTACGGCAGCTAGAAAAAGCGAGGGGACATGCGTCCAGAGACCCAAAAGGTTGGAAGACCCATGCCAGAAGTGGGGGCTCCACAGAGACCCCTTTTCTGCCCTCTGACCAAGACAAAGACCCCCAAAACCAAGCCAGTGGACATCTCTTTCTTCCTGACCAACTTGACGGGACTGAGATGTCTCTGCTCCAGAGAGATGTAAGGACTTATGTTCCTGAGCGAGGTCTTCTTATCATTTCTCCCTACATCAGGGCTTCTCTTAATTGTGTTGATGCAACCATCTCCCACCCTGGCCCTAACTACTAGGCCGGAGCACATAATGTGAGCCATCCAGAAGGTAGGAGTCCTTCCAAGCTGGTCGTACAGGCTTTCTGACCAACCAAGGAAGAAGAAATCAGCTCTTTTAGGGGTGCGTCACCTCTGTCTCAGAGTCCAATCTTGGGCTGGGAGGAATCCTAGAAGTGGAACAGATGCCCCTCCCAGAGACACATGGTGAAACCAGCAGAGATAAGTGGCCCTGGTGACTTCCTGACGCACCATGATTTCCAAGACAGCTCATTAGCGCAGCCTGGCATGACAGACCGGCCCTGGCGGGATCCTCTCACAGGAGCTCCCACCTCAGCTCTCTGCTTGGAAGGGGTGGTCGGGGCATGGAGCTGTGGCTCCCCACCACCACCACCAAGTGGCACCAGGAGAAAACATACCTGTGGGAGCTGGTCCAATTTTGGCTACAAATGGTTGGATTTCAATTGCTGGTTCCTGGTCCCCAAAATGTCTCTTTCTCCTCCCAGAAAGAAGGCCAGTGAGACCCCAATAGGCTGACTGGTAGCTCAATCAACCCATAAAAATAGATGCTTTTAACATGATTTTGACTGTTCTGATGGGATTTTAAAGACTGGAAAGGGAGCTTTTCCCTTTACATTTCACCAGGGATGTTTTACAGGCTCCATTTTGCAACGTTTTCTCTTCTTTTCAACCCAAAATAGCAGGTTGCTTTGAAAGAAGAATTGTCCCCACAATGGCATGACCCCATGCTTCATGCAACCCTCCCACGGTGACGTTTGATGCTCTGTGTTACAGTGCCAGAGGAAGACGACTCCCGTATCATTGGCGGGAGGCCCTGCTCCATCACCCAGCGACCTTTCCAAGTTGCCATCACCAAGAGGGGCCAAATCCTGTGTGGAGGAAGCTTGATAGGCTCCCAGTGGGTCCTGACGGCCGCTCACTGCAAGCAGCCAAGCAGGTAAGCTGGCGTCACGTTCACGTGCCCCATGGCTACAAGCCAGCATTATGTAGCACCCTGCAACGACCAAGGGAGTGAGAGGGTCCCAGGGATTGGTGCCTCCAGATGTTTGTGCCCAGAGGATGGTGCTTCCAAACGTCGGTACCCAGAGGTAGGTGCCCTGGATGTTTGATGCCTCCAGATGTGGACACCTCCGGATTCTGGTATCTGGGCATTGGTAATCCCTAGTCTGCTACCTCCAAATATGGCTATGTCCAGATGCAGACATCTCCAGATGTTGGCATGCAGAGGCTGGTATCCCAGAGGATGCCCCCCCCCACCCCCCCACGGCCAGATTTCTTAGGCTTCCCTTTCCAGCAAGGTTCTGCGAGAGCAAATAGGATATTTTGTAGGGGAAATGAGGAAGAAAAGCCAAAGGGAAAGTTGGCAGGAAGAAGTTGGACTTGCGGTAAAATTGCTAGGATGTCGCAAGTGGGAGTCCTGGAGTCAGGAAGAGGAAGGTGAGGCCAAGGAGTTGAAGTCAAGGCACCAACGGTTGCTCGTGGAGATGGGAGATGCCCCAGGGTATCTGAGTTAGCAAAGAGCTCTTGGAGGAGAGCTGACTCATGACTCCCCTGGCAGCTGCCTTTTTTCCTGGCCTCCTCCCTGGGGGAAATGGGATAAAGTGGTCCCAGGGCCACATCACCTTAACTCTGCCCACTGAACAGTTCCCCATGGAGAAGCTGCATTGGACAACCCTTGTTGATGCCTGTGGTGGAGAACCCTCGGTGCCAGGGGTTGTGTGTCTCCTCTGGAGGGACTGGTACTGATCTCTCGGCCTTCTTCCCCGGGGCAGCAACCTCAGGGTTTTAATTGGGACAGACACCCTACGGGACGGCACAGGCGAAGTGAGGACGATTTCACAGTTCATCGTCCACCCGGCCTACAACCCCCGCAAGAACGACAATGACTTCATGCTCCTGAGGCTGAACAAGCCCGTTCAGTTTAGCAACAACATCAAGAAGATCAGATTAGCCACGAGATGTCCCACGGACGGGATGAGGTGCAGCATCTCTGGCTGGGGTACAACCAAGTCCCCTGGAGGTACTAGCTCATAACGGACACCTCGGTGGAAGAGGTAGGGTAGGGGGAGGCAACTTGGCAGGGAAAAGGGGTTTCCAAGGAGGTCGCATTTTACCCCGGCCTTCTCAGCTGCAGAAACGGGATAAAAATATCACCTTAACTCTGCCCTGGGAGCAGTTCCCTGTGGAGAATGTCTTCTAGTTGGGTTTTCCTTTAGGGCTGGGGTTGGGTTTCCTTCCCATTGGACAACCCATCTCTGAAAGAGTCACCTACACTGTCCACTTCTGAGGGAATCTCCTCCAGAAGCATTATGAGGTCTGCTCAGGCCTCAGCATTAGGCCTAGATGAGCGAGTCTCCCCCCCTCCCCTCTTCTCACCGTCTGTCCCCCTTCTCCTTGCCCTGCAGCAAAGCTGCCCAGAAATTTGCAATGTGCCGGCATCATTGTCTTCGGGAAGCAGAAGTGCACCAGAGCATACGGGGCCTCGACCATCACCCCCAACATGTTTTGCGCCGGTGTCCCACAAGGGGGCATCGATTCCTGCCAGGTAAGGAGGGTTGAGGCCCCTGCAGCCACCTCCCTCTCTGCTGCTGGGAGAAGGGGGGGGGGGGCGCTGGCATGGCTTTGAGCTTACACACAAGGCAAAGGCACGGCTCGTGGAGTGGCCCGCGCACGGTTTGGGTTCCTCATGGCCAAGCCATGGACCTGTAGGTAGGCCATGGCACGTGGATGGGCTCGTGCAAGGTTTGATGTCCTCCACCATTATCTCCAACCTAAGCCAAAAAAACCAGGGACGGGCCACGGCACATGGACTAGCCTGTGCAAGGCTTGGGTTCCCCACTGCTACCTCATGGCCAAGGCATGGAGCTGGAGACCGGCCATGGCATATGACCTGGCCCATGTAAGGCTCAGGTTCCCCACAACTACAGCATATTTGAGCCGCAGAGCTGGAGCAGGGCCACGGCAGGTGGACAGGCCCCTGCAAGGTTTGATGTCCTCCACATTATCTCCAACCCAAGCCATAAAAGCAGGGATGGGCCAAAAGCACATGAACTGGCCCATGCAAGGCTTCCAACTTCCTCCACCGTTATCTCCAGCTCAAGCCATAAAACCAGGGATGGCCCATGCCACATGGACCCCTCCAAGGTTTAGCTTCCCCACAACTCCAACATACTTGAGCCACAGAGCTGGAGCTGGGCCACGGCACGTGGATGGGCCCGTGCGAGGCTTCCAGCCTCCTCCACCGCTATCTCCAACCCAAGCTGTAAAACCTCTCCCCGCAGGGTGACTCTGGGGGCCCGCTGGTGTGCAACGGGATGCTGCAAGGCGTCGTCTCATGGGGCATGGCGGTGTGCGGGCGCAAGGGGCAGCCCGGCGTCTACTCCAATGTGTGCCGAGCCGTGCCCTGGATCAACAAATACGTCAAGCAGTGAGACGTCGGCCGTGGACATGTGGCCAGCTCCATCCTGCCATCCCCCTCCTTGCTCCGGCACTTCTCCCACCACTGCAGCCTGGCCAGACCTGCCACGAGGGATTTTTTTTGGCCCCCAATTTAGGCGCTGGGGGAGGGGGTGGGGAAAAAAAAATACCCAGCTGTATTTGGGAAGCTGAGATTTGGTTGGAAGAATAAAGGTATAGAGTGAAAATGGGGACCTGGATTGATGGAGGGATTTGGGGGGGAGGGGGCGACCTTGGGGGTCTCCATGACCCACATGCTCGGGGCAGGGTTGGTTGGGGACCTGCCACATCCCCCAGGGCCAGTTCTGTTCCTTCAGGGCAGGATTTGTCCCTTTGCTGCAGCCTTTGTGGAGTGGGAAGCTGAGATTGCTTCTGGAGGGCCCGGGAAATGGGAGAGGGTGGCACTGGGATCACTGGGAACTAGGGGTGCTGGGGGCACTGGGAAGTGGGGGGGGGGTCAATGGGAGATGTGGGAACAGGGAGACGGGGGAGGTCCAGATTTGGGGGGGGATTTTGGAGGGGGGGGAGTATCGGTGCCTGTTTCCAGCCTCCTCCACCAGCCCCCAGGACTGGTGGGAAGGGCCAAACTGGTCCCAGTTACCCCACCACTCGCAATGCTCTCCCAGTCCAAGGCGGAGGGAAATGGGCCTGATTGGAGGGTATCACTCGGACGCCTGGGTCCCTTCTCCTCCCTGTCCCATCCGCTTGCTATGGGGACCAGCTACCCTCCCCCACCACCTCGTTGCTATTAATAGGACAGTCATTGATGGGATGATTATTAATGACACGTTAATTGTAATCCTGATGTGCCACAATAACCTCGTCATGACAAGGACAATTATTAATTAGCACCCCGGGACGGATTTCCGCTATTAGCATGAATATTAATGAAGAAAATCCTCTCGATTTGAGAATAGACGTTGGTTCCTCCTCCAAGAGCAACGTTGGGGAAAAGGACTAATTAATAAGAGCAGCTAATGAGGGTCATTAATGAGAAAATGAATCCCTGTTCCCTGCACACCTCCCGTCTCCGGGAACTTTCTTCTCCCAATCTCTCAAGGAAATTTCACTGGCTGCTGGGGGGTGGGGGGAGGGGGGTGTAACCCCGCACTAATGAATCACCCAATTAATTAATGAATTAACGATGCCAGCCATGTTTCCCCACTGCGTTAACTGGGTGGGAAGCCGAGGTCACCGGGGAGGGTGGGTTAACGTCGGCTCGGCTGCTCTCCAGGGACACGGGGACCTTGTGCAAGGTGCCCCCTCTGTGGGCATCCGGAAAGGGACAGGGATTTCGAGGAGGCATCCTCGTTAGTCCCAATTAGCCCTCCAATTAGCACTGAGCAGAAGGCCTGGGGGAGCTCTGCATGGCCCTAATCTGGAGGGGGTGAGGGGGCTTTGCCTGGGACAAGCCCACTGCCACCGTTCCTGAGATTTAGGGTTTGGGGACAGTCTTTGGATGCTCCCTGGATGGTGGTAGCGTCTGAGGTCCCTCAGGTCTGGAACAGGATGTCACCCCCTCGGAGATGGTGTCCTTCAGGCTCCTGAGGAGTGGGGACGGTGACACCTTGGGGACACCCAAGCTGCTGTTGGCCACGTGGTGTCAGCGTGTCCACAGGGGCCTGTCCCTGTTGGTGGCATCCATCCCATCTCCATGCTGGGGATGGGCACATGTCCCCTGCAGTGGCATCCATGCTGGGGACAGGTGGTTATCCCCATGGATGGCATCCCTCCATGCCAGGGATGGGTGTCCATGCCCATTGGTGACATCCTGCCACCATGCCAGGGATGGGCACCCGTGGGTGGTGTCTGACACCCATCCTGGGGACGGGTGTCCATCCCTGTTGCTGGCATCCCTCCAACCTCTGTGCCAGGGACAGGCCACCCATGGGTGACACCCAGCACTGGTGACGGGAATGGGCGTCCATCCCTGTTGCTGGCATCCTACCTCCATGCCAGGGATGAGCACTCGTCCCCATCGGTGGCATCTCTCTAACCTCCATGCCAGGGACAGGCCACCCATGGGTGACATCTGATACTGATGCTGGGGACAGGTGTCCATCCCCACTGGTGGCATCATGCCTCCATGCCAGGGACGGGCACTCCTGCTCTTTGGTGGCATCTCTGCAGCAGGTATGGGCACCCGCCCCTATTGGTGACACCCATGCCAGGGACAGCCACTCATCCCCATGGGTGGCATCTCTCCAACCTCTGCACCAGGGGCAGGCACCCATCGCTTTGGTGGCACCCATGCCAGGGACAGCCACTCATCCTCATCAATCTCTACCCTGCCATCCCTATGGGTGGCATCTGACCCCCATGCCAGAGCCAGGTGACCATCCCCATGGCTGGCATCCATGCCAGGGCTGGGATTGTCCCCACTGCCACCACTGCCCCCATCCCAGGGTCCCTGAGCCGAAGCTGGTGGCCCGGAGCCACCCCGGGAGAGGTGCGCAGTGGCGGTGCGTAAACCAGCCGGCCCGGTTCTCGGCAGGGCCTGGCCGGCGCCCAGAAAAGGAGGTGACAAATTCACCGGCGGTGACAGCGCAGCTGGGATGGTGGGTGGCACGACGGCCGGGGAGGGGGCGGGGGGGCAGGCTGGAAAAACCACTCCTGGAGAGACAGCACGGAGACTGGAGCGCGTGGTGGTCGGGACCTTTTTGGGGAGGGGGTCAGGGGCGGCCAGCCGGGGATCCCCGCAGGCAGATTCAGGGGGCTCGGATGGGTGGCCAAGCACACCCACCCGTGGGGGCGGACGGAGGGTGGGGACAAGCACCAAGGAGGGGAGCCACCCCAGTGTCCCCGAGGACCTTTGGTGCCAGGAGGAAGCGGCGCCAGTGGCCCCAGGGGAATCAGGGTCATGCTTTGGGGTAACTCTGCCTCCCCTTAACTCTGCCCCTAATCAGGGACCCCTTAACTCTGCCCCTTCTTTTGGGTCCCCTTAGCTTGGCCATGTTCGATGTCCCCTTAACTCTGCCCTTTCTTTGGGTCCCCTTAATTCTGCCCTGCTCAGTGTCCCCTTAACTCTGCCTTTTCGTGGGGTCCCCTTAACTCAGCCCCTGCTTGATGTCCTCTTTAATCTGCCCTTGTTTCAGGGTCCCCTTAACTCTGCCCCTGCTTTGGGGTCCCCTTTACTTTGACCTTTTGGGGTCCCCTTAACTCTGGCCCTGCTCCATGTCCCCTTTAATCTGCCCTGCTCAATATCCCCTTAATTCTGCCCTTTCTTGGGGTCCCCTTAGCTCTGCCCTGCTCCATGTCCCCTTAACTCTGCCCTTTCTTGGGGGGTCCCCTTAACTCTGCCCTTTCTCGGTGTCCCTTTAACTCTGCCCTGCTCAGTGTCCCCTTAACTCTGCCCTTTCTTGGTGTCCCCTTAACTCTGCCCTGCTCCATGTCCCCTTAACTCTGCCCTTTCTTGGGGGGAGTCCCCTTAACTCTGCCCTTGCTTGATGTCCTCTTTAATCTGCCCCGGCTTCAGGGTCCCCTTAACTCTGCCCCTGTTCAATGTCCCCTTAAACCGGCGTTTTTGGGGGATCCCCTTAACTCTGCCCCCGCTCAGCCTCCCCTTAACTCTGCCTCCGGCTGCTGCCGCCAGCCCGTGGGCACAAGCCGGCCCCAGACACCCCATGGTGGGGCCCCGCCCTGTCATTAAGGGATTGTGGGGGAGGCCGAAGGGGGAAACTGAGGCAAGTCATGGCCTCCCCCACCTGCCCTGGCCCCTGGGGGGGGGGGGCATTTCCTCGCTTCGTTAACGGAGGGGCTCATTACCCGATGCTAATTTGGGCTCGGTCTCCTCAATGGAAGGAAGTCCCACCTACCCACCCCCCCCCAATCCCAAGAGCTGCAGAGGATTGTGGGTAATTCAGAGGGCACGAGCAGCTGTGGGTGATTTGGCCCCAGTGCGGCCGACTGGGGGTAACTGGGCAAGGAGAGGGAGAGAAAAGCGCTGGGGAAGTGTCCCAGGGAAACACAGGGAAGTACTGGGAGGCACTGGGAAGGACTGGGAGGCCCTGGGAATTACAGGAAAGATGGGAAGGCCGCCAAGAGGCACTGGGAATTACTGGAAGGGCACTGGGAGGTACCAGGAAGGACTGGAAGGCACTGGGAAGGACCAGGAGGACACTGGGAGGCACTGGGAGACACCACGAAGGACACGTGGAGGCACTGGGAATTTCAGGAAGAGCACTGGAAAGGACTGGGAGGCACTAGAAAGGACAGAAAAGGCACTGGGAGGCCCTAAGAGGCTCTGGGATGAACTGGGAGGCACTGGGAAGCTTCAAGGGAGCACAGAAGCACACTGGGAGGCACAGGAAGGTATTAGGACACATTGGCATGCACTGGGAGGCACTGGGATATACTGGGGCATGCTAGGAGGTACTGGGAAGCACAAGGTTGACTGGGAGGCACTGGGATGCATGAAGACGTGCTGGGACGTGCTGGGAGACGCCCCTAGGGAGTACGTGTCTGCACTGGGAGGCACTGGGAGGTACTGCAGGAGCTCAGGGACACACTGGATTGCACTGAGATGTACTAGGACATACTGGGAGGCCCTGTGGGAGCACTGGGATGCACTGGGAGCCACTGGGATACTTGAGGAGGCACCAGGAGGACACTGGGAGGGACTGGATCACACTGGGCAGCACTGGCATGCACTAGTATGTGCTGGGATATTCCAGAGGACACTGAGAGGCACTGGGTTGCACTGGGAGGCACTGGGATGTACTGGGATGCTCTGGAAGGCAGTGGGACACACTGGGATGTATTGGGATGCCCAGAAGAGACTGAGACATGCTGAAAAGCACTGGGATGGCATAGGAGGACACTGGGTCACACTGGGAGGCACCTGGCAGCACTAGGAGGCACTGGGAGGCACTGGGTGGAACTGGGAGGCTTCAGAAGGCACTGAAAGGCACTGGGAGGCCTGGGAGAGGTCCCACAAGGCCTCATGATTCCCCAGGAGGCCCCTCAAGGCCCTGGGAGGCTCCACAAGGTCAGAGGAGACA
This sequence comes from Struthio camelus, assembly GCF_040807025.1. Lineage (NCBI taxonomy): Eukaryota > Metazoa > Chordata > Aves > Struthioniformes > Struthionidae > Struthio > Struthio camelus. The sequence continues at coordinate 84,880 of NC_090974.1, read as the reverse complement.
CTGGGCAGCACTGGGAAGCCCTAGGAGGCCCCACAAGGACCCACGACACTCCAGGGAGGTCTCAGGAGGCTCCATGGGGCTCCTTGACAACCCCAGGAGGCCTCAAAAGGCCCCGGGAAGCTTCATGACACCCAGGGAGGCCCAGAAGGCTCCACAACACCCAGAGAGGTCCTGGGATGGTCCACGGCACTCCAGAGAAGCCCTGGGAGGCTTTCCAGAAGGCCCTGGTGAGGCCCTAAGACACCCCTGGAGGCCCTAGCGAGGCCCCAGGAAGCTCCATGACATCGCAGGGAGGCCCCATGACACCCTGGGAGGCCCCAGCGAGGCTCCAGGAGGCTCTACGACACCCCAGGAAAGCTCCACAACACCCAGGGAGGCCCCAGTGAGGCTCCAGGAGGCTCCGTAACATCCCAGTGAGGCCTCAGGAGGCTCCATGGCACCCTGATGAGGCTCCAGGAGGCTCCATGACACCCCAGGGAGGCCCCAGGAGGCTCCATAACATCCCAGAAGGCTCCAGGAGGCTCCATGACACCTTGATAAGGCTCCATGACACCTCAGGGAGGCCCCATGACACCCCCTGAGGCCTCAGTGAGACCTCAGGAGGCTCCACAACACCCCAGAGAGTCTCCAGGAGGCCCCACGACACCCCGGTGAGGCCCCGGTGAGACCCCAGGAGGCTCCATAACATCCCAGTGAGGCCCCAGGAGGCTCCACGACACCCCACGAGGCCCCAGTGAGGCCCCAGGAGGCTCCACGACAGCCGGGCTGGCACGGGCCCACATCGCCCCAGGCCGGGGTGTGCCGGGGAGGGCGTGTGACCGCTCCGACAGGCCTCAGCTCCGGTCCCGCGGGAGGCCCTGGGCCCCGGCCCAGGCGGGGCCGGCGAAGGGATTTAAGGGGCTGGGCCCCACTCCTCGGCACCCTCCTCTTCCTCCCCGGCCTTGCCCGCCATGGAGCGCCTCCTGCCGCTGCTGCTCCTGGCTGCCGGTGAGGCCCCGGGGGGCATGGTGGGGGGCACGGGGAGGTACTGGAGGGGGCTCTGTAGGTGTACTGGTGGGGGTGGGATTGAATGAAGAGGGGCTGAGAGGTACTGGGGGTGGACTGGGAGGCCCTGGAAGACCCTGAGGGGGTGCTGGAAGGGAGCTGGAGGTGAACTGAGGACACTGGGAGGCACTGGGAGTGTACTGGTAAGGGTAGGATTGAATAAGGAGGCCCTGTGGGGCAGCTGGAGGGGACTGGAGGTGAACTGGGAGGCACGAGGAGACCCTGAGAGGGCACTGGGAGGGAGCTGGAGGTGAACTGAGGACACTGGGATGCACTGGGAGCACACTGGTGAGGCCTGGGGGGAAATGAGGAGGCACTGGAGGGCAGTGAGAGGCACCGAGGGGGGAATGGGAGGGGGCTGGAAGTGAAATTGAGTCACTGGGAGGCACTGGGAAGGAGCTGGAGGTGAACTGGGGACACTGGGAGCATACTGGTGGTGGTTGGAGGGAATGAGGAACTAGGAGGCAACAGGTGCGGTGTGGGAGGGAATGGGAAGACACTGGGAGGACGGTGGATAGCACTGGGAGACACTGAGAGAGTACCGAGAGGGAGCTGGAGGTGAACTGGGGACACTGGGAGGCACTTGGAGTGAACTGATGTGGCACAGGAGGGAAGGAGGGGGCACTGGGGGGCACTGGGAGGGCACTGGAGGGCGCTGAGAGGGTATTAGGAGGTGCTGGGAGAGAACTGGAGACACTGGGAGACACTGGTGGGAGATGGCAGGGAATGAGGAGGCACTGGGATGCACTGAGGGGTACTGGGAGGAAATTAGTGGGTGCTGAGGGTACACTGGCAGGGAGCTGGAGGGGAACTGGGGCCACTGGGTGGCCCTGGTAGGGAACTGGGGAGTACCGGAAATCACTGGGGGGGGCCGTAGAGAGAGAATGAGAAAGCATTGGGAAATAACTGGGAGGCACTGGGAGGGCACTAGGAGCCACTGGAAGGCAGTGGGTGGGAAGTGGGAGGCCACTGGGGGCACAGGGAAGGAAAGGAAGCACTGGGAGGGCACTGGGGGGACTCAGGAAGGCTCTAGGAGGCACTGGGGACCCCCGGGAGGGAACTGGGAGGCCCGGGGAGGGCACTGGGAGACACTGGGAGGGCACGGAGGGAGGAGGCGTGGATGGACGCGTGCGTGCGGCAGCGGGGAGAGGGTTGCGGCTGCGTGCACACGCGTGCGCTTGCCGGGCACGCGTGTGTGGGGACACGGGGGTGTTGTTGCAGGTGCGAGGGCACACGCTCGTGGGCGGTTGGGTCACGCAAGCCGCCCCACGCGCATGCCCTGGCGGTGGTGGCCCTCCACACGCGTGTGTGTGTGTGTGTGTGTGTGTCCGCGGCGGCGGGGGCTTGCTCCCTGGCTGACCCTCCCCTTCCCGCAGCGGTTGTGGGGGACGAGAACCGGATCGTAGGGGGCCGCAGCTGCCAGAAGAAGCGTCACCCCTACCAGGTGGTCCTCCTGAGTCCCCAGAAGAACATCCACTGTGGTGGGGTCCTCATCGACAAGTTCTGGGTGCTCACGGCCGCCCACTGCGACACCAAGAGGTGGGTCCACCCCGGCATGTCACAGCAGACATTGGGGGGGGAGGGGAGGGCTTGGTTTGAGCCCCGCTTTGGCCACAGGCTCCTACGTGTAGGCATGGATGGGTCCACCAGGAGATGGAGGTGCCAGCCTTCCCCTTTTGCAGCAGCGCTGGGGGGGGCATCGGGAACCAAAACTGAGCCCTAATTGGGCTTTGGGGTCCCATGTCTCCTCCCATGCTTGTCCATCCTATCAGGATTCGTGTCACGTGGCTGGTGACCGTCAAAGCCAGAGGTCCAGGTCATGGTGGTCATCATCGGGTCTTCTCTAGCCAAGGATTCCTACCTGCTCCAGATCCTTCTAGGGCTCTTTTTTTTTTCCCCCCCATCAGCCATGAAGGGAATCCAGTCAACCAGCTGGGTCTGGGTGGCCAGCTGCTGGGCTGAGAGGAGGCCACCTCTGTGGCCCAATGCAACCATCCAGTTGGGTTCCCAACATAACCATCCAGCTGGGTTGGCCGCCAGACCCATCCAGTTGGGTTGCCAGTATCACCATCTTGCTGGGTTGGCCACCACAAGCATCCAATTAGGTTCCCATAACGACCATCCCATTGGTTTAGCCACCACAGCCATCCATCTGGGCTCCCAACAAAGCCATCTAACTGGGTAGGCCATCACGATCATCCGGTTGGGTTTCCAGCATGACCATCCCATTCGGTTGGCCACCACAACCATTCAGCTGGGTTCCCAACATGACCATCCCATTCGGTTGGCCACCACAACCATTCAGCTGGGTTCCCTGGAGCACAGCCAAGAGCTTCACAAAACCAGCATCTCCCCTCTCTCGAGGTCATGCAGAGACATCCCTCACCTCCATCTTTCTTTTCCAAAGAGCCTAGTGCACTTGCCAAGGAGGTAGGAGATGCTCTTCAGCTTCCAAATGTCCAAGTGGCTGGGGACCATGGTCTGTAGAGAGGAACATGATGACTTCTACACCATCTTGTTGAAGCTAGGTGAAGTCAGGAGCCACCACAGTGGCTCCTGGTGGTTAAGGCTTTCTGCTAGGGAAGGTGGGAAGACCATACTGGGGTGAAAAGTTTGTCAGGGTTAAACCTGCTGGGCAGGATCTCAGCCACCTCCAAGAAGGTGTAGAGATGGATCTCCATCACCTTGCCCCTGTGGCCATGTGGTGCCCACCTTCCAACTGAGGCTGGGCCACGAGCACCACATCAGGACCCACAGTCCCCACTCACCCATGGAGGTCTCCTCCCACACGAGGCGGTTTGAAGTGGCCTGGGGTGGCCATGAAAGGAAATGCGTCCTGAGGGCATCACGAAATGGAGCGTCCTCAGGGCGTGAGGTCAGATCCAGCCTGAAGGCAGAGGCAGGATGTGACCTCCCCAGCCTGGCCATGCAGAAGGCACTTGACAAGGTGGAGCTGGCCTAGCACGACCTGGGCTGACCCCAGATTTTGCGACCAATAACGATTTGGAGGAGCCAGAAGAGAATTTCCCCCCTTTCTCCCCCTTCCCACCAGCAGCCCATCTCTGTGGACTGGGACTTTGGCCACTCACAGGCTCACTGGAGGGGATAAACCAGTTCTGGGAGCCAGTGGCACTGGTGTGACTCACCCAGGGCAGGGGGTGTCCACATGGGAAGACAATAGGAGCCATCAACCCTTGGCCACAGGGGTTCAAGCCATCTCCTCAAAGGAGAAATTTGGACTTCCCCTGATTTTTTGGGTGGGCTGAGCTCTCTCCATCCGAGGGCACAGAGCAGGGAAGCTCCGTGTCAGGGAAGAGGGGAGAAAACCCCTTTGGGGGGGTACCTAGGTGCAAGCAAGGGCCAGGACACCTGGGTCCCTGGGCAGCGGGATGTACGGGTTGGAGCTGGTTCTTCCTCACCATGCCAAGCCTGGGCTGGACTTGGGAGGACTCGCTTCGCTTCCCCGGCTCTCCGGCTGACCTGCTGGGCAACTTTGGGCTCCAGGCCTCAGTTTCCCCACCTGGTTAAAGGTGCTAATGATAGGAGGGGAAGCCTTTTGCCCTACTTCCCTGGGTGGCCACGTCACCCGTCGGCTCCTCCCAATCTCCACCGCGCGGGCCTTCTCAAGTGGCGTGCTCGTCCCCATTTCCCCTCGCCGCGGCCGTGGCCAGTGCCACGTCCGTCAGAGAGCCTTGGCATCACTCGTCATCTCCCCCACCCCGCCCAGCTCCATCCCCATCCGGATGGGCGACCACAGTCTGAAGAGGAAAGAGGGCACGGAGCAGTGCATCAGCTCGGCCCAGGCTTTCGTCCACCCCAGCTACAACCCCACCAGCCACGACAGCGACATCATGCTCCTGAAGCTCCAGAAACCAGCCCATTTCACCAACTACGTCCAGCCCGTGGCTCTCCCCAAGCACTGCCCCCCTCCCAACACCGAGTGCATTGTGTCAGGCTGGGGCAGCACCAGCAGCCCTGAAGGTAGGTGGCAATGTCCCGTCGCGCTGCGCGGATGGTCCTCAAGGGACCTGGAGACACACCGTGTCTTGAGAGCATCTCAGCCAGGGTCAGGCTGGGCAGACGGTGGCTGGGAAACTGCCAGAACTGCATGGACCCAAAAGGGGGGGGCTAGGGAGGTCTCACTTCTCCACCCGATCCTCACCACCACCATAGGAGACTCCAAACCACCTCCAATATGGCCATTTGGCCCCTATCTTGAGGGGCATCTTCCATGGTGGGGCATCTCCTCCCACCACGGTCACATCGCCCAGGGAAGGGAGAGGGGCTCACAGCTTTGGTGCCCATTGGGGACCCAAATCCGGAGTGAGGTGTTTGCTAGGGGCCTCTACTGAGTCCCGCTGTCCCCAGGGTACTTCCCCGACATCCTCCAGTGCGGCGTGGTCTACACCATAGCCAACGAGGAGTGCACCAAACTCTACCCCAAGGGCATCACCAAGAACATGCTCTGTGCCGGCGTCAGCAGGGGAGGCACCGACTCCTGTCAGGTAGGGCTGGCGGCGGTGGGGGTGGCTGCGGGGTGGGCTGCCCCATGGCGGGAGGCATCCCTCTGGGGCCAAGGCGGCTGTACCACCATGTCCCCATGGAGAGATCCCCAAGGGAGAGGAACTGGTCGGGGGGGGAGGGGGGATACGTTGCATCGAGGAGTGGTCACACGTGATACCAGCTCCTGTGAAGGATCAGAGCTGGGGACATTGGGTGCTATAGGGACCCCCCTCCAAAGCATCATACACACCCCTGGGTGCTATGGAGACCCCTTTAGTGCTATGAGGATCCCCCCCCCAAAGCATCACATACACCCCTGGGTGTTATAGAGACCTCCTGGGTGCTATTGGGGAGCCCCCCAAGCATCATCCAGACCCCTGGGTGCTATAGGGACCCCGGAGTGCTATGAGGACCACTAAGCAGCATGCAGACCCTGGGTGTTATATAGGGACCACTAGGCATTAAAGGGACCTCCTAGGTGCCATAGGGAGGCCTGGGTGCCATATGGACCCCTGGGCATTATAGGGACCCCCTAGGCACTGTACAGACCCCTGCATGCTATAGGAACCTCTAAGCACCATAGGGACCTCTGAGTGCTATAGGGACCCTCAGGCACCATACAGATCCTATGAGTGCCATAAGGCCCATGGATGCTATAGGGACCCCCTAAGCAAAAAAGGGTCCTCCCAGGCACTAGAGGGAGGCTTGAGGGAGGCCCCCTGGGTGCTATGGGGACCCTCAGGCACTGTACAGACTCCTGGGTGCCATAAGGCCCCATGGATCCTACAGGGAACTATAGGAACCATCTGGTTGCTATAGGGACCCCTGGGTGCTATAGGGAGGCCTTGGTGCTATAGAGACCCCAGGGTGCTCTAGGGACCTTCCAGGCACTATGGGGACCCCTGAGTGCTATAGGGACCTTCCAGGCACCATACCAATGCCTGGGTGCTCTAGGGACCTCCTGAGTACTCTAGGGACCTCACGAGTGCTATAGGGACCATCTCACTGCGGGGTGGGGGGGGGTGCCTCTCTCCCACAGGGTGACTCAGGAGGGCCGCTGGTGTGCCAGGAGGAGCTGCAGGGCATCGTGTCGTGGGGCATGCAGGTGTGCGGGCGGCAGGGCAAGCCGGGTGTCTACACCCGGGTCTGCGAGTTCACCGACTGGATCCAGGAGACCATCAAGAGGAATAGCTACATCTGAGCAGTACCAAAGAGCCCCCCCCCCCCCAACTCCACCTCCCCCATCCCCGTGTCTCCTCCAGTTTTCATGCCCGCCTTCTCCCATCCCACTACCCTCCCCATGCACAGGGAATGAGCTCCTGGAATAAAGCCCTGTGTAATGCGGCCACCTCACACCGTCCCATGGATCCACCACGGGCACCCACGGCCACTGGAAGCATTGCGGGGGGATCATCCTGGCTTTAGGGATCGTGGCCTTGGGTTGGGGCTGGTCACCGCAGCAGGGAACTCATGGCTACGTGGGTCTGGCGCTGGTGGCCACACCATGGGTCCACCTCTGGAAGATATGTGTCCAGGTCGGGAAGACACACGTGTCCAGCACTGGTGGTCACAGCTTGCAACCTACAACTCGGTGACTGTGGCTAGCAAACCCCAGCCACACAAGTCCAGGTCTGGAGGACATATGTGTCCAGCTCTGGACCCATAACCACATAGGGCCAGTCTGGTGGCAACAGCTGCCAACCCATGGCCACACGTGCCCAGTGCTGGAAGACATATGTGCCCAGGTGTGGAAGACACATGTCCAGCTCTGGAAGCCACAACTGGCAACCCATGGCCACACATATCCAGTGATGGAAGACAACGCGTGTCCAGCTCTGGACACACAACCATGTATGGCCAGTCTGGTGGCCACAGCCAGCAACTTGTGACCATACATGTTCAGTTTTGGTGGCCACAGCTGGCAACCCATGGTCACATATGTCCAGCAGTAGAAGATGCAAGTGTCCAGCTCTGGACCCACAACCACTTATGGCCAATCCGGTGGCCACAGCCCGCAGCCTGTGACCACACATGTCCAGCCCTGGTGGCCACAGCTGGCAACCCACAACCACATACACCAATCCTGCTGGCCCTGGCTGACACCTCACCATGTGTGTCCCTCTCCAGAGACCACAGCCTGTGTCCCAAGGCCACACGTGTCCCCCTCACCCTGATGCCATCCCAGGGACACATCACGGCGAGGGACGGCCACGTCTCCAACACGCCACGGCCACGTCGGCGCTCGGCTCCCCCCCATCCCGGGGTTATCGCAGGTGGCGTAAACCAGGAGTAAAGCAGGAAGCCAGCTCCTCCGCGCCTCCTGAGAGTGCGTGGGCGCGCTAATTGGCACCAATTAAGAGCTGGCTAATGAGACGGCTGCTAACAAGGCCCCCCACCGAGAGAACCAGTCCAGCTCCACCTGCGAAGCTGCGCCGCCCTGTTTACGCTGCCCGCCTGGGGTTTACATCCGCTGGGGTCGCTCCAGATTTGCACGCCGGCTGAGCAAGCCCCGCCTCCTCCTGGCCCCGCCCCCCAACCAAGTAGCCCCGCCCCCTCCCCTCGTGCGAGTGGCACAGGGCGACAGCACCCTCTGGCGCGTGCGCGCACCCACGGATGCAGGTGCGGGCGAGTATGCGTAGCTACAGGGGGTGGAATTGGACGTGCGTGCGCAGCCGTGCACCCGGGCGTGCTGGCTGCGCACACGCGTGTTGGGAGGCACGTGCGGGGAGTTACGTGTAACGGGGAGGGTGATGCGCGCGGGCAGGTGCGTGTCCATCTCTGCCGAGTGTTTGTGTCTATGCACGCGCGTGCACAGGCAGGGAGGTGCGCGCGTTGTTTGCCCATAGACGTGTGTGCGTGTGTGCGCGTTGACTGTGGTCCCATGGATGGGCCACCAAGGCGCACGACAGCTTGGACCTCCTTCTACTCTAGTCTACAAAGAGAGCTAGCCAATCTTCATGTACCAGTCTCCAAAAATGATTGGCCAATCTGCATGGGCTGGTCTTCAAACCAGCTGGCCAACCAGCATGTGCTGGTCTCCAAAACCAGCTGGCCAATCACCATGGGTTGGTCTTCAAACCAGCTGGCCATTCAGCACATGCTGGTCTCCAGAGCCAATTGGCCAACCAGCATGTGCTGTTTTCCAAACCAGCTGGCCAATCAGCATCAGCTGGTCTCCAGCTGGCCAGCCAGCACATGCTGGTCTCCAAAACTGGCTAGCCAATCAGCACATGCTGGTCTCCAAGCGAAATGGCCAAAGAGTATGTGCTGGTCTCCAGCGCTGGAGACCAATGAGACTTGCTGCCTTGCAAAGCCAGCTGGCTAATCCCACGTGCCAGTCTCCAAAGCCACCAGCCAATCGGCATGGGCAGGTCTCCAAAGCCAGCTGACCCATCCATGTGCACCAGTCTCCAAAGTCATTGGCCAATCAGCTCACTGGATGACGTCATGTGGTTGCCTCCAGAGTGGTTGGCCAATCCTTCCGTATCTGGAGCTGGTCGGCCAACCAACATTTCCTTGTCCCTGGTGCCAGCTGGCCAATCAGCGCACACCAATTTCCAAAGCCACCAGCCAACAACATGGTTTTCCCCAAAGCCAACTGGCCAATCAGCATTCCCAGATCGCCGAAAGCCAAGCAACCACCCCAAGAGACCCCAAAATTGGTCGGCCAATCAACAGGCGCTGTTCTTCCAAAGCCGGCTGGCCAATCAGGAGACGCCGCCGTTTCGCCATGAAGCAAGGGAGCCCAGGCAAGGCGGTGCCGAGGAAGCGCCGAGGGATTAAGGAAGGAGGCGTCGAGGCGTCTTCGTGCCCATCCGAGGCATCCAGCTCTGCCCCCGGGCGGGACGAGCCGGGCCGGGCCCCGATGCCATTATAAAAGTGCTGGCACTCACGTGGCAGAGCTCTCGCAGATCGGGAGGAGACGCGTCGGGGCCGGTTGGGACAGTTTTCTTGATTTTTGGGGGTTTTTTTTGTTTGTTTGTTTGTTTGTTTTCCTGGGTGGGGGGACACGGAGCAATCCTGGCCACCAGGCCGGGACATCGGCAAAGCATCAGGAGCCCTCGGCCCGGCAGGGAACCCCACTCCCCCCTCCTTCCCCGGCAGCCCCCAGCTCTGCGGAGGAGTTTTTCGGCCTGAGGGGCGGCACGGGGACCTGCGGAGAGGTTTGCTGGGAAGGGGGCGGGGGGTTCTGGCCCTCCTTTCTCCATGCTCATGCCATCCCTCCGTCCATCCTTCTCCGGGCTTCCTGCATCCCTCCATCTCCACGCTCCATCCATTCCTCCTTCTCCAGGCTTGCTCCATCCTTCCATCCCCACTCTCCATCCATCCATCCTTCTCTGCACTTGCTCCAGCCCTCCATCTCCACTCTCCATCCATCCCTTCTTCTCCTGGCTTGCTCCATCCCTCTATCTCCACTCTTCATCCATCCCTTCTTCTCTGGGCTTGCTCTGTCCCTCTTTCCTCACCCTCCATCCATCCTTCCTCTATACTTGCTCCATCTGCCCTTCTTCATGCTCGCTTTGTCCTTCTGTCCTTTCTTCCCCACTCTCTAGCTATCTGCCCTTCTCTGGGCTTGCTCCATCCCACCATCTCCATACTCCATCCATCCTTCCTTCTCCAAGCTTGCTCCATCCCTCCAACCCCGTCCTACATCCATCCATCCCTCCATCCCCAGCTCTCTCCCCATCCCACCAACCTCATCCCTCATCCCCCCACCCTTCCCCAGCCCCCTTCCTCAATCAGCCTCTCCATAGGGGATTGTGACCCATGTCCATGGGCCCACTACCCACATCCATGGGGAGCAATGACCCATGGCCATGAGTGGCTCCAATCGCTGGCCATGGGGAACCATGACTCACACCCATGGGGAGAAATGACCCACGATCATGGGTGGCTCCATGGCCACGGGGAACTATGACCCATAACCATGGGGGACCGTGACCCATGTCCACAAGGAGCAATGACCCACCTCCACAGGTGCCTCCAACCCATGTCCATGGGGAACCATGACCCACTTCCATTGGCAGGGGGGCTGCGACCCACATCCTCAACCCAAGGGAGGTCTCCAAGGGCAGCGTGGGGTGCTAGGAGGTCAACCGCCTCAAGACAAGGAGGGGGAGGCGGAAGAGTTGATGGGGCCCGTAATTAGGTGCCTCATTAATGATGATTGTGTTGATTGCGACCGTGGGGCTCGGGATAATGATGTCGCCGTTGCAAAAGTGCAATGATGGGGGTGAACTGTGCAGCTCCGAGCACCGGGGCAGAGAGGACCCTGTGGGTCCCACTATGGCTGCGCTACCGTAATGCCCCCAAAAACGTGCAGCGGTGTTGTAATGCCCCCCCCCAAAACATGCACAGTGCCCCAAGCAATGCGCAGCCCTACCGTAATGCCCTGAAAAATGCGCAGCCCTACCGTAATGCCCTGAAAAATGTGCAGCCCTACCGTAATGCCCTAAGAAAGGCGCAACACTACCGTAACACTCTGAAAAATGTGCAGTGCTGCCCCAATGCCCCTAAAAACCATGCCGCGCTACCATAATACCCTGAAAAACGTGCAGCGCTACCATAATGCTCCCCCAGAATGTGCAGCGCTACCGTAATGCCCTCCAAAACATGCAGCCCTACCGTAACGCTCCCCAAAACATGCAGCGCTACAGTAATATCCCCCAAAACATGCAGCATTACTGTAATGCCCCCAAAAATGCGCAGCGCTACCGTAATGTCCCGAGAAATGCACAGCACTTTTTCCTGAAGCTTGGGGAGGTCCACGAGGTCCATGCGAAGCCGGGAAGGGCCAAACTCCCATCACGGGACTAACACGTGTGTCCTGCAGTGGCCACAGCGACGGAGGCACGAGCCATGCTGGCCCCTTGGCCGTGGGGCACCACGGAGCTGCTGGGAGCCCTGGTCTTGGTGGCATCTGTGGGTGAGTGCATGGGTGCAGGGCCCGGCCGGCAGCGCACACGCGTGTGCCGGCACTGCCACCACCTCCTCCCCTCCACATCTTTTGCAGCGCGGTCGGCAGCGGACCTCACGCGCGTGGTGGGCGGCATGGACTGCAGGGAGCACTCGCAGCCATGGCAGGTGGCCATCCTGGACATGTACAAGCTCTACTGCGGCGGTGTCCTCGTGGCCAACCAGTGGGTGGTGACGGCGGCCCACTGCACCACGCCGGGGTAAGGAAGGGTGCTGTCACGTGTGCCACGCGTGTGCCGTGGCCCAGCCTGCTTCCTGCGGGGAAGATGCACCCCATGCATGCACATGCTCCATCCCACTCACGCAACATGGTCTTGGTGTTACATGTGTCCCGGCTGTGCCGTGTCTCACACATGTTCTGTCCCATGCACGCATCATGGTCTTGATGTTGCGTGTCCTGGCCATGCTGTGACCCACACGTGCTCTGTCCCATGCATGCATCATGACTTCAGTGTCACATGTCCTGGCCGTGCCATGTCCCACACATGCCGTGGCTGCACCATGGTCTCTATGTCCCATACACAGGCCACGTTCTCCATGTCTTGGCCGTGTGTGCTGCAACCCTCAAGCACCAGGACCATGTCCCAGGCTCCAAGCCCCATGTCTGTGTCCCCCGCGCGTCCCCCAGGATCACCAGCATCCGCCTGGGCAAGCACAATCTCTTCGCCCGGGAATCGGGTGAGCAGCAGAAGCGGGTGCTGAAGTCGGTGCCGCACCCCAACTACAACCCCACCACCAAGGACAACGACATCATGCTGCTGAAGCTTGTGACGCCCATCACCGTCACCACCAGGGTCCAGCCCATCCCTGTGGCCTCCTGCCCCCCGCAGCCTGGCACCTCCTGCGTCACCTCGGGATGGGGGGCCACCTCATCCCCACAAGGTACCCAGTGGTCTGCAGACCCCCTCCTGGATGCTTGGGTCCATTCCTGGATGCCTAGGTCCACTCCTGGACACTTGGGTCCCTCCTGGACATCTGGGTCCTCTTCTGGACACCTGAGTCCACTCTCAAAAGCCTGAATTCTCTCCTGGACATCTGGGTCGTCTCCCAGAGGTCTGGGTTCACTCCTGGACACCTAGGTATCCTCTCCTGGATGCCTTGGTCCTCTTCTGGACGGCTGGGTCCTCTCCTGGATGCCTTGGTCCCTCACAGATGCCTGAGTCCCTCACAGACACCTAGGTCCTCTCCCGGACTCCTGGGTCCTCTCCCGGACTCCTGGGTGCCTCTCCTGAGAAAGGGAACAAAATAGGGCAGAAGAGACAGAAAGAAGGAAGAAATAACATGAAATCAGGTTAACTTACAGCAAAACTCAATGAAATTTAAAAAAAAAAAGAAGGAATAACCTAAAAATATATAAAATTCTATACATTTACTAACAGATAAAATGAGAAATAAACAGAATCTAATAATATCAGATGAAAAGAAGTTAAAGGAGACAGGGGAAAAGCCAATAAAATGAAAGCCAACTAAAAGAAGCAAAGATAATTTGAACAAAAGAAAATGAGTTAAGATAAAATTAAAGCGGAAAATCCAGAAATGAATATTCTTAAAAAAAAAAAAAAAAGCTAAATGACGTGAGGCGACACAAAATATTTAAGATTAAATGAAACAAAATGGAATAGAATTAAAGCAAATTTTTAAAAAATCAGAGGAAATAAAAGACAAATCGGCCAAAATGAGGTGAAGTGGAGCAAAAACAAAGTATCCTAAGATTAAATTAGAAGGGAAAAGGATTCAATTAAAAGGAAAATGTAATAAAACTAAAGAGAACTCGCCAAATTGCACAGGAAGGTCGCTGTGGAAAGAGATGGGCTGGCCTGGACAAGGTATAACTTTCCAACCTGTGGGGTTTTTTAGTTGTTTTTTTGTTTCGAATTAGACCTTTTTAGGGCAGAAAAGCCCATTTCTGGGTTTTCCAACCCCAAAATCCTCCCAGAAGGTGGCTTTTCCCACCATGGGATGTCTTCCTGCAGGCTTTCCAGCTGGGAGCTTGGGAAAGCTCCCAAAGAGGGCATTTTTTTTTCTCCCTAAACCAGGCTGCAGAAACATCTCCGAACGAGTTGCTGGGGGAGATGCAGCTCCCGACCCGTGGGGTGGGGGGTTGGCACGGGGAGTTTTGGGGTGGGGGGGTGTGAATTTCTGCCGGTTCCTGGGTCGATCGCTCTGGTTTCTTTCTTCCTCCGTCCCCTGTTCCCATCTCTGCTTCCCGTCTCAGTCTCTTACCCGGACGTCTTGCAGTGCGTCACCGTCACCATCTTCTCGACAGACACGTGTCAGCAGTTATACCCTGGCTACATCACTGAGAACATGCTCTGTGCCGGGAGCCTCAGCGGTGGTAGGGACTCCTGCCAGGTACGGCCAAAATATCCCTCCCCTGGCCACGGCCAGCTTGTCCCCAGGGGGCTCTCTCCATGGTGGACCCAAGTGGCAGAAGGGGACGCGTCCCCCTGGCCACCACAAGGGGGTCTACGGTCTTCCCTGCTGGCTGGCCGAATCCGGTTAGAGCTGGCCAACTCAATGGTGGCTGGACAACCCAAGGGGAGTTGGACAATATAGTGTTGGTTCATTGACCCAACAAGGGTTGGCCAGCCTGGCTATGGTTGGCCAGCTCAACGATGGTTGGACAACCCAAGAGAAGTTGTTTAATCCAGTGTTGGTTCCTTGACCCAACAAGGGTTGGCCAACCTGGCTACAGTTGGACAACTCAACAGTGGTTGGATAACCCAGCGGGAGTTGGACAACCCAAAGCGGACGTTGGCCAGTGTAGTGATGATTCATCAACCCAACAAGGGTTGTTCAACCCAGTTACAGTTGGCCAACTCAACGGTAGCTGGACAATCCAACAGGAGTTGGACAACCCAGTGTTGGTTCTTGACCCAACAGTGGTTGACCAGCCCGATTATAGTTGGCCAACTCAACAGTGGTTGGACAACCCATGGTGTGGTCAGTCAACCCAGTGATGGTTCAACAAGCCGCCAAGCATTAGCTGACCAATGGAAGTTGGTTGACTCAATGAGGTCACCCAACCTGGCGATGGTGGGCCAACTCAATGATAGCTGGACCGCCCAGTGGGAGGGAGTGGCCAACCCAGCCATGGTTTATCAATCCAGTAAGTCTTGGCCAACCTAACTGGAGGTGGTCAGCCTAATTGGAAGAGACCAATCCCAGTGGTGGTTAGCCAATCCAGAGAGGTCATCCAACCCAATGAGGTCACCCAGTCCAACGAGGTCACCCAGTCCAATGATGGTGCGCCAATCCATGGGGAGCTGGCCAACCCAACGAGAGTTGGCTGACCCAATAGGGGAATGGCCAATTCACATCACCTCTTTCCACAGGGCGACTCTGGGGGACCTCTGGTTTGCAACGGGACCCTCCAAGGCATCGTGTCCTGGGGCATGGAGAAATGCGGGCAGCCCAGGAGACCTGGAGTCTACACCAAGATCTGCAGATTCGCCCAGTGGATCCAGGACACCATGAGGGACAACCAGTGATGCTCCAGCAACCTCCGAGCACCCAGGGAAGGCTGGAGGGCCACATCTGTGCTGCCACGGCTCCCACTTCTCGCCAGGGCAGGACACTGGGAGAACGCAGGCTGTGGCAAGGTCATGGGCAGAGCCGGTGTCACCTGGCGAAGCCAATGAGAGGGTGGATGGGAAGGCACGAGAAATTAAAGCTTTGTGATGTATGGTGGGAAATTTCATCCTTTCAACCTCCCCCCCTCCAAGACTAGACTCAGATTTCAAGACAAATCCCAGGCATTGCCTCTTCTCCAGGGTCATCCACAGACCCAGCTTCCATTCATGGCCCTGGGCTTCATCTTGAGCTCAGATCCTTCCCACCACCCCTCCAATTTACGACTTTGCAGAAGGAAAAGTTGATTTTATTTTAAGACAGAGACCCTGTTTCATTCACTTGTGCTCTTCTATCCCTTGGTCTCACAAGCACCAAGACACGTGACTACAAGTGGCCTGGCCTTGTGATGGCACTGAGGAACGCAGGACACTGGCGGATGAGTCCTCCAACCCAATGGGTGTTGGTCAAGTCAGCAAGGGCAACCAACCAATGATGGTTGCCCAACTCAACAATGGTCATTGGGATGGCCAACCCAATAGGAGATGTCCAACTCAATGGGAATGAACAACCCAACAACAGTTGGCCAACTCAGTGAGGGCCACCCAACCTAACAAGGGTTAGCCAACCCAAGAAGGGCCAGCCAACTCAACGATGATTGGCTAACCCCAGTGGAAGTTGGTCGACCCATCAAGAGTAAGCAAGCAATGATGGTTGCCCAACTCAACGACGGCTGGCCATCCAACAGCGGCCTACCCAATAGGAGATAGCCCAACGCAACAGGAATGAATAAGACAAGGGTCACCCAACACAACAAAGGTTGGCCAACCCAACAAGAGCCAGCAAGCCAATGAGGCTCACCCAACCCAATCATGGCTGGCTCGCCCAATAAGGGGTGACCAATCCAACAAGGGTTAGCCAACCCAACAAGGGTTGGCCAACTCATCAGGGGCCAGCTGACCCAACAAGGGTCAGCCAACCCAACAAGGATCACTGAACTGAACATCTACTAGGTTCTTCTTAGACCGGTGGTCACATGTTGGTTTCGAATGTGACTTTTTAATCCCCCGTACAAGCTGCCAGGGATGAGGTTCTCCATCCTGCCCCACCACTGGGAGTCCTTCAGGGTTTACTCATTGTCCTTTGACCCCCAATCTGAGGGTCTGAGATGATGCGTATAGATGTCCTGGGAGCTTTGTGGCCCCAAAAAGGAGTAGATGATGGGGAAAATGGTTTCCCTACTTCCAGAGGTGGCATTCTGGAAATGTTTCAGCTCTCCAAGGAGGACTCGGCTACTGGGGCCCGGTGGCACCAAGTCCCATGGCTTGGCCACAACACGGACTTTTCTTCAGAGGCCGCCATGGGAGGATCTTTTGGTGCCTGGCTCGCAGGTGGCACTTGGGGACAGGTGGTGGTCCCACCACCATGGCCATCAGCCACCAGGCATGGGAGAGAAGATGGGGCCGTGAATGCCATTGGTCAGCTCTTCCCAAGACCCATCCATGCCAAGACCAGGAAACACCATTGGTTAGGCTCTTCCCAAGTCCCACCCACCTCAAATTACGGAAATGCCATTGGTCGGGCTCTCCCTAAGTCCCGCCCACCCTGAATCAGGGAATTGTCGTTGGTTGGGCTTGTTCCCAGGACCCGCCCACCCTGAATTGGGGAAATGCCATTGGTTAGGTTCTCCCCAAGTCCCGCCCCCCCCATATTTAGGGTCCCATCAGCACTACCGTAATTCCCCTAGTAATGTGCAGCACCATCCTGCACAAGGGGGTACGGACCCCCCCACATCCCCCCGGGTGGGGGGGGCTGCTACCGTAATTCTCCTAAAAGAGCGCAGCAACAACTAGTAAGAGGAGATGCAGCCTCCCCAAGAGGGGGTGCTACCATAATTCCCCTAGTAAACCTGCAGCCCCCCCCCCATCCTGCAAAAGTGGGTGCCAAACCCACCTCCCCCCCGCCAAGGCTGGCATAAGGGAGGCTACCGTAATTCCCCGAGCAACGCGCAAGGCCGGCGGGGGAGGGGGGAAGCAAACGTGGGCGCACCTACAGACGCGTTAAAAACACGGGGCAGCCATCGTAAATCCCCAAATAACCCACAGCCCGACGCGGCACGATGCCGCTTTGTTCTCCGACCGGGGCCCTGGAACGCTACAATCCTTCCGTGTCTTATTACTGTTATTAATGCTAGAAATAATTACGAGAATATTACTACAGCGGAGCAGCTGGCGGCTTTAACACGCCCAAGGTGTGTTTGTTGGAGGCGATTTCTCAGCCTCCGCGTCAGGGGTTATTTGTTTAATCCGGCTTTAATCTGGCGACGGCTCGGCTGGGCTGCGCGTGCAGCTCCAGGCGCGTGGGCACCGGGGTAGAGGCCGTGGGGCGCCCCCCCCCCGCAAATCTACCCCCCTCCCAGGGGACCCAGGCATCCGGGAACCCCCCTTCTCCTCCACCTCCAATGTCCCACCACCACGAGGGACCCAGGGGTCCGGGAACCCCTTCTCCTCCACCTCCAGTGTCCCACCACCACGAGGGACCCAGGGGTCCGGGAACCCCTTCTCCTCCACCTCCAATGTCCCACCACCACGAGGGACCCAGGGGTCCGGGAACCCCTTCTCCTCCACCTCCAGTGTCCCCCCACCATGAGGGACCCAGGGGTCCAGGAACCCCCCTTCTCCTCCACCTCCAATGTCCCACCACCATGAGGGACCCAGGTGTCCAGGAACCCCCCTTCTCCTCCACCTCCAACGTCCCACCACCATGAGGGACCCAGGCGTCCGGGAACCCCTTCTCCTCCACCTCCAGTGTCCCCCCACCATGAGGGACCCAGGTGTCCAGGAACCCCTTCTCCTCCACCTCCAATGTCCCACCACCATGAGGGACCCAGGGGTCCGGGAACCCCTTCTCCTCCACCTCCAATGTCCCACCACCACGAGGGACCCAGGCGTCCGGGAACCCCTTCTCCTCCACCTCCAGTGTCCCCCCACCATGAGGGACCCAGGCGTCCAGGAACCCCCCCCCCCGTGTGAACACACCACCTGCCCCCCCCGTTATCCGGAGCGGGGGGGAAGGAGGCCCTTAATGAGCCCCTCGTTAATCATTAACACGGGGTCTTGATAGCCGGGGACACCCGCCGCCCCGGGGTGCCCCCCCCCACCTCCACACCATGGCCGCCCTTCGCCTCCTCCTCCTCTTCCTCGCTGTGCTGCTCCCCCCCGGTGAGAGGTGGGGGGTGTCCCCGGGGTGGGGATTGAGGGGGGTCCATGGGGGGTGAGGGTGCTGGGGGGGTCCCTAGGGTGGGGGGGGTCCCTTGAATGGGGATTGAGGGGGGGTCCCAAGTGGGGGGTGAGGGTGCTGGGGGGGGTCCCCAGGGTGGGGATCGAGGGGGGGTTTCAAGGGGGGGGTGAAGGTGCTGGGGGGGGTCCCTGGGGTGGGGGGGTCCATGGAGTGGGGATTGAGGAGGGTCCCAAGGGGGGGGTGAGGATGCTGGGGGGGTCCCGATAGCCCCCCCCAAACCCCAACCAGCCCCCAGGCTGCCGGGATGTCCCATGGGTGCTGGGGGGGAGGGTCCCTGGGGTGGGGGGGGTCCATAGGGTGGGGATTGAGGGGGGGCCCCAGGGTGGGGGTGAGGGTGCTGGGGGGGGTTCCCGGGGTGGGGGGGGTTCCAAGGGGGGGGTGAGGGTGCTGGGGGGCCCCTGGGGTGGGGGTCTCGGGGGGGTCCAGAATGGGGATGGGGGGGTCCCCGGGTTTGGGGGGGATCCCCATGCTCTCCAACACAGGTGTCTGCGCAGGGTGCCCAGGGGTCCCGCGGGTGCTGGGGGGCAGCGAGTGCCCCCCCCAGGGCCACCCGGGGCTGGTGCTGCTCTTCCACTTCGACCGGCCCCAGTGCGGGGGGGCCCTGCTGGGGGCCCGCTGGGTGCTGAGCGCCGCCCACTGCCGCACCAGGTGCTGCTGGGGGCACTGGGAGCCACTGGGGACCACTGAGGGGGCTGGGGGAGCTGGGAACTGGGGGGCTGAGGGCACTGGGAGCCACTGGGAGCCACTGGGGGGGCCTGCTGGGGGCCCGCTGGGTGCTGAGCGCCACCCACTGCCGCACCAGGTGCTGCTGGGGGCACTGGGAGCCACTGGGGACCACTGGGGGGGCTGGGGGAGCTGGGAACTGGGGGGCTGAGGGCACTGGGAGCCACTGGGAGCCACTGGGGGGGCCTGCTGGGGGCCCACTGGGTGCTGAGCGCCGCCCACTGCCGCACCAGGTGCTGCTGGGGGCACTGGGAGCCACTGGGGACCACTGGGGGGGCTGGGGGAGCTGGGAACTGGGGGGCTGAGGGCACTGGGAGCCACTGGGAGCCACTGGGGGGGCCTGCTGGGGGCCCACTGGGTGCTGAGCACCGCCCATTGCCACACCAGGTGCTGCTGGGGGCACTGGGAGCCACTGGGAGGGACTGGGGGGGGCTGGGAACTGGGGGGACTGGGGGAACTGGGAGGCACTGGGAGGGACTGGGGGGGCCCTGCTGGGGGCCCTGCTGGGTGCTGAGCGCTGCCCACTGCTGCACCAGGTGCTGCTGCGGGCACTGGGAGGGACTGGGAGGCACTGGGGGGACTGGGAGCTACTGGGGGGCCCTGCTGGGGGCCTGCTGGGTGCTGAGCGCCACCCACTGCCGCACCAGGTGCTGCTGGGGGCACTGGGAGGGACTGGGAGGCACTGGGGGGGGCTGGGAACTGGGGGGACTGGGGGTAACTGGGGGGATTAGGGGCCCTGCTGGGGGCTGGGTCACCATGATGGCCTTGACCCCCCCCCCAAGCCACGTCCCTTGAGTCCCCGTCCTTCCATGGCCACGTCCTTCCATGGCCATGGCCCTCCATGGCCACATCCATCCATGGTCCCCTTCCCTCGTGTCCCCATCCCTCCATGGCCACGGCCCTCCATGGCCATGTCCCTTGTGTCCCCATCCTTCCGTGGCCACGTCCTTCCATGGCCACGTCCCTTGTGTCCCCATCCTTCCATGGCCACGTCCCTCCATGGCCACATCCCCCCATGGCCACGTCCCTCATGCTCTCACCTCTCATGTCTCTGTCCCTTGTGTTCCCATCCCTCGTGTCCCCATTCCTCCGTGGCCACGTCCCTCAGGTCCCCATCCCTCCCTGTCCCTGTCCCTCATGGCCACGTCTCTTGTGTCTCCGTCCCTCCATGGCCACATCCCTCACATCCCCGCCCCTCCATGGCCCTGTCCCTCGTGTCCCTGTCCCTCCATAGCCAAGTCCCTCCATGGCCCCATCCCTCATGTCCCCATTCCTCCATGGCCACATCCCTCCATGGCCACATCCTCTTGTCTCCATCCCTCCATGTCCCCATCCCTCACGTCCCCCCGTGTCCCCCAGCCACATCCAGGTGCGGGCGGGGGTGCACGGCCTGGCCATGCCATCTGGGTGGGAGCAGTACGCCGTGGCCGTGGACATCGTGGTGCACCCGGGCTTCAGCACCCAGGAGGGCGCCAGCACCTACAGCGACGACCTCATGCTGCTGCGCATCGAGCCCCCGCTGAACTTCACCCCCTACGTCCAGCCCCTGGCCCTGCCCCAGGCGTCCCCGGCCACCGGCACCAACTGCACCGTCATGGGCTGGGGCACCACCACCAGCCCCGAGGGTACGGTGGGCCCCAGGCACCCAGGGGATTGGGGATGGACCGCCCACTACGTAGCGTTGGGTGGAGGCATCTTGGCAGGGAAGGGACCCAGGCGTCCAGGGGATGGACCTCTCCCTTCACGGGGTTGGGTGGAGACATCTCGGCAGGGAAGGGACCCAGGTGTCCAAGGGATTGGGGATGGACCACCCGCTACGTAGCATTGGGTGGAGGCATCTCGGCAGGGAAGGGACCCAGGTGTCCAGGGGATGGACCTCTCCCTTCACGGGGTTGGGTGGAGACATCTCGGCAGGGAAGGGACCCAGGCGTCCAGGGCCCGGATCCCTGGACCTGGCTGGACACGTCTTGTCGTCCCCACCACCACCACCACCGCAGAGTCCTACCCCAACACCCCTCAGTGCGTGAACGTCTCCGTGGTGGCCGACGCCGAGTGCCAGGCCATCTACACTGGCAAAGTCACCGAGGACATGCTCTGCGCCGGCGTGGCCCAGGGGGGCAAGGACTCCTGCCAGGTACCGTGGTCCCCTGAGGGCCATGTCCCACAGCCACGTCCTCATGGCCCATGGCCATGTCTCTTCAGTTCCCCTCCTCGTCCCTCAAGCTTTGAGATGTAGCTACGTCCCCATGGTCCATCACCACGTCCCCATGTCCCTTGGCCATGTTCCCATGTCCCATTGCCACATCCCCACGGCCACGTTCCTTCAGTCCCCTTTGTCCCATGGGCTTTCAGATGTAGGTATGTCCCCATGTCCCCCTCATCCCACGGGCTTTGAGGTGTAGGTACGTCCCCATGGCCCAACACCACGTCCCCATGCCCCACAGCCAGGTCCCCATGGCCACATCTCTTCGGTTCCCCTTGTCCCATGGGGTTTGAGATGTAGCTACGGCCCCATGGCCCATCACCTCGTCCCCATGGCCCACAGCCACGGCTCATTGGTCTCCCTTGTCCCCTGGGCTTCAAGCCATGGCCACGTCCCCATGCCCCACGGCCATGTCCCCATGTCCCCAGGCCGCATCTCTCCAGCCCCCGCTGCCCCATCACTCTCCCCACCAGGCTTCCCAAGGTGGCCACGTCGTTGCGTCCATGTCCACATCTCCGGGGCCCCACAGGAGCTGTCCCCCACCTCGGCCACATGCGTCCCCTGCCCGGCCACGTGGCCGTGTCACAGCCCGTTTCTCCCCAGGGTGACTCGGGGGGGCCCCTCCTGTGCAACGGGGAGCTGCAAGGCATCGTCTCGTGGGGTGACCACCCCTGCGGGCAGGCGGGAAAGCCGGGGGTCTACAGCCGGGTCTACAACTACCTCGCGTGGATCCGGGAGACCATAGGGGAGGACTGAGCCCTCCTCACTCCGCCACGGACCTGCCGATGCCACCACGGACCCACTGAACCTGCCACGGAAGGATTGACCCCGCCACGGACCTGCTGACCCCGCCACGAACCAGTTGAGCCCACCAGGAAACACCATCAACACCACCACAGACCCCCCAACCCCACCACAGACACCACTACAGACCAACTGACCCCACCATGGACACTGCCATGGACCGACTGACCCCGTCACAGAAGGTCTGACCCCACCACAGACCTGCTGACTCCACCACAGACCCACCGACCCCAGCAAGAAGGGATCAACCCTACCACTGATCCACCTACCCCACCACAGACACCACCATGGACTGACCAACCCCACCATGGACTAACGAACCCTGCCATAGACATCATCATGGCTGACCTCACCATGGATGGGGTCAACCCTGCCGTGAAGCAGTTGAGTCCACCACAAACCTACTGACCCTGCCATAGATCCCATCACAGGTGGACTGATCCCACCATAGACCCCACCACGGATGGGCTGACCCCACCATGAGTGGCCTGACCCCACCATAGACACCACCACAGACAGGCTGACCCCACCACAGATCTACTGACCCTGCCATAGACGACCACGGATCCTACCACGGATGGGCTGACCCCATCATAGACACCACCGCGGATGGGCTGACCCTACCACAGATCTCCTGATCTCACCATAGACCACCACAAACCCCACCACGGATGGACTGACCCCACCATAGACCCACTGACCCCACCATGGGTGGCCTGACCCCACCATAGACCCCACCATGGGTGGCCTGACCCCACCATGGGTGGCCTGACCCCACCATGGGTGGCCTGACCCCACCGTAGACCCCACCATGGGTGGCCTGACCCCACCATGGGTGCCCTGACCCCACCGTAGACCCCACCACAGACAACCCTTCTGCCCCCCAATGCCCTTCCCACATCTCCACGGGCTCCTCTGACCCCTCCCCCCTCCGGGGGGCACCTTGGGGGTGGGGAGGGACAACAAAATCAGGGCACTTTAAGGGAGGGGGAGGCACCAAGCTGCCCCCCAACCCCACTACCGTAAATCACCTACGGCAGGCGCAGCCGGTTCCTCCCCTCCCCCCATACACAGCGCGCCCCTCCCAGCTACCGTAGTGCGTACAATACGAGCGCAGCTGCTTTCGCTCCCCCCCCCCAACCCCATACCGGGCCCCACAGGCTCCCGCTACCGTAGTGCGCTTAATACAAGCGCAGTCGCTCCCTGCTCCCCCCCCCTCCCGGCCCCGCACAGTTCTTGCGGTAATGCACCTAATAGAACCGCAGAAGGGCTCCCCCACCCTCCACAGCCCCTGTGCCGCAGCTACGGTAATCCACCTAATAGAAGCGCAGCGAAGTGCACCTAATACAGAGTCACCCGAGTCGCCCTCCCCGCAGCATTCCCCCCTACCCCCCCGCTACAGTAATGCGCCTAATAAAAACGCAACGGCTTTCCTCCCGTCCACACGGCCCGGAGCCAGGCTTGTATCCCCCCTACTCCGACTCCCCAAGTACCGTACTTACCGAAGTAGCCGAGCAGGCCATAAAAAAAGGTCTCCGAGCGTTTTCGCTCCCCTCCAAAGCCACTGAGTCACTGAAGGGTGTCGCCCGCCCTGGCCGCATTGCGAGTTAATTAGGGCAGATAATGAGGTTGGAGGGAAACTGAGGCAGAGGGAAAGGGAAGGCGCTCCAGCAACGTGACGAGGGGGTGGAGGAGCCCAGGAGTCCGGGGCGCTGAAGCTGCTCCGAGTCGGCGCTGGGAAGGGACCCAGGCGTCCTGGCTGCCCGCCCGCACCCACAGGCGCCCCGCTCCGCCCTCGGAGCTGGCAAAGGACCCAGGCGTCCGGGAAGCTCCTCCCACCCCTCCCACCCCGCCCAGTTGAACTCAGGAGACACAAATCCCTGCAGCTGGGAGCCCGGACGCCTGGGCCCCCCTGGAGGGGGGAGGGAGGGGCGAGGTGGGGGGAGGTGGTTTGGAGCACTCGGGTCCCCTGGGTTGTGGGGTGGAGGCCTCCCCCCGGACACCTGGGCCCTGGCCAGCTCCCCCATCCCAAGGTCAGGTCGCTGCCCACGACCTCGGCCGACCGCATCCCTCCATCCCTCCCTCCTCGACCCTCTGGCTCCTGCTGCATCCCTTCACCTCCCCCCCTTCACCCCCCCATCCCATTCCCCCACCCGCTCCTCCGCTGTTCCCCCCCCTTGCATCGCTCCATCTGTCCAACCCTCCGTCCGCTCCTCCATCCCCCATTGCATCCATCCCTCCATCCTCCCTCGCGTCCCTCTGTCCCTCCCTCCCACCATCCGTCCCACCACCGCATCCCTCCCTTTCCCCATTCTTCCTTCCCTCCACCCATCCCCATTGCATCCCTCCATCCCTGCTGCACCTCGTCCCTCCCTTCCTCCCTCCATCCATCCCTCCATCCCCCATTGCATCCCTCCATCTCTCCAACCATCCCCCATTGCATCCCCTCTGTCCTGCCCTTCCTCCATCCATCCCCCTTGCACTTCATCCCTTTCTCCATCCCCTACTGCATCCCTCCATCCATCCCCCCTTGCACTTCTTCATCCCTCCATCCATCCCCCCTTGCACTTCTTCATCCCTCCCTCCATCCCCCATTGCATCCCTCCATCCATCCCCTCTTGCACTTCTTCATCCCTCCCTCCATCCCCCCTTGCACTTCTTCATCCCTCCCTCCATCCCTCCCTCCATCCCCCATTGCATCCCTCCATCCATCCCCTCTTGCACTTCTTCATCCCTCCATCCATCCCCCCTTGCACTTCTTCATCCCTCCCTCCATCCCTCCCTCCATCCCCCATTGCATCCCTCCATCCATCCCCTCTTGCACTTCTTCATCCCTCCATCCATCCCCCCTTGCACTTCTTCATCCCTCCCTCCATCCATCCCTCCATCCCCCATTGCATCCCTCCATCCATCCCCTCTTGCACTTCTTCATCCCTCCATCCATCCCCCCTTGCACTTCTTCATCCCTCCCTCCATCCATCCCTCCATCCCCCATCGCATCCCTCCATCCCACCCTTCCTCCATCCCTCCATCCATCCCCCACCTCACCTCTTCATCCCTCCCTCCCTCCATCCCTCCATCCCCCATTGCATCCCTCCATCCCACCCTTCCTCCATCCCTCCATCCATCCCCCACCTCACCTCTTCATCCCTCCCTTCCTCCATCCCTCCATCCCCCATTGCATCCCTCCATCCCACCCTTCCTCCATCCCTCCATCCATCCCCCACCTCACCTCTTCATCCCTCCCTTCCTCCATCCCTCCTTCCCCCATTGCATCCCTCCCTCCATCCGTCCCTCCCTCCCTCGCTCCCCGACGCGGCCCAGGGGCGGATCGGGGCAGGGCCGGCCCCGCCGAGCCGAGCACAAAACGGGGCCACCGCTGCCCCCGCGGTCGCTCCGACACGCTCCGACACTCTCCGACCCGCTCCGACACGGCAGGTGGCCCCAGCGCCCTGGGGGCTCGGATACGGGGAGGACAGAGGGGAGGAAGGGAAAGGGGGAAGGAAAGAGGGATGGAAGGAGGGAAGGGAAGAGGGATGGAAGGAGGAAGGAGGGAGAGATGGGAGGAGGAGGGAAAGGGAGATGAAAGGAGGAAGAAAAGGATGAAGAAGGATGAAAGGAGGAAGAAGGGGGCGATGGAAAGAGGGAAGGGAAGAGGGAAGGAAGGAGAGATGGAGAGATGGAAGGAGTATGGAAGGAGGAAGGGTTGAAGGAGAGGTGGAAGGAGAGATGGAGAGAAGGAAGGAGAGATGGAGAGATGGAAGGAGAGAGAGAGATGGAAGGAGAGA
Source organism: Struthio camelus (assembly GCF_040807025.1). NCBI lineage: Eukaryota > Metazoa > Chordata > Aves > Struthioniformes > Struthionidae > Struthio > Struthio camelus. The sequence continues at coordinate 58,969 of NC_090974.1, read as the reverse complement.
GAGAGATGGAAGGAGTATGGAAGGAGGAAGGGTTGAAGGAGAGGTGGAAGGAGAGATGGAGAGAAGGAAGGAGAGATGGAGAGAAGGAAGGAGAGATGGAGAGATGGAAGGAGAGAGAGAGATGGAAGGAGTATGGAAGGAGGAAGGGTTGAAGGAGAGGTGGAAGGAGAGATGGAGAGAAGGAAGGAGAGATGGAGAGATGGAAGGAGTATGGAAGGAGGAAGGGTTGAAGGAGAGGTGGAAGGAGAGGTGGAAGGAGAGATGGATGGAAGAAGGGGAGAGGGAAGACAGGCTGGAAGGAGGGAGGCTGGGGGACACAAGGCTGGACGGGGAGCGCAGGGATGGACGGAGGGATGGGGGATGGGGGACAACAGGGACAGTTGGGGCCAGGACGTCCCCGTGACACTGTGTCCCCGCAGGACCATGGAGCTGCTGCCCTTCGTGTTGCTCCTCCTGGTGACAGCAGGTAGGTGGGGTCCCCTGTCCCCTCCCCCCCCAGGTGCCCCCATGTGTCCCCTCGTGTCGCTCCACATCCCTTTGTGCCCATGTCCATCCATGTCCCCTCCCTGTCCACGTCCTCCTTGGTGTCCCCATCCATGTCCCTGGCCGTTTCCCCCACTGCCCATGTCCCCTCCCTGCCCATGTCCCCTCCCTGTCCACGTCCTCCTTGGTGTCCCCATCCATGTCCCTGGCCCTTTCCCCCACTGCCCATGTCCCCTCCCTGCCCATGTCCCCTCCCTGTCCACGTCCTCCTTGGTGTCCCCATCCATGTCACTAGCCGTTTCCCCCACTGCCCATGTCCCCTCCCTGCCCGTGTCCCCTCCCTGTCCACGTCCTCCTTGGTGTCCCCATCCATGTCCCTGGCCGTTTCCCCCACTGCCCATGTCCCCTCCCTGCCCATGTCCCCTCCCTGTCCACGTCCTCCTTGGTGTCCCCATCCATGTCCCTGGCCGTTTCCCCCACTGCCCATGTCCCCTCCCTGCCCATGTCCCCTCCCTGTCCACGTCCTCCTTGGTGTCCCCATCCATGTCCCTGGCCGTTTCCCCCACTGCCCATGTCCCCTCCCTGCCCATGTCCCCTCCCTGTCCACGTCCTCCTTGGTGTCCCCATCCATGTCCCTGGCCGTTTCCCCCACTGCCCATGTCCCCTCCCTGCCCGTGTCCCCTCCCTGTCCACGTCCTCCTTGGTGTCCCCATCCATGTCACTAGCCGTTTCCCCCACTGCCCATGTCCCCTCCCTGCCCATGTCCCCTCCCTGTCCACGTCCTCCTTGGTGTCCCCATCCATGTCACTAGCCGTTTCCCCCACTGCCCATGTCCCCTCCCTGCCCATGTCCCCTCCCTGTCCACGTCCTCCTTGGTGTCCCCATCCATGTCCCTGGCCGTTTCCCCCACTGGCCATGTCCCTTCCCTGCCCATGTCCCCCTCCATGTCTCCATCCATGTCCCCTCCCTGTCCGTGTCCCCTCCCTACCCGTGTTGCCGTCCACGTCCCAATCCATGTCCCCTCCCCACCCACGTCCCTGCCTGCGTCCCAATCCCTGTCCCTGCGTCCCAGTCCGTGTCCTCATCCACGTCTTCTCCCCATCCATGTCCACACCCATTTTCCAGCCCATGTCCCCATCCCTGTCCCAGTCCGTGTCCTCATCCACGTCCTCTCCCCACCCACGTCCCCATCCATGTCCCTTCTCCATCCAAAGAAGGCTCAGGAGGGGACCTGGCAGTGGCCTGTGTCCCCACGGTGGGTGGCCCACGTCGCTGCAGCAGGGAGGTGACCCCGTGGGTGGCCCGCGTCCCCATGGTGGGGATGGGAGTTGATGGGGGGGGCGGGGAAGGGCCACGTCCCCACGGCGCAGACGGGACGTGACGGGTGGCTCCGGGTGGCCGGCGCCGTCCCACACGTCCCCGTCCCCAGGTGGGGCGCAGGACGACGGGGACCGGATCATCGGGGGCTACCCCTGCATCCCCCACTCGCAGCCCTGGCAGGTCTACATCTACCAGCCCGTGCGCTGCGGTGGCATCCTCCTGCGGCCCCGCTGGGTCCTCTCGGCCGCCCACTGCCTCTACAGGTGGGGACGCGGGCGCAGGGACATGGCCGGGGGACACAGGACGGAGACATGAGCTAGGGAGATGGGACAGGGGTCCAGGACCAGGACATGGGATGGGGACAGGGACACGGCCAGGGGATGAGGGACACATGACGGGAACACGGGATGGGGACGAGGACAGGGGATGGGGACACGGCTTTGGCATGGAGGACGGGGTCACAGGACTGGAACGGGGGCATGGGACAGTGACACGGGATGAGGACAATCCCCACGTCCCATCTGTGTCTCCTTCCTCCTCCATATCCATCTCTGTGTCCCACCTGGCTTCCCATCCATGTCCCCTTCATCTTTCCTTGTGTCCCATCCATGTCCCCATCCATGTCTCCTTCTCCTCCACGTTCCCTTCATCATGTTTGCCCCATGTGTCCCCTTCCTCCTCCACATCCATCTCCGTGTCCCCTTTCTCACCTGTCCCCACATCCCATGTCCCCACGTTGTCTACCTGTCCCCTTCCTTCTCCGCATCCATCTCTGTATCCCCACCCGCGTCCGCATGTCCCATCCACGACTCCTTCATCCTCTGCATCCATCTCTATGTCCCATGTCCCCTTTCTCCTCCACATCCATCTCCATATCCCATCCTCATCTGTCCCCACGTTGCCCATCTGCGTCCCCGTGTCCCATCCACGTCCCCTTCCTTCTCCGCATCCATCTCTGAATCTCCATCCACGTCCCCTTCATTTGTCCCCATGTCTCATCCATGTCCCCTTCCTCCTCCGCATCCTTCTCTATGTCCCATGTCCCCTTCCTCCTCCACATCTATCTCCGTGTCCCCATCATCTGTCCCCGCGTTGCCCATCTGCGTCCCCGTGTCTCATCCACGTCTCCTTCCTCCTCTGCATCCATCTCTATGTCCCATGTCCCCTTCCTCATGTCTTCATGGCCCGTGTCCCCATCATCTGACCCCACGTTGCCCATCTGTGTCCCCACGTCTCATCCACGTCCCCTCCCTTCTCCGCATCCATCTCTATCCCCACCCACGTCCCCTCCCTCCTCATTTGTCCCCATGGCCTCTCCGCCTCCCACCCGCACGCCACCCCCACATCGGGCGCAGGGGCCTGCGGCTGCGCCTGGGGGAGAACGACCTGCAGCTGGTGGAGGGGACGGAGCAGGACCGCAGGGTGGTGCGGGCCATCCGGCACCCGGCCTTCGACGCCAGCACCCTCGACAACGACCTCGCGCTGCTCCAGCTGGACCGGCCGGTGCAGCTGGGTCCCACCGTGCAGCCCCTGGCGCTGCCCCGCACCTGCGCCCCCAGCGGCACCACCTGCCTCGTCTCGGGCTGGGGCACCATCACCACCCCCCAAGGTGAGCCGGGACACGGGGGGACAGCGGAGTAAGCCCGGAGTAAAGTCACAGTTAGGTCTGGAGCAAGGGCAGAGTAAAGGTGACGTTGTAGGAAGCCCAAAGTCATAGTTAGGTCTGGAGCGAGGGCGGAGTAAAGGTGAAGCTGTAGGAAGCCCGCAGTAAAGTCACAGTTACGTCTGGAGCAAGGGCAGAGTAAAGGTGAAGCTGTAGGAAGCCCAGAGTAAAGTCATAGTTAAGTCTGGAGCGAGGGCGGAGTAAAGGTGACGTTGTAGGAAGCCCAGAGTAAAGTCCGAGTAAAGCCATAATAAACCCAGAGTAAAGTCGTAGTTAAGCCCAGAGCAAGGTTGGAGTAAAGGCAAAGTCGTAGCTAAACCCGGAGTGAGGAAAGCCCAGAGTAAGGTCAAAGTAAAGCCTGGGGTAAGGTTGGAGTAAAGTCAGGGTAAGGGCAAAGTCGTAGTTAAACCCGGAGTAAGGTCGTAGATGAAGCAAAGCCCAGCGGAAAAACAAAGTCGTAGTAAGCCTGGAGTAAAGTTGTAATAAGCCCAGACTAAAGCAGCAAACCCGGACTAGGGTCGTAGTTAAGCCAGGTGAAGGAGCAAGGTTGGCTCTTCACTAGAGCAAGTAACAACCCTGGAGAGCATGGGGTTGCTCATTAGCTAATTAACCCGGAGTAAGCCAAGGAGCAGGGTCGTTATTCACAGGGATAAACCTGGAGTTAAGCAGGAGTAAGGGATGGGTGCAAGGGTGGAGGTCACCCCGTCCTTGGGAGATAAGCCTGGAGGAACTGCCTGGAGGCAAGCGAGGAAGGTTCCTCGCTGGTGGAACCCCAGAGGAACCCAAGAGGAACCCAAGAGGAAGGTCCTGCTGGCCCTGGGGTGTCCCTCACCCCTCTCACCCCCTCTTCTCAGTGCTTCCCCCCCCCCCAAACAGTGACCCAGCCCCGGCACCTGATCTGCGCCTACGTGGAGATCTTCTCCGACGAGTCCTGCCGCCAGGCCTACCCGGGCCGCATCACCCCCAACATGCTCTGCGCCGGGGTGCGCAACCAGCGCATCGACTCCTGCCAGGTGCCGGGACCCTCCCCCGCCCCCCAACCCCCTCTCTGCTGGGAACCCCTAAACTCATTACTGTCCCCCCCCCGAGTGGGACCTCCCCAAGTTTTCCCTCAAGAACAAGGAACACCCCAATCTATTGCCCCTTCTTGGGTCAGAAGGTCCTCAAGGCCAAAGGACCCCTGCCATGTTGTGGCCCCTCCCACCCACCCCCTAGGACCCCCCCCCAAATGCAGAACTGGCCCGCCCCCCCCAAATCCACAGTTCCCAGCCCACGGCCACCCAGCCTTGATGTCCCCCCAGCTCCATGTGTCCTTCAGCCCAGAGACCTTCTCCCTTCATGGCTCCAAGGGGTTCCCCAGCTCCAGGACTTGACCCCCCCCCAAATGTCTCCCAGACTGGGAACACCCCCCCTCCCCCCAAAGACATCCCCAGGGGGGATAGGCCCAGGGCCAGGAAAGTCCCCCAGCCCCAGGAACCACCCTGAGATGTTCCCCCACCCCTGGGAACCCTGAGGACATCCTCCAACCTGGGACTCCCCTCTAAGATGTCCCCTAACCCTGGACACCCCCCCCCCCAAGATGTTCCCCCAGCCCCAAGATCTCCCTCTCCCCAATGTCCTCTCCCCCAACACTGTCCCCTCTCCCCACAGGGTGACTCCGGAGGGCCACTGTCCTGCAACGGGACCCTCCAAGGCATCGTGTCATGGGGGCTGCAGACCTGTGCCCTCCCTGGGCGCCCGGGGGTCTACACACGGGTGTGCAACTACGTGGGCTGGATCCTGGACACCATGAACAGAAACTAGGGACGCAGGGACATGCAGCCAGGCCACCACGGACCACAGGAGGCGAGACAGATCTGGGCCACCACAACTACGGACATGAGGACGTGGATCCAGGCCACCACAGACCACAAGCAGGGACACGGGGGCATGAATCCAGGCCACCACAGACCACAACTGGCAACACAAATCTGGGCTGCCACAACTAGGGAGATGGGGACATGGATCCAGGCCACCATGGACCACAACTGGCAACACAGACCCAGGCTACCACAGACCCCTTCAGGGTACAGATCTGGGCCACCACAAATAGGCACACGAGGGCATGGATCCAGGCAACCACAGACCATGACAAGGGACATGTGGTCCACGGTGGCCTAGATCCATGTTCCCAACTGTGACATGGATCCAGGCCACCACAGACCGCAACTAGGGATACAGGAACATGGATCTGGGCCACCAGAGACCATGACTGGGGACAGGGGGGGACACAAACTAGATCCAGGCCACCACAGGCTGCAACTAGGCAACACAGAGACAAGGGGAGGACACAGATTTGGGGAAGGGGCAATAAACTGGGAGCAAAACCAGCCTTGAGTCCACCTCTGCACTCCGCTCTCCTCCACCAGACGTGGCAGCCCCCAAATCTGCCCCCTAAAAACCCTCCTGTCCACCCCACAGGGTCCCCTGCCAGGGTGGGGAGTCGCTGGGGCCCAGGACACATCCCCCAATATGGATTTTTGGAGTTCTCCAATAATCTCTTTATTGAGGCAGTTGCAGAAAAGGGGAAGGGGGGGGGGGGGACAGGGACCCCCTGTGGAGAGAACATGGCACGAGGGGGACATTGCTTAACAGCAGGAAGTGGGTGAGGGGGACAGCAGCCACCACCTTAACTTGGCCCACATGCAAGTTCTCCCTCGGCTCCAGCAAGCCAGGGTCACCTTAACTCTGCCCACCAAAGTGGGACTGAAGCAGCGGAGCAACAGGGTAACAGCGGGGCCTGTAGTGTTTATCCCTGCCGGATCCCCGAGGGCGGGAGGAGTGGGGGACCCCGGCCAGGGGGGACCAGGGGCACCTGACACCCATGGGTGGAGCCCTGAGAGGAAGAAAGTGGAGGGAGCAACTCGGCTTCAACTGAGCTGGCCGAGTCGGGGCAGGCTCAAGCCGGCCCCCAATGGTCAATGTCTACAAGGACCCAACGGGAAGAAGCTGATCCAAGCCTGCGGCCAGCTCGTGCCTCGATCTACTCAACCACCAATAGGCAATCTCAGTCAGGAACAGGCCAATCAGAGAAGGCCTCGTTGATCTGGATCAAACCAATCACCAACGGTCGCTCCAGGTCTTGAGGGACTCAACCGGGAAGACGCAAACCCAACAATCAAGCCAGGTCTTGAAGGGGCCAACTGGAAGATGTCGAGCTCTGGGCAGGGCCAACCACCATGGCCAAGCAAGGCCTGGAAGAACCTGACTGGCAGAGGCCAATCAAAGCCAAAACCAACCCAGCCACCACCAGCCAACCATGGTCTTGATTAAAGCAACCACCAATGGCCAAGTAGCTCTTCACTGCACCAACCAGAAGAGGCCGATCCAGGCCTGCTCCAAGTCAGCCACCAATGGTCAGGCCCAGATCTGGATCAAGCCATCTGCCAATGGCCAAATCAGGTCCTGATCTACTCAACTCAGGTCTTAACTAACAACCTGATCCCTAATCAGGCCAATCCACCCACCACTGGCCAACCCAAGTCTGCAAAAGACCAATGAGAAAGCACCAACCAAAGGCTGCTCCCAAAGAACCAATGGTCAAGTCAGGTCTTGACCAACCTGACCCAATCCCTACCTAGACCAGCTGGAATGGGTTAATCCAGGCCTGCACCAACCCAGCCAGTGATGGCCAACCCCATGTCTAGACCAGGCAACCACCAACGGTCAACTGAGATCCATGACAGGCAAATGAGGCAAGGCCAATCCAACTAACCAACGGGTGACTCGGGTCTTGACCAGCTCGACCTAATCCCTACCCAGGCCAACCAGAACAGGCCAATCTGTGCCTGTACCAACCCCATACCTGGACCAAGCAACCACCAACGGTCAACTAAGGTCCACGACAGGCCAATGAGACAAGGCCAAACCAAACCTGGGCCAACCCAAAGAACCAACGGTCAACCCAGGTCTTGACCAACTCCACCCAGTCCCTACCCAGGCCAACTAGAAGAGGCCAGAAGAGGGACCAGGCTAAGGCCAACTGAGGTCGGTCCAACCTCTTCTTGTACGTCCCCACCTCATCCTCGAGCCTGTTCCAATCGCAGCTGATCCGTGCCCGGGGCCAACCAGCCAACGCCACGCAGCCGTTCCCACGCCAAGGGGCGGACGCCACCTCGCCCACAGGCCCCCCCCCACCCAGCACCCAACCCATGTGGCTAGGGCCAGTCCCCACCCATCCTGCCCCAAAGAACATCCTACCCTTCCTCCCAGGGCCTCACCGGCACCTCCCGCTGGCTGCCGGGTGCCTCCCGCAATAAAATAAGCTTAAAAAACCCACCCCATCAAGCCCAAAGATACCCCAAAACACTCCAAATTTGGCAAAAAAAAAAAAAAAAAAAAAAACCTGAAGGAGGACATGGCGGCATCTCCCTGGACTAGGGCTCAGAACGGTGCTGGTGACAATCACACGGTGGGGACAAGAGGGGCTGGGAAGAGAGGGGACGCACCGCAGAGCCGCGCCAGGGGGACGCCAGGGGAGGTTACATGGCCCCGGGCACGGCGGAGGGGGCAGCGGGGGGCGGCGCGGGCGGGCGGTGGAGGTTGGTTTCCTTGTAGACGAACCAGGAGCTGCCGGCCCAGAGCACCAGGTTGAGGAAGCCGAAGACCTGCAGAAGAGGGATGGCATGAGAGCTCCCCAAAAAAAAAAAATCTACCCTCAGCTCTGCCTCGGTTTCCCCCACCCCAGGACCCACCACGGAGACGTTGAGGGAGCCCATGGGGCTGACCCCCGCCGGGAAGCAGGCCGCAGCAGGCGGGTGGCAGTCGGGCAGGGGGGCCCCGGTCGAGGTCTTCACGTCCGTGAGGGCCTTGGCCCACGCCGAAGTGCTCACAAGCCACAGGAAGGAGAAGGCCACGGTGGCCAGGAAGTCCTGGGTGGGGGGTGGGAAACGGTGGGGTTAGGGGGACCCTAAAAATCTTGGGAGAGTCCTAGGGGGAGATAGGGGACCTGGGGGCACCACAAGTCCCATCAACCAGAAGATCTCAAAACCTGAGTCGGAGGGAACAGACTCCAATTCTTGGGGGCACCCAAGTCCCACAGATGTGGGGGACCCTAAAATCTGGGGGCTGACGACGCCACACTGCAATTCGGGGGGGGGGGGGGCACCTGAGTCCCACAGGGCTGGGAGATCCCAAAACCTGATTCAGAGGAGACAGCTCCCAAATCCTGGGGACACCCTGAGTCCTACCAACCTGGGGGGACCCCAACATTTTGAGGCCTGGAGGGGACAGATTGCAATTCTGGGGGGGGCACCTGAGTCCCTCTAACCTGGAGGGCCCCAAAATCTGGGGACAGGAGGAAACAGACCCCAATTCCTAGGAGCACCCCCCAAGTCCCACAGCCCAGGGACCCTCAAAACCTGAGAAGGTGGGAGACCCCTCTTCTCCCACAGCAGGGGGGGTGAACCCCAATTCTTGGAGTCCACCCAACACAAGGGGCGGTTCTCTGTATTGTCCCCCCCCCCAAAACCCTGCCCACCCCCCCCTCACTGGTTTTGGGGGGACTCAGAGCGGGGATTAACCCACCTCCCCAAAAAGGGAGGGAATGGCGCTTACCTCACGTCCTGTCCACAGCAGCAGTAGGAGAGAAATTCAGAGGGGGTTATTAACCCCCCCCCAATGCCCCCCGTTCCCCCCCCCCCAAAACTGCCCTCGACCCTCCCCTAAAACACCCCCTTCCTCCCCCCCCCACCCACCATGGGCACAGGGCCCCCTCCCAGGGGTATTTCTAAGAGGGGAGGGGCAACGGGACTACAATCCCCACGATGCACCACAGCTCAGGGCTGGCCAGGAGGCACCACAAAGGCTCATGGGAGTCGCAGTCCAGCCAATGAGGCCATGCATCACGGGCGGGGGGGTTGCCACCTCACCAGGCAGCCCTAGAGAGAGAACGGGAAACAGCCAGGACTACAACTCCCATGATGCCCCTGGAGCTCTGGTGCATTGTGGGGAAACGCAGCCTGGTTAGGGAGGACATAGGCACCAGGTGGTGGCCAGGACTACAACTCCCATGATGCCCCTGGAGCTCTGGTGCATTGTGGGGAAATGCAGCCTGGTTAGGGAGGACATAGGCACCAGGTGGTGGCCAGGACTACCACTCCCATGATGCCTCCCATGCATGGGCCGCACAAGGCATGCTGGGAGTTGTAGTCTGGCCAACAGACCTGCCCCACCTCTCCCCAAAAACGGTGGCAGGGGGCTCCCCACCAGGTGTTGCCCCCCCGTCTTCTCCCCCCAACTCACCGCCATGGGCAGCTTCCCGCCGGCGCCGCGGTAGAGGTGGAAGTAGCCCAGGTAGACGGCGAGGGCGGCCATGCTGTAGAGGAAGGCGAAGACGGCCACGGTGACGAAGAACTGGGCGGAGGAGGAGAAGTCGCCCACCAGGTGCACGTCGGCACTCCACGTCTCGTTGCAGAGGTTCTTCAGCGAGGGGGCGAAGGTGGCGTAGTTCAACCTGCCGGGCGAGGGGACACCGCTCGGCTCCCGTCCCCGGCCAAGGGCACCCTCTTGCCCTTCTTCAACCCTCGCAATTTCCTAAAACCCTTCGCAGACCTCCGTTTTCCATCAGCCGCCTCCTACAGGCGCCGGTGGTCACCCGTACGGCTCTCAAACCCGTCCCCACCTCTCTCCTCTTCCCCATCCAGGTTTGAGAGACCTTCCCATCCCTTCTTGGGCCATCAACCCCCCCCCGCCCAACCCTTCACAGACCTCCATTTTCCCTCACCCACATCCTGTGGGTGCTGTCGGACACCCGCTTGGCTCTCAAACCCATCACCATCTCTCTCCTCTTCTCCATCAGGTTTGGAGGACCTTCTCATCCCTCAAAACCACATGAAACCCTTCACAGACCTCTGTTTTCCATCAGCCACGTGCTACGGGTGCTGGTGGCTGCCAACACAACTCTCCAACCCATCACCACCTCTCTCTTCTCTCCGTTCAGGTTTGAGGGACCTTCCCAGCCCTCCTTGAACCCTCTAAGACCCCCAAATCTCTCCACAGACCTCCGTTTTCCATCAGCCACGCTTTGCAGGGGCTGTTGGCCCTCCGTACGGCTCTCAAACTTACTCACCACCTCTCTGCTCTTCCCCATCAGGTTTGGGGGACCTTCTCATCCCTTCTTGGACCCTCTAAGAATCCCAAAAGCTACTTGCAGATCCCTATTTTCCATCAGCCACGTCTTTCAGGTGCTGCTGGCTGCCCATACGGATCTCAAACCTGTCACCAGCTGTCTTCTCTTCCCCATCCGGGTTTGAGGGACCTTCCCATCCCTTCTTGAGCTCTCCAGGACCCCCAAAACCCTTCCGAAACCTCTGCTTTTCATCAGCCACGTCCAATGGGTGCTGTTGACCACCCGTACAGCTCTCAAACCCATCACCGCCTCTCTTCTCCTCTTCAGCAGGTTTGAGGGGACCTTCTTGTCCCTTCGAAGGCTCCCAAAAAACCCTTCGCGGAGCTGCATTTCCCATCAGCCACGGCCTACAGGTGTTGGTGGCCACCCACGGGGTTCTCAAACCCATCACCGCCTCTCTCCTCTTCTCCATCCAGGGTTGAGGGACCGTCCCCATCCCTTCGTGGATCTTCCAAGACGCCCAAAAAAGCCCCTGGCAGACCCCAACACTCACTGAAAGGGGTAACCGAACGCCGCCGTCACGGTGGTGTTGGGGCCGCCGAAGCAGCTCACCCAGAAGGAGACGTCGCCGCTGTAGCCGCCGCACGTGGCGAAGGCGAAAATGGAGAAAATCTGCGGGGGGGGAAGGGGGAAAAAAAGAGGAAAAAGGTGGTTTGGAGGGTTTTTTTTAATAATAATTTTTAATTAGGAAGGCGCAGAAGCCACCGTGGGGCAGAAATCATCCGCCACCGAGCGAATCCATCAGCGGGCTCGCAACGAGGGGTTAAATTTATCGTGCAGGTTATTAGCTCCAAACTGCTGCTCTCAACAGGAATTTGACCTAAAATTTAGGATTTTCACTCAGGTTACTAAGGCAGGAACTAAAAAACGGTAGATCTAGTTAAAACTCGCCGCAGCCAAAAAAAACCGCGTTTGCTCTAAAATAAAGCACACTGCAATCACCAACCCAAATTTGCAGCTTTTCCGGGAATTATTAGCTCTAGCCTAATAATTTTGAGTTATTCGGCGAGTTATTAACCGAAACGCTGCGATTACAGGACGTAAATCCCCCCCCCCGCCCCTCGCCGGAGGATAAACCCCGTTAACGGCACGATCCGGCCCAAAGAGCGTTAATAACGATCGCTACCGGTGCTCCCTTCCGCCCAATTACTGCCGGGGATAATTAGCTGCGATAACCGCCGCTAATTGCCACCGATACGGCAGCCTATCGGTGAGCGTTTGCAAGACCGAAGAGCTAAAGTCACCGGCAACAGGCGGCAATAAATCAACGAAGATTCTCTAATTACTAAAAAACGGCCCTTCGGTTGGCAGCGGTAATCGCGGTTGATTATCAAATAGATAATCAATGATAAATAGTAATTATCCACAGGCATCGTTAAGCTATGACGCACCAGAATCACTAGCAATTTGGGGGGTAATAATAATTTATTAGCAGTTATTACTGCAGTTATTAATATTAACAGCAACAGATTAAGATAGCCACAATTATCACTACTGGGTCTCATTAACTCCTAATAACTGTTATTTTTCTCATTAATAATTGCTAATAATTGTTCCTACCAGACACAACAAAAAAAGCCGGTTTTTGCATTAACTGCAATTAATGAGGGCTGTTAATTGCTGCAATCCCAGTCTCCCCCCCAGGACCCCACCCCAGCAACCCTATTTCCCCCCAGTAACCCCTCTGCCGTTCCCAGTGCCACCAGTCCCTCCCAGCAACACTCCCACACCCACCGCCACCCCCCCAGTCCCTCCCAGTAACCCTCCCACACCCACCTGCTCCCTCCCAGTAACGCCCCCACCATTCCCAGTACCCCCAGTGACCTTCTCCCACCCACCTGCTCTCTCCCAGTAACCTCCCTACCATTCCCAGTGCTCCCACTCCCTCCCAGTAACCTTCCCACGCCCACCTCCACCCTCCCAGTAACCTCCCCACCATTCCCAGTGCTCCCACTCCCTCCCAGTAACCTTCCCACGCCCACCTGCTCCCTCCCAGTAACCTCCCCACCATTCCCAGTATCCCCACTCCCTCCCAGTAACACTCCCACGCCCACCTGCTCCCTCCCAGTAACCTCCCCACCATTCCCAGTATCCCCACTCCCTCCCAGTAACACTCCCACACCCACCTGCTCCCTCCCAGTAACCTCCCCACCATTCCCAGTATCCCCACTCCCTCCCAGTAACACTCCCACGCCCACCTGCTCCCTCCCAGTATCCCCCCCACCATTCCCAGTATCCCCACTCCCTCCCAGTAACACTCCCACGCCCACCTGCTCCCTCCCAGTATCCCCCCCACCATTCCCAGTATCCCCACTCCCTCCCAGTAACCCTCCCATGCCCACCTGCTCCCTCCCAGTATCCCCCCCACCATTCCCAGTGCTCCCACTCCCTCCCAGTAACCCTCCCACACCCACTTGCTCCCTCCCAGTATCCCCCCCACCATTCCCAGTGCTCCCACTCCCTCCCAGTAACCTTCCCACGCCCACCTGCTCCCTCCCAGTATCCCCCCCACCATTCCCAGTATCCCCACTCCCTCCCAGTAACCTTCCCATGCCCACCTCCACCCTCCCAGTAACCTCCCCACCATTCCCAGTATCCCCACTCCCTCCCAGTAACCCTCCCACGCCCACCTGCTCCCTCCCAGTATCCCCCCCGCCATTCCCAGTGCCCCCACTCCCTCCCAGTAACCCTCCCACACCCACCTGCTCCCTCCCAGTATCCCCCCCACCATTCCCAGTATCCCCACTCCCTCCCAGTAACACTCCCACGCCCACCTGCTCCCTCCCAGTATCCCCCCCACCATTCCCAGTATCCCCACTCCCTCCCAGTAACACTCCCACGCCCACCTGCTCCCTCCCAGTATCCCCCCCACCATTCCCAGTATCCCCACTCCCTCCCAGTAACCCTCCCATGCCCACCTGCTCCCTCCCAGTATCCCCCCCACCATTCCCAGTGCTCCCACTCCCTCCCAGTAACCCTCCCACACCCACTTGCTCCCTCCCAGTATCCCCCCCACCATTCCCAGTGCTCCCACTCCCTCCCAGTAACCTTCCCACGCCCACCTGCTCCCTCCCAGTATCCCCCCCACCATTCCCAGTATCCCCACTCCCTCCCAGTAACAGTCCCACACCCACCTGCTCCCTCCCAGTATCCCCCCCCATCATTCCCAGTACCCCCACTCCCTCCCAGTAACACTCCCACGCCCACCTCCACCCTCCCAGTAACCTACCCACCATTCCCAGTACCCCCACTCCCTCCCAGTAACCCTCCCACGCCCACCTGCTCCCTCCCAGTATCCCCCCCACCATTCCCAGTGCTCCCACTCCCTCCCAGTAACCTTCCCATGCCCACCTGCTCCCTCCCAGTATCCCCCCCACCATTCCCAGTGCTCCCAGTCCCTCCCAGTAACCCTCCCACGCCCACCTCCACCCTCCCAGTAACCTCCCCACCATTCCCAGTATCCCCAGTCCCTCCCAGTAACACTCTCACGCCCACCTGCTCCCTCCCAGTAACCTCCCCACCATTCCCAGTATCCCCAGTCCCTCCCAGTAACACTCCCACGCCCACCTCCACCCTCCCAGTATCCCCCCCCACCATTCCCAGTATCCCCACTCCCTCCCAGTAACACTCCCACGCCCACTTGCTCCCTCCCAGTAACCCCCCCACCATTCCCAGTATCCCCACTCCCTCCCAGTAACCTTCCCACGCCCACCTCCACCCTCCCAGTAACCTCCCCACCATTCCCAGTATCCCCACTCCCTCCCAGTAACACTCCCACGCCCACCTCCACCCTCCCAGTAACCTCCCCACCATTCCTAGTATCCCCACTCCCTCCCAGTAACACTCCCACGCCCACCTGCTCCCTCCCAGTATCCCCCCCACCATTCCCAGTATCCCCACTCCCTCCCAGTAACACTCCCACGCCCACCTGCTCCCTCCCAGTACCCCCACTCCCTCCCAGTAACACTCCCACGCCCACCTCCACCCTCCCAGTATCCCCCCCACCATTCCCAGTATCCCCACTCCCTCCCAGTAACACTCTCACGCCCACCTGCTCCCTCCCAGTAACCTCCCCACCATTCCCAGTATCCCCACTCCCTCCCAGTAACACTCCCACGCCCACCTCCACCCTCCCAGTATCCCCCCCACCATTCCCAGTACCCCCACTCCCTCCCAGTAACACTCCCACACCCACCTCCACCCTCCCAGTAACCCCCCCACCATTCCCAGTATCCCCACTCCCTCCCAGTAACACTCCCACACCCACCTCCACCCTCCCAGTAACCCCCCCACCATTCCCAGTATCCCCACTCCCTCCCAGTAACACTCCCACGCCCACCTCCACCCTCCCAGTATCCCCCCCACCATTCCCAGTACCCCCACTCCCTCCCAGTAACACTCCCACACCCACCTCCACCCTCCCAGTAACCCCCCCACCATTCCCAGTACCCCCACTCCCTCCCAGTAACACTCCCACACCCACCTCCACCCTCCCAGTAACCTCCCCACCATTCCTAGTATCCCCACTCCCTCCCAGTAACACTCCCACGCCCACCTGCTCCCTCCCAGTATCCCCCCCACCATTCCCAGTATCCCCACTCCCTCCCAGTAACACTCCCACGCCCACCTGCTCCCTCCCAGTACCCCCACTCCCTCCCAGTAACACTCCCACGCCCACCTCCACCCTCCCAGTATCCCCCCCACCATTCCCAGTATCCCCACTCCCTCCCAGTAACACTCTCACGCCCACCTGCTCCCTCCCAGTAACCTCCCCACCATTCCCAGTATCCCCACTCCCTCCCAGTAACACTCCCACGCCCACCTCCACCCTCCCAGTATCCCCCCCACCATTCCCAGTACCCCCACTCCCTCCCAGTAACACTCCCACACCCACCTCCACCCTCCCAGTAACCCCCCCACCATTCCCAGTATCCCCACTCCCTCCCAGTAACCCCCCCACCGTTCCCAGTGCCCCCAGTCGCCCCCCGCCACGCACCCACTGGAGGCCCCGCACCAGCCCCAGCGGCTCCTTGGCCGGGCCCAGATCCAGCCGCAGCCCCGACATTTTCTGTACTGGCAACCGCGGCGGAAGTGACGTCGGCGGGGAGGCGGGGTCACGCCAGAAGGGCGGGGCCGCGCCGCCGCCGCCGCGCAGCTCGCCCCCGCCCCCGCCGTTCTGCTCGTTTGCATACCCGGCCCCGCCCCCGGCGTTCTGCTCGTTTGCATACCCGGCCCCGCCCCCCGCCGTTCTGCTCGTTTGCATACCCGGCCCCGCCCCCGCCGTTCTGCTCGTTTGCATACCCGGCCCCGCCCCCGCCGTTCTGCTCGTTTGCATACCCGGCCCCGCCCCCCGCCGTTCTGCTCGTTTGCATACCCGGCCCCGCCCCCGCCGTTCTGCTCGTTTGCATACCCGGCCCCGCCCCCGGCGTTCTGCTCGTTTGCATACCCGGCCCCGCCCCCCGGCGTTCTGCTCGTTTGCATACCCGGCCCCGCCCCCGGCGTTCTGCTCGTTTGCATACCCGGCCCCGCCCCCGGCGTTCTGCTCGTTTGCATACCCGGCCCCGCCCCCCGGCGTTCTGCTCGTTTGCATACCCGGCCCCGCCCCCCGGCGTTCTGCTCGTTTGCATGCCCGGCCCCGCCCCCGGCGTTCTGCTCGTTTGCATACCCGGCCCCGCCCCTGGCGTTCTGCTCGTTTGCATATCCAGCCCCGCCCCCGCCGTTCTGCTCGTTTGCATACCCGGCCCCGCCCCCGCCGTTCTGCTCGTTTGCATACCCGGCCCCGCCCCCGGCGTTCTGCTCGTTTGCATACCCGGCCCCGCCCCCGGCGTTCTGCTCGTTTGCATACCCGGCCCCGCCCCCGGCGTTCTGCTCGTTTGCATATCCGGCCCCGCCCCCGCCGTTCTGCTCGTTTGCATACCCGGCCCCACCCCCCGGCGTTCTGCTCGTTTGCATATCCGGCCCCGCCCCCCGGCGTTCTGCTCGTTTGCATACCCGGCCCCGCCCCCGACGCTCTGCTCGTTTGCATACCCGGCCCCGCCCCCCAGCGTTCTGCTCATTTGCATGCCCGGCCCCGCCCCCGGCGTTCTGCTCGTTTGCATGCCCGGCCCCGCCCCTGGCGTTCTGCTCGTTTGCATGCCCGGCCCCGCCCCTGGCGTTCTGCTCGTTTGCATATCCGGCCCCGCCCCCGGTATTCTGCTCGTTTGCATACCCGCCCCCGGCGTTCTGCTCATTTGCATGCCCGGCCCCGCCTCTGCACCCTTCTGCTCATGCGCATAGCTGGCCACGCCCCTTCAACACTCCCCTCATTTGCATGCCCACCCCACCCCCATCACCCCCTCATTGCACAGCTGGACCCGCCCCCTCCCCCACTTTGTTCCCCTCATTTGCATGGCTGGCCCCACCCCCTGGCAGCCCACACATTTGCATAGCCCCACCCCCGGCGCTCACCTCATTTGCATAACTTTTTCCTATTACACGCACAACAATCGCTTTATTAGCCTGGGTGCTGCTCATTTGCATAGCCACGCCCCCAGCACCCAGCTCATTTGCATAAGGGGGACCCCCCCCCATGACAGCAGAGGCAGGCAGCAGCCCACCCCCCCATTGGTGGGTGGAGCTTGATGGGTGGGCGTGGCTTGGTGCAACAGGGCAGGACTCTTGTGGGAGGGGCTGGCCCTGCAGCAGCCCCGCCCCCTCCCTCCTAGCCCCACCCACTGCCCCAAGGCTCCACCCCCTCCTCCCCAGGGACCTGCCCCCAGCCCCAGGACCCCACCATTGTCCCAGTTCCCCCCCCTTCCAATTGCCCCCTACTCCCCCCCCACCTCCCAGTTGCCCCATGGCCCCTCCCAGTTGCCCCCAGTCCCCCCCCCACCCAGTTGCCCCCCCACTAGAAGTCCCAGATGTTGAGGGCGCCCCGGGCCCGGCCCAGCCCCAGCACCCGCCGCCGCTGCACCCGGCCCCCCCGGCCCACCACCTCCACCTCCACCTCCTCCTCCTCCCCACCCCGGCTGGCCCCCGGGCCACCAGCCCCACGGCCACCGTCTCCACGGCCACCAGCCTCATGCTCACCAGCCCCATGACCACCACCTCCACAGCCACCATCTCCACAACCACCATCTCCAGGACCACCATCTCCAGGACCACCAGCCCCACGGTCGCTAGCCCCGGGGCCACCAGCCCTTTGGCAACAAGCCCCACGGCTACCATCTCCACGGCCACCATCTCCACAACCACCAGCCCCATGGCCACCAACCCCCTGGCAACAAACCCCACGGCCACCATCTCCACAACCACCAGCCCCATGGCCACCATCTCCACAACCACCAGCCCCACGGTCACTAGCCCCACGGCTACCAACCCAGTCGCTACCACCCCCGTGGCCATTAACCTCAGCACCACCAGCCCCGTGGCCACCAGCCCCGTGGCAACTAGCCCAGGGGCCACCAGCCCCACGGTCATCATCTCCGTGGCCACCAGCCCCGTGATCGCTACCCACGTGCCCACCAACACCACGGCTGTCAACCCCATGGCCACCGACCCCAAGGTCGCTAGCCCCGTGGCCACCAACGCCGCCGGCCAGCCCCAGGGCCCGCTTGCCCAGCCCCAGCCGAGGTAGCCCACGGTTGAGGGAGGCCAGGAGGACACAGGCCTTGCAGAAGGGTTGGCTGGCGGCGTAGCCGCACCGGGCGCAGGCCCCCAGCGCCTTGGTGGCCACGTGGGCCCCAACGGCTAGCCGGCGGCCCGAGTGCCCCAAGGCGGCCACGGAGCTGGCCCGGGTGGCCTCCAGGTCCTTGAGGAGGGCTCGCGCGTGGCCCCGGTAGGCGTGGGGCGCGTAGACGCACTCGGTGCTCACGTAGTCCAGCCCCTCGAAGTAGGCGTAGAGGACGATCTCCTTCTCGTAGGCGTGCCGCAAGGGCTTGCAGCGGGGCACCGCCGGCCACGGGGCCAGCCCCGGGCTCGGGGGGACCGCCGCCGGGGGTCTCGGCACCCGGGGGACCCTCGTGGGGCTCCTGGTGGCCTTCGTGGGGCTCCTGGGAGCCTTCATGGAGCTTCTCGGGGCCTTCGTGGAGCTCGTGGTGGCCTCCGTAGGGCTCCCGGAGGCCTCTGTGAAGTTCGTGGTCTCCATGGGGCTCCCGGTGGCCTCTATGGAGTTTGCCGTCTCCACGGGGCTCCTGGTGGGCTCCGTGTGGCTCTCAGTGGCCCCTGAGACCCTCATGGTGGCCTCCAAGGTTCTTGCGGTCTTCTCCATGCTTCCCATGGGTGCTCCTCTGGCAGAATCCGTTGACCCGGCGGCCTCTGTGACGGTTGGGGTGGACCCGCCAGAGCTTGTGGTGGCCTCTGTGACACTTGTGGCCTCTCCGGGGGTCAAAGTAGCCACTGCCGCGGCCCCTACGGCTGTTCCTGTAGTCCCCACGACGCCGGTGACCGTCCCTGTGGCCTCAGGGACCGTCCCTGTGGTCCTGGTGGCCTCAGAGACCTTCCCAACGTCCGCCATGCTACCCATGACCTCGGTGGCCATCCTGGTGGCCTCGGTGGTCATTCCTGGGGCCCCCACTGCTGTCCCGGTGGTAGCCATGACCTCAGTGGCCATCCTGGTGGCCTCAGCTGCTGTCCTGGTGGCCTTGGTGGCCGTCTGGGTGGCCTCAGTGGCCGTCCCCGGGGTCCCTGTGGTAGCCATGGCCTCGGCGGCCATGCTGGTGGCCTCGGTGGCTGTCCTGGTGATCTCGGTGGCCGTCCCCGGGGTCCCTGTGGTAACCATGGCCTCAGCAGTCATGCCGGTGGCCTCGGCGGCCATGCCGGTGGCCTCGGTGGCCATGCCGGTGGCCTCGGTGGCCGTCCCCGGGGTCCCTGTGGTAGCCACGGCCTCGGCGGCCATGTCGGTGGCCTCGGTGGCCGCCCGCCGGAGCCGGGCCACGTCGCCGCGCAGGAAGTTCATCAGCACCGTCTCGGCAATGTCATCGGCGTTGTGGCCTGGGGAGGACACAGGTCACGGCGGGGCCACGGCACCGCTCCCTGGGGCCTCCCAGTACCTCCCAGTGCCCCCCCAGGTGCCCCTATTCCCCTCCTAGTGCTACTCCAGTAGCTCCCAGTGCTTCCCAGTACCCTCACAGCTCCCCGAGTGCCTTCCCAATCCCTCCCAGTGCTCTCCAAACGTCCCCAGTCCCCTCCCAGTGCTATTCCAGTACCCTCCCAGTGCTCCCCAGCACACTCCAAGCTCGCCCCGTCCCCTCCCAGCGCCCTCACCGGTGGCGATCTTGTCGACGCCGAGGAGGCGGGCGCCGCGGTCGAGGGCCTGCCGGCGGAAGACGCCGCAGAAGGTGCAGTGGTTGGCGGGGCCGAGGCGGCGGGCGACGCGGTCCATGCTCCAGCCGTAGAGCGCCTCGTAGGAGACCACCAGCAGCGGCAGGTGGCCCCGGGCCCGGCGCACGGCGGCCAACGAGTCGTCCCGGTAGCCGGCGATGCCCTCGTCCACCGAGAGCAGGACGAGGCGGAGGCCGTAGCGGTGGCGGCGGTCGAGGCGGGCCAAGAGGTGGGCCAACACCGAGGAGTCCTTGCCGCCCGAGGCGGCCACGGCCACCGTGTCGCCGGGCCGGAAGAGGCGGCCCGCCACGATGGCCCGGTGAGTCTCTTCCTCGAAGGCGGCCACGAAGCAGGGCCGGCAAAGGGCCTGGCCCGTCTTGGGGCGCCGCAGGGCGGCGGGGCGGGGGCACAGGGTGCAGCGGGGTGCCGGCATGGCGGCGGCTGTGGGGAGGAGAGCGGCATCAGCACCCCGGGGTGGCGTTGGCATTGGGCTCTCCTGGGTACCCCCGAGTGGCATTGGGACCTCCTGAGAACTTCTGTGCTGGGATTGGGTCTTTCTGGACAACCCTATCATGGGTTTGGGTCTTCCTGGACAACCCTGTGACAGGAATAGGTTCTCCTGGACACCCCGGGGTGGCATTAGGACCTCCTGGGAACTTCTGTGATGGGTTTGGGTCTTCCTGGACAACCCTCTCATGGGTTTGGGTCCTCCTAGACAACCTATCATGGGATTGGGTCCTCCTGGACACCCCTGGGTGGCATTAGATTCTCCTGGGCACTTCTGTGATGGGTTTGGGTCTTCCTGGACAACCCTATCAGGGGATTGGGTCCTCCTGGGCACCCCCAAGTGGCATTGGGTCCACTTGGGAAGCTCTGTAATGGGATTGGGTCTTCTTGGACAACCCTATCATGGGATTGGGTCCTCCTAGGTACCCCCAAGTGCCATTAGGTCCTGCTGGGAACTTCCGTGATGGGTTTGGGTCTTCCTGGACAACCCTGTGATGGGAATGGGTTCTCCTGGACACCCCTGGATGGCATTAGGTTCTCCTAGGCACTTCTGTGATGGGTTTGGGTCTTACTGGACAACCCTATCAGGGGATTGGGTCCTCCTAGACAACCTATCACGGGATTGGGTCCTCCTGGGCACCCCCAAGTGGCATTGGGTCCACTTGGGAAGCTCTGTGATGGGATTGGGTCTTCTTGGACAACCCTATCATGGGATTGGGTTCTCCTGGACACCCCGGGGTGGCATTAGGTTCTCCTGGGCGCTTTTGTGATAGGTTTGGGTCTTCCTGGACAACCCTGTGATGGGAATGGGTTCTCCTGGACACCCCTGGGTGGCATTAGGTTCTCCTGGGCACTTCTGTGATGGGTTTGGGTCTTCCTGGACAACCCTATCAGGGGATTGGGTCCTCCTAGACAACCTATCACGGGATTGGGTCCTCCTGGGCACCCCCAAGTGGCATTGGGTCCACTTGGGAAGCTCTGTAATGGGATTGGGTCTTCTTGGACAACCCTATCATGGGATTGGGTCCTCCTAGGTACCCCCGAGTGGCATTAGGTCCTGCTGGGAACTTCCGTGATGGGTTTGGGTCTTCCTGGACAACCCTGTGATGGGAATGGGTTCTCCTGGACACCCCTGGGTGGCATTAGGTTCTCCTGGGCACTTCTGTGATGGGTTTGGGTCTTCCTGGACAACCCTATCCTGGGATTGGGTCCTCCTAGACAACCTATCATGGGATTGGGTCCTCCTGGGCACCCCCAAGTGGCATTGGGTCCACTTGGGAAGCTCTGTGATGGGATTGGGTCTTCTTGGACAACCCTATCATGGGATCGGGTTCTCCTGGGTACTCCCGAGTGGCATTAGGTTCTCCTGGGTGCTTTTGTCATGCGTTTGGGTCTTCCAGGACAACCCTATCATGGGATTGGGTCTTCCTAGACACCCCTGGGTGGCATTGGGCCATCCTAGGCACTTCTGTGATGGGATTGGGTCTTCCTGGACACCCCTGTGATGGGAATGGGGCCTCCTGAGCATCCCGGGGTGGCACCGGATCCTCCTGGACACCCCTACCCAGGGCAACGGCTTGTCCTGGAGATCCCTGTGACGGGGATGGGGCCTCCCGGACACCCCCATGATGGGAACAGGTCCTTCCAGACACCTCTGGGTGGGATTGGGGCCTCCTGGACACCCGGCTTTGGGGTAATGGGACCTCCTGCCTCCCCCCCGTCGGGGGTAATGGCCTCTCCCGGGCACCCCCGGCTGAGGAATGGCTTCTTCCACCCCCCCTAGAAGCAGAATGGACCCTCCCACCCACCCCCCCCCCCGCAGCCGGGGGAATGGGCCCTTCCGGGACACCCTCCTCCTCCCCCCTCTTCCCTAAGGGCAACGGGCGCCCCCGGGGGTGCGCTCCCCCCCCCTTCACCCGCCGAAATGGTCCCGCCCGACTCCCTCCCTCCCCCCCCTCCTCCTCCGGTCCCGCGCGCAATGGTCCCGCCCGCCCCGCCAGCCCGCGTCACTCACCCGCCAGGCGCCCGGCTGCCCGCGCGCGCATGCGCACGCGCCTCGCTCCCTCAGGCGCTTCCCCCCCCCCCACACACACACACACCCCGCGCCCAATCAGCGCGCGCCACGCCCCATCTCCCCCCTCGCCCCCGCCCCGCCTTGGCCCCGCGCCCAATCAGCGCGCGCCACGCCCCTCCCCTCGCCCCCGGCCCCGCCGGGCCTCGCCCTCCCCCCTCCCTCCGCGGCCACCGCAACCTCTTAAAGGGGCAGCGGCCCCGTCAGGTAGGATTTGCCCCCCCCCGGGGGCAGATTTAACCCCCCCGGGGGCAGATTTAACCCCCCCCGGGGGCATTTTGACCCCCCCCAGGGGCAGATTTTACCCCCCCGGGGGCAGATTTACCCGCTCCAGGGCAGTTATTACCCTTCTGGGGCAAATTTACCCCCCCGGGGACCGTTATTACCCCCTTAGGGGCAGTTATTACCCCCCGGGGGCATTTTTAACCCCCCCGGGGGCAGTTATTGCCCCCCCGGGGGCAGATTTAACCCCCTTGAGCCAGTTTTTACCCCCCGGGGGCAGTTTTTACCCCCCTAGGGGCAGATTTACCCCCCTGGGGGCAGTTTTCACCCCTTGGGGCTGTTATAAACCCCCCAGGGGCAGTTATTACCCCCCGGGGGCAGCTTTTACCCCCCCAGGGGCAGTTTTGCTCCCTTTGGGGCAGTTATTACCCCCCCGGGGGCAGATTTAACCCCCTTGAGCCAGTTTTTACCCCCCAGGGGCAGCTTTTACCCCCCCAGGGGCAGATTTAACCCCCCTGGGGGCAGATTTTACCCCCCTAGGGGCAGATTTAACCCCCCCGGGGCAATTTTTGCCCCACTTGCGGCAGATTTACCCCCCTGGGGGCAGTTTTCACCCCTTGGGGCTGCTATAACCCCCCCAGGGTCAGTTTTAACCCCCCCAGGGGCAGATTTAACCCCCTGGGGCAGTTTTGCCCCCCCGGGGGCAGATTTTACCCCCCCAGGGGCAGTTTTGCCATCTTTGGGGCAGTTATTACCCCCCCAGGGGCAGTTATTACCCGCCCAGGGCAGCTTTGCTCCCTCCAGGGCAGTTTTGCCCCCCCGATGGCAGTTATTACCCCCCCAGGGGCAGATTTAACCCCCCCAGGGGCAGTTTCTCCCCCCCATGGCAGTTATTACCCCCCCAGAGGCAGTTATTACCCACCCAGGGCAGCTTTGCTCCCCCCTGGGGCGGTTTTGCCCCCCCGATGGCAGTTATTACCCCCCCGGGGCAGATTTAACCCCCCCTGGGGGCAGTTTTGCCCCCCCTGATGGCAGTTATTACCCCCCCAGGGGCAGATTTAACCCCCCAGGGGCAGTTATTACCCCCCCAGGCAGTTATTACCCCCCCCCGGGGGCAGTTTTAGCCCCCCCCAGTGGCCGCTGTGCAGAAGTTGTCCCCCCCGCCCCCCCCCCAAGGGGCCCAGGCGTCCAGGGTGGAACCCGGCCCCCCCCCCCCCGCCGGACGCCTGGGTCCCGTGGCATCGCCCCGGGCAGGGTGACGCCCTGGGCTCCCCGGCGGCCTCAGTCGCCCCGCGGCACCCGGAGCCGGCCATGACCCCCGCCGGGACCCCCCGCCGCGCCCTCGCCCTCCTGCTGCTCCTCGGTGAGTGCCCCCGGGGGGCCCAGGCATCCGGGGAGCCCCCAGCCCCCGCCCCGGGGGCCCAGGCATCCGGGCGACCCATCCTGGGGGCCCAGGAGTCCGGGCATCCCCATCCTGGGGGCCCAGGCGTCCGGGTGCCCCCATCCTGGGGGCCCAGGAGTCCGGGCATCCCCATCCTGAGGGCCCAGGCGTCCGGGTGCCCCCATCCTGAGGGCCCAGGCGTCCGGGCGCCCCCATCCTGGGGGCCCAGGAGTCCGGGGAGCCCCCAGCCCCCGCCCTGGGGGCCCAGGCGTCCGGGCATCCCCATCCTGAGGGCCCAGGCGTCCAGGTGCCCCCATCCTGGGGGCCCAGGAGTCCGGGGAGCCCCCAGCCCCCGCCCCGGGGGCCCAGGCGTCCGGGCGACCCATCCTGGGGGCCCAGGAGTCTGGGAGCCCCCATCCCCTACCCTGGGGGCCCAGGCATCCGGGGGCCCCCGGCCCCTGCCCTGGGGGCCCAGGCGTCCGGGCGACCCGTCCTGGGGGCCCAGGAGTCCGGGCATCCCCATCCTGGGGGCCCAGGCATCCGGGGAGCCCCCATCCTGGGGGCCCAGGAGTCCGGGGAGCCCCCAGCCCCCGCCCTGGGGGCCCAGGTGTCCGGGCGACCCATCCTGGGGGCCCAGTCGTCCGGGGAGCCCCCATCTTGGGGCCCAGGCATCCGGGTGCCCCCATCCTGGGGGCCCAGGAGTCCGGGAGCCCCCATCCCCTACCCTGGGGGCCCAGGCATCCGGGGGCCCCCGGCCCCTGCCCTAGGGGCCCAGGCGTCCGGGTGAACCCACCCTGGGGGCCCAGGAGTTCGGGAGCCCCCATCCCCTGCCCTGGGGGCCCAGGCATCCGGGGGCCCCCGGCCCCTGCCCTGGGGGCCCAGGCGTCCGGGTGAACCCACCCTGGGGGCCCAGGAGTTCGGGAGCCCCCATCCCCTGCCCTGGGGGCCCAGGCATCCGGGGGCCCCCGGCCCCTGCCCTGGGGGCCCAGGCGTCCGGGTGAACCCACCCTGGGGGCCCAGGTGTCCGGGCATCCCCATCTCCTGCCCTGGGGGCCCAGGCATCCGGGAGCCCCCATCCTGAGGGCCCAGGCGTCCGGGTGCCCCCATCCTGGGGGCCCAGGAGTCCGGGCATCCCCATCCTGAGGGCCCAGGTGTCCG
Organism: Struthio camelus; assembly: GCF_040807025.1. Classification (NCBI taxonomy): domain Eukaryota; kingdom Metazoa; phylum Chordata; class Aves; order Struthioniformes; family Struthionidae; genus Struthio; species Struthio camelus. Next base: position 33,696 of record NC_090974.1, on the reverse strand, counting down.
GGGACCCCCCATCCTGGGGGCCCAGGCGTTCAGGGAGCCCCCAGCCCCCACCCTGGGGGCCCAGGAGTCCGGGCATCCCCATCCTGAGGGCCCAGGCGTTCAGGGTGCCCCCATCCTGGGGGCCCAGGAGTCCGGGCGACCCATCCTGGGGGCCCAGGCATTCAGGGAGCCCTCAGCCCCCACCCTGGGGGCCCAGGCGTCCGGGCATCCCCATCCCCCACCCTGGGGGCCCAGGTGTCCGGGCGCCTCCCCCAAGGGACCCAGGCATCCGGGCACCCCCGTCCGCCCCCCCCCCAGGGGGCCCAGGCTCAACCAGCCAAAAGGGGAAGTTGTGGGAGCGGGGGAGGGCCGGACGCCTGGGCCCCCGTCTGTCTGTTCAGCTTCCTCCTCGGCCGGGCCCACGAGGGGCCCAGGCGTCCGGGTGCCCGCATCCTGGGGGCCCAGGCGTCCGGGGGCTCCTGCCCCTCCCCCCCCCCTCACTGGGGCCTTTTTTCACCTTTCAGGGCTGGTTGCCGCAGAGAGAGGTGAAACCCCTCCCCCGCCTCGAGGGGCCCAGGCGTCCGGGCTTGGGGAATCCCTCTGGGAACGGCCCAAAGGGGCCCAGGCATCCGGGAGGGGCCCAGGTGTCCGGGCGGGCCCAGGTGTCCGGGGAGGGGCCCAGGCATCCGGGGAAGGGCCCAGGTGTCCTGGAGGGGCCCAGGTGTCCGGGAGGGGCCCAGGTGTCCAGGGAGGGGCCCAGGTGTCCGGGAGGGGCCCAGGTGTCCGGGGAGGGGCCCAGGTGTCCGGGGGGCCCAGGTGTCCGGGAGGGGCCCAGGTGTCTGGGGGGGGGCCCAGGTGTCTGGGGGGGGGCCCAGGTGTCCGGGAAGGGCCCAGGCGTCCGGGGGGCCCCAGGCATCCGGAGAGGGTCCCAGGTGTCTGAGGGGGCCCAGGTGTCCGGGAAGGGCCCAGGTGTCCGGGAGGGGCCCAGGTGTCCGGGAGGGGCCCAGGTGTCCGGGGAGGAGGCCCAGGTGTCCAGGGAAGGGGCCCAGGCATCCGGGGAGGGGCCCAGGTGTCCGGGGAGGGGCCCAGGCATCCGGGAGGGGCCCAGGTGTCCAGGGGGGCCCAGGTGTCCAGGGAGGGGCCCAGGTGTCCGGGGAGGGGCCCAGGTGTCCAGGGAGGGGCCCAGGTGTCCAGGGAAGGGGCCCAGGCATCCGGGGAGGGGCCCAGGTGTCCGGGGAGGGACCCAGGCATCCAGGGAGGGGCCCAGGCATTCAAGAGGGGCCCAGGTGTCCGGGAAGGACCCAGGCGTCCGGGAAGGACCCAGGTGTCCGGGGGGGGCCCAGGTGTCCGGGAGGGGGCCCAGGCGTCCGAGGAGGGACCCAGGCGTCCGGGCCCCCAGACTGCAGCTCCTGCCTGCCGGGCCCTGGACCAATCGCGGCGCTCGTTGTGGCCGACCTCATCATGACGCTGCTCATCGCGGGCGGAGCCTATTGCCTGGCGGGGCGGAACCAGCGGGGTAGGGGGGGTGGGGCCAGTGGTGGGGGTGGAGCTGGTGAGGGAAGGGGCGGGGCCAGCTGTGGGGGTGGGGTCTACAGCCCGCTGGGGTGGGGGCAGCGTTGGGGGTGGAGTCAGGTGGTGGGTGGGGCTTAGACCCCCATGGGGGTGGGGCCTATGGGAGGGTGGGGCCAGATGGGGTGGGGGCCTTGTGGTGGGCAGGGCTAGTGCAGCCAGGGGGTGGCGCTAAGTGCTGGGGGCGGGGCCAGAAGGGGTGGGGTTGGATGGGGCTGCTGGTGGGGGGCGGGGCCACTGGTGCCTGACTCCACCCCGCCCCCCTCAGCTGAGGTGAAGAAGCCCCGCCCACCCGAGATGGAGTCGACCTATCAGGTGGGCTGGGGACCTAGGGGGCGGGGCCAAGACAACCATGCCCTTATATGGCAATCCTGGGTAGCCATGCCCTTATATGGCAATCTTAGCCATATAAGGATTGGGTAACCATGCCCTTATATGGTAATTTTGCCCTTATATGGCAACTCCCACCTGTTACCCGGGTAACCGTGCCCTTATATGGTACTGCAGTCCGTTACCCGGGTAACCATGCCCTTCTATGGCACCGCAGCCCGTTACCCGGGTGACCGTGCCCTTCTATGGCACCGCAGCCCGTTACCCGGGTGACCGTGCCCTTATATGGCACCGCAGCCCGTTACCCGGGTGACCGTGCCCTTATATGGCACCGCAGCCCGTTACCCGGGTAACCGTGCCCTTATATGGCACCCGAGCCCGTTACCCGGGTGACCATGCCCTTATATGGCGCCCGAGCCCGTTACCCGGGTGACCGTGCCCTTATATGGCACCGCAGCCCGTTACCCGGGTGACCGTGCCCTTATATGGCAACTCCAGCCCGTTACCCGGGTGACCATGCCCTTATATGGCACCGCAGCCCGTTACCCGGGTGACCGTGCCCTTATATGGCACCCCAGCCCGTCGCCCGGGTAACCATGCCCTTATATGGTAATTTTGCCCTTATATGGCAACTCCCGCCCGTTACCCGGGTGACCGTGCCCTTATACGGCACCCGAGCCGGTCGCCCGGGTAACGGCGCTGACCTCTGCCCCCAGGAGCTGCAGGGCGGCCGCCGCGACATCTACAGCGAGCTCAAGGGGCCCAGGCGTCCGGGCCCCCTCCCCCAATAAACCGACCGCTTCCCCCTGCCCGCGCTTCTCCTCTCCTCCTTCCTTTACCGCCTCCTTTATGCCGCCGGGGGCGGGGTTTCCCCTTTACTTCCGGGAGGGGCGGGGCGGCCGCCGCCGACGTCACCGCGGCGCGCGTCGCGACGTGACGTCGCCGCGGCGCGCGCCGGAAGCGCCCCTCCCCCTCCCTTCCTTCCCTTCCCCCGCCCCCCGCGGCCGCCGGCGCGCGCGGCGCTGCTTCTCCGCCATGGCGGCGCCCGCCCCCCCCGCCGCCGCCGCCGCCGCCCCCCCCGCCGCCGCCGCCGCCCCCCCTCCCGGGGCTCCGGCCGGAGCCGGCGCTGCGGCGGCGGGAGGAGGAGGAGGAGGAGGCGGCCCCGGCCCCGGCCCCGCGGCGGCCAAGAGCGGCGAGGAGCGGCTCAAGGAGATGGAGGCCGAGATGGCGCTGTGAGGGCGGGGCCGCGCGTCGCCATGGCGACCGGGCGGGGGCGGGGGGGGGAGCTGCGTGGCGACGGCGGGGGGGGGTGCGGCTTGAGGGGCCGTAGCAGCGGGGGGCGGGGCTTGGGGCTCCCTAGCAACGGAGGGGCGGGGCTGGGGAGAACCGTAGCAACGGGGGGCGGGGCTTGGGGCTCCGTAGCAACGGAGAGATGGGGCTTGAGGGGTCGTAGCAACGGGGGGCGGGGCTTGGGGCTCCCTAGCAACGGAGGGGCGGGGCTGGGGAGAACCGTAGCAACGGGGGGCGGAGCTTGGGGTTCCGTAGCAACGGAGGGGCGGGGCTGGGGAGCTCCATAGCAACGGAGGGATGGGGCTTGAGGGGTCGTAGCAACGGGGGGCGGGGCTTGGGGCTCCCTAGCAATGGAGGGGTGGGGCTTGGGAGAACCATAGCAACGGGGGGCGGAGCTTGGGGCTCCATAGCAACGGAGGGGCGGGGCTGGGGAGCTCCATAGCAACAGAGGGATGGGGCTTGAGGGGTCGTAGCAATGGGGGGCGGGGCTTGGGGCTCCCTAGCAATGGAGGGGTGGGGCTTGGGAGAACCATAGCAACGGGGGGCGGAGCTTGGGGCTCCGTAGCAACGGAGGGGCGGGGCTGGGGAGCTCCATAGCAACAGAGGGATGGGGCTTGAGGGGTCGTAGCAGCGGGGGGCGGGGCTTGGGGCTCCGTAGCAACGGGGGCGGGGCTGGGGAGAACCGTAGCAACGGGGGGCGGGGCTTGGGGCTCCCTAGCAACGGAAGGGTGGGGCTGGGGAGCTCCATAGCAACGGAGGCATGGGGCTTGAGGGGTTGTAGCAACGGGGGGCGGGGCTTGGGGCTCCCTAGCAACGGAGGGGCGGGGCTGGGGAGAACCGTAGCAACGGGGGGCGGGGCTTGGGGTTCCGTAGCAACGGAGGGATGGGGCTTGAGGGGTCGTAGCAACGGGGGGCGGGGCTTGGGGCTCCGTAGCAACGGAGGGGTGGGGCTGGGGAGCTCCATAGCAACGGAGGGGTGGGGCTGGGGAGAACCGTAGCAACGGGGGGCGGGGCTTGGGGCTCCGTAGCAACGGAGGGGCGGGGCTTGGGGCTCCATAGCAACGGGGGGCGGGGCTTGGGGGCCTCCCTAGGCACCCGAGAGGGGCTGAGGAGCTCCAGAGCAACAGAGGGGGCTCTATAGCAACGGGGGCGGGGCTAGAGGCTCCATGGCAACGGGAGGGGCGGGGCTAGAGCCCCCCCCCAGGCTCTCAGGAGGGGCTGGGGGAGTTCCATAGCGACAGGGGGTGGGGCCAGGAGGCTCCATAGCAACGGGGGGGCGGGACTGGGGATGCTCCATAGCAACGGGGGAGGCAGGGTATGAATGAAGGGGGGGCGGGGGGGGCAGGAGGGTCCCGGGGGGGTAGCGGGGCGCCCCCCCCGACCCCCCCCCCTCATCATCGTCACCCCCCCCCCCCCACCCCCAGGTTCGAGCAGGAGGTGCTGGGGGCCCCGACGCCGCTGCCCGCCGGCCCCCCCGTGGTGGAGGCCGTGGCCCTGGCCGTGCCCCCCGTGGCCCCCGTGCTGCGCCCCATCATCGCCACCAACACCTACCAGCAGGTGAGGACCCCCCCCCGGGGGTCGTGGCACCTCCCCCCGGGGATCTGTCACCCCCCCGGGGACGTGGCACCTCCCCTGGGGATTTGTCACCCCCCCAGGGACGTGGCACCTCCCCCCCGAGGATGTGGCACCTCCCCCCGGGGGACATGTCACCCCCCCCGGGGGTCGTGGCACCTCCCCCTGGGATCTGTCACCTCCCCCTGGGATCTGTCACCCCCCCGGGGATCTGTCACCCCCCCAAGGACATGTCACCTCCCCCCGGGGGTCGTGTCACCTCCCCCCTGGGACGTGTCACCTCCCCCCCGAGGATGTGTCACCTCCCCCCGGGATCTGTCACCCCCCCAGGGACGTGTCACCTCCCCCCGGGGACTTGTCACCTCCCTCCCACGGACACGTCACATCCCCCCCCCCAGGATGTGTCACCCCCCCCGGGTTGTGTCACCTCCCCCCCCCCGATGTGGCACTTCCCCCTCGGCACATGTCGCTTCCCCCCGGGATGTGTCACCCCCTTGGGACACGTCACCCCCCACCGCCCAGGACGTGTCATGTTGTCTTCAGCGTGTGTCACCCTCCCCGGGGACGTGCCACCTGCCCCCAGGGACGTGTCCCCCCGTCCCCGTTGATGTCCTTGGTGACGTCCCCATGTCCCCAGTGATGTCCCTGTGTCCCCACTGGTGTCCCCGTGTCCCCACTGCCGTCCCCGTGTCCCCACTGATGTCTTTGGTGGCATCTCCATGTCCCCGCTGCCGTCCCCGTGTCCTCGTTGATGCCCCTGGTGACATCCCCATGTCCCCACTGATGTCCTTGGTGACGTCCCCGTGTCCCCACTGCCGTCCCCGTGTCCCCACTGATGTCCTTGGTGACGTCCCCATGTCCCCACCACCGTCCCTGTGTCCCCGCTGCCGTCCCCATGTCCCCGTTGATGCCCCTGGTGACGTCCCCATGTCCCCACCACCGTCCCTGTGTCCCCACCACCGTCCCCGTGTCCCCACTGATGTCCTTGGTGACGTCCCCATGTCCCCACCACCGTCCCCGTGTCCCCACTGATGTCCTTGGTGACGTCCCCATGTCCCCACCACCGTCCCTGTGTCCCCGCTGCCGTCCCCATGTCCCCACTGATGTCCTTGGTGACGTCCCCATGTCCCCACCACCGTCCCCGTGACCCCGCTGCCGTCCCCGTGTCCCCACTGATGTCCTTGGTGGCATCTCCATGTCCCCACTGATGTCCCCATGTCCCCACTGATGTCCTTGGTGACGTCCCCATGTCCCCACCACCGTCCCCATGACCCCGCTGCCGTCCCCGTGTCCCCACTGATGTCCTTGGTGGCATCTCCATGTCCCCACTGATGTCCCCATGTCCCCACTGATGTCCTTGGTGACGTCCCCATGTCCCCACCACCGTCCCCATGACCCCGCTGCCGTCCCCGTGTCCCCACTGATGTCCTTGGTGGCATCTCCATGTCCCCACTGATGTCCCCATGTCCCCACTGATGTTCTTGGTGACGTCCCCATGTCCCCACCACCGTCCCCGTGACCCCGCTGCCATCCCCATGTCCCCACTGATGTCCTTGGTGACATCTCCATGTCCCCACTGACGTCCCCGTGTCCCCGCTGCCGTCCCCATGTCCCCACTGATGTCCTTGGTGGCGTCTCCATGTCCCCACCACCGTCCCCATGTCCCCGCTGCCATCCCCGTGTCCCCACTGATGTCCTTGGTGACGTCCCCATGTCCCCACCACCGTCCCCGTGACCCCGCTGCCGTCCCCATGTCCCCACTGATGTCCTTGGTGGCATCTCCATGTCCCCGCTGCCATCCCCGTGTCCCCACTGATGTCCTTGGTGACGTCCCCATGTCCCCACCACCGTCCCCGTGACCCCGCTGCCGTCCCCGTGTCCCCACTGATGTCCTTGGTGACGTCCCCATGTCCCCACCACCGTCCCCCTGTCCCCGCTGCCGTCCCCGTGTCCCCACTGATGTCCTTGGTGGCATCTCCATGTCCCCACTGATGTCCCCATGTCCCCACTGATGTCCTTGGTGACGTCCCCATGTCCCCACCACCGTCCCCGTGACCCCGCTGCCGTCCCCATGTCCCCACTGATGTCCTTGGTGGCATCTCCATGTCCCCGCTGCCATCCCCGTGTCCCCACTGATGTCCTTGGTGACGTCCCCATGTCCCCACCACCGTCCCCGTGTCCCCACTGATGTCCTTGGTGACGTCCCCATGTCCCCACCACCGTCCCTGTGTCCCCGCTGCCGTCCCCATGTCCCCACTGATGTCCTTGGTGACATCTCCATGTCCCCACTGACGTCCCCGTGTCCCCGCTGCCGTCCCCATGTCCCCACTGATGTCCTTGGTGGCGTCTCCATGTCCCCACCACCGTCCCCATGTCCCCGCTGCCATCCCCGTGTCCCCACTGATGTCCTTGGTGACGTCCCCATGTCCCCACCACCGTCCCCGTGACCCCGCTGCCGTCCCCATGTCCCCACTGATGTCCTTGGTGGCATCTCCATGTCCCCGCTGCCATCCCCGTGTCCCCACTGATGTCCTTGGTGACGTCCCCATGTCCCCACCACCGTCCCCGTGACCCCGCTGCCGTCCCCGTGTCCCCACTGATGTCCTTGGTGACGTCCCCATGTCCCCACCACCGTCCCCCTGTCCCCGCTGCCGTCCCCGTGTCCCCACTGATGTCCTTGGTGGCATCTCCATGTCCCCACTGATGTCCCCATGTCCCCACTGATGTCCTTGGTGACGTCCCCATGTCCCCACCACCGTCCCCGTGACCCCGCTGCCGTCCCCATGTCCCCACTGATGTCCTTGGTGGCATCTCCATGTCCCCGCTGCCATCCCCGTGTCCCCACTGATGTCCTTGGTGACGTCCCCATGTCCCCACCACCGTCCCCGTGTCCCCACTGATGTCCTTGGTGACGTCCCCATGTCCCCACCACCGTCCCTGTGTCCCCGCTGCCGTCCCCATGTCCCCACTGATGTCCTTGGTGACGTCCCCATGTCCCCACCACCGTCCCCGTGACCCCGCTGCCGTCCCCGTGTCCCCACTGATGTCCTTGGTGGCATCTCCATGTCCCCACTGATGTCCCCATGTCCCCACTGATGTCCTTGGTGACGTCCCCATGTCCCCACCACCGTCCCCATGACCCCGCTGCCGTCCCCGTGTCCCCACTGATGTCCTTGGTGGCATCTCCATGTCCCCACTGATGTCCCCATGTCCCCACTGATGTCCTTGGTGACGTCCCCATGTCCCCACCACCGTCCCCGTGACCCCGCTGCCATCCCCATGTCCCCACTGATGTCCTTGGTGACATCTCCATGTCCCCACTGACGTCCCCGTGTCCCCGCTGCCGTCCCCATGTCCCCACTGATGTCCTTGGTGGCGTCTCCATGTCCCCACCACCGTCCCCATGTCCCCGCTGCCATCCCCGTGTCCCCACTGATGTCCTTGGTGACGTCCCCATGTCCCCACCACCGTCCCCGTGACCCTGCTGCCGTCCCCATGTCCCCACTGATGTCCTTGGTGGCATCTCCATGTCCCCGCTGCCATCCCCGTGTCCCCACTGATGTCCTTGGTGACGTCCCCATGTCCCCACCACCGTCCCCGTGACCCCGCTGCCGTCCCCGTGTCCCCACTGATGTCCTTGGTGACGTCCCCATGTCCCCACCACCGTCCCCCTGTCCCCGCTGCCGTCCCCGTGTCCCCACTGATGTCCTTGGTGGCATCTCCATGTCCCCACTGATGTCCCCATGTCCCCACTGATGTCCTTGGTGACGTCCCCATGTCCCCACCACCGTCCCCGTGACCCCGCTGCCGTCCCCATGTCCCCACTGATGTCCTTGGTGGCATCTCCATGTCCCCGCTGCCATCCCCGTGTCCCCACTGATGTCCTTGGTGACGTCCCCATGTCCCCACCACCGTCCCCGTGTCCCCCCGTCTTGTCCCCGCCACCCTGCCCGTGTCCCCGCCGCCGTCCCCGTGTCCCCGCTCATGCCCCCGTGTCCCCCCCCCCCGATGTCCCCGCCGCCGTCCCCAGGTGCAGCAGAGCCTGGAGGCGCGCGCCGCCGCCGCCGCCACCGTGGTGACGCCCATCGTGGCCCCGCCGGCGGTGCCCTTCGTGGGGCCAGGTAGGTGCCACCGGCCCCCTCCCCACCCCGCTCCCCAAAAACGCCCTCTTTCAACCCCCCCCCCAAAAAAAAAATGGCTGACGGTCCCTCTGCCCCCCCCGCCCCGGGCGTGTGCGCAGCCGTCCCCCCGCAGCGGCCCCCCGTCCTCCGGCCGACCTTCGTCCCCCACGTCCTGCAGCGCGCCGGTGAGCGGGGGGGACACGGGGGGCACCAGGGCATGGGGGGACATGGGGGACATGGGGGACATGGGGGGACATGGGGGACACGGGGGACATGGGGGGACATGGGGGGACATGGAGGGACATGGGGGGACATGGGGGGACATGGGGGGACATGGGGGACATGGAGGGACATGGAGGGACATGGGGGGACATGGAGGGACATGGGGGACATGGAGGGACATGGAGGGACATGGAGGGACCCGGGGGGACACGGAGGGACACGGAGGGACACGGAGGGACACGGGGGGACGTGGGGGGACGTGGAGGGACGTGGGGGGACATGGAGGGACATGGAGGGACACGGGGGGACATGGGGGGGTATGGGGGGGTATGGGGGACATGGGGGGACATGGGGGGACATGGAGGGACCCGGGGGGACATGGGGGGACATGGAGGACATGGGGGGACATGGGGGGACATGGGGGGGACGTGGGGGGACGTGGAGGGACGTGGGGGGACATGGAGGGACATGGGGGGACATGGGGGGACACGGGGGACACGGGGGGACATGGGGGGACATGGAGGACATGGGGGGACACGGGGGGACATGGAGGGACATGGGACATTGGGGGACATGGGGGGACATGGGGGGACCCAGGGGGACATGGAGGGACATGGAGGGACATGGGGGGACATGGGGGGACACGGGGGACATGGAGGGACATGGAGGGACATGAGGGACATGGGGGGACATGGAGGGACATGGGGGACATGGAGGGACACGGGGGGACACGGGGGGACACGGGGGACATGAGGGGACACGGGGGGACATGGAGGGACATGGGACATGGAGGGACATGGGACATGGAGGGACATGGGGGACATGGGGGGACCCAGGGGGACATGGAGGGACACGGGGGGACATGGGCACGGGGGGATGAGGGGACATGGGGGGACATGGGGGGACACGGGGATGGGGGGACGGGGGGACACGGAGGGGAGAAGAGGTGATGTAGGGGTGGCACTTTGGGGGGGTGACAGGTGGCAGAGGGTGGTGACACTGGGGGGGTGACACTGGGGGGGTGACACCGGGGGGGGCGGCAGGTGACATGGTGGGTGGTGACGCTCTGGGAGGGGGGGGGCAGGCGGTGGCCGTCCCCCCCGGTGACCCCGCCGTCCCCCCCCCTCCCCAGCGGGCCCGCGGGCGCTGGCCCTGCGCCCCCCGCCCGGCGCCATGGTGGCCCCCCCGCTGGCCGGGCCGCCCGCCCCCCCGCTGCTGATGGCCCCCCCGCTGCAGCGGCCCCCCGGGCCCCCCTTGGCTCCCCTGGGCCCCCTCCGGCCCGGCACCCCCGTGAGTCCCCCCCCCCAGTGGGGGCTGTTGGGGGGCTATTGGGGGTGGGGGGGCAATTAGGGGTGGGGGATAATTGGGGGCTATTGGGGGTGGGGGGCAATTAGGGGTTGGGGGCAATTGGGGGATAATTGGGGTCTATTGGTGGGGGGCAATTGGGGGTGGGGGGTAATTGGGGGCTATTGGGGGTGGGGGCAATTAGGAGTTGGGGGCAATTGGGTGGTGAATTAAGGGTGGGGGGTAATCGGGGGGCTATTGGGGCTATTGGGGTGGGGGGTAAATTAGGGGTGGGGGGCTATTGGGAGCTATTGGGGTGAATTGGTGGGGGGCAATTGGGGATGGGGTGAATTAGGGGTGGGGGGTAATTGGGGGCTATTGGGGGTGGAGGCTGAATTAGGGGCAGGGGTAATTGGGGGGTTATTGGGGGTGGGGGGTGAATTGGGGGTGGGGGGTAACTGGGGGCAATTGAGGATGGGGGATGAATTAGGGGCAGGGGTAATCGGGGGCTATTGGGGCCATTGGGGGTGGGGGGTGAATTGGGGGTGGGGGGTGATTGGGAGGTATTGGGGGGTGAATTGGGGGTGGGGGCAATTGGGGGTGGGGGGTGAATTAGGGGCGGGGGTAATTGGGGGGTGAATTAGGGGTGGGGGCTGAATTAGGGGTGGGGGTAATTGGGGGCTATTGGGGTGAATTGGGTGGGGCTGAATTAGGGGTGGGGGTAATTGGGGGGCTATTGGGGCCATTGGGGGTAGGGGGCAAATTAGGGGTGGGGGGCTATTGGGAGCTATTGGGGGGTGAATTGGGGGTGGGGGACAAATTAGGGGTGGGGGTAATTGGGGGGCAAATTGGGGGTGGGGGGTAATTGGGGGGCTATTGGGGGCTGTTGGGGTGAATTAAGGGTGGGGGGGCAATTGGAGTTATTGGGGGCAGTTGAGGGTAGGGGATGAATTGGGGTGAGACAATTGGGGGCAATTGGGGGTGGGGGTGAATTAGGGGTGGGGGGGATAATTGGGGGCTATTGGGGCCATTGGGGGTGGGGGGTGGATTAGGGGAGGGGGCAATTGGGGTGAATTGGGGGGGCAGTTGGGGGGCTATTGGGCCCATTGGGGGTGGGAGGAGCAAATGGGGCAGGAAGTGGGGGGGGTCTGGAGCGGGTCCGGAGGGGGTAATTTGGGTGTGTGTTTGGGGGGGGGGGGGCCGGACGAAGGGGCTGAGGCCACCCCTGTCCCCCCCCCCCCCCCAAGGTGGGCCCAGGCGTGCCGGTGGGCCCGTTGCCCCCCCTGGTGCCGGTGGCCCGGACCGTGCTGGCCGCCCCCAAGCTCAACCCCACCGTCATCCAGGCGGCCCCCACCGTCTACGCCGCCCCCCCCGCCAAGAGAGCCGAGGTGGGGAGGGGGGCTGGGGGCAGATCTGGGGCTGGGGGGGGGTAAACTTGGGGCTGGGGGGGGAAATCTGGGGGTGGGGGGGTAAACTTGGGGCTGGGGGAGGCGGATGGGAGGCTGGGGGGGGCAGATCTGGGGCTGGGGGGGGTAAACCTGGGGTTGAGGGGGCACATGTGGGGCTGGGGGGGTAAATCTGGGGATGGGGGGGCGGATGGGAGGCTGGGGGGGGCAGATGGGAGGCTGGGGGAGGTTAAACCTGGGGTTGGGGGGGCACATGTGGGGCTGGGGGGGTAAATTTGGGGTTGGGGGGGCAGATCTGGGGCTGGGGGGGGCAGATAGGGGGGCACATATGGGGTTTGGGGGGGTAAACCTGGGGCTGGGGGGGGTTAAACCTTGGGCTGGGGGGGCAGATAGGGGGGCAGATGTGGGGCTGGGGGGGCACATATGGGGCCAGGGGGGGTAAACCTGGGGCTGGGGGGCAGATAGGGGGGCAGATGTGGGGCTGGGGGGGCACATATGGGGCCAGGGGGGGTAAACCTGGGGCTGGGGGGCAGATGTGGGGGCAGATGTGGGGCTGGGGGGGCACATATGGGGTTTGGGGGGGTAAACCTGGGGCTGGGGGGGGCAGATGTGGGGCTGGGGGGGCACATATGGGGTTTGGGGGGGTAAACCTGGGGCTGGGGGGGCAGATGTGGGGCTGGGGGGGCACATATGGGGCCCGGGGGGGTAAACCTGGGGCTGGGGGGCAGATGTGGGGGCAGATGTGGGGCTGGGGGAGCACATATGGGGCCAGGGGGGGTAAACCTGGGGCTGGGGGGCAGATGGGGGGGCAGATGTGGGGCTGGGGGGGCACATATGGGGCTGGGGGGGGTAAACCTGGGGCTGGGGGGGCAGATGTGGGGCTGGGGGGGCACATATGGGGCCAGGGGGGGTAAATCTGGGGCTGGGGGGCAGATGGGGGGGCAGATGTGGGGCTGGGGGGGCACATATAGGGCTGGGGGAGTAAACCTGGGGCTGGGGGGCAGATAGGGGGGAACATATGGGGCCGGGGGGGGTAAACCTGGGGCTGGGGGGCAGATGGGGGGCAGATGTGGGGCTGGGGGGGCACATATGGGGTTTGGGGGGGTAAATCTGGGGCTGGGGGGGCAGATGTGGGGCTGGGGGGGCACATATGGGGCCGGGGAGGGGGTTAAACCTGGCCCAGCCGCCCCCCCCCCGAGCCCCCCGAGCCCCCCCGGCGGCCGGGGGTCGGGGTGGTGGTTGGGGGGGGGGGAAGGAGCGGCTGGCGCAGGGGCCCCTTGGGCAGGAGGAGGCGCGCGAGGCCCGGCCCCCCGGCCCCGGCCAGGCCAAGGGCCCCGACGACGGCGCCGCCCTCATCGGCCCCAGCCGGCCCGAACCCGAGCCCGGCCCCCCCGAGCCCCGCGGCCCCCCCGGCCTACGCGGCCCAGACCCCGGCCCGGCCCCCGGCCCGGCTCCGGCCCCGACCCCGGCCCGGCCCCGGCGGCTCCGTCTCGCCGATCCCCCCTTCCTCGCCCCGGAGGTGAGCCCCGGGGGGGAGGGGGGGGCGGGGCTGCGTGGGGAGGGGGCGGGGCCACGTGGGGAGGGGGGTGGGGTTGGGTGGGAGCGGGTGGAGGGGGGTGGAATGTTGGGGAGGGGGCGGGGCCACGTGGGGAGGGGGCGGGGACATGTGGAGAGGGGGGCGGAGCCGGGTGGGAGCGGGTGGAGGGGGTGGAATGTTGGGGAGGGGGCGGGGCTACATGGGGAGGGGGTGGGGCCGGACAGGAGGAAGGATGGAATGTTGGGGAGGGGGCGGGGCCACGTGGGGAGGGGGCGGGGACATGTGGGGAGGGGGTGGGAGCGGGTGGAGGAGGGGGTGGAATGTTGGGGAGGGGGCGGGGCTACATGAGGAGGAGGCGGGGCCGCGTGGGGAGGGGGGGTGAGGACGGGGGGGAGAGGATGGAACGTTGGGGAGGGGGCGGGGCCTCGGGGAGGGGGGCGGGGCCGGGCAGGAGGAAGGGTGGAACGTTGGGGAGGGGGCGGGGCCTCCAAGAGGGGGCGGGGCCGGGCAGAGAGGGGCATGGAATGTTGGGGTGGGTGTGGCCTCGGGGAAGGGGCGGGGCCGGATGGGAGCAGGTTGGGGGGGGCGTGGAATGTTGAGGGGGCGTGGCCTCGGGGGGCGGAGCTAAGGGCTGCAGAGGGGGCTAGGAGGAGAAAACAGCGGCAGGGTGGTGCTGCGGGGGGGGGAGGCGGGGCTATGAGAGCAGGGAGCCCGGATTGGGTGTTTGGGGGGGGTGGGCGGGGCGTGATGATTGACAGCGCCCCCCCCCTCGGCCCCGCCCAGGTGGGGCCGGAGCCGGCGGCGGAGGACAAGAAGAAGGGGCGGCCCGAGCGGCTGAAGCGCTGCATCCGCACGGCCGCCGGCAGCAGCTGGGAGGACCCCAGCCTGCTGGAGTGGGACGCTGGTGAGCCGCGTCACGTCCCCCCCCCACCTCCGAACCCCTCCCCACCCAACCGATAAGGCCACCTTGAGGAACCCCCCCCACCACCCACAACCGTCCCAGGTCCACGTCCCCCCCCGTAATGAGGTCATGGCGCTGGCCGTATTGAGGACCCAGCTAGATCCACAACTCCATTAGCGAGGAGCTGGTGACACCCACGTTGGGGAGCCACCTAGGTCCATGACCCCCTTGAGGCCGTGGTGATGTCCACCTCGAGGCCCCACCTAGATCCATCTATGCCCTAACGAGGAGCCGGTGACACCCATGTTGGGGAGCCACCTAGGTCCATGACCCCCATTGACGCCTGGATGGCGACACCCATGTTGGGGAGCCACCTAGGTCCCCATCCCCCTTGACGAGGCCATGGTGACGTCCACCTCGAGGCCCCACCTAGATCCATCTCCCCCGTAACGAGGAGGTGGTGACGTTCACATTGGGGACCCACGTAGGTGCACAACTCCATTAGTGAGGAGCTGGTGACGTCCACGTTAGGGCCCCACCTAGATCCACGACCCCCATTGACGCCTGGATGGTGACACCCACGTTGGTGACCTACCTAGGTCCCTGTCCCCCTTGACGAGGAGATGGTGACATCCACCTTGAGGGCCCACCTGAATCCATCTCCCCCATAACGAGGGGCTGGTGACACCCACGTTGGGGACCCACCTAGATCCACGACCCCCATTGACGCCTGGATGGCGACACCCACGTTGGGGCCCCACCTAGATCCACGACCCCCATTGACGCCTGGATGGCGACACCCACGTTGGGGCCCCACCTAGATCCATGACCCCCGTTGATGCCTGGATGGCGACACCCACGTTGGGGCCCCACCTAGGTCCCCATCCCCCTTGACGAGGCCATGGTGATGTCCACCTCGAGGCCCCACCTAGATCCATCTCTCCTGTAACGAGGAGCTGGTGACGTCCACGTTGGGGCCCCACCTGGGTCCACGACCCCCATTGACGCCTGGATGGCGACACCCACGTTGGGGCCCCACCTAGATCCACGACCCCCATTGACGCCTGGATGGCGACACCCACATTGGGACCCCACCTAGATCCACGACCCCCATTGACGCCTGGATGGCGACACCCACGTTGGGGCCCCACCTAGATCCACGACCCCCATTGACGCCTGGATGGCGACACCCACGTTGGGGCCCCACCTAGATCCACGACCCCCATTGACGCCTGGATGGTGACATCCACGTTGGGGCCCCACCTAGATCCACGACCCCCGTTGACGCCTGGATGGCGACACCCACGTTAGGGCCCCACCTAGATCCACGACCCCCATTGACGCCTGGATGGCGACACCCACGTTGGGGCCCCACCTAGATCCACGACCCCCATTGACGCCTGGATGGCGACACCCATGTTGGGGACCCACCTAGGTCCCCATCCCCCTTGACGAGGCCATGGTGACGTCCACCTCGAGGCCCCACCTAGATCCATCTCCCCCGTAACGAGGAGGTGGTGACCCCACGTTGGGGATCCTCATAGATCCACAACTCCATTAGTGATAGGATGGTGACATCCATGTTGGTGACCCACCTAGATCCATGACCCCCATTGACGCCTGGATGGCGACACCCACATTGGGGCCCCACCTAGATCCATGACCCCCATTGACGCCTGGATGGCGACACCCACGTTGGGGCCCCACCTAGATCCACGACCCCCATTGACGCCTGGATGGCGACACCCACGTTGGGGCCCCACCTAGGTCCATGACCCCCTTGAGGCCGTGGTGACGTCCACCTCGAGGCCCCACCTAGCTCCATCTACGCCCTAACGAGGAGCCGGTGACAGCCACGTTGGGGAGCCACCCACGTCCCCCCCCTCCCCAACCCTTGACCCCGTCCCCTCCGCCCCGCAGACGACTTCCGCATCTTCTGCGGCGACCTGGGCAACGAGGTGAACGACGACATCCTGGCGCGGGCCTTCGGCCGCTACCCCTCCTTCCTCAAGGCCAAGGTGATCCGCGACAAGCGCACGGGCAAGACCAAGGGCTACGGCTTCGTCAGCTTCAAGGACCCCAACGACTACGTGCGGGCCATGCGCGAGATGAACGGTGGGTGCCGCCGCGACAGGCCCGGCCGGCCGGCCCCGGGGCGGGGGGGACCGCCCGCGGGATGGGGACACGCGGGACGTCAGGGACACCTGCGACACGGGGACACGCGGGACACGGGGACGTGTTTGACCTCAGGGACACCTGTGACACGGGGATATGTTTGACGTCAGGGACATCTGTGATAGGAACATGTGTGACACGGGGACACGTTTGACATCAGGGACACCTATGACATGGGGACATGCGTGACATGGGGACACGCTTGACGTCAGGGACATCTGTGACACGGGGACACGCGGGACACGGGGACACGTTTGACATCAGGGACATCTGTGATAGGAACATGTGTGACACGGGGACACGGAGACATGCTTGACATCAAGGACACCTGTGACACGGGGACACATTTGACCTCAGGGACAGCTGTGACACAGGGACACGTGACATGGGGACATGTTTGACGTCAGGGACATCTGTGATAGGAACGTGTGTGACATGGGGACACGTGGGACATCAGGGACACCTGTGACATGGGGACACGTGGGACACGGGGACACGCTTGACGTCAGGGACATCTGTGATAGGAACGTGTGTGACACAGGGACACGCTTGATGTCAGGGACACCTGTGACACGGGGACACGTGTGACACGGGGACATGTTTGACATCAGGGACATCTGTGATAGGAACGTGTGTGACATGGGGACACGTGGGACATCAGGGACACCTGTGACACGGGGACACGTGGGACACGGGGACACGCTTGACGTCAGGGACACCTGTGACACGGGGACACCTGTGACATGGGGACACATTTGACATCAAGGACACAGGTGACACGGGGACACGCGGGACATGGGGACATGCTTGACATAAGGGATATCTGTGATAGGAACATGTGTGACATACGGACACGTGGGACATCAGGGACACGTGTGACACGGGCACACGTGGGACACGGGGACATGTTTGACATCAGGG
Source organism: Struthio camelus (assembly GCF_040807025.1). NCBI lineage: Eukaryota > Metazoa > Chordata > Aves > Struthioniformes > Struthionidae > Struthio > Struthio camelus. The sequence continues at coordinate 16,389 of NC_090974.1, read as the reverse complement.
ACACCTGTGATACGGGGACACGTGACATGGGGACACGTTTGACATCAGGGACACATGTGACATGGGGACACGCGTGACACGGACACGTTTGACCTCAGGGACATCTGTGATGGGAACATGTGTGACACGGGGACACGCGGGACACGGGGACACACGTGACACACATGACAAGGACACGCGTGGGGACACGGGCGACACGACATGCAGTGTGGGGACACACGTGACACGGACACGCGGGACACAGGGACACGCGTGTGACACACGGGGACGCGCGGGACAAGGCCACGCGTGGGGACACGTGTGACTGGGACACGCGTGATCGGGGACACGTGTGACACGGGGGACACGGTGGGGGGGGGCGACACACGGGGAGCCCTCGCTGTCCCCTCCAGTCCTCCCAGTCCCTCCCAGTCCCCCCCAGTTCCCTGTCTCCTTGTCTCTCCCAGTCCCTCCAGTCTTCCCAGTTCCCCCCACCCACCTCCCAGTCCCTCCCAGTCCCCCCAGTTCCCCCCAGTCCCCCCAGTTCCCCCAACCCCCTCCCAGTCCCTCCCAGTTCCCCCCACTCCTCCCAGTTCCCCCACCCCCTCCCAGTCCCTCCCAGTCCCCCCAGTCCTCCCAGTTCCCCCAACCCCCTCCCAGTCCCTCCCAGTCCCCCCAGTCCCCCCCACTCCTCCCAGTCCCTCCCAGTTCCCCCCACCCACCTCCCAGTCCCTCCAGTCTCCCCAGTCCCCCCAGTTTCCCCCTACCAGTTCACACATGCCTCTCCCAGTCCCTCCCAGTCTCCCCAGTTCCCCCCACTCCTCCCAGTTCCCCCTACCCCCTCCCAGTCTCCCCAGTTCCCCTCTCCCAGTCCCTCCCAGCCACCCCCACCCCAACCCCCCCATTCCTCTCTTCCCCGCCGCCCCCCCCAGTGCCTCCCAGTGCTTCCCAGTGCTCCCAGTCCGACGCCCGTCCCCCCCCCCGCAGGCAAGTACGTGGGCAGCCGCCCCATCAAGCTGCGCAAGAGCATGTGGAAGGACCGAAACCTGGACGTGGTGCGCAAGAAGCTGCGCGAGAAGAAGAAGCTGGGGCTGCGCTAGGGCTGCTGGGAGCCGCTGGGAGCAACTGGGAGCCACTGGGAGCTGCTGGGAGCCGCTGGGAGCCCCAATAAAGGGCGCCGGGCGCCTGCTGCCGCCGCAGCCGCCTCCCTGCCAGTCCCTCCTCGCCGGCCCCGCCCCCACCTTGACCACGCCCCCTCCTTGGCCCCGCCCCCTCCCTGGCCCCGCCCCCTCCCTGGCCCCGCCCCCTCCCTCCAAGCCACGACGCAGCAGCTCTGTCCCAGCACTTTTATTCTCAGCCCGCCCGGAGGGGGGTGGAGCCGGCCGAGGCCACGCCCCCGAGGGGGGTTGAGGTCAGGGGTAGGCGTGGCCTCGGGCGGCCTGGCTCCAGCGCTGCAGCCAATGGGAGAGCGGGGGGCGGCCGGGGGGCGGGGCCAGGGCCCACTGGGCCGGCTGCTCCCACCTGTAGGAGGAGAGAAAGGGGTCACGTGGGGAGGGGGCGGGGCTTCCCCCCTCCCTGTGGGCGTGGCCTACCGTAGCCCCACCCCTTCCTGCCACAGCTGACCTCCACGTGGGTGTGGCCTCCCATAGCCCCTCCCCCTGCATGGGTGTGGCCTGCCTCAGCCCCACCCTGTGGGTGCGGCTTTGTGAACAGCCTCCACCAATCCCATGGGGGCGTGGCTTCCCAGAGCCCCACCCCCTATGGGTGTGGCCCCTCACTGCCCCTCCTCTCTTTTCATGGGGGTGTGGCCTCCCCTAGCCCCACCCCCAAAGGTGGGAGGAGCCTCCACCACCACCACCCCCCGCCCCCGGCTCACCATTGGCTGACGAGGGCCTGGAGGCGGGGCCAGTCGTCGACGCGGCGCTGGCATTGGCGGGCGACGGCCTGGAGCCGGGGGAGGAGGGAGGCGGCCTCGGCCTCGGCCTGCGCCCGGAGCGCCGCCGCCAGCCCTGCCGGACGCCTGGGTCCCTCGGACGCCTGGGCCCCTCGGCCTCCCCGCCCGCCACCCGGCCCCCCCGGACGCCTGGGCCCCCCCGCCCTGATGCCTGGGCCCCTCCCGGACGCCTGGGCCCCTCCCCGGACGCCTGGGCTCCTCCTGGATGCCTGGGTCCCTCCCCGGACGCCTGGGCCCCTCCAGACACCTGGGTCCCTCCCCGGACGCCTGGGTCCCTCCCCGGACGCCTGGGTCCCCACCCCGGACGCCTGGGCCCCTCCAGACACCTGGGCCCTTCCCCGGACGCCTGGGCCCCTCCCCGGACGCCTGGGCCCCTCCAGACACTTGGGTCCCCCCCCGGACGCCTGGGCCCCTCCCCGGACACCTGGGCCCCTCCAGACACCTGGGTCCCTCCCCGGACGCCTGGGTCCCCCCCCCGGACGCCTAGGCCCCTCCAGACACCTGGGTCCCTCCCCGGACGCCTGGGCCCCTCCCCAGACGCCTGGGCCCCTCCAGACACCTGGGTCCCCCCCCCGGACGCCTGGGCCCCTCCCCAGACACCTGGGCCCCTCCCAGACACCTGGGCCCCTTCCTGGACGCCTGGGTCCCTCCCAGACACCTGGGCCCCTCCCTGGACGCCTGGGTCCCTCCCTGGACGCCTGGGTCCCTCCCCGGACGCCTGGGCCCCTCCCCGGACGCCTGGGCCCCTCCAGACATCTGGGTCCCTCCCCGGACGCCTGGGCCCCTCCCCGGATGCCTGGGCCCCTCCAGACACCTGGGTCCCTCCCCGGACACCTGGGCCCTTCCCTGGACGCCTGGGCCCTTCCCCGGACGCCTGGGCCCCTCCAGACACCTGGGTCCCTCCCCGGACGCCTGGGCCCCTCCCCGGACGCCTGGGCCCCCAGCTCACCCTGGCCGTCGGGGGCGGGGCGGCGCCGCAGCTCCTCTTGCGCCCGCTGCCGGGTTCTCAGCAGCCTCTGGAGGCGCCGCAGCTCCTGGCGCAGCTCGGCCACGTGGGGCAGCAGGGCCGCCGGGGCCTGCGCGGGGGTCAGCGCCCGGACGCCTGGGCCCCTCCCGGACACCTGGGTCCCTCCCCGGACACCTGGGCCCCTCCCGGACGCCTGGGTCCCTCCCCGGACGCCTGGGTCTCTCCCGGACACCTGGGTCCCTCCCGGACACCTGGGTCCCTCCTCGCCCGGACACCTGGGCCCCTCCCCGGACACCTGGGCCCCCTCCCCGGACGCCTGGGCCCCTTCCCCGGACAGCTGGGTCCCCTCCCTGGACACCTGGGCCCCTCCCCGGACACCTGGGCTCCTCCCGGACACCTGGGCCCCTCCCCAGACACCTGGGCCCCTCCCCAGACACCTGGGCCCCCCCGGATGCCTGGGCCCCCCCCGGACACCTGGATCCCTCCCAGACGCCTGGGCCCCTCCCCGGACACCTGGGTCCCTCTGGACGCCTGGGCCCCTCCCCGGACGCCTGGGCCCCTCGCATACCCCAATCACCCCAGCCCCTTTCCCCACCCTCGGGTGCCCCCCAGCCCATCATCTCCTCCTAAAACATACCTGCCAGCCCCCCCCCCAAATTAGGGTGCTCCCTACCCCCCCACTCCCAACACCCTCCCCCACCCCCGGGTGCCCCCGACTCACCTTGTACGGGGGGAAGCCGAGGGTGTCGCACACCCGCGCGAGGGGCTGCGGCAGCGCCAGGGGGTCCCTGGGGGGGAGGAGAAAGCGGGGGGGGTCAGAAGGGCCCAGGTGTCCGGGAGGGGCCCAGGCGTCCGGGGAGAACCCAGGCGTCCGGGAGGGGCCCAGGCGTCCGGGGAGAACCGCAGCGTCCAGGAGGGACCCAGGCGTCCGGGAGGGGCCCAGGCGTCCGGGGAGAACCCAGGCGTCCGGGAGGGACCCAGGTGTCCGGGAGGGGCCCAGGCGTCCGGGGAGAACCCAGGCGTCCGGGAGGGGCCCAGGCGTCCGGGGAGAACCCAGGCGTCCGGGGGAGGGGCCCAGGCGTCCGGCTCACCGCCGGGCAGGCGCCGGCTCTCCCAGTGCTCCCAGTGCTCCCAGCGCCCGGCGCAGCCTCTCGCCCTCCTGGCTCAGGGTTTGGGGGGCTCCGGCCAGAGCCGCCTCTGCCGCCGCTCGAGCCTGCGATTCGGGGGGGGGGGGAAGAGAGGGGGGGTCACTGGGGTCCCCCCAAAACTGGGGCACCCCCAACCCCCCCCCCAAAATCTCAAGGGGCCCCCACAAACCTTCCCAAATTTAGCTCTTTACCCCCAAAACTTCCCAAGCCCGGGGGCTTCCCCAAAACTTGGGGGACCCTGCTGTCACCCTCCCCAAACCCTGGGACCCCCCTCGAGCCCCCCCCCACATCCCTGAGCCCCCCCCAAAATCCAAGGGGACCCCAAAACCCCTCCAAAGTTCCCCTAACCCTCAAAACACCCCAAAACCGCCGAATTTGGGGGGAAACCCCCCCCAAAACGTGCACAGGGCAAAGCCTTGGGGCACCCCCAAATCGCCCAGGGAGGGGCTCTTGGGGCACCCCCAAACCTGGGGGGACCCCAAAACCGCCCCCCTCCTCCCCGGGGGGTTTAGCACCCCCTAAACGCCCCCACCGCCAACGGGGAGCAAGTGGGGGTGCCCCGAATCGGGGGGTGGGGGGGGGAAACGCTGCTGTTTTGGGGAGGGGGGTTTCGGGGGGGGTTTGGGGGGTGCCCCCGGGTTTTGGGGGGCCCCCTCACCTGAGCCTGCTCCGACCGCAGGCGGCCTTTGAGGGCGGCCGCGTCGCGGATGAGAGCGCGGAGCTGCTCCTGCCGCTGCGCCTGCGCCCCCGAAGCGGGCAGAGACCCCCCCCAAGTCAGGGAGAGCCCCCCCCCAAAACCGCAGCGAACCCCCCCAAAACCAGAGCGAGCAGCCCCCCCCATCACCCCGGGAACCCCCAAACACCCCCAGCACCCCAATAACCCCCCAGACCCTCCAATAACCCCCCAGACCCCTTCCTGGACCCCCCAATTCCCCCCCAGCACCCCAATAACCCCCCAGACCCCTCCCAGACCCAATTCCCCCCCAGCACCCCAATAACCCCCCAAACCCCCTCCCAGACCCCCCATTTCCCCCCAGCAGCCCAATAACACCCCAAACTCCCTCCCAGATCCCCCAATCCCCCCCAGCACCCCAATAACCCCCCAAACCCTCCAATGACCCCCCAATCCCCCTCCCAGACCCTCCAATAACCCCCCAGCACCCCAATAACCCCCCAGACCCTCCAATAACCCCCCAGAACCCCTCCCAGGCCCCCCAATTCCCCCCAGCACCCCAATAACCCCCCAGACCCCCCAATAACCCCCCAGACCCCTTCCCGGACCCCTTAATTCCCCCCTAGCACCCCAATAACCCCCCAGACCCTCCAATAACCCCCCAGACCCCTTCCTGGACCCCCCAATTCCCCCCCAGCACCCCAATAACCCCCCAGCACCCCAATAACCCCCAGACCCCTTCCCAGACCCCCCATTTCCCCCCAGCACCCCAATAACCCCCCAAACCCCCTCCCAGACCCCCCAATTCCCCCCCAGCACCCCAATAACCCCCAGACCCCTTCCCAGACCCCCCAATTCCCCCCCAGACCTCCCAATAACCCCCCAGAACCCCCTCCCAGACCCCCCAATCCCCCCCAGCACCCCAATAACACCCCAAACCCCCTCCCAGACCAATTCCCCCCCAGCACCCCAATAACCCCCCAGACCCCCTCCCAGACCCCCCAATTCCCCCCCAGCACCCCAATAACCCCCCAGACCCTCCAATAACCCCCCAGACCCCCTCCCAGACCCCCCAATTGCCCCCCAGACCCCCCAATAACCCCCCAAACCCCCTCCCACACCCCCCAATTCCCCCCCCAGCACCCCCAGACCCCCCCCAGACCCCCCAATCTCCCCCCCCCAGCGCCCCCCGTACCAGGCGGCGGCGCAGCGCCAGCACGCGGCCCCTCGCCGCCCGCAGCCGGGCCCGGGACCCCCGTCGCCCGCCGGCCCCGGCCGCCGCCGCCAGCTCCCGGCAGCTCCGGGCCAGGGCCGCCCGGCCCCCCGCCAGCCCCGCCGCCTCCAGCGCCAGCCTGCGGGGCGGGGGGGGCGGCCTCAGTCCCCCCAGGGGTCCCCGGGGGGGGTTGGGGTCCCCAGGAGGGTCTCCGGGGGGGTTTGGAGGTCCCCAGGAGTGAGTTGGGGTCCCCAGGAGGGTCTCCGGGGGGGTTTGGGGGTCCCTGGGGGGTTTGGGGTCCCCAAGAGGGTCTCTGGGGGGGTTTGGGGGTCCCCAGGGGTGAGTTGGGGTCCCCAGGAGGGTCTCTGGGGGGGTTTGGGGTCCCCAAGAGGGTCTCCAGGGGGGTTTGGGGGTCCCTGGGGGGGGTGAGTTGGGGTCCCCAAGAGGGTCTCCAGGGGGGCTTGGGGGTCCCCAGGGGTGAGTTGGGGTCCCCAGGAGAGTCTCCAGGGGGGCTTGGGGGGGCCCAGGGGCGAGTTGGGGTCCCCAAGAGGGTCTCTGGGGGGGTTTGGGGGTCCCTGGGGGGTTTGGGGTCCCCAAGAGGGTCTCTGGGGGGGTTTGGAGGTCCCCAGGGGTGAGTTGGGGTCCCCAAGAGGGTCTCCGGGGGGGGTTGGGGTCCCCAAGAGGGTCCCCGGGGGGGGTTGGGGGGTCCCCAGGGGTGAGTTGGGGTCCCCAGGAGGGTCTCCAGGGGGGTTTGGGGTCCCCAAGAGGGTCTCCGGGGGGGTTTGGGGGTCCCTGGGGGGTTTGGGGTCCCCAAGAGGGTCTCCAGGGGGGCTTGGGGGTCCCCAGGGATGAGTTGGGGTCCCCAAGAGGGTCTCTGGGGGGGTTTGGGGGTCCCCAGGAATGAGTTGGGGTCCCCAGGAGGGTCTCCAGGGGGGTTTGGGGGTCCCTGGGGGGTTTGGAGTCCCCAAGAGGGTCTCCAGGGGGGCTTGGGGGTCCCCAGGGGCGAGTTGGGGTCCCCAAGAGGGTGTCTGGGGGGGTTTGGGGGGTCCCCAGGGATAAGTTGGGGTCCCCAGGAGGGTGTCTGGGGGGGTTTGGGGGTCCCCAGGGATGAGTTGGGGTCCCCAGGAGGGTCCCCAGGGGGGGGTTGGGGGTCCCTGGGGGGTTTGGGGTCCCCAGGAGGGTCTCCGGGGGGGTTTGGGGGTCCCTGGGGGGTTTGGGGTCCCCAAGAGGGTCTCCAGGGGGGCTTGCGGGGTCCCCAGGGGTGAGTTGGGGTCCCCAGGAGGGTCTCTGGGGGGGTTTGGGGGTCCCCAGGGGTGAGTTGGGGTCCCCAGGAGGGTCTCCAGGGGGGTTTGGGGGTCCCCAGGGGCGAGTTGGGGTCCCCAGGAGGGTCCCCAGGGGGGGTTTAGGGGTCCCCGGGGGGGTTTGGGGGGCCCAAGAAAGGCCCCTGGAAGGCAGGGGAGGTTGGGGGGGTTCAGGGGGTCTCCGGGGGGTCCCCAGGGTTTGGGGGGGGGGGATGACACGAAGGTACCTGGCGGCGGCGGCGCTTTTGGGGTCCCCCCCCAGGAGCCCCTCGAGCTCCCGGCGCAGCTCGGCCAGGCGCTGCCGGAGGCCACGGTGACGGGCGCCCAGGGCGCCCAGGCGGGCCCAGAGCCCCCCCACGGCCCCCCAGCCCTCCTGGGGGGGGGGAGAGCACCCCAAAATCCACACTGAGCCCCCCAAAATACCCCCCCACCCCCCCACGGCCTCTAGTGCTCGGGGGGGGGGTTCAAAGACCCCCAACTCCATGCAAAGCCCCCCCCCAAAATCGCTCCCCTAGATCCCCCCCCTCTGACCTTTATGGGGGGGGGAAAGACCCCCAAATCCCCCCCAGCCCCCCCCAGCTCCAGGGGGGAGCAGAGGACCCCAAAATCCCCCCAAATCCCCCCCAGGACACCCAGTGCCGGGGGGGGAGCAGAGGATCCCAAAACCCCCCAAATCCCCCCAAAATCCCCCCCTGCCCCCCAGTGCCGGGGGGGGAGCAGGGGGCCCCAAAAATCCCCCCAAATCCCCCCAAAATCCCCCCAGGACCCCCTTGTCCCCCCCCAGTGCCGGGGGGGGAGCAGGGGACCCCCAAATCCTCCCCAACCCCCCCCAAAATCCTGCCCCCCCCCCACAGACCTGGATGAGGGTCTCCACGGAGGGCGGAGCCTCAGGCTCGGAGGCGGAGCCAGCATCCGGGTCAGGTGGCCTAAGGGGAGGGGCCAGGTGAGCCCCGCCCCCCCTTGCCCCACCCCCCCACAGTAACCCCACCCCCCCAAGCCCTATCCCCACCCAATCAGGGGCTTACCCTGCTGTAGCCCCACCCCCAAGCCCTAGCCCCGCCCCCAGGCTTTAGCCCCCCCCCCCAAACACCACACTCCTCCATAGATCATGACCTAGCTTCCAAGCCCCGCCCCCAGGCTCTAGCCCCGCCCCCTCAGGCCACAGCCCCGCCCCCAGGGTGTAGTCCCACCCCCTGCAGCCAGCCCCGCCCCCAGCCTTTGGCTCCACCCCCAGCCTTTAGCTCCGCCCCCCCAGCACCTCCCTTCTACAGCCCAGCACCCAGGTTCCAGGCTCTGGGCCTTAGCCCCGCCCCCCGAGCCGAAGCCCCGCCCCCCGAGCCGAAGCCCCGCCCCCCGAGCCGAAGCCCCGCCTACCCCGGGGGCCGGTTCAGGGCCTGCAGCTCCCGGCTGCTCTCCAGGGCCAAGTGCTCCAGCGCCGCCAGCACCCGCCCGGGGGGGTGACGGGACAGCAGGGCCTGCGGGGGGGCCCAGGCGTCCGGGAGGGCCCAGGCGTCCGGGGGGGGCCCAGGCGTCCGGGGGGGGCACCCAGGTGTCCAGAAGGGGCCCAGGCGTCCGGGAGGGGCCCAGGCGTCCGGGGGAGGGGGCCCAGGCGTCCGGGGAGGGACCCAGGCGTCCGGGGGAGGGGCCCAGGCGTCCGGGAGGGGCCCAGGCGTCCGGGGAAGGGGGCCCAGGCGTCCAGGGGAGGGGCCCAGGCGTCCGGGGAGGGGCCCAGGCGTCCGGGAGGGGCCCAGGCGTCCGGGGAAGGGGGCCCAGGCGTCCAGGGGAGGGGCCCAGGCGTCCAGGGGAGGGGCCCAGGTGTCCGGGGGAGGGACCCAGGCGTCCGGGGAGGGACCCAGGCGTCCGGGGAGGGACCCAGGCGTCGGGGAGGGGCCCAGGCGTCCGGGAGGGGCCCAGGCGTCCGGGGAAGGGGGCCCAGGCGTCCAGGGGAGGGACCCAGGCGTCCGGGGAGGGGCCCAGGCGTCCAGGGGGGGGGCCCAGCGTCCCCACCTGGGCAGCTTGCAGCCAGCGCTCGTTGGCCTCCTTCAGCTCCTCGTCCAGCCTGAGCCCGGGATTGGCCGCCAGCGCGTGATTGACAGGGGCAGAGCAGGTGATTGACAGGCCAGCCGTGATTGACAGGTGAGCCGTGATTGACAGGTCAGCCGTGATTGACAACAAGAACACGCTCAACACACGCGTACGGCTTAAAACAACAAGAGAAAAAGGGGCGGGGCCAAAAAAAGGGGGCGGGGCCAGGAGCACCCGGAGCGGGAGGAGGCAAGGGTGGGGGGTGGAGCCAAGAAGGGGGCGGAGCTTACCCGGGTCGGGGGCGGGGCTCCAGCAGGGCCCGCAGGGCTTCGGCCCGGATCCGGCAGGCGGCGCGGGTGGCGACCTGGAGGGGAGCGGGGGGCGGGGTCAGAGCAAGCCCCGCCCACCTTGGCCCCACCCACCCCCAAGAGGCCCCGCCCACCCGGCCCCGCTCCCCGCCCTGGTGCTCCGCCCCCAGCATGGGTTCTGCTGGCCCCACCCCCCTCCCTGAGGCCCCACCCTCGAGCCCCTAGGCCCCGCCCCCGAGTCGCTAAGCCCCGCCCCTCCCCCTAGGCCCCGCCCCCTGCTCACCAGCACTTCCGGCTCCAGCCCGGCCGCCAGCGCCGCCCCCAGCGGCACCTCCTCGCCGGCCTCCCTGCGCACACGCACCGTCACGCCAGCACACGCCACGCGGCCCGCCACGGCCCAACACGCCCCGTCACGCCGACACCCAACACGCCCCGTCAACACCCAACACGCCCCGTCACGCCGACACCCAACACGCCCCGTCAACACCCAACACGCTCCGTCACGCCAACACCCAACACGCCCCGTCACGCCGACAGCCAACACGCCCCGTCAACACCCAACACGCTCCGTCACGCCAACACCCAACACGCTCCGTCAACATCCAACACGCTCCATCACGCCAACACCCAACACACCCCATCAACACCCAACACGCTCCGTCACGCCAACACCCAACACGCTCCATCAACACCCAACACGCCCCATCACGCCAACGCCCAACGCGCTCCCTCACGCCAACACCCAACACGCCCCGTCAACGCCCAACACGCCCCGTCACGCCAACACCCAACACGCCCCGCCAACACCCAACACGCCCCGTCAACACCCAACACGCTCCATCAACACCCAACGCGCTCCGTCACGCCAACACCCAACACGCTCCATCACACCAACACCCAACACGCTCCGTCAACACCCAACATGCTCCATCACACCAACACCCATCGCGCCCCATCAACACCCAACGCGCTCCATCATCACCCAACGCGCTCCGTCACGCCAACACCCAACGCGCTCCATCACACCAACACCCAACACGCCCCGCCAACACCCAACACGCTCCATCACGCCAACACCCAACGCGCTCCGTCAACACCCAACACGCTCCATCACGCCAACACCCAACACGCTCCGTCACGCCAACACCCAACACGCCCCGTCAATGCCCAACACGCCCCGTCAACACCCAACACGCCCCATCACGCCAACACCCAACACGCCCCGTCAACACCCAACACGCTCCATCACACCAACACCCAACACGCCCCGTCAACACCCAACACGCTCCGTCACGCCAACACCCAACACGCTTCGTCAACACCCAACACGCCCCGCCCCATCAACACCCAACATGCTCCATCACGCCAACACCCAACACGCTCTGTCAACACCCAATGTGCCCCGTCACGCCAACACCCAACACGCCCCGTCAACACCCAATGCGCCCCGTCATGCCAACACCCAACACGCTCCATCACACCAACACCCAACATGCTCCGTCACACCAACACCCAACACGCTCCGTCAACACCCAACACGCTCCATCACGCCAACACCCAACACGCTCCGTCACGCCAACACCCAACATGCTCCATCACGCCAACACCCAACACGCTCCGTCACGCCAACACCCAACACGCTCCGTCAACACCCAACACGCTCCGTCACGCCAACACCCAACACGCCCCGTCAATGCCCAACACGCCCCATCACGCCAACACCCAACGCGCTCCGTCAACACCCAACACGCCCCGTCACACCAACACCCAACACGCCCCATCAACACCCAACACGCTCCGTCACGCCAACACCCAACACGCTCCGTCAACACCCAACATGCCCCGTCACACCAACACCCAACACGCTCCGTCACGCCAACACCCAACACGCCCCGTCAATGCCCAACACGCCCCATCACGCCAACACCCAACACGCCCCGTCAACGCCCAACACGCTCCGTCACGCCAACACCCAACACGCCCCGTCAACGCCCAACACGCCCCATCACGCCAACACCCAACACGCCCCGTCAACACCCAACACCCCCCATCACGCCAACACCCAACGCGCCCCGTCAACGCCCAACACCCCCCATCACGCCAACACCCAACACGCCCCGTCAACGCCCAACACGCCCCATCACGCCAACACCCAAGGCGCCCCGTCAACGCCGTGACCCAGCACGGCCCGCCCCGCCGCCCACGCGTGTGCGCCCTACCTGGCCAGAGCGCGCAGGCGGCCCAGGCGCCGGCCCAGGCGACCCGCCAGCCGCCGCAGGCGCCCCCGGGCCCCGGCCCCCGCCGCCGCCGCCAGCCGCAGCCCCAGCGCCCGCCGCCGGCCCCCCCGCCGCCGCCCGCCGGCCCCCGCCGCCGCCGCCCCTGCCGCCCACGCGCCTCTTGCTGCTGGGGGTCCGGGGGGGGCCTCCGGCGAGAGACCCCCCCCCCCCCAGCACCACCACTACTACACCCCGCCAAAATACGGGGCCCAGGAGTCCGGGAACCTCCCCCCCCAAAGGGACCCAGGAGTCTGGGAACCTCCCCACCAGAAGGGACCCAGGTGTCCGGGAACCTCCCCCCCCAAAAGGGGCCCAGGTGTCCGGGTAACACGCCATCCCCACCAAAAGGGGCCCAGGAGTCCGAGAACCTCCCCCCCAAAGGAGCCCAGGTGTCCGGGAACCTCCCCCAAAAGGGGCCCAGGAGTCCAGGAACCTCCCCCCCAAAGGGGCCCAGGTGTCCGGGAACCTCCCCCAAAAGGGGCCCAGGAGTCCGGGTAACACGCCATCCCCCCCAAAAGGGGCCCAGGAGTCCGGGAACCTCCCCCCAAAAGGGACCCAGGAGTCTGGGAACCTCCCCACCAAAAGGGGCCCAGGAGTCCGGGAACCTCTCCCCCAAAGGAGCCCAGGTGTCTGGGAACCTCCCCCAAAAGGGGCCCAGGAGTCCGGGAACCTCCCCCCCAAAGGGGCCCAGGTGTCCGGGAACCTCCCCCCCCAAAGGGGCCCAGGTGTCCAGGAACCTCCCCCCCAAAAGGGCCCAGGAGTCCGGGAACCTCCCCCAAAAGGGGCCCAGGAGTCCGGGAACCTCCCCCCAAAAGGGACCCAGGTGTCCGGGAATCTCCCCCCAAAAGGGGCCCAGGCGTCCGGGCGCCCTCACCCTGGGCCTGGGCCCGGCTCAGGGCGGCCCCCAGCTGCCCCCGGAGCCCCCCCAGGTCGCGGCGCAGGCGGGCGACGGCAGCACCCAGCTCGGCCCTGGGGGGGGCCGCGACCTCCGACCCCTGCGGGCAGACGGGGGGGGGTCAGCCCTGCCCCCCGAATCCCCCCCCGCACCCCCACACCCCCCTTCCACCCCAAAACCCACCCCCGCACCCCAAAATCCCCCCATTCCACCCCAAAACCTGCCCCTGCACCCCAAAATACCCCCATTCCACCCCAAAACCCACCCCAGCACCCCAAACTGCCCAAATTGACCCCAAAATCCTCTGCCCAAACCCCCAACATTTCCCCCAACCCCACCCTGCACCCCCCAAAACCGCAGGACCCCCCCAGAACCCTCAAACCCTCAGAATTCACCCCAAAAACTCCCCAAACCCCAAAACCGCCCCGATCGGCCCCAAAACGCTCACCTCCGTCTCCTCCAAGTGCCGGTACCTGCACCCCGAATTAAGGAAAAAACTGGGGGGGGCAGTGAATTTTGGGGGCCCTGGGGAGATTTGGGGGGTATTTACGGGTTTTGGGGGGGTCCCTGGGTGAGTTTTTGGGGCGATTCAAGCAATTTGAGAGAATTTTCACCAAAAATTTGAGGCCACCCGAGCGATTTTGGGGAGTTCCAGAAGGTTTCGGGGTTCCCTGGGGGGGATTTGGGGGGGGCGTTTGAGAAGTTTTGGGGGAGCCCGAGAGATTCTGGGGAGCCTGAGGGAGGAATTTGGGGGGAATTTGAGCGGTTTTGGGGTTCGGGGGGGGATTTTGGAGGAACCCGACACGTTCCAGAACGTTGCAAGAACTTTGAGGAACCTCAACGCCGTTTTGGGGTTCCTGAGTAAATTTTGGGGGTGTTCAAAGGATTTTTGGGGTCCCCAAGTGAGTTTTTGGGGTGTCCAAGATATTTTGAAGTTCCTGGGTGCATTTTGGGGGTCTCCGATGCCTTTTAAATGTCGTTTCATGAGTTTTGGGGCACCTGAGCAGCTTTGAAGAACCTCAGCTGAATTTGGGGGCAACCAAGACATTTTAGGGATCACCAGCTAAGTTTTGGCAAGCCAAGAAATTTTGGGGTCCTTGGGTGGATTTTGGGGGTGTCCAGGAGGTTTGGGGGGGGTCGCTCAATGCCTTTGAGGGATATCTAAAGGGTTTTGCAGATCCTCAGCAAGACTTTGGGGGTAATTCAAGGCTTTTGAGGGATATTGGTCGGATTTGGGGGTGTCTCAACACCTTTGGGGATTCCTCAGCAGATTTTGGGGGGAACTCAGCAGTTTTTGGGGTCCCTGGCTAGGTTTTTATGGTAAATGATGTCTCCCAGGCTTCACTACATGAATTTTGGGGGTTTCCGAGATGTTTTGCGGGCACCTGGGTGGATTTTGGGGGGTAAACGAAGAATCTTGAAGACCCCTGCATGGATTTTGGGGGGAACTCAGGGGTTTTAGAGGTCCTCAGGCGCACTTAAGAGTACCTCGGTGGATTTGGGGGGTGTCTGAGCAGTTTTGGGGTCCCTGCATGGATTTTGGGGGGTAACTCAAGGGTTCGGGGGTCCCTGAGTGGAGTTGGAGATATCTAAGAGCTTCTAGGGCTCCCTGGGTGAATTTTGGGGGGAACTCAAGAATTTTGGCGTCCCTGAGTGCGTTTTGGGGGGTGTCTGAGCAGTTTTGGGGTCCCTGTGTGCATTTTGGGGGGTAACTCAAGGGTTTGGGGGTCCCTGAGTGGAATTGGAGGTATCTAAGAGCATCTAGGGCTCCCTGGGTGAATTTGGGGGGGAACTCAAGAATTTTGGGGTCCCTGAGTGCATTTTGGGGGGTGTCTGAGCAGTTTTGGGGTCCCTGCGTACATTTTGGGGGCAACTCAGGGGTTTTGGGGTCCCTGAGCAGATCTTGGGGGGTATCAGAGCAGCTTGGGGATCCCTGGGGGGATTTTGGGGGTAACTCAGGCGTTTTGAGGGTTTCCAAGTAGTTTGGGGGACATTTGAGGACTTTTGCGGGTCCCTAGGTGGATTTGGGGGGGGTCTGAGCAATATGGGGGTCCCTGCATGGATTTTGGGGGGTAACTCAAGGGTTTGGGGGTCCCTGGGTGGATTTTTGGGGGGGTTTAAGGACTTTCGGGGAGCTCTGGGCGACATTGGGAAACATCTCCCCCGTTTGGGGGGGTCCCAGAGCTCATTTTGGGGGGGGGATTCGAGGGGTTTTGGGGGTCCCCGGGTGCCGGGTCCCCCCGCAGATACCAGAGCAGGTTGCCCCGAATCTTCTTCACGTTCCTGGGGGGGGAGAAGGGGGGGGTCAGTGCCCGGACGCCTGGGCCCCACCCCGCCTTCCCCGGACGCCTGGGCCCTCACCGGCGGTGGTGCACGTGCCGCGTGACGTAGGCCCAGATGTCGGCGCAGGGCCCCGAGCACAACCTGGGGGGGGGGGGGAAACAAAAGAGGGGTCACGTGGGGGCACCCCAAAATCGTGGGGGGGTCCCAAGCCCCCCAGGGACCCCCCAAATCCCCTCTCGGGCCCCAACATGAAGCTGAAGACCCAGAGGGAGCCCCAGACACCCACTGTGACCCCCCCCCAAATCCCCCCCAGAGGGGAGCGGGACCCCCTGCTTCTGCCCCATGGGGGTCCCCAGACCCCCTCTGCGACCCCCCAGAGGCCACCGAGATCCCCTGCTCCAGCCCCACTGCGACCCCCCCGACCCCCAAAGGACCCCCAGACTCCCACTGTGACCCCCTAAAATCCCCACAGGGCACCAGGACCCCCCACTCCTGCCCCATGGGGGACCTCAGACCCCCACTGCGACCCCCAGACCCCCAAAGCCCCCAGAGAGCACTAGGACCCCACATCCCTGCCCCACAGGAAAACCCAGACCCCCAAAGAGACCCCTAGACCCCTACTGTGATCCTCACAGGCCACTAGGACCCCCTATCTGTGCCCCAAGGGGGACCCCAGACCCCCACAGTGACCCCCAGACCCCCACAAGGCACCAGGACCCCCCATTCCTGCCCAACAGGGGACCCCAGACCCGCACAGCGACCCCCAGACCCCTATGGAGACCCCTAGACCCCCAAGGAGCATCAGGACCCCCCATTCCTGCCTCATGGGGGACCCCAGACCGCTAGAGACCCCTAAAACCCTCACAGCACACTGGGACCCCCCATTCCTGCCCCACAGGGGACCCCAGGCCCCTGCAGCGACCCCCAGGCCCCTATGGAGACCCCCCAGACCCCCCAAAGAGCATCAGGACCCCCCATTCCTGCCCCACGGCAGACCCTAGACCCCCACAGCGACCCCCAAGACCCCCACAGCACACTGAGACCCCCCATTCCTGCCCCACAGCAACCCCCAGACCCCCCCAAGGCAGTGCGACCCCCCCATTCCTGCCCCACAGGGGACCCCAGACCCCCTCTGCGACCCCTAGACCGCCTATGTGAGCCCCCAAACCCCCAGAGAGCACTGCAACCCCCTATTTCTGCCCCACAGTGACGCCCAGACCCCCACGGAGACCCCCAAACCCCCAAAGAGCATCGAGACCCCCCATTCCTGCCCCATGGGGGACCCCAAGACCCCCCCAAGGCACCAGGACCCCCTGTTCCTGACCCACAGCAACTCCCAAGACCCCCACAAAGCACCAGGACCCCCC